>NC_081407.1:640711150-641404483 GCF_030272615.1 Cryptomeria japonica | reverse complement strand
CACATGTCCTCATATTAACCACACCTAATAACCTAAGCAAGCTTAATAATATATGTGTAGGAAAAATAAATACCCCCTAACATAAGGAAAATAAAAAAACCTACACTAACACCCCCCCTTAAGCGTAGCTTAGGTGGGTGAAAAGATGGGTCCTGGAAAATGAGGCCATGTTAGGTACCCATGTACATAAATATCCCCCCCAAAAGAAGAAGCCCCCCATAAGAGGAATAGACCCCCCCTAAATAGAGAGAGAAAGAATGAAGGACTAAGAAGCCCCTCCTGAAGTAGACACCTTTTGCATCCCAAGCAAAGATCGCAAATGAAGGAACTTGCTTTCAGTGAAAGGTTTGGTGAAGATGTCCGCAGTTTGCTCCGATGTAGAACAATACTTAAGAATAATGATGCCTTCCTGAATGAGCTCCCGAATATAGTGCATATGTATCTCAATGTGTTTCGTCCTCTGATGATGAACTGGATTTTTTGAGATCTGTATAGCACTCTGATTATCACAAAAGATGATGGTAGGATTTCTGACTAGAATACCAAACTCATTAAGAATATTTTGAAGCCAAATAGCCTCAGTGGTGGCATTGACTGCCCCTCAATACTCGGCCTTTGTCGATGAAAGAGCAATTGCAGACTGCTTCTTGCTCGACCAACAAACTGGACCAGAACCAAGTGAGAAGCAATACCCAGAAGTAGACTTGCGATCTTGAGAATCACCTGCCCAATCTGAATCCGTATATCCTACCAAGTCAATATCCACACCTGCTACATACTGAATTCCATAATTGTGAGTACCCTGAATGTAGTGAAGGATCCGCGTAGCTGCTTTCCAATGCAACTCATGTGGCTCCTGCATGAATCTAGAGACCATGCCCACAGCATAAGAAATGTCGGGTCTCGTATGAGTCAAATAAATGAGGCTTCCAACAAGCTGTCGATATAAAGTGCCATCAACCAAGGGTGAAGAGCACTTAGCCTCAAGTTTGACCCCTGACAAAAATGGAGTAGGTGCAGGCTTACAATCAGTCATGTGAAATTTGGAGAGCATATCAAGTGCATACTTGGGTTGTCCAAGGAAGATTCTTGAAGATGATTGAGTGATCTCAATTCCCAAGAAGTAATGCAGAAGACCCAAGTCTGACATCAAAAATCTATCATGTAGAGCAATTTTCACTGCTTTGATGGTGGATGAGTGACTCCCTATGATTAACAAGTCATCAACATAGAGAACCAAAAATGTGAGAGTTTCATCCTGTTGCAGAATGTATACGTTTGGAGCAGAATGGCACCGAGTGAAACCAACTGTCAGAAGGAATGAGTCCATCTTGGCATACCAAGCTCGAGGAGCCTGTTTAAGGCCATAGAGAGACTTTTGAAGTCGACACACAAGTGAAGGATCCTGAACAAACCCCTGTGGTTGCTCCATGTAGATTTTCTCTTGAAGGTCACCATGAAGAAATGCACTCTTCACATCCATCTGATGAACTTCCCAACGATGGGCTGCAGCTATAGCAAGAACAAGCCAGATGGAATTCATCTTAGCAACTGGAGCAAAAGTCTCAGAGTAATCAACCCCTGGAACTTGGGAAAAACCTTTTGCTACCAAGCGAGCCTTATACTTATCAACCGACCCATCCGCTGCAAATTTTGTTCGATAGATCCACTTGCATCGAACAAGTTTCCTTCCCTTAGGAAGAGTTACTAAATCCCATGTGTGATTCCTTTCCAAGGAATTGAACTCTTCTTGCATTGCAGCATCCCACTCAGGAACACCTGAAGCTTCTCGAAAGGATTGTGGATCAGAAGCTGAAGCAATGAAGAGATGTGGAGCTTGCTGAAATTGTGACCTTGTTCTTCTAGTATCTAATGGATCACCAAGCCAATCTCCTGCTGACTCAAATGTTTGCCGAGCCCAAAGAGGCACTGAGGCTGGAGAGTCTGGGGGAGAATCATCAACCTCTGAATGATGACTATGAGAGGAATGTGAATCCTCATCATCACTATCACCATCTGAAGTAGAGGAAGAAGACTCCTCATCAAGATTAGGAGGATTAAGATCCTCTGAAGAACTGTCATCATAATGCAATTTCTCCAATGTGATAGTGGATGGAGAAGTGGTATGAGAAGAACTAGAAGAACTCTCCTCAAAATGAACACTCCTCTCAACGAACAACTCATGAGTAGTGGGATGGAGAAGCCTATACCCTTTGACATCATCTGGATATCCAACAAATATGCAAGGCTTACTCTGTGGATCCATAGCCTTGCGTTTTTCAGCTGGAATGTGGGCCCATGCAAGAGAACAAAACACTCTAAAGTTTTTAACTGTGGGTTTTCGACCAGTCCAAGCTTGAAAGGGAGTTACCCCCTTCACAGCTTTATGAGGAACTCGATTCTGGATGTAACACGCACAGTTGATGGCCTCTGCCCAATACTGAGGTGCCAAAGACTTGGAGTGAATCATACAATTAGCCATCTCCTTCAAGGACCTATTCTTTCGTTCTGCTACACCATTTTGTTGAGGACTGTATGGAACTGTGTACTGCATGTTGATACCTTTTGAAGCACAAAACTGTTCAAACTGATTATTAACATATTCACCCCCATTATCTGTACGCAGAATCTTGATGAACTTCCCAGATTGTTTCTCTACAAAAGCTTTGAAATCTAGAAAATTTTCAAAGACTTCAGACTTTTGTTTGAGAAAGTAAACCCATGTATATCTGGAAAAGTCATCAATAAATGTCAAGACATATCTAGCCTTGCTAAAAGATGGTTGTGGAAATGGTCCTGCCAAGTCACTATGTACCAACTCCAATAGTTGTGTAGCTCTCCAAGCTTTAGCTTTATCATACTTCTCCTCTGGATGCTTACCAAGAATGCACCCCTGGAAAACTCCATCAGAAAATCGAATAGAAGGCAACCCTGAAACCATTTCTTGTTGACTAAGTTGTTGCAAGTAATGGTAGTTCAAGTGGCCAAACCGTTGATGCCACAAACAACTCACCTCATCTGCATGAGTGAGTAAAACTGTCGAAGGAGAGTCAGGAACAAAGTGAGAAAACTGATATAATCTAGAATGATGATCTGCTTTTCCCACAGCAACAGTAGACCCATTATGCATTTCGCTGATTACCACTGCATCTGATGTGAACTCAACTCGCTTGCCAGAACCAGTGTGAGTGATCTGATAAACAGATAGGAGATTAGTTGATAAAGATGGAACACAAAGGACATCTTGAAATGTTCCTTCACCCACATCAACAGACCCTCTCCCATGCACTTCAACAGGAGTGTCATCACCCATTAGGATGGAAGGCATAGAACATGGCTCTAAAGATGTGAAATCATCTTCTGAAGAAGCCATGTGGTGTGAAGCACCTGAGTCAATTATCCAAGAATTTGGTTGTGAAGCAATAGCAACTAGGGCCTTACCCTTTCCTTTCCCCTTACTCTTATCTATGTCCTTAGAAGATCCTTCCGATGAACTTTGTTTGACTGAATCAGGAACCTTGATATTATTCTTTTCAAGAAGATTTGAAAGGTGATCAATTTGTTTCCTTAAACACTTATGTTCATCATGACCAGGCCTCTTACAATAAGAACACTTGACCTTCTCCTTCTTAGGTTGTTCACCTTTTGATGAAGAGGTCTCATTGTCTGCTTTTGAAGTAGCAGATTTTTGATCTTTCTTCTTCTCTCCTTGGTTCTTTTGTTTCTTATCTTGCTTAGTAGACCCTTTATGTTCTTTTGTGCCTTGATTTACAACTAAGGCATGTGACTTAGAGGGCTTTATTGTACCCATTTGAACCAATTTGTCCTGCTCCCTAGTGAGTTCTGCAGCAAAATCATCTAAAGAAGGCATTTTGAATGTGGTACCTAGGGCACATTTGGTAGCATAGAATGTAGAAACAAACACTGAATAGTTAGGACCAAGCTTAGAAAGAATACTCAAGATCAGTTGCTTATCATCTTTCTTAGTTCCACACTGTTCCAACTACAATCTTATAGACTTAAGTTTAGTGAAGAAGTCTTGTATAGTATCAAAATTGGTTGGATTCAACCCTATGAGTTCATTCTCTAATTGATGACCTCTTAGTTCATCCTGCTTACCAAAGAGGTTTCCCAAAGTAGTCCATACTGCATTTGGTGTAGTAGCAGATTCAATGTGAAAAAGAAGGTCAGGAGAGACTGACATGCACAATGTACCAAAAGCTTCATCACATTTATTAAACCATTTAATCTTTTCTGCAGCATCTTGAGGTTCAGTTTCAAGTCCCATAGTAACACGATGATATCCATGTCTTTTCAGATATATTATCATCTTAGATTTCCATTCAAAGTAATTATATGGTGTTAAAAGTGGAACTGTAGATGCATCCATGATAGTAGAAAAGAAGATTGCAAAGAGTCAAGAAGAGTGCAAGAAAGAAGACACAAGAGACACCCCCCCTTTTCACTAGTCTTTGAAATCACCCCCCCCAAATATTACAAGGTTGGCACTTTATAATTAGTGCATTTACAAGGCTTTTATCAGATTACAATGCTTTCTAAGGCTTTAATGGCCAAAATAGAAAGTTTAAATACATATAAATTTAACACAAAATCTGAAAAAGTTAGCCTTATAGCTGCTCAATGTATCTTAATACCTTTCCAACAACTATTCATTTTTGTAAAATAGAGTTGTGAGAAGAAAGATATGATCTATAGAAGGGAAAAAAAACATGCAGCTGATTCAACCTGCAATATCTAACAAAGAAGGGTAGAATATTTCAATAAGACTTGCAATTATGAAGAGTGCTCATTTCCAGCTTTCCGTCAAGTACTCTGATTTTTTTTTACTGTGTTCTCCAAACTCTGAATTTGGTGAAATAAAAGTCACTTATGATTTTCAAAAGCCTTCTGGACACTCTGGAAATGCTAAAGAAGCCTCCAATATTACCAAAAAATGCTGCAATCACGCAAATCTCAAAGAACACATATATAAAACCAGATTTAACTAGAAGCTTATTTTCCTTTAAACTGTTCTGATTTTCCAGATCACACGAAAATCCAGGAGAAGAGCATACTTGGTTTTTAAGAAAAATATTAGCTATCTAACAATCTCAAATCTCTCAAATAAATTAGAAAAGCAATGAGCTATACCAGACAACACGGCTCTGATACCATGTTAAATTCTATGAGAAGCAAGAATTGAGCCAGGATCTGATGTCGGTCATAGATCACATGCAACTCCAAGCAATGGATGATCGAAGATCAAAATAGATGAATGAAGATAAATCTGATATGAGAGAAAAATAGAGATAAAGAAGAGAATTTAGAGAAGACTCTCACTGAGCTATCACTTCCCCTTGTGAAGGTGAGAGTATATTGCTTATTATATAGAAAAATAATAGCATATACAACCAAGAGGTGCATTAACTCCCACCTCCATAAAAAGTGGGAGGTTTTACCTACTACCCCATAAAAGGTGGGAGGTTTTTACCTACTTGGTAAATGCCAAAACATGTGGCATAACCTCCTTACATGAAAACAAAAAAGGAGTTATAAGAGGTGGCACATAAGGCCAAAAGAGGGTGAGAAACCCAACTACCCCATAACCCACTTAGGAAATGACAAAATAGTGGTTATGAGAGGTGGCACAACAAGCCAAAAGAGGGTGTGTAACTCAACTACCCATGTGAGGTGGAGAGTTACACATGTAGCTAATGTATTCCGCCACGTGTCCTCATATTAACCACACCTAATAACCTAAGCAAGCTTAATAATATATGTGTAGGAAAAATAAATATCCCCTAACATAAGGAAAATAAAAAAACCTACACTAACATTCCCAATTATACGATCTTGCTTGGAACATTACAAGGGATTATAGTGATTGGTTGCGAGCATGGAAGCTCTTGGACAAACAATCACTTAGTAGAGTTAGTATCTACAACTAGGAAAAGGAGAAATAAAACTAAGGGTTAGCCTTCAACATCCTCACCAACGCAGTCATCCATACCCAACGTAGAAGATCAATTGATCCCTAGTCCTCAGTCTATCGATGCACCTTTTGTGACTCAATTTCCACCGTCGCCACCTTTGATAGCCTACTTTAACCAAGACCACAAGCCACTAGGATCTATACCAGGGGGTATAAATGACCTACCTAGAAACCCAGATAAATTTTGCAGTAAATTTTATTATTTGGGGGTTAGGACGATTGATGAGCATATTGAAGCATTCAAAGATGTAGTCATTCGTAATAACAATGAACACAAGGATGTAGTATGTAGGATCTTCCCATATTCACTTGGGGAGAATGAATATAATTTGTATTTGACTCTACCAACAAATTCTATCACTGGATCAGATGTTTTGGTGAAAGCTTTCATTGATCAATTCCGAGTGTATGTTGACCCCAAAACATTGTACCATCAATTTGCCCCTCTTAAGAAGTCACTAAATGAACCTTTAACAAATTTTAATAGTAGATTCCAAAGGGCATTTAAGAGGTTACAAGCTCCTTACTAGGTAGCACCTAGCATAGCAATTGACTCATATCTAAGAGCTATTGACCCATGGACTGCTATGTTTATCAAAAAAAGTGTGCCCAAAGATGAAAGGAACACCTTGGAAAAGGTTTATGTATTGGAGATCGGCATGAATCATGAGTTGAACCAAACACCAGGGGGAATTGGATACAATTTACCCATAGGAGTGAATCAAGGGAACTATAACCAACTCCCTAGGGTACCCTCGTCTTTACTTCTAGGAGCCCCAACAATGAACCCGGTGCCAATCTATGCTTCCCAACCTTAGGCTAATCAATAGTGTGTTGCCCAAGCTTTAACTTGGAAGACTAATACCAATGTCGCTCCCACTCAAACACAATATGATGGTCAAGTACAAGGGGGAAATGAACAATTTGGTAATTCTCACGCAACAAGCCAACCTCCAACTATGACACCTAAGAGTCAAGGATCTCATATATCCGCTGAAGTAGAAGCATTAAAGAAGATGATCTCACAAGTTACTTCAGATTTGAGTCAACTAAAGATGAATCCTTCGGGAGGGTATAACCAACCCCAATCATATAATAATCAGTGAAACTAAAACAATCAGAACCAAAACCAGATGTATAACAACAAGCCATACAATAGGCAATAGAACATGGGTCCAAACAATGGTGGGGTGAACCATGATCATCCTAACGCACGAGATAACTCAAATAACACACAAAGTGTTAACCTTGCTGATATGAATTTACTAACTAATTGGTGTAGGTTGCATGATACAACAACACACTCTGAGGTTAATTATGCCCAGTTTCAAAGGATCATAAGGATCGCTCAAGATGATTCTCAACCCAAGGATTGCTCTAATAAAGAACCTAAGAAAGTTAATACCACAATGTTGGTTGATACGTTCCTATTCAAGGAGTTTCAAGCTGAAGCTGAAGGTAAACTGTATGTCTATGATGCTCCGGCCTTTTAAACCAAAAATAATTATAATCTTAGGAGTCAAGGCAAGGCTCCATTAACAGAGCCACCACCCCCAAAGGGTGGATTTTTACCTCCTGATACTAACACAAGCAAAAATCCTCACCCTCCTCACACTTTTCAAGGAGCATGCCCTAGACAAACTCAAGGGAAATAATATGTTTTGAAAGCAGTCAACACCCATGTTAGTAAGGATGTAATCTAGAACCCGCATTTTTACTTAGTTTGAGGATATGTGGAAAGAATCTGCACAACTGTTTGGTAGATTTAGGTGCTTCCAGAAATGTAATGCCATACTCTATATGTCAGAAGCTTGGTCTCAACCCAGTGCGTGCAAACAGTAAGGTGGTACAACTAGACAATACTGAGGTTAATGTAATTGAAGAATTAAAATATGTATACATCTAGTTGGGTGTTGATCCCCGCATATCCTTACATCAATGTTCAAGTGGTGGATATTCCATAGGTATATGAGATGCTCCTCAATAGGGCTTGGTCAAAAAAATTGGGAGGCTATTTTTCAGCCTCTTTTATATACTTATGGCTTGCATGGATGGGAGTGAGTAACCAGATCCAAATTGATAGTGAACCCAAGTTGAAGAAGTTGGTCACAAATTATGGAGCTTCCAATGAGGTGGCATATGTTGAAGTGAATCAAAGAGTCTATAGAGTAAATGAAATCCTCACTTTCTTTGCTCTCGCCATTCCCTAGTTACGTTAAGAAGATATGATTGGATATAGAGGGCGGGTCAAAGGCTTCACTACAACAATAAAACAAGGGATGTGTTTGTTGAGGGATACCATGAAAGTACAAGATTTGATGCTTCCAAAATGGTGTCGAATACATCATGAGGAGCACTCGGAGATGTCCTGTATCCCGTGTCAGAATGAAATTACAAAATTGATGAGTCTGATCTCATATGTAGATATTGATTGTAATATTATGGTTGAGGACATTCAAACACCAAGTTGTGAGAAGATAATTCTTCAAAGGGACAAAGTTGCAATAGAAATGCCCCAATTGAAGCCTTGTAGACAAGAAATCCTTTTGATAAAGATTTACAAACAAGGGGAGGAAGAGACTCCACCCAAACAAGAAAATGAAGAGACTCAATCTCAAGTGCAGCCTCAAGAAGAGCAATCTATTACCAATACCCCTAAAGTGATCTTGGAACCTGTAATTGAACAACCTCGAGTGTTGCAAGACCTTGAATCCAAAGGACAACAACTACCTTAAGAAACTAATTTGATTACTAATCCTAAGGTGAAGAATGTAAAGAAACCAAAAGATTGAATATGGTTTTTTAAGTTTGATGGGTTTAGATCCAAGCAAGGCAGTGAAGCAGGCATAGAGTTAACAAGTCCTAAAGGTAAAACCTTTCTAGCCTCCTACCAACTCCAATTCCCTTGCACTAATAATATGACAGAGTATGAGGCCTTAATTAGAAAAGTACTCTTCGCTCATAAGAAGGGAGTCAAATGCTTAAGAGTGCAGGGAGATTCTGAATTGGTGCTTAAACAAGTAAGAAGCCAATATGCATGTCATGACAAAAGGTTAGCAGCATATAGGAATAGAGTATGGAGGTTGGTTGAGGATTTTGATGCTTTCAATATTCAGTTGGTGCCCAGGAAAGTAAATGGGATATTGGATGCATTGGTTGTAGCAACAAGTACACTAGAACCGGTTAGCCAATCTCCTTTGAAGAAGTTTCTTGTAGAGTTGGTCTCCACACCTGTTGTTCTCGATAACATCAAACATTTTCAAGTTTTCGAGGATGATACCCACATTCTAGCCTTTCTTTCCAATTCAGGGGATTTTGAAGAAAAAAACATTGATGAAAAGGATAACGCAGATGATCTTGATGATGATGAAAGGGGCGACGAAGAAATTATGAATTTGCTTACAAACATTATTCCCAAAGGTATGGTCACTCCAGAGAGACTTTTTGATTCTAATCCCAAGGTAAAAGAGAGATTGACAACATATTCAAATGCTAGGAAATATGAACCACATAATATTGGTCCAGAAGGCCAAGAGAAGATAGTCTATATTGGGTAGATTTGTACTCCCTATGAAAGAGAAAATTTTGCAAATCTTAAAAGAGTTCATTGATGTAATAGCATTGGGGTACGAAGATCTGAAAACTTTCAATACACGAATCATCACTCATGTTATACCCTTGAAACCCAATATAAAGTCATTCAGATAGAAGCAACGATCGGTTAATTCATTGATGGAAACCCTTGATTTTAAAGGAAGTCCAAAAGTTTCTTGCGGCTAAGATTATTTTTCCAGTACGTCACTCCACTTGGGTTGCCAATTTGGTGCCAGTAAGGAAAAAGAATGGGGAGATTTGGCTTTGTGTTGATTTTTGCAACCTTAATAAGGCATTTGAAAAGGATAATTACCCTCTCCCCTCCTTAGATGAGGTATTACATATTGTTAATGTTCACAAATGATGCCATTCTTAGATGGTTATTCTAGATATAACTAAGTTTTAGTGAGCCATAAAGATCACATGAAAACAATGTTTACTACGAAGTGGGGGACATATGTGTACTGAAGGATTCCATTTGGGTTAATTAATGCTAGAGCGACATTCCAAAGAGCAATGGATACAAATTTCAAAGATCTGATTAGCAAATGTATTAGTATATATATGGATGACTTGACTATATTTTCCAAGGTTAGAGAAGATCACCCGGACCACCTCCAAAGAGTTTTTGAGAGATGCTTAAGATATGGGATTTCCCTTAACCCTAAGAAGTGTGTATTTGGAGTGACTGAAGGAAAGCTCTTTGGTCATGTAATCTCTGAAAGAGGATATCTGTAGACCTAGATTGAGTGTAAGCATTGTTGAAATTCACAAATGCCTTGCAGTAAAAAGGAAATGAGATCTTTCTTCAGGACAATTAATTTTATTAGAAAAATTTTTATTGGGTTTGCAAAGATAGTCAAGCCATTAAATGAAATGATGAAGAAGGATGCCAAGATCGAATGGACTACTAAATAAAAATAGGCTTTCACCTAAATCAAGAAATCCATTGTTGAAGCTGTCGTGTTAACCAGTCCTGACTATAATCTATCATTTTATATATATTCTTTTGCTTCATTACACTCAGGAGCAGCTATTTTGACACAAAGACAAGCAAGGGATGAGAAACCCATCACATTCATGATTTCCCCTTTCAAGAGTGCTGAGGTGAGATATTCTACTCTTGAAAAATAGGCTTTTTCTTTGGTAAGAGAAGTCAAGGAATTCAGGCATTATATCCTGAGGAGTAAAATCTACGCGATTGTACCTGATCAAGTGGTTAAGTCACTACTTATATAGTCAGAGCTGGGAGAACATCGAGGGAAATGGATGGCTATTTTACAAGAGTTTGATCTAGAGATGCATCCAATGAAGTTATTTAGGGGCTAGGGTTTGTCTCAAGCTATGGCGACTGACGCCCCTCAAATCCAATGCCAACAGTATATGTTGTATTCATTCACTCAGGACCCATGGTACACGAATTTGGTTTTTATCTTGATGAATAATAAGTGTCCTGAGAGGTTGACAGCCACATAAAGATGAGTTTTAAGGCTCAAAAAGTTCCAATTACATGATCAAGGATTCGACACTTTATAAGAAAAACTACGAAGGTATTTACCTTCAATGTCTTGATCATTAAGAAGACCGTAAAATGATCGAGGAGTTCCATGGGAAGTATGGTACAAGTCATGGGTCGGAAGATGCCACTGCACATCAAATTTTGAAGGTTGGATATTACTGGCCTATTATTTTTAAGGATACTCATGAGCACGTTTGTCATTGTCATACATGCCAAACCACAACTTCTAGAGAGAGGAATCTTGCTATGTCTCTCCAACCAGTGTTTGAGGTAAGACCATTCACCCAATGGGAACTAGATTTCGTAGGTTTCATTAGTCCTAATTTGTGTGTATGACATAAGTTCATTCTCACAACAATGGATTACTGTATCTAGTGGACAAAGGCCATAGCTTGTCGAAATGCTATTGTGAAGGTTGTCTTGAAATTTATTGAAGAATACATCATCACCAAGTTTGGTATGCCATTTGCTCTGGTATGTGATAGTGACCCTGCTTTTACTTCTGCACAATTGATGCAATGGTAGTATGAATATAAGGTAATATTTAAATTCCCATCTAATTACTATTTGCAAGGTAATAGAGTAGCTGAATCCATGAACAAGAACATCCTTCATGTCATTAAAAAGCTACTTGAGAAGAATCCTAGGGATTGGCACAATCAGTTGAGATATGCCTTATAGGCTGATCAAACCAAAGTTAAAGCTGCCATGAGAACTTCTTTGTATTATCTTATTTATGGCCAAACACCTGTCTACCTGATCAATTTACAAATACTTGTCCTCCAGTTAATGAAAGAACTTCAAATTGAGGATCAAGTAGAGGTTCATCTCCTAAACATGTTAAAACTTGATGAGAAAAGGATTAATACCCTATCACACTTTGCCAAGCATCAAGTTGTTGTTAAGAAATGGTTTGACAAAAGAGCCAAGGTGAAAGCCTTTCAGATCTCTGACCTAGTTGTGTTATGGGACAAGGCCAAGGAAACGAAAGGTGATCACCATAAGTTTGAAAGGTTGTGGTTAGGTCCTTACTAGATAGCCAAAATTTTACGGGAGAACACCTTCAGGTTAAGCTCTTTGACTAGAGAACTTGTACCATTACCTATTAATGGTCAGTTCCTCAAGCACTATTTTGATTAATTCCCAATGAATCTTGACCTATTGTACTATAATAGATTAGTTTTTTTTTTGTTTTCTTTGTTGCTTGTCTGGGTTTGCATGTTTGTTCTGTTTTCGATTTGTTGCATGCTTGTTTCCATTTTTTTTCATTTGTTTCTTTTGTTTTGTTCGCTTCCATTTTGTTGTGTCTAGATATATATTCACTCTCAAAGATTCTAAAAGGGAGGTGTCCTTTGCATGATAGGTTGCAAGATTTGGAGAGACTTTGACTCTTTACTATTTAAAACTTCATTATTATTTGGTTAATTTTGAAACCTTTGTCTACACTCGTTCAAGGTGGTATATAACGGTTTAAATATGACTTGAGTTTTTGACCTTCAATTGGAAAAGGCTAGCTTGATAACTCGACACTACCATCATACTAAGATACATCAGAAAATTTTGTAAGATATAAGGTGAACTTGTTTCCAAGTGAAAAATCAGAAGTCGGGATTTTTCACGTTGTCCACCATGGTTCCCAACACAATAATTAGACTTCAATGTTTGAAAGTTTCTTAAAAGATGACTAAAGAAATAGTCTTTCTATATTCCATGATGTTTTCAAAAGAAAAGAAAGAGAAAAGAAATGACCCTCTTAAAGCAACTAAACTTGGGTGTTTCAAGTAACCTCCATTGGGGCTATGGATGCCTAGCTGGCAGTGGACCACTGCTTGATGGGAACCAAACGTATCTATGTCAAGCCTATAAACACCTGGCTAGCAGCAGAGCTATGCCCAGGATGACCTTGCATGAAACACATTGGTTGATTTCCCCTATGTAGGTTGGGCCTAGTTTCCTTTGTTTATCTTCATTATTGAAAATGATGGAGTAATAAATCATGCACACACACTTAAGAGTTAATCATTTTTAGTTCTGGACTTGGTTGTTTGTTCATTGATTCGCTCATCTTTTGGCTCTTATACAACCGTTTGAAATGATAGTAGCCTTAGGTGTCGGGTTAACCAGAGATTTTGAAGTTTTAAATTGCCTAGTGTCATTTTTCCTAGATAGTCGCCATTTGTTATTCCCTGCATACCTAACCCCCATTAGTTTCCTTGTGTTGAAAATATGGGTCCCCTTTTTTCTTTCTGTTGCTTTGTTCTTGTAGTTTTTCCTGGAAACCTCAAAACCCTAGAGTTTCAAGGTTTCCTTTGTTTATTTTTAGCTTTGTTCTACCTCAGAACCTCGAAGTCCCAAGGTGGGTGTTTGTTTGTTTGTGCACAACCCCAGAACCCTAGATCCCCAGAGTCCCAAAGTTATTCCTTGTCCTTTTGGAGCCTCAGAACTTTGGACTCCCGAAGTCTTGAGTTCTTTGTGCGTTGTCTTGTCTTTCGACCCTGGAACCTTGGAGTCCTGAGGTCATTTTGTTCCTTTTTACCTCAAAACTCTAGAACCTCAGAGTCTCGACGTCTCTTGTGTCTTTTACCTCAGAACCCTAGAACCCCAGAGTCTCGAGGTATTTTTTTTGTTTTTGTGATTCACCCCGGAACGCCAGAGTCCCGAGGTGGATTTTGTTGTTTTTTTTGTTTGCCACCTCGAAACCTAAAGTCCTGAGGTCTTGTTTAAGGTGATCGTACGAACAAAGTTTGGGGGGGTATAAATAAGAGGAATGAACTTTTCTAAATTTTTTTGTGCATTCAAATTTCTCAGAGCTCTTAGCTGCAACCTCCCGACTTCGTACCTCCATGTTGCTGAGTGTCTTGCATGATTTTCTCACCAGGTTGGTGAATTTATTTCTCCCTCCTTGTGATTTCATGTTTAGATTTTATTTTTTTTAGTTTTGTTGTTTTTCTTTAGGTTTTTCTTTCTTGTTTTCATGTTTTCGTGTGCCCTAGTCTTCCACCCCAGAACCCCGGAGTTTCGGCTTGGGTAGTTTTTCCCCGCAACCCCGGAACTCCAGAACCTGGGAGTCCCGAGGTTGTTTTTGTTGGTTGTTCCTATTTATCCTGAAACCCCAAAACCCCAGAGTTCTGGATTAGCTCGTTTTTGGAGAGAAATACCCCAGACCTCAGAACCCTAGAACCTCAGAGTCCTGAGGTCTTTTATTTTTTGGTCACTATGTTTAAACCCTAGAACTTTGTATCCTTAGAGTTCCAGAATATCTTCTGGATGGCTTGTTGATCTATCCCAGGACCCCGGAACCCTGAGGTCCCGAAGTTAACTTTTTCTATTTACCCCGGATCTCAGAACCTCAAAGTACTGGAATCTATTTAGTTTATCCACCATGGAACCCCAGAGTTTCAGAGTTTGTTTTTCAAGCCCATCCAGCCCAGAACCCCAGAACCTCAGAGTTCCGAGGTCACTTATCTAATAAGAGAGTTATCTACCCTGGAACCCTAGAGTCCCGAGGTGGATAATGTTATTAATGTTTTTATGCAATGGATTAATTCTTGGTTCTTTCTTGTAGATTAAAGTGTTTAGATGGACCCAACTTCTAGCAAGAGAGGCAAGGAGCTAGACAAACTTCCTGTGACAATGAAGTACCAATATCAAGGACAAGTGTATGTGTCAAAGCTGGATGATCGAATTAAGAGGGTAACAGACACAAAGGTAGGGCATATTGAGATAGAGGATATTAAAACATAATTGGAAAGACCAAGTTCAAAGGTCCCGTTGAGAAGGATCAAGAGATCAAGCCTGGTGGAGGCGATTGTCTTCCCACAATCAGTCCAAGCTCCTGAGTTTATCATGACTGGTGCACAATTCTAGGATGTGGATACAAGAAAGTGTACAGATGCTTAGGGTGGGACTTAATCGAATTGTTTGTAGATGTGCTAGGATTCATATTTGGTATCCCTGCAAGAGATGAAGTACTCCTAACTATTGAAGAGGAAGCCCTCAGAGTATGGATCAATAATGTTACTTCAAATAAGAGACACATGAATGAAAATTGGTTAGAGGAGGAGAGAAAAATAGGGCTAAAGGCCACAGATGTGTTGAGGGAAGACTTTAGGGAACCACAAAGGGATTTGATCATCATGTTGAGCAAGCCCTTTGACAAGCAAGATTGTAGGCATTTCCATCCCTGGATTTTCTAGTTCTTGCCCACCATCCTCATAGTGAAGCAATATTTCAACTGGGCCCAAATCCTTTTTGACAACATCCGTAAATAGATGATGGAAGTACATCAAACAAAGATGTTCTTTTTCACTTCTTATGTTATTTGGGTGGCTGCCCGAGCAGGTAAGTTCCCAAGATTACAGGTAGAAGGCCAGTTGGGAGATGAGGAAGGGCAGAAGAAAGTTTGGGAATATTACTCACAATTCCCTCTAGATAATGCAAAGGCGTACTTCAAGAGAATCAACGATGCCTTCCTCTTCCCTATTATCATCAAACTCACAGGTGATACATGATATAGAATAAGCCCTGAAGAAATGGAAATCATCCAATAATGGGCATACTAGTTCGTTCAAAACCAACGTTCTACATATATAAGGGTCAATGGGTTTATAAAGAACCCAATGCTATTGCCAAAATATTGCAATGACTGCATCATCTTGTTAGAGTATTCCAGGCAATTTCTCGGCCTCCAATCCCTATTATCATCGAAACACAAGGCAGAGATAGACTTCTCAGTTACAATTGGATATTTTTCCTGTTCAAAAATCTAGGCAGCGAAGACGACAGAGCAGGAGCTCCAAGATTTAATCTTAAAGAATTCGATTATGCAAGGGAGTATTCTGATCCCTATGTAAATCTTAAACAAACCATGCTTAAGGCATATGAGGGGCACAAGCCCAAATTGGATAATTTTTGGGCGAACCTCCAGGACAATTTTGAGGTGAGGGAAAAGAATTATTATAGATTGTTGGTGTCGCAAATTAGGGATTTCAAAATAGAAACCAATCTCCCCAAAGAGTTGAGGGGTGATGGGGAACTATTAGAATCTATATATAAAGAACAAGAAATTGACAAAAGGCCTCTCTCTACTATAAGGTGGTCAGCACATGAAAACTTAGATGTAGACCGAGTAACCCAAGTAGTAACCAATAGGACTAGACAGTGGCTTAGTTTGAGGGTTAGGCCAAACACTTCAAAAGGGAAGCAGAAGGAATCCACCTGAGGTGTGCCCCGATCAAGGGGTTATAAGGAGTATTCTCACAAAAAAAGGTCTAGTTCTAGGAAGAATACATCCACTGACTCGGATGAAGCAGTTGAGCTTGAAGAAAGGACCGATGAATTGATGAAAAAGATTAATGTGCAGATGATAAAATAGGAACTATTAAAAAAGGTTGCTGATTTTGGAGTGAGAGAAGGTTTAGGTGTTGTGCCACTAGAAGAGATTCTTCCTATAAGAACAACAATAGGATAAACTCTAGGAGAAGGTGCTCAAGAGGAAGAACAACAACGAAAAATAGTTAAAGTGGAAAACCTCCTCCTGATACAACATGTGCACCCACTTAGTAGCCATCTACAACTGCAACACAAGGCCCACTTACTAATCCCCAATGCCACCACTAGCTAATACAACAATGTCCCCCAAGACACAAGCATTTAGGCCTACCACAGAAACTATAAGTGCCAATAATATTGAGACAAACTCAAACCAAGAGGAGGAACATGGAGAAGGACAACAACTACTTGGAGGGGAGAGAGAACAAAATGAAGGTAAGGATCTATTGAATGAAAGATTAATCTTGACTCCCAAGGACCAAGAGGATCTCTTGAAAGACATAGCTACTAGGAAAGGTACATAGGAAATGAATAAAGGTGGCAGGGAATTTGGGGAGGAGGTCAGTGATAGGTTGGTAGAGTTGCACAAGCAACAATAATTAAATGATGATATAGCTCTCTAGTCCGGTCCTTCTCGCCCAATTTCTTCACCTCAAGGTCCTAAGCACAAAGGAGCAAAAGAGAAAGATGAAGCAGAGGAATAGTTAGATGTGCACATTATGACCATTGACATAGTGCCACATGAAGAGGATAAAGATAAGGATGTGCCACAATGGCTGGAATTCACCTTTGAGAGGAAGAAGAGGAAAGTAGTGTTACCAAAGGTTACACTACAACAGGCAATCAGGAAGGAACCAAGGAAAGTAAAGAGACCCAAGACTATGCATCGTCTGTCAAAATTTTTTTTTGATGAAGTGGTTGTGGATGTGGAAGTTCCTCTACAGACAGAAGGTGAGAGCTCCCTGAAGTATCAAGTGTCTTAGGTAAAACTAGGTAAGCAGACGAAGTGGGGGGAGCTAGATACCTTGGAACTAGCTACCAGTGTCATCAGGGGACTAATGGAGAAAGAATATACCTCCCATGCTGAGGTCAAAGCACAGTTGGAGCACTACAAGTAGCTATTGGTAGAAATGGGTAAGCCATTAGATACTTGCAAAAATGATAATCTACCTTCAACCTCATCACTCCTAGAGGGAGAGGTAAAAGCATTGCTAGAGGTAAGATAGGTGGCTGCCACGGCAAAATCATCGGCCCAAATAAATGCCTCAAAAATTAGATTATTTTTGCAAAATACTATAAAGGATTACAAGGAGGCAGTAAAGGTAGGAGGAGCATTAGCTTCTTGCTCTCAGCAATGGGAGCAGAAGCTCAACATGTTCAGCAAACAATTCTGGGTATTAAGTAAAGTTTTGCACCTAGGTGAGGAAGTAATCATAGAGGAGGACCTCCTGGGTGGAGATAGTTGTAAGAACTTGCAGTCTTACACATACATTTTGGAGTTGTAGATGGAGATGCTTCAACAATATGTGAAGGATGTATCAGACATTCAAGTTCCCCTCCTCAAGGTAGTATTAAAATACGAGGATTTTGTAAGACACTTACTCAGAGTTTTTGGGTTGGGGATAATCAATACAGGGATTATGGAAGAAGAGAAAGCACTCAGTCAATGGGATGCATATGAGGCCCAGCATTTCGGACCTCCAACTCAATTTACTGTTACATTAATGGATAGATATATGCATTTGATTACACAATGTCAACAGGTTGCAAAGACCGTAGAAGTGTTAGAGAAGAAAAGGAAGAATGTAGAAGAAGTTTTGAAAAAGTATAAATTCAAAATCAAGCATGTTGTTGATCCTCTTGCTGAGGTAGTTGTATGTGTCATTAATAATTATGAGTCCTATAAAAAGAAGTAGAAGATAAACACATAGTTGCTAAAGATACCAAGACTTTTGAGAAGAGATTTTGCATGACTTCCCACTAATACTTCGACTGCACCTCCAACTCATGTTCCAGTTTTGAACAAAATTATGCATGCCTATGATAGCCTAGCTCATACAACATGGTCTTCGTAGTGCTCACCTAACCTCTATTTCGTAGTAGTTAACTAGAGTCTAAAAGCAGAAACTTGCAAGTTAACTGCGACTCCTAGCTTTTGAGTTCTTAATTTAGATTAGTTTTATTTCCTAGAAAGTAGGGCAGAAAACTCTATGAATTGAGGAGTTTGATTCATTTGTAAGGGTCCACAAATTAATGATTTGACACCCACTTAGAAATTTTAGATTATTCTTTTAGATTGTTATGAACTTGAGTCATTTTTGCTACATATTCTTTGGAATTAATACAAGAAGCAGCCTATAGGTTTCCTAATCTATGCATATGTTCTACGAGGTTGTTCTTTGTAATCTGGTAATGTCTATTATTTGAAATCAGCAACGTGTTCTAATCTTCTATTTATTGCTTTATGAATCATGTTGTGCACGTAAGTGGTGTATGAGAATTACTGGGATAGACAATATTTTGGTGATATTCTTTCCATGAGTCTGTGAAGTTGTTGACTTTGTAGGTTTACTAGAGGTCCGTTGTTGAATGATGATTTGAATAATATTTGATAATTTTTGGATTGCAGGGTACTAATTAAGTAGTTTGTTAAGTTGTCATTGAATTGGTTTCATTCTTATTGTCTTGTTTCCCTATCTCTCATAATTTATTTTGAGAAGAATCTTAAAACCATAAAAAATACAAAAAAAGGAAGTCAAGTTATTAACGATTAGTGGGATTTAGTTTTAACCAACAAGCCCCTTAACGGGTACAACCACATCAACCATTGGGTTGCCCATCACCGTCAAGAGCCAACTATACAGATCTTGGAGTGATCAGTTCCCCATAACTTATTACTTTTCAAGAGAGGTGGTGAGTGTTCACATTGGCTACCTGACTATTGGCGAGTGTGTCAAAACAGTCATCAACAAGTCCATTTACCGTAGAGTCAAAAAGAGGAATCCTTGTCAAAAGAAAATCCTAAAGAGGAGACACTTTCTATACAAATATTGTAAGATTTTGCTAAAACAATGAGTATTCCAACACCATTTTCAAGACTTCCTTAATGACTTTACTATTGAATTTGAGCATGAACCCTTTATATCATGAGCCTTTGCACAAACAGTAGCCTTGCCACAAAGATCAACTGGGAATCATCACATCTCGTTGTCTAGTATTCCTCAGCCAAAAATATCCTACTAGAGCCTTTTACCAATTCTGTGTTCAAGCCATTCAGGGACCCACATAACCATGAGATAGAAAAAATGATAAAATACAATCCTAGTGGTTTCCAAGCGAATCTCATTAAACACAGAGTGAGATTGCCACCTAAATTTGATAGGTCTATCCTTGATACTCCCATGAAAAATGATTTTGTAGATTGGCCTATACTTGACACCATCCTCAATCTTCAACCAAGCACTTTCGTGCTTGTTGGCACTTCCTTTTCCCTACTGGGACAACTTCTTCTTTAACCCATTGCCAATTTATTGCCACCACATAAAAGAGGGGAAAAATTTAGACATCTAAAATTAATTAAATTATTATATAATTAATTTTTCCCTCCCCACATAATTAATTTTATTAATTATGTTAGCTCGTTATTCTTCTTAATACTAACTAAATTACATTTAATTAATTTTGTCCCCCCAATCATATAATTAATTTATTAATTAATTATATAATCCCTCATTCTTCTCAAAAATAATTTAATTCCCAACCTTAGTCAATCTTCAATATTTCTTCTAATCCCAAATAGTTAATTAATACAAAATTATTAACCAATACCTTATTTCCGACAAATATTCTTACTAATCTCCTCCATCAAGCTAATTAATCAAGGCCAAATCCTCATTAACCATTTTTCACAATTTTAAATTCATCCCACCTACGTAGATCCACATGTGACTCCCGCTCATAAATGAGCTTACATGCACAAGTCACTTTCCACATCCACCTCATCTTTGACATTGGGTGCTCACACATATGTGAGAATGCTCTTTCCCATAAGAGCAACCCTACACTTTCCCTTTCCATCCACATGTCATCCTTCTCAATCCTATGACTTACACTTTTCCAAAATATTTCCACTTGTCATCTCCATGTTCTTCCCAAGATGTGGTCAGACATGTGTGAGAATACCTTGTCCTCTTCCCCATGCCAAGTGTTCTTCCCAAGACTTGATACCAAGGCTATGACCCCAAGCCACCTCACGTAGTCTCACTTAATCTTGGTCCTTCATCATCTTTTGATCTCAACAACCCATTTCAAATTCTAAAATCTATAAATTGGAGTCTCCTCCCTTCACAAATAATCCACTTCATTTTCAATTTTATGTTGTAAATTTGTCCCCATATTCTACTCCATTAGGCATACTCATGATTTTCATTTGAACACTCAATCCTTTCACATTATCCTCATAACGTCCAATTCTCATTGCAATCCTTCATCTTAATCCTATCATCCACTTGATCAACTCATCCATTTTCCATTGTTGTGTAATTTTGAGAGCATCCCACATTCAATCCAATAAGAGCATATAAAATGGATCATGGGCACATCCATTTCTATCTCTATCCATGGAGCATGGAAGGTATCATAGTTAGCTATGTTTGAGTGTTTTGCATTGATTTATGTATTTGGCATGTTTAACTAACTTGTTAGTTTTTTATTGATTTCATATACAACTACCTAGAGAATATTATGAATTAGGTGTTGTACACCTTGAACTATGTTCGAACTATTTAATTTATTATTATGTGTGGTGCACCTAGGGGGTCTTAGAAGTATGTGTATCACTAGGAGTTAACACTCTTGGGTCCACTTTATCTGTTTTACGTAACATTTGAAAATGTGTTCAATGTGGGGTTTCACATTAGAAAAATGTATTTAACTTAATATTGGGGACATATTAATAAAGTGGAAAATTAGTACCCAATATTAAATAAGGGGTTAATGGTTTTGTGATCTCATGGTATCAATCACATTGTTTTATGTAATACCACTTGGTGGTTTTGTAAGAGCTTGTTTCTATAAAAGAAAACATAAGGGTAGTTGTTTAAGGTTGGCTAGTTGATAATTTTTGCTAAGGGGTTGAGAACATTTTTATTTAGCATTTGTAAGGGTTTGAAGCATGACATGGGATGTGTAGTTACATGCTTTTTCACATGGAAAGCTTGTAGAGAGCTTGTGTTTCAAAAGCATTCATGTGAACTTTGAAGTTGTATTTTAATGACTTCATTGTTGAATAATACATGAGTGATGGATGCTTTTGGAAGTTGGATCTTTCCCTCTTGAGGGTTTTCCTAGTATATATCTTGTGTCATATTTGATGGTATGTTGTCTATTCTTTTGCATATAGATTCAAAATAGTTGTTTCAATAGATTTCTCTTCTAAGTTATGTGGAGATTTTTCTTCTATGTTTGGAAATTTCCTAACAAAAATCCTTAGGAGTTTTCCCTCAAAATTTGACCCAATAGTCACTGCCATAGGAGAGGCTAATAACCTCTCAAAGATTATAATGGGTGAGTTGATGGGTTCTCTAAAAACCCATGAGAAATGCCTAAATAAGTCTACACCTTTTCAAGACCAAGCCTTCAAATCTTAATTCAATGAGAGAGAGAGAGAGAGAGAGAGAGAGAGAGAGAGAGAGAGAGAGAGAGAGAGAGAGAGAGAGAGAGAGAGAGAGAGAGATGATGATGATGATGATGATGAAATAGCTCTAGAAGGAACTCTAAAGCTAGAGGTAGAAGCAACTCTAAAAGGTGTAGCTTCAAAGTAGTCAATTTCCAAAAGACAAATAGTTAAAGAGAAATTAAATCACACCCCAACTTTGATACATTCTATTCAATCAAGTTGCAATAGCGGTGAGAGTCTAGATCCCACTCTTGCCTCTATGATTCCAAGAAAAAACAAAAGGCTTGAGGGAGACTTACAAAAATGCAAGGTACAATGATAAGTTAGATAAAAATATGATTTTTCCATTATCTTATTATAGTGATCTAGTTTATTTTGAATGATCTATAAAAAGAAGATAAATGGTGTGCAGCCATGAATGAGGAAATTAATGCTATAGAAAGAAATAGAGAATTGGAGATATGAAGTGGGTCAATAAGACCAAGAACATAAAACAAGGCTAATTGTTGAGGAATACAAACAACATCTTGGAAAAGATTATGATGAAACATATGCTCTAGTTGCAAGGACTGAAACCATTGGGGTAGTTTTATCAATAACAACATAACATAAGTGGAAGGTGTACCAAATGGATGTGAAATTTTCCTTCTTGAATAGAGCATTGAAAGAAAAAGTGTATGTTGAATAACCACCTAAATATAAAGTTTAAGGATTAAATAGGCTTAAACAAGCACCTCAAGCATGGTACAATAGAATATGCTCATATTTGTTGAGAAATGGATTTAGCAAAAGAAATGGTGATCCCAGTATTTACATCAAGACAAGTGATGTAAGATTTTAATTGTTCTCTTGTATGTTGATTTTATCTTTACAGAGAATGATAGTTTCCTCATTGATAATTTCAAATAAGCCATGCAAAGAGAATTTGAGATGATATATATAGGTCTTTTAAAATATTTCTCAGGCATAGATGTAAAACAAATGGAACATGGAATTTTTATCTCTTAAGAAAAGTATGTTATAGAGATTTCAAAAAGGTAGAACAAGCTTGCACCAACACCAACAACCACAAATCTAAAATCAAGGAAGATTACAATAGAAATGTGAATCCAACTCTATATTAAAGTATGGTTGGAAGTTTAATGTATGTGATATAACCCAAGTTCACTAAGTGAATCCCCCATGTTTCATGGGCATCAAAGAAACAACACATATTTCTCTTTTCATAACTAAGATTGAGTATATAACAACAAATTGTTAGCAGTTGTTGTCATTGATTTCAACCCTCTGCTTGTGTGGTGTCATTGATGATATGGTGATTGGTATCACATAGTGAGGTTGTGTGTACTGCTATAATGGATATTATCTTGAGCTATTATTATTGATGATATGATGATGATGGAAGTACATGTTGTTGATATGCTGATGATGGAAGTACATGTTGTTGATATGTTATGATTACTAGATGGTGTAGATTGATATCTTAGGTACCAATTTGGTGGATTCAAATGAATGTCTAGATGGTT
This sequence comes from Cryptomeria japonica, assembly GCF_030272615.1. Lineage (NCBI taxonomy): Eukaryota > Viridiplantae > Streptophyta > Pinopsida > Cupressales > Cupressaceae > Cryptomeria > Cryptomeria japonica. The sequence goes on along the minus strand of NC_081407.1, from coordinate 641,380,844 downwards.
GATGTTCTTATTGTAGATTGTGTTGTCATTAATGGTAAAATGCAAATAAGTACCAAATAGTTGTTTGGATAGATGTTTACCACTCTTTGTATTGATATCCATAAGTTTAGTATGTTGTAATTGATGATGCGATATTATTAAAGATATGGTTGAATACACATGTTTGATGGTCGTTCCATCATATATATGTTTCACTTAGTATGTTATGTTGGTACAAAGTGTTGTCATTTATTTAAAGTGTATGATTAGATGAATGTATGATGTCATCAATGTAGAATAGTGTTATGCAGATGTTTGATGGTTGATGCCTCACCGTGTATGATAATGATGTGTTGAAAATAGTGATAATGAAGATGTTTATATGAGACTTTATCTTGTATACCTATGGCTATGATGGTGATGATGCTCATGATTGAGAGCAAATATGGTATCATGATGATATCATATTAAGATACAAATTAGAAGCATTGTTATGGGGATTAGAAGTATTAAGATGAGGATTAAAGGCATGGAGATGAAGTCATATATGTTGATGATCTTGTGCATACTACAAGATGTTGCAATATCTATTTTGTTTCTCCTTAGTGATAAAATGGTGTTTCAAAGTATTCTAGTCTCCAGAAAAAGATGAAGTGTATGAATGCAAAAACGTATGTTGAAGATAGTTTGGAAAAATACTCTACATTCCTTTGCATTTAAAGATATACTCTTGCAATTTTGGATTTAATGTGTATGCTTTGTTGATGTTGCATTACTATATTTTTAGGTTCTTGTTGTTGTAGTTGATGTTTCTAGTTAAAGCAGTATGTTAGTAGTTTGATGACTAGTTAGGTCTAGTCTGGAGAATGCTCCACAATGATGCTTTTGTTGTTGAAATCTAGAAGACATGTTCATGACGTTTGTACAATGTCAGTTTATTTTTTAGGTAATTAAGTGCACTGCAAGTTTGTTTGTGATGTTCTATTTCATGATTGTGTTATCTGGGCATTTGGGTATGAAGAATTTTGCATCTATTTTGGTTGTGCTAGCTTGCTTTGGTTTGCCAAAATGGAATAAGTGTTTGCAAGTGTTGTTGGAATGATAAGGGTTGTATACATGTGGTTTGCATGATGTTGGTTGATCTCTTTGGCACTACATTGTGTCTAGAGTTGGGTTTTCAAGGCAATTTGCAGTTATCGAGCCAATGGGGATTGCTCTCTTGCTTGCGCTTTGCTCCCAGGGGTTTGCACTAACATTGGAGAGTGTGTTGGTTTGTATTTGGGTCCTACTATGCCATGTGGGGATCCACATTGAAAGAATTCATTTGAAAGTTGTATTTTGTGCTGATTGGTTTTGTGTTAAACATTACTTTGTTGCTAATAGGGAAGCCACATGAGTACATTGCAGCATGTAGAAGATAAGGTGCCACTCCACTAGTAAGTGGAGATTATCTCCTATTATGCACTGTGTACATAAGTGTGAAGAGGTAAAGGTAATTACTTGATGGCTCACATCGGATCCACTGGTAAATTGAGGGAATTTCTTAAGTACACGAGATCAGGACTGGCATAGAAGGCATGTTGAGAAACTAGTTTAGAGGAATTAACAAAATTAATGAGGGAAAAGGTAAGGCTAAACACATGCAGTCAGAAATAGATTGACCAGATTAAAGATGGAGTCTTGTGAAGGGTGATGACATGGTGTCATAAAGAGTGGTAACCGGTATGTAAGTCCATCGTTAATATGGACAAGGCACATATACTTGATGGGAATGTGCATGCATAGGTCAGTCATGTCTGAAGACCGGTTTGAGGGTTACACTGGTAGAATAAGAAAGGTCATGACAAGAAGGACAAGTGGCAGGGTGTCATATGCCAGTAGGGTTTGTTTATTAGTAGATGGAACCGATTGTTTGAATGTTTGGTGAATAGGCATGAACCGAAAGAACAATGTGCATGAGGTGGCGAACTTGCATCAGATAAAGATGAAATGTACAATCGATGGGGTAGGTGTAGAGCTGGTCAACTGTGTTAGAAGGTCTCACAAATCATGAGACATGTTGCAGATTGTTGTAGGGGTTTGTGGCTCGATGTATGAAGGACAACTACGAGCTAGCTAAGAGCGATTAAGGAGATCAAGGCAGATGAAATAGATAACACAACCAAATCCTTGTCTTTGACCAAGAGACCAGTCGATAGGGTAAAAAGAGGATCGCCAAAGATGGAAGGCGTGATCTAGGAGGCACATAAATGACAGATTTTTACAAACTGGCAGTCTGGAAGATCAGATTAGGCAAGATCTTATTAGATTTGGTTTTCCTCGAGGGTGGTGAAGAAACCCTAATCGCCTGATTTTTGAAATGGTCTTTTAGCAGGAAACCAGTCTATAAAGATGAAGGCAAAAGACATCATTAGATGCTATTGTAATAGAAGAACATTATGCTACTACAAAGTGTCATACTTCTATAGGTAAGAGCAAATCATCCTAGTGCTTGACGAGAATCTAAGAAGTGAGTGAGAGTGAGGGAGATCTTGGTTGAAGCGTTCAACCAGTAGGAGAGAAGAACCTGTAGTGTTCATACCGACAGAGCAGAAGTGAAGGAGGCTATAGAGAAGGAAGACAAAGAACTGGCAAAGTGTTATACTGGTAAAGAGAAGAGAGTAAGGTGGAGATCCAATAGAGAAGAAGAAGAGGATAAGTGTACCGATAGAGTTCATCGGCGGTCAAGCAATAGAAGAGAGCAACAAAAGAGTAAGTTGGTGTAGCAGAGAAGGTGTCTCACCGACAGAGTAAGACATATGATAAGGTTACAAGATTCACTTGTAACAAGATAACTACTTATGTATTTCATGTTTATATTGTGAACACTGAGTTATTTCTCGGTGTAGGGGTTGGTGCTCCTTGGGTAGATGCCCTAAAGGAAGGGGTTGTAGCTCCTTGGGTTGGTGCCCTAAAGTTTATAACTATGTTTTCATTGTGAGGTTGGATTGGAGCAGTAGACTCCAACAACATTGTTCACCGGTGTTTTTTCCATCTTGGGTTTTCCTCGTATATGCTAGTGTTATGTGATGTCCCTTGTGTGATTGCATTTATGTTCGTCTTCCCACTAACCACTCAGTCTTCATTGAGGTAGATCTATGCTCACATAGGATTAGTAAAGGGAAAAGATTTGAGAACCACTGATTCACCCCCTCCTGTGAGATTTTGCCAAGATAAAGAGGCAATGGAAAACACAAATACGAGAGACAAAATATATGATAGAAATAAACTGTATTCTATCAAGATAAAAATACTGATCAACTGGATCATCAAACGTTACATACAATGAATATGAGCTTGCTTATATAGGCAAGGCTATATGGATATGTGAGCACACAAACATGACATGTGGCTCAATAAGAAACAAGGGTAGGTAGGAAATAGGTGTGGGTAGGTAGGAGAAACAATATAATATTCCACATGAGGTGGATCACCCATTGAATGTGAAGTGTAACAACAAGATCACACCATAAAAGGTGGAAATTCTCCTACACACACTATCCCAATGTGGCACAAACACCCAAGTGTCTCATACCCAAACTACTATGAAATGCATGTACCTAAGTAAACTTAAGTAAGGTGTAATAATATCCAAGATGAATAACTATTTACACCAACACCCCCCCTTAAGTGCAACTTAGGGGAATGCACTAAAGTCTGCAATGCAACTAAGAAATGCAAGATGGGTCCCAACTACGAGGCCATGTTGGGTACCCATGTACAAATGCAAATGCATGAAAAGCAATGCAAGGAAATCTCTCACAAAGCGGGCAAAGAGAGAAAAACCCAATGGGAAAAAACCCTCCCCCAAAAGAGAGATGAAAACTAGATACAAAGAACTCTCATAGAAGTATGTGAAGGACAAAACCCAATGCGAGGAAAAAGTCCCCCTCATATGAGAGAAGAAGAAGAGAGACTAGGAATCCCCCCCTCAATCTGGAATCTGCACCAATGATAGAAGCTCGAAGATGAATGAAGAAACTACTCCATGAGTGTTGAACAACATTCCTCCCATTAGGAAGAAACAAAACCAAAGGTATATCCATGAAGTCTCCCCAACCATGAAGGGAAGATGAAGCAAAAATACTCATGATGAAAGGAATCTCTGAAAACTGCTCAAGTGTCCCCATGTCGATGCTAAAAGGTACCCCCTCCAAAGGTGGTAAATTGTGCCACACTGATGAGAAAGGCACTCCAAGATCTAGTGGAGATGAATGTAGAATAATATCCAAAGACTCATATGTCTCCTCAAAAGATAAAGAGACCTCCTCCAAGTGTTGTACAAAAGTATCCACAATCATGTCAACCTCTAAAGATTGATCATGTAGAGAATGCACAAGAGGGTCAGAGTTATCCCTCGCAACAATCAAAGAGAAGATGAATGTCATGAATGGTGTCTCCCAAATCTGCAATGTAGGTGTCCACAAACAAACCTACAATGTTTGTCAAGTAGGCATCCCAATCAACTGAAGTTGGAAGACATGGAATATCCTATTGCACTGAATCATAAGAAGGAAAAATTGTTGCACTAGTTGCATCATCAGGTGCAATAGGTGGTGTGATATCAATAGGAGGAGATGATATGCAAGGCTCAAGAATGGGATCACATGTGAGAATCCCCAAGTTCAAATGCCCAATGTTCTCCTCAAAATCTGAATCATCAACATAGGAAGAATCAACCTCATCAATAGGATGGAAATCTGAAAAAGAGTACAACCAAGATGCATGATCAACCACCCTAGTCGCAATGATACCTCCACTCTCCAAGTCTCTAATGATAACTGAATCACGTGTGAACTCCACAGTTTTCCTAGTTTCCCCATGTGTGATTTGATAGATGGAAAGAAGATTATTTGTCAAGTGGGGTACACACAACACATAATTGAAGGAGTTATCCCCAATGGCAATAGATCCTTTCCCAATCACATCCATCTATGTATGATTGCCCATCAAAATCTGCGGCATGTGGCAAGGCTCAAATGTAGAAAACATAGACTGTGAAGATGCCATATGATGAGAAGCCCATGAATCTAGAAGCCATCTCCCTGAATCATGACTTGTAGTAGCACAAAGAGCTTGTCCCTTTCCTTTATCTGTCCCAAAAGAGTGATCCTTTCCTTTATCCTTGGAAGAAGAAGCGGATGTAGACGTTCTAGAAGGTAGGTTGATTCTATTCCTCTCAAGAAGATTCTTTAACTCATCAATATCCTTATAACAATGGTGTTCATCATGTCCTGACTTCTTGCAATATCCACAAAAAAGATTGTCCTTATATGATTTCCTCTTAGGTGAGAATGGTGAATCACCTTATTGTGGAGAGGAATATTGTGCTCCATCTTGTTGTGGTTTAGACTTAGGTTGCTTTTGATTCTTGCCTTTTCCTTGATTACTTTGATTCCCTTTGTTAGCCATGTCCCCTCTCTCGATTATGCAAATATTATTTGTCATGACTGCAATGGATCTGGCCATAGAGAGTTTGAATGCAGGAAGAGGAACCTGCAATCACATGGAGGTCGACAAAATGGCTATGCTTTGTAGAAAAGTGAAAACAAAGCATATGGAAGGCAGAGACCTGCATGGAACCAAAGGAGAAATATCCCTGTAGGAGCAAGAGGTCCACCGATTTCGGTTGCTAGTCAAAGCAACATGACCAAGAGAAGATGGTCAAACCGATATGTCAAGAGATTTCCCAATCATGATGTGGGGATGAATGTTGTGTGCTACTATAGCACTACTTCTGGTCATGATGGAGGATCAGAAAATGGAAAGCCCCTTCAATAGAAGAAGGAAAGAACTACTTCTCAGACTGAAGATGGGAAGATGAATGAGACCAAACATGTATGGAGGAAGAGGACCATAGCCTAGCACTGTGCACCTTTTGCTCAGGTGATATCTCCTAAATCCTAAAGGAAATGCAGGATCTTAGGGGGAGTTGCACATTGAATTTATTATTCATCCCCCCTCAGTGAAGAAGGAAACATGGAAGAACATATTCTTGTCGATGAAAAGGAAGGAAGTAATAAGAGTGTGTAGAGGTTGCATTAACTACACACCTAATGATCAGTATTGGATCACCACTGCATGCTTCAATGAGTAAAGGTTAACAATTGGTTTTAGGTGTTAACCAGTTTTTGTAGGATGTTACCGACTTGTATACTAATAGGTACTTGCAGGTTATGTAAGACAAGGAAGTTGGAGACAATTGCATTAGCCCTGTGTTGACGTGTATTTTGTACACTATCAAACACAGAATAAAATACCTAAAGGTACCTTATCCTCTCTTGAGTAAAGCCTCTGATTGCTGAAGATATCATGAAAAAGGGTCAATCTGGATGACTCCAAGGTTCTTTGATGTAGGGTCTCTACGTGTGGATAAGCTCCAGTGGTATGATGTGATTTGCTGGAATCACAAGGGGACTTACATTTGATGATTGAACTTCTGATCTGCTTTGCTGGAACACAGGCTCTTACTAGCTTAGATTTGAAAAAATGGAAAAAGGATGAGGGCGAAGAGAAGATTTAATCCTAATACTAAGAATGTAGGAGCAATGATTGATCTTTGATGAAACTCTAACTAGGTCTTGTTTTGACATCGCAGGACCATCTCCACAAGGCTAGTGCGATCTTCGAAGGGAAGCTTTATGATGTTCAAATCATCACTGCAGGCATAGACACCATCAAGTTGATGCATATCAATGAAGAAGCGACAATTGAAGTTAAGCTTAAGATGAATAATTCCAGTTGACTATGCAAGGCAAGTCTGCAATCAACAAACTGCTAGTAGTATGGATGTACGAATTCCACCATCAATCAAGCACATTTCTTCCACTCATCTAATAACATGAAATCAAATACGAGAAGTATAAAGACCATGCAAATTGTCGAATCGACCCATAAATTTCACCATTTCTTCAATGAAGTTACAAGTCTTTTACAACAACCTCTTGGCAACAATCTTTGCCTTCTCTCTCTACTCTACTCTAATTGCTATTCTATCAACTATATTCTAACTCTTCCAACTATCTTCTAACTCTCTAGCTATTGCTAATTAGCCTTTACAAATGAAATGCCAGGGCTTATATAGTGCCCACAATACAATTCGATGGCTTAGATCAATTCGAGATCAATGGCCAAGATTTTACAATGAAAACCCTAATTAGGGTTTGTTACAACCATTACATAACATTTAATGCTTGACCAATGATATAATTGTATTGCTTGGACACATGTCCTCTCTGGAAAATTCCACCAATGGATAGCTGGGGTAGGTACATCGAAGTTTGTGCCACCTTCCATGAGTTAGGTACATTGAATCTGGACATGCTGAGGTGGACCACACTGACTGGAGGAGTGATGACTGGGATGCCACCTCATCTGACACTTGTAACTTGGTAGATTTTCAACTTGATGTTGTTGAGAAGCTATCTTTAATTAGCTCTTCTGGAATTATTTGCTTCTTCAACGAACCCTTTGCTTTGACTTCTTGTGTCCTTGATTTGCAAGATGATGATGTACCTCGCCTTAGGATGATGATGTACCTCGCCTTGGAACGCTGGATTGGAAGAGGTCGCCCTTGTTGATGTTTGATCGAAGAAAATCGTCCTTGTCGATGCTAGGCTGGATTGAAGAAGGTCGTCCTTGTCCTTGCTTGATCGTCCTTGATCTGGCTTGATTTTCCTTGAGGAGAGTCTTCCGACTCGTAGATCTTTCGAGCTTGGAGTCACCATCTTGATACCTACACAACATTTCAAAATTAGTAATATATCTTGAAATCTAAAAATTAAACTTTTAAAAGGAATATTCAAGATTTTAATTAGGAAACTTCATGATAAATCTTGAGTTATCATTTCCTAATTAACCATGTAATACTTAGATTTTTCCCAAAAATGCTTAAAAAAAATCAAACCTTGAATAAGGGTGTCAAGATGATTTTGCCATACCTCTTCTTGAGAATTAACTCTAAAAAATAGATGAATTTTGGCTAGGCAAAGTGTAGATCAAAGCTCTCCCTTGGATAAAATGCACCTCCTTACTTAATTTCACCACCTTGAGGACTTCAACGCTTTGATAGAGAATTCGCTCCACTTCTAACCAAATTCGCACCTTGTTGTTCTTCTCCAAATCGCACTTGTGTGAGTGGATGAATGATGGATTAGAATCGCTAAACACACCTCCACTATATAGGCGCTTACCTCTTTATTTTCACAAAGGCCGACTTTTAGAAATAAGGCAAATAATAAGCAAATTTAAATAAAAGGGAGGCTGACTTTATAAAAATATAAAAGAATTTTAAATCAAGCGCCCCATTTTATTATTTAAAATAATAATTAATTAATTAAATGCCATCGTTTTTTAATTAATTCGATTTTTAAATAGGCAAAAATTAATTAATTAATGCTTATGCGCAATTTTTAAATGCTATCAACTGATTTATCGATTTTTCTAGCATTTAATAAAAATTCAAAAAATGTTTAGCGCCAAAATTTGGAGGAGGGAAAGACACAAACCATATCGCCCTGGTCCCTGACTGAGGGACAGGAGCGAATTATGTTTTTGACCTTGATTCTTGTGCTTTTGACGTTCGAAACCTCCATCTTCATGTTGAAACTGGGATCTTCATTCGTAACTTGATGCTTGATCGATTCTATTTTGTAAATGAATGCCTCTTAGAACCATTATCGCCCTAGTCCTTGACTGAAGGACAGGAGCGAACCTTGCATTTAGCTCAAATTTGCCAACCTTTTGTCGTTAACCTCTCGTTCATCATCTTCTTAAAGATATTTTCAACCTTGTGTAACCTTGCCCTGACGTAATTTTTTGAGGGAAATGACCAGTTTAGTAGAAATCGCCCTGGTCCTTGACTGAAGGACAGGAGCGAACTTGCATCTTTGCTTAAGTTAGTCACCTTTTGACGTTTGGTTCCTTGTCCATCATCCTTCCAAGGACATATTCGATCTTGTATAACTTTGCCTTGGCGTGGTTTTTTGGAAGGGATGATGGTCTCCATAGAAATCGCTCTGGTCCTTGACTGAAGGACAGGAGCGAACCTTTGTTCCTTAGGCTAATCCTTGTTCTTATCAACTTTCGATTGTCTTCAAAATATAAAATGGTGTCTCTTACTCCTTCTTGAACGTTTGAAATGGAAGTGACATCTCAAAATTAAGTATACTTGGACATTTCGCTCTGGTCCCTAGGAGAGGGACAGGAGCAAACTTGGGTAATTTCATCACTTTTCATGGTCCTTGCAACTTTGTTCTTCTTCGAAGCGTTCCAAACATCATCGCCCCCTTGTACCTTGGCTTGGATTTATTAAAATTCGAAGGGGAAGTCTAAATAACCAAGATTTCGCCCTGGTCCCTGGCTGAGGGACAAGAGCGAATTTGCATTTGTAGGCTCAATCACTTTTTGCCAATGCTTAAAACTATCTTCAACGGACTTGTCATGCTTCCTTTCATTCACCTTTGAAATGGAATTCGTTTCATCTTGGCGAGAAATTTGTCTAGGGAAGAAATCGCTCTAGTCCCTGGCTGGGGGACAGGAGTGAATTTGACCTTCTAGGCAAAAACTTCATCATTTCATCGTTTTTGATCAAGTCTGGATGCTCTATCATGCTCATTTCGTCCTCCATCATGCTTTTGATGTCTCAATTTAACCAAACAAGGCCAAGAATGGCTCAAATAAGTATTTTCGCTCTGGACCCTTGGTGAGGGACATGAGCGATTCGCCTTGGGCCCTTGGAGAGGGACAGGAGCGCTTTTTGCTTTGGACCCTCAATGAAGGACAGGAGCGAAATTTGACTTTTCGAACTCTCAATCAGGACAATTTTAATGGAATATAACATTTAAGTATAAGTGACATTTCCTTCTATCTTTCTTCTTTCTTATACTTTAAGTTATATTCCATAGATACTTTCAGGATGTTTGAGAGTGGTTTCAGACCTCCAAGAGTTATATTCCAAACTCTAGCTTTTTGAGGTTTTTCAGTTTCGAGACTTAGTCAAATTTCAGGATCAGGACACTCCAGACTTAGCCAAATTTTAGGACATTCCAGACTTAGCCAAATTTCAGGACATTCCAGACTTAGCCAAATTTTCAGGACATTCTAGACATCACTCAAGCCGGACTTGCTTATCATGTGATCACCTGGTCGACACTCAAAATGCAAAGGCTAACTAACAAAACCCTAAAAGACCTAGAAAACAAACCCTAAAAAGCAAAAACATGGGTCCCCATTTGCAATGGGGCGATGTGTGAAAACATCACAACACCCTGGTAACATGGAGTGAAGTTATGTCTTAGGTGGTGTTGATGAAGACCTGAATGACATATGTTGGCCCTAGTTGTTGATCATGCAGGGTTGCATGTTTTTCTGGGCTAATCAGTTTGTCTCTTGGCATGATGATGTCATTGTATGGCATTGGGAAAATTCAAGATCATGTCATAGGCTCTAGTGAAATAATGGAGCTGAAAGATCATTAGAAGATCTCATATGCATAGCTAAACCGGTATATGGAAGAGATCGGAATCCCGGTAGTGTACCTGACTGGAGATAAGAACTTGAGGTGTATGACTCAGGGGGAGTTCAAGTGCTCATGATGCAGAGTTGGCTTGCTTGAACTTGTAAAGATACTGACTGCCAAACTGCAGGAGATGTTATAGGATTACGGGCAGGTGTGTAGTATTCACTGACACATCAACAATTGGTATCAGCCCTTCTGTAAATTGAGTGCTCTATCAAATCGGATTAAAACTTGCATACTCAATTGGTGTTAGTTGAACGATAAGATCCCTCATCTCAAGTGATGTGAATTGAGAAGATGTAACAACCAGTAACAAGCCAACAAGTGGTATCAAAGGAAATGTTACATCCAATGAAGATAAAGGGGGAGAAATTTCTCTGTCAGAGATTAGTAAATACAAGGAGAAATGATATTCTAGCAGTACCCTTTTCCATTGTTATCAAAGGGGGAGAAAGATTATGTAGTATGACAGATACTACATGAGTTGAAATCAATGCCAAAGGGGGAGATTGTTGGCATTGTGTTATCATTGATGTCAACCAGTATGAGATGACTATTGGTAGAAGAGATGTATGTGCAACACTACTATGGAGTATTACAAGATGTGATATCGTGGGTATCACCTTGTATTGTAGAATATCGGTAAGGTAAGGAAGATGATCTTAGGAGTCACTTATACACAAGTTAGTGCCTTACTTGTGAGATGAGATAGAAAGATGTTTGAGCGGTGGTTTGTAATGAAGAGGCAAAATGTCGTATGTATCACATTAACATTAGAAGAGGAACAAATCACAGGTATGTCATGAGGTTGCAGAATAGTAGGACTCCCACCTGATGAAGATGTAGTCATCATGAGAAGCAATGACTGACAGTCAATGTGCTCACATCAGATCACATGTGCATGTTTGAAAAAATGTTGCACAAATAGGGAAGCCACATGAGTACATTGTAGGATGCAGAAGATAAGGTGTCACTCCACTGGTAAGTGGAGATTATCTCCTATTATGCATTGTGTGCATAAGTGTGAAGAGGTAAAGGTAAGTACTTGAAGGGTCACATCGGATCCACCATTGAATTGAGGGAATGCCTTAAGTACATGAGATTAGGATCGACAAAGAAGGCATGTCGAGATACCAGTTTAGAGGAACGAACATAATTAATCAGGGAAAAGGTAAGGCTAAGCAGATGCAGTCAGAAATAGATTGAACTGATTAAAGATGGAGTCTTGTGAAGGGTGATGACATGGTGTCATGAAGAGTGGTAACCGATATGTAAGTCCATTGTTAATATGGACAAGGTGTAGATACTTGATGGGAATGTGCATGCATAGGCCAGTCATGTCTGAAGACCGGTTTGAGGGTTACACTGGTAGAATAAGAAAGGTCATGAAAAGAAAGACAACTGGTAGGGTGTCATATGCCAGTAGGGTTTGTTTATCGGTAGATGGAACCGGTTGTTTGAATTTTCGGTGACTAGGCATGAACCGACAGAACAACGTGCATGAGGTGGCGAACTTGCATCAGATAAAGATGAAATGTACAATCGACAAGGTATGTGTAGAGTTGGTCAACTGTGTTAGAAGGTCCCACAAATCACAAGACATGTTGTAGATTGTTGTAGGGGTTTGTGGCTCAAGGTCTAAAGGACAACTACGAGCCATCTAAGAGCGATTGAGGAGATCGAGGCAGATGAAGGAAACAACACAACCAAATCCTTGTGTTTGACCAAGAGACCAGTCGATAGGGTAAAAAGCAGATTGCCAAAGATGGAAGGCGTGATCTAGGAGGCGCATAAATGACATATTGTTGCAGACCGCTAGTCTGGAAGATCAGATCGGACAAGATCTTATTAGATTTGGTTTGCCTCAAGGGTAGTGAAGAAACCCTAACCGCCTGATTTTTGAAATGGTCTTTTGGTGGGAAACCAATCTATAAAGATGAAGGCAAAAGACATTATTAGATGCTGTTGTAATAGAAGAACATTGTGCTACTGCAAAGTGTGATACTTCTGCAGGTAAGAGAAAATCAGCCTAGTTCTTGACGAGCATCTAAGAAGTGAGTGAGAGTGAGGGAGAACTTGGTTGAAGCATTCAACCAATAGGAGAGAAGAACCCATAGTGTTCATACCGGCAGAGCAGAAGTGAAGGAGGCTGCAGAGAAGGAAGACAAAGAACTGACAAAGTGTTATACTAATAAAGAGCAGAGAGTAAGGTGGAGATCCAACAGAGAAGAAGAAGAAGAAGAGGATAAGTGTATCGGTAGAGTTCATCGACAGTCAAGTAGCAGAAGAGAGCAGCAAAAGAGTAAGTCGGTGTAATAGAGAAGGTATCTCACCGACAGAGTAAGACATATGATAAGGTTGCAAGATTCACTTGTAACAAGATAACTACTTATGTATTTCATGTTTATATTGCGAACACTGAGTTGTTGCTCGGTGCAGGGGTTGGTGCTCCTTGAGTAGATGCCCTTAAGGTAGGGGTTGTAGCTCCTTTGGGTTGTAGCCCATAAATCAGGTAGGGGTTGTAGCTCCTTGGGTTGGTGCCCTAAAGTCAGGGGTTGGTGCCCTAAACTTTGTAACTGTGTTTTCATTATGAGGTTGGATTGGAGCAGTAGACTCCAACAACATTGCTCACCAAGGTTTTTCCCATCTTGGGTTTTCCTCGTATATGCTAGTGTTATGTGATGTCCCTTGTGTGATTGCATTTGTGTTGGTCTTCCCACTAACCGGTGAGTCTGCATTGAGGTAGATCTATGCTCACATAGGATTAGTAAAGGGAAAATATTTGAGAACCATTGATTCACCCCCTCCCCCTCTCAGTGGTGCATTGTGTCTAACAATGACACGTATGATTATTGTATGAAGACAATTCCAATTGTTTTTGGCGCATTGATGTAACGATTTTTTTGTCTAGGGAATGAGCAAGTATATTGCATATAATGCAAAGCGCGTGATGAGTTACTAAGATCGATGAAGCAGTGATCAAGGAGTGGTCGAGGCTTTCTTGATCGATGTACAAAGATTGCTATGTAATCCAACGGTTATACTTGAACCGATTTGTTTGTAATCTCTATGAGAATTAGATTTATGTTGTGTTACCAACCTAATTGATTTGTTTATAAGGTCGATGAAGTTGTTTAGTTTAAGAGAGTTGGTAAAGATCAGTTGAGTGTGTGGTTGTTGAACCAGGTGACGTATCTGTAGTTTGAGTAAAGGCAAATAGGAGCATGAAAAGGATCTGATCAAGCAAGTGTAGTGCTATTCAGACAGATCAGCAAACTCCTGTTGTTTTCTAACAATTACAGCAAAATTGAAATCCCCTAACCGGGTAAGCTCTAACAAGCTTGGTGACTTTTCAAATCTTCCTATAAGGTTATCCATTAGCTTGGATTTTCAAATCCTCTATTAAGGTTACTCCTTACAGGGCATTGCTTCTAACAAGGCATTTGTAGTCAATCCCTTAACTGAGTGGTTCCTAACATGATTAGTTCTTAACATGACTTTTGTAAAGCTTTAACAGGCTAGGCTTCTAACAGGGCGAACTTCAGAAGAGTTCAGATAGTTATCTTGTGAGTTTCATCTCACCGTGGTTTTTCCCATTTGGGTTTCCACATCAAAAATATTTGTGTCAAGTGGTGAATGTTTTTGTGGTTATGATCTTATGGTTGATTTGATTAACTACTTAACTACTTTGATAAATCATGATAGCCGGAAGCATTGAGAAATGAAGTCAGTTGACATAAGATAAAGCATTTAGATGCTTAAGAGTTTGAAGTTGTTTATCATTAATTTATTATAATAGTCAACTGGTTTATCTTATGAGTTTTTATCTTGAGCGTGGTATTTCATTGATTAATTTACTTTGAGAGATTGATTTTGAGATTGGGAAAGTTTGTATTAGTTTTTCTATTCGTTGATTCACCCACCCCCCCATTCCCCCCTCCCCCCTCTCAGTAATTGACCGGATACTTATTCTTTCATCATACCATCAGTCCTTTGTATCTTACCCTAAGGAAGTGATCCTCGACTTGTAAATCCTTTCGGGAGAAGTGAACTTCCTTGGACAATGAGCCCAATTTGCTATACTTGTTCATATAGTGTGAGTTAACTCTCATTGTGGATTTTCCCTTCTTGGGTTTTCCATTTGTGTTCATTTCTTTATTTCTCACTATTGCTAATCAAATTAAGGTTTTTAGTTGGAACTAAATTGTGATATAAAGTTTTAAGTTTTGATCAAGATTGATTCACCCCCTCTCTCTCTCAGTCTTGGGGTGTGTTCAACACAAATGCAGTAGCATGTCAGGCTATTTAGTTATGTATAATCTTAATTGATTTGAAAGAAGGACAAGAAGATGGTCTAATGATATTTTATAATAATACACCATCAAAAACCTTGAGAGGAATCCAATCTTCCATAGATGAAAAAAAAACACAGAGATCAAGTATCACTTCGTAAGGGAGTTGGTAGAACATGGAGAAATTAAAATTCAATATTTTATACCTCAACAATTTTACCAAGCCACTCACAAGAGATGGTTTTAAGCACCTAATAAATAGTGTGGGCATCATAGATATAGCGTAGCATCTTTGGAGCCCTCCAATCAGCTTAAGAAGTCATGTACAAATGAGTTCTGGAATGAATAATTTTAGCTCAAAAAATATAGGACGAGGTTGAAACAATTCTCGATTAAGGATGAGTGTTGGAATTTATTAAACCCGTCAAAACTCTTTTTGGGATCAATTTATCCCCTCTTTCCTTTTAACACCAACTACAACATTTATTTTTTGTTGGCTATGAAGTAAATGTAGTTAGATGAATTTGAATTTATCTGAGATGGATACTTTTGAGAGAAGATAACAAGGAGACAAAACAGAACAATGTTTTTTTGTATCTCTGATTTTTGAGTAAAAAGAGAAGTTGCACAAGCGACAGTAGTCTTTGGAGGAAGAATAGAAAAGTGCAACAGTAGAGTGTTGAGTAGAAGAATAGTAGCAACAGCTACAGGAAATGAGTTAGTTCCAGACAGTGCCCTGCAACTCCAGAAAGAGCAATCATAAACAATAGTTCCAAATAATACTCTGCAGCTTCAAAAAGGGCAGTCATTCACAACACTAATAAAACTGTTTGTAAACATTTTGTAATAAGGATATGAAAGTTCTTGTAAATGATATTTTGGAATAAATAGAAAATATGCTTAAAGAGTTTTTTTATGAGTGTAACTCTCTTCCATTGGTCTCCGTAGTTCGTTGTGTTTGGATTCTATGACCATCACTAGTGTATCGGCATCCATTAACAAGGTTGCAAAGGTATTCGGTTTCCACTATCATGTCACAAGGTGGTTTACTAGAGCCCATATGAGATATTAGATTAAGCTGAGGCTTGTTTCCATCGAAAGCTCTTCCATGTTTCCATCGAAAGCTCTTGCAGTATCGTAATTAACTAGTCCTCTGTCACAAAACAGAAGTTTTCAAATAAGAGTTAACTGAATTAGGATACTGACATGAATGCCGGTAATCAATTGAAAAAACACAATTAGGGTCTTAAACATGCATAGCTTAAGAAGTTTAATGAAGCTGTAATAGGTGGGTCAACACAACAGTGCAATTCCAATAAGTTATTGCATAACTCAAACAAGAAGGGTATTAGGAATAACCTGATATCTATTCTGAACATGAAACACAAAGAAAAACCTAAGCATATGACTAGTTCTAAAGCACAATCATTTTTGCACACATTGAGACCAATTACAGGGTACAATAAATACACCATGTACTATTATGATTCATTTGAAAACACGTGATGTATGGAATTTATTCTCTTCAGAAACAGTGCATACAAATATTTCTGTTTCATGTTCTATATATTTTCCTGTCAAAAGTTAAGAAACCAACAGTAATGTGTAGTACATTTCCTCTCTTCTGCAATTGTTATTTTTTCTTTGGCTATTCTACCAAAGAGACAGAACCATGGAGTAATACATCTCAATAACCGTCACAAGTTAAAGGGACATCTTACCAAAAAATATGTATATTTTGGAGTGAGGATGTTATTTGAAGTTTTTGAGTCTGAGATGTCAACAAGTGATACGAAGGAAATGCTCCCATATACATACAAGTGCAACAAATGGGGTTGTAAGACAACCAGTTGACATTTATGCTTCAAGTGGACATTTCTTATTAGAAGATCGGATACATACCACCATTTACATCTCAGGTACAAAGCGAGAAGTTATAAACATTCTGATACCAGATAGTGTCAAACCTTGACTAAGAACTTCTTTTAGTTTGCAGGCAAATTTGGTACAACTGCATCCTGAACTGGTACCAAGGGCAATTTACCTCCATAAATTTCAGGCAGTTGGCTTTCATCAATATCCATCAACAGAGTTGTTCTTATGTCCTTGTTCTCAACTATTGATACCTGAAGAAAAACAGCAAACATTAATTTATAAAATTTAGGCTAATCGTTTTGGCATACCATGTCCATGTGCAGGGCTTTAGATGTAATTAACATCATTCATGTTAATACAAGAATCAATCTTGCAAAAATGGGTTATAAATTATCCATGTTTCTAATGCTAATGACAGTTTATTTGTCTTAACGGTTTTTGTTCACCACATTATATGGTTAAAGCACTAATGAGAGAAAAACTTCCTTGAAGCAATACAATGTTCAAAACTTGATCTGCATAGTTTTAGGGTATGAGATACCTTTTGTTTTGTCTTTTTGTCAACAAAAGGACATACTATGTTCCATGCTGCCCAGAATATGTACGGAAGATGAATAAAGTACAGCTTCCCTAAGCGCTCTGGATAGTAATTCTGTCACATTTATAGCGCATTAGATTGAAATCAAGAAACGACTTCAATTATTTCCCATATTCTCCTTAACTTTCTATGCTTTAACACAGTGATCAATAAAAATTCAAGGAAAACAGGGTATCCATTCTTTATTGCCTCCATTTTCATGTTTGAATAGATAAATAATCTTCATGCAATTTTTTATAAATAGAGAAAGTACACCTGTCACTTGAATTATATTTCTGTGATTGATGGGCCTTCGTCTTCAAATTTCTTTAAGTCAATAATTATTTTAATGTACAGCTAGATGATGTTTCACACTAGCAAGATATCTTGCTATACCCTTAATCTTAAAGCTTCATGTCTAGTGTACATGATAATTTTGTTAAACCTGTGATCATCCATGGCCACGATATTCGAGATATACAAGAAAGTATAAAGCAATTGAAAATAACATCAACGTGCATCTGCTAGTAGAGATACACAGATAAGACTTCAACATAGAGCATCTTTAAAACCTAAAAGTGATGGTCGCAGAATGTATAATTAGGAAACACATCATACAGCTAAACATACCAATCCCAAGTGCATGACACATAACCTTTATGTGATGCCATCTAGCACAGTTACAAATTTTTGTTGACCAAAATATCCCCATAAATAGTAACCGTTGCGTTAAATCCCCAATCTAAAATTAAAATGTAGGGATTATCTAATGCCCATGGAAGAGGCCATATTTAAAACTCAACACTGATATATAAAATCACCTACAACAGGAGCTATGAAATGCAATGATGATGGGTTATGAATAGGCCATCAAAACTTCTGCAAAATCATCATTTATCTTGAGCCAAAGCACTTCCAGATGTCTCTGAGAATCCCACACGAGGGATTTTCGTTTGAAAAGCCTGCCCAAACTGACACCTTGAAAAAAGAATTGAGATACAAGGAAAACCTGACTAATGACTACTGTAAAGCAGTTGCAATGTGACAAATTTATAAACATGGATTTAAAGACCAAAGAAGCAAAGGTGACAATTGAGATCATGGTTAGTACGTTGACTGTGTATTGTAAACCTTGGATGTAAATATTTGGTGCATACCTTGTCCATCGGTGTTAACCTTGTCCACCAGTGTTAACAGATATGGAGATTAATAACTGGGCACAGTGAAGGTCTTTAAAAAATGCTCTGCACAAGCACAGTTGTGTGTTTAACCTGACCATATGTGCCTAAACTTCTTTATTTTGAAAAAACTAAACAAAGATAGTAAGGGATCGTGCTGGAACTAAGTGCCTTTTAGTTATCTAACCATAGTATGATTTCAGAAAACATTGCTTAGATTGGAGCATATCAAGAAGAGGAGACAAGTCTTAGTGTTTTGGGGAGAAGAATATTTTAAAGAACGAAGGAAAGATTCTTTAATAGTCCATGATGCTGGGCAGTCTGTATATGGTATTGCAGATGGCATATAGCAATATGGGACTACCCCATACTACTTGTGGAGGCACCTAATTGTGCTACAAATGAAACATACATACCTTAATCCTGTGTGAGATTTAGAAAAGACAGCTATGAAAGAAGAAAAACTTAAAGATGTGGGATTTCAATTGCAAGAAGAGGCCATGGAAGAGGGAGAAATGTTGGACTCAAGAGAACCAACCATTAAATAGATCTATCCACAAACACGGTATTTCAGATTCTATTATCAGGTGTTACACTTATTATGGACTTCTTTAATTGACAAAGACTAAATAAACAAACTGCAGTTCAACATATTGTCATCCATGAAGGGTTAAACCTGTCATCAAGAGTGACCTATCCATCCACATCTAGTAGTGTCATTTCCAAAGCGAACAATACACATGTCAAAAAAAATCCACTATGTCAACAGACCTATTAGATATTGGTCAGACTGTATCATTTATCCACCATAAGGTATTAAGAGTGCTTATAGTGATGAACAAGATGGCAGGTTCCTCCACATTTGCATCCTCTTCTATCATATTCCCAGTACCGGCTTTTCTTGGTTTCCTCCTCAATTGTTGAGTAGTTCATTTGTTGTGGATAAAATGGTTACTCCACCACTCACATGTAGAATTATGTCAATTGTGCAGTATTTTCTTCCTCTTTGGCCAAAGCATATTCACAAGCCATTCCAACAACATTAAAATTGGGCAAATAAATGGCTGGCTTGCTAGAAGAAGCAAAACATGAGGAATAGAGTCACCAGAGTTTTTGCTGTTCCAACAACATTAAAATTGGGCAAATAAATGGCTGGCTTGCTAGAAGAAGCAAAACATGAGGAATAGAGTCACCAGAGTTTTTGCTGAAAGAAATCAAGTATATACATAAATCGGGAAATAGGAGAAAAGTTGGCTACCCTAACTTAGTGAAGTACTAACAAGAACCAAAGGTATACTTATTCCCACTTGACAAGGTGGGATCAAGAATGTTGATCCATGAAGATGAGTTCATACATAACAGTGTCAACCTCTTAGCAAACCTTTAGATGGAGGCACATGAGGCTATAATTTGTTGCTGCGTGTCAAAACTATATGGGAAATCTAGCAAAGGAAATTTAAAGGGTTTTAAGCAGCATAAATAAATTATCAAGAGATAGATAGTTTGATAGGCAACATTATGAAAGTGAGCAACACTATTGATTCATCAATTTAATTGTGAAGGATTGACATTTAGACATGAAATGGAAAAAAAAAAAGAAAAAATTGAAAATTATGCTACACCAGGTGATGGGGACAAGGATACAAGTTTTGAGGGACCAAGGTACAACAATGGCTAGAGATACCGCAAGGCCTCCAGAAGGGCCACTGAGGGTTTATGATATTTTTACAATGAATTATTTATGTCAAAACGGCGCGGATGTATTGAGGATCCTCATGTATTCCTCTATCCCCCAAGGCAGTCTTGACATCCCCCATTAGAATGAAGAGTATCCCAAAGATGCTTGGACAGATCACAAAAGTGTAAGGAGACTCTTATGGCGGGCTTGACCACCACCACATGAATCAAGAGCATTCCAAGTTTAATTGGACATGCTCTGCAAGGGTCAGTACAAACACGGGGCCATCCAAGTGTCTCGGTGCCCAAGAAATGCCCAGGTATCCATCCATCCTAAAAAACCTAGTTGTACAACCCTATTCAGAAGGGGATGGCCCTGGAGCTTCTTCCCAACATCCTCTCCCTTTTTTGGGGATTAATTTTGGAAATGCCCTTGCACCATTCTCCAATCCTTGGAACATGGAGAAGGAACATGATTACATCGCCTAAAAAACTGAGGATGCATCCTTAAGTATTCTAGGCAAAATTATGAAAGCTACAACTGTACGGAATTCTTTCAATAAACTAAAACAACAAATTGTGGAGATGTTACACCTCTTACAGCTATCATTCGCATCACATTCTAGTATAATTTTCATGAGCGTGACTAGATTCTCTTGTAGGGTTTGCAACTTTATGGCTTTCTCTCCGACCTTTGGGAAAATTCATCCCAATACACATAAACCAAGCAAAACTAGGCTACCATCTGTTGGAATTGAACTGAGCAATGACTTGAGACCTTACTTAAAGCTAATTTACTCGTGTTTCAGATTTTGTGCAGTCGGATCATTCACACCTATGGATACATCCATCCCTGCCTCCACAAAATTGGTAATCAATCAGGATATTCTCAAACCATGTTTGATGAACCATTTTTTCTTGGGCAGAGACTGTTAATCTCCAGGGAGACATTTGAACTTGGGTCATCATTGTGAACTCTCGCTGATTTACTGCTCGACCATTGTGATTAAAATAAGAAAATATAGGATTGGTAAAACAGAAACCAAGCAACAAATACATAGTTAACACCCCTAGAACATACCAAATACATGCATTATCCAAAAAGCATGAAAGAGTAAATTTTAAATTTGAGTTTCGATATCAAAAGTTTATCAACCTGCAAGATTTCAAGGAGTGCAAGGTATCCACGAATGTCAACATGCTTGTATGTCCATCCTTCAAGATCTACTATGATGGTAAACTTTTCTTGTCCGCTTGATGTTCTATAGTCATTTCAAAAATGAAAATAATATATTCAATATTAAATGAACGAAAGTATAATTTAGCATGGAGATTCTTTATGTTGACAATAAAATAATAAACAACAAGAACTAAGTTTCTTAAATAGGAGAATACCTGGAAGCCATTTTATCGAAAGTATAGACAAAGTAACCTGCACAATAGTTACAAAGAATTTATGATTATGGAAGACTGATAAATGATCAAATGACTACAGACTTAGTGTAGATGGAGATCGTGGGATTCATTTTATTAGATTTGTTTTAACTAAATATTTGATATCTTATTATTTTCGCATGCAACCTACTCATATATGCGGCATTTGAAAATTTGACCTACGTTTTGTGTCTTCAAGAGCCTTATGGCAGGGTTTGTGCCTTTTCAAAATTACAACTGCAATTGGCCTTCCTTTTTTGTCAAATCCTTGCATACAGACCATGTTCTTCTTCAGCTCATTTGTGATCACCGTTTCCGAGATACAGCCATGGGGTACAAAAGTCTGTCTCCATTTTCTATACTTTATATATAACTCAGAAGCGTGTTGCACATTGGATTCCCGAGCATATAAGAAACGCCGAAGAGTAGCATCATCTGCAACCTGGATGAAAATTAATAGGTAATAGAGACATGAGTGATGATTGAGATATATCTGTAAAAGTACAATACCAATACTGAGGTACAGAAAAGATCGAAAGCACATTTAGATGTACCAAAAAAGCATCCAACTAAATCCACACAAGACTGAATTTTTTTTTTTTATTAAACAGGAAAATGTGGTAAAACCATTAAATAGCAAAGAGGATAATCTTAGTACTGTGGTAGAAATCTAACTAAGCAAACCCCAAAATCAAATTAACTAATTAAGGAAAGTTTAAGGGTAAAGGAGACCTATTTTCATTTGTGACAATTGGCATGGCACCAGAGTTTCAATAGCTTTGAAAATGACTACTTCATAGATTCCTAGCAAATCCAGCATGTCATTATAGGTTTATAAATATCTTCCATATATGACATGTCTTTATACCAATGGTATGCATGTGACCACCCCATAGGACTTTGAGGTCAAAGTCACGGAAATTGAATATCTTGAAATGTATATCCTGAAACATAGTACTTTTATCAAGAGTTCAGGCACATCTTGCAAGTCATGTAGCTTTTCAAGAGGATTGATTGCTGCATTCAAGCTGTTAAAACCATTTGATTTGTTGTGGACTAGGAATCAAACTTCAAATTGTACAAAAATAAGAAGAATTAGGCAATTTCTAGAGAGTATCCACTGCTGGAATTTCCTTATTGTGAGTGGAAAATTATTGCATCTTAGAAGCAATCCATTTTCTGTATTCATGACATACTTGAGATTTCTACTTCCATCATTCTATATGGACTATTATGGCATCCAAGTAGTAACTAAGGAGTTTTTCATATATCATTCTATACTTGAAAGATTCTAAACACATTGCAGATGACTACCCTAAATAGTCTATACTGAAAGCCAATTATGTTAACAACCCTACCTCCATTTAGAACAAGAATAGTGACAAGGTGCATCTCATATCTCTTTCATGTGATTCTCCGGAATGTGACTTTCATGCACCTAGGTAACTCGATTTCCTTGATCCCTGTGATGCGAAGGCTTTTTTGTTGACTATTTTTAAAGGAAAAAATCCCTGTTACAGAAACCAGATTTCCGTGCCAGTTAAGTTTTGGGCATGTGGGGCTAATCAAGGAGTGGAACGTGGTAAATTTAGAGCGAGGGGACAAACAGAATTCAACAGATAATAAATCTTTCACAGGGAAGAAAAATGGGAGATGTAGCCCATCCATGGGACGACATCCTTGGTAATTTTATTTGCCAGATATAAAAATGTAGATCAAGTTTCATGTCAACAAACCTTATTTATCTAACCAGTGCAGCGATCTCTCTGCATCCATGAAAATGATCTCCCTAAACAATTTTTGCGCAACAACTTAAGAAAATTCTTTAATAGTGTGATCCCCTGCTATTGACGACTTCTAATTTTAAGCGAAAGTGATCTTGCGCATGTTTCTTCAAGGAGTTACCACTATTTAGGACAGAATATTTTACCCTTGGGCACCAAAGGGAGGCTCCAATTATACAGCCACAACTAATATTTTGTTGGCATATCCCATCTTACCTCAAGATTTTTCTTTATATTTTATGTTTATATTTTCCCTGTAAATTTTATGTGATAAGAGGAAATAGGCAGCGTCAAAAGAAAATCGTGAGACTACCAACCCAAAGAAAAGCTTCTATATTTCCTAAACAATGTCGTACATAGAAAATGTAAGAATCCCTTACGCAGAACCTTCCTATAATTATCTGTAATTTTGCAGTTCAAAGAGTTGGATGGGATTCAGTTCTATGGAAGAGGTCCTGATCCTGTTTTTAGACAGGTTCCATGGAATTGATGAAAAAATTCGGCTACAGAATTAAACTAGTCCTTTCCTCCAATTTGAAGCCCTACAACGATGTTTAAGAGCAGGGAGTGCCTTGCATGGCCCTCAAATCTTTTTAATTTACCGGAAAGGGTCCCAAATTATCTCCAAACACCAGCTGAGAAATTTACGTAGACCTGTACCTAATTTTTGTGATGATAGGATAAATAATTGAATTTTTTTTCCGCAATGGGTTGGTATTTTGTATAGAATTATCATTCTTTTAGCTGGTTATTTTTTACATAATCTTTATCAATTTAAGCCCTATGGATTCACAACCCATGTGCTCCCATTGTGGATGACTTTCGGCTTAATTAAATGAAATTCAAAATTAAAAAATTTAATATAATTTTAGTGGATCATCCATTTTTATAAAAAAAATAAATAAATAATCATATATTATATAGATTAAATGGTTTCTATTCATTATTATTGATATAGTGTAATCTTTAAATTGGCTGTTACGATTCTCCTCATAACATTCATAATTTTAATAAAAAAAATTTACTTCTAAATTTAAAAATTTAATTATTTAAACTGAAAACTTTTAATTTAATATCTTGAGAGATAAAAGAATTCTACCAAATCACCGATTTTTTCCATTGATAAACTCTTCCTTGCAGAGTTCTTTAACAAATATGTCATAGCAGAACTTAAATACCACGATCAACAGTTATTTTCCACATTTATTCTCAACAAAACCTTCACTATTTACCGCTTGAATTCATACATTATAATCAAAGCTTTAACTGTATCTGTAAGTTAAAAATGTGAGCAAAATCTCACCAGCTTTATCTCAGAAAAGCAAGATTGCTTTCTTCACATTGCGCAACCAAATTGAAAGATAGTCATTTTTAAAAAAAATTTGAAATGTATCAGAAATTGAAAGAGGGAATTATAACTACATGCAGCTATTTCCAAAATTGAAGCACCTAATTTGCTGTGATCAATTTCTAAACGCGTAAGGTTCTCAGGTTATGGCTCAATTCTGTGATTAAGATGTAAGATAAACTGAAAGAAAATTTATAAAGACGTAATTAAAATTTAGAGACCTTCGGAGCAGGATCGTCTTTGGCAATAATTTCTCGCATCTTCATTATCTTGACTAGATCTGCGTCAGAAATGTAATGGCATTCATCAGGCTTGGCCTCGCCATTCATTCCATTCTGGCTGTTAGCGCTTCGCAAGTCCATTTTCTTCAAACAAAGAAAATAAAAACAGACAGAAGCTGAAGATGAAGGTGAAAGCTTTATAATTTCATCAATTTGTAAGAGCCGGCAGTTGAATCTTCCAAATTAAAATAAAGATTCCATGCACCACAAGAACGGTAGACTTTTTATTTTTTATGCAGAGTCAACGCAAATGGCATCTGGAGATGTTTTTGTCTGTTTCTGAGTTCCTGTTCCTTCTGCACGTTTCCGATCGAATCGCGTGGAGATTTTTAGAGTGATGCATTGATTTAGCTCATTTTCCATAGATTTGCCCAAGAGTCGTCGAAAGTAGCTTTCTCGAAATGAACAAGTTTTGAATTTTTTGGTTTATTCCACTTTTCAGATATTCCACGCCCGAACTCTGCATTCTGGTTTGAAAAGAGCATTTGAAATAGATTATTATTTATTATATTGAATGATCCAGAGTGGAATCAATACGCTTTCACACTACATGTTTGTGTATAAGATCTCGGAATTTTTTCTAAATGGAGAAGAGGGATGCCATGATTTAATGATATGGGAGATTCCAATATTTTTTACTAGATTAATTAACAAAGTTTCAGAAGGTTATTAATTTAATATAATTTATAGATTCAAGGGGTTTGTGGTTTTTGTTTGAAAAAATGTTAAGAATAGATTAGAATAGAAAATACATGCATTGCTTAAAGTCTAATGTCTTCACACAAAACTTGCAAACATTGTCTTAAAGCCATGAACATCACATAAGATTATAAAAAATATAACAACCAATTTCTTGAAGGCATTCCCAAGATAACAAAGATGTCAATTTACTAAAAGGCAATCTCAAGATAAATAGAGTTATCGGCCATAACTAAATGTTGAAACCAATATCATAAACAATAAAAAACCAAAAATAAGTAGCCCAAGGATAAACAAACCAACAACACAAAAGGAAAAGTAGTTAGTTTTGCAAGAGAGGCTTTTGTCCTCGAGCAACACAAATCTTCTTTTATCTAAGCAGTTGATCCACTTGACATATGATACGTTGAATTTGAAAATTCATCTTTAAGTTCTTCTTCGAAACTACCTATAGTTAAGAGAAGAAAGAAGCAAGACAATAAAACATATTAGAGTAAAGTGTTAGAACCACAAATTCTTGATGATCATTATGGTTATTAAAAACTACTTTACATCTGATTCCCCATAAATGCAATAAAATAACATGACTGATTCCATTGACAATCACATTGAACTATGAAGCCCAATTCTGAGTAAGGCTTCTTTCCAATTAAGATTATGTTTAAAAATAGCAGACAAGTAATGAAACACAAAATTCCATTGTTTCTTAACAAATTGGCATCCCCCAAAAAAGTTTCTTATATCTTCATGTTTTTGGCAAAAAGGAGAATTAAAGGGAACTAGACCATAATACACTTCAACTTGCCCCCAATGGGAAATTTGCAATGTAGTATCTTCCAAGCCATTAATTGAGCCTTTGAAACAATTTTTTATTTTCAAATTTGAGTAGAAAGTTTTGCTCAAAAAATTTCACTAAATTTGCAATTCCATTTGATGTTCAAGAGAGATTTATTGGGAAACTTAGGAAACAACTGTAGATATATATTTTGTAAAGGAAATAATTTGCTTGAAATGATAAGATGGTAACTGATGCTCTGCAAAAAGGGCAATGTTAGACTAAAACTTGTGGTCGTATAACACACAAAAACATAAGAAACAAAGACAAATGTTAGTGTTAATCAACCAAAAACAAATCTAAGCAGACATACCAAAAGAGACACTAAAAACATGATGAAATATTTAACTATGGAAGTAAATACGACAAGACATCTCTAAATGCCTTCTACCATGCTCTTAGATCCTTCTCCCTTGTTCCTCTCCTCTCCAAGTTCCAAATTAGTGTAGCTCTCAACAACTTTTTGCACTATGGCTTCTTATGGAGATTCAAGCTTGAAAATGCTTTTAAACTTATGCTATGCAAGTGTAAAAATAAGCTAAATATGAGATGCTATGAAATGAACTAAGATTTATTTTAGTCTAAAATGACAATATATTATTGATTTTATGCTAAAATGCTCTCTAAAATTGACTATATATTAAATGCATACAAGTTTTCAGGATCTGGATTATGAAGAAATGGGCTCTATTTATAAGAAAAATGGAGCAATGGATGGTTGAGATTGAATAATCTCAACAGGGGTCAGGATTGAATGATATTCAATCCATGTGAGGGCTTTCAAACCAATCCTAGAATGACAAGTGTCAATATGAGAGGGGTTGAAAGGAGAGGGAATAAGCATTAAATGCTTGACATGACCTGAGAGTTAAGGTCAAGGTTGGGTTGAGTGAATAAATTCTTTATTCAAAGAATAAAGCTTTTATCCAATGGATAAACTCTTGTGCAAAGGTTAAAGGGATAACCATGGTCAAAGCAATAAATGCTTGAGGAGACACATGAGTCACATGAGGGTTGAGTTAGGGGTTAACCATAAACGATCATGTAAGAGCCATAAGTGGTTTGGAAGACTTTAGAGGTTAATTTGTTGAACACACAAAGCATTTAATGCTTTTGAAAGACTTTGAAGTCTTTGAGAAGTGATTCCTAATTGCTTAGGAATGTGACAATATTTAGGGGATGGATTAGGTTAATTAGAAAGGGGTTAGAAGAATCTAGAAGGGGATTAGAATTGCAAGTGGATTTGGTGGGTGAGGGAAAATAGGATTTTAATTAAAATAAATTTAATTTATTTCAACTTGTGGTTGCAACTTGCATTTGTAAGAAAATGCAAGTAGGGGGAATAAATGATTTTAAATAAATGTTTTTAATTATTTATTTAAAAGAAGAAAGGGGATTAAATTAAATTAACAAGATTTATTCATTTAATTGATTGTGAATTTGGTATAATGAATTAATTAAAATAAATTGAATAATTTATTTAATTAATAGGAGAATATTTTGAAGATGAATTAATTAAATATTAATTTAATTAACTGATGGCTAGTGGATTTTTAATCAAATAAATAGCAAATATTCATTTAATTAAAATAGACAGATTTATGTGACTACATTTGCCCCTCTTTGAGACGATGCGGTTTATCGTATGGTTTCAAAGAAAGAAAAATAGGTGTGAAGAAATATGCCCCATAAAATGTTAATTTAATGGGTGGTATGCCCCCTTGAGAGATGGGCTAAATTTTTTTGAAAAATCGAGCGATCTCTCGAAAAAGAATGAAAATTGGCAGGGCGGTAGAAGAGAAGATTTTAGCAACACTGGTGAAAAATAGAAGAAATCGGAGATAAAATGAAGATATGGGAGGCTTGGGAAGTTCACGGGGACCACGACGATGAACAAGGGAAAAATTAGGGTTACGGCGAAGGGTATATATGGGGAGGAAGGGGTGAAAACAAGTTCATTTGCATTCGCATCCATAGTGAAATTTGAGCTCTGGGTGTGACCTTTTGGAAGAGCAAGGAGCAGTCAAGATGTCGGTTCCCATAGCAAAGCACCATTTAGAGCGAGTCTGTTGATTCCAGCGGCCAGACGAATACAGACCAGTGGTATGTGAATTTGAAAATTTGAATTTCATGCATTTTTGGTGTGTGTTTTGCTTAGTCCAAGTTGAAGTTGAGTCAACATAATAGCACTAAAATAGTGTTTTGGCATTGTTGTCAACTAAATTAGCGCTATTGTGCTGCTATAGCACTATTGCATAGTGGTTTTAGCGCTATTGAGTAGTTGTTTGAGCACTTTGGTTGGTAGGTAGCGCTATTATATAGTTGATGTAGCTCTATTGCATAGTTGATTTAGCGTTTTTGTAAGCATATTAGCGTTGTTGTGTTTAGAATAGCACTTTTGTGTAGGAAAATAGATGTCCTAGTGTGTTTGAAAAATAATCTCTTGATGCCAATGATGGATGGATGGAGATGTGAGTTGAGAGTTGTTTTGAACCATAACAGCCCTGATGAGACTTAGGTCATTAGGATAAATGTCTGCTGTAGTCTAGGTGTGCCATGATTGCTTACCTATTGAGACCCGAAGATACTTGATCAAAGTATCTGTTGATAGTCTAGGTTTAAACTTAAGAAAGTTTGAAATAAAACAACTGATGATGATGGTTTATGCACGTGTGTAGGAGGATCTTTGCGTCTTACAGATGTGCGAGAGGCATCCCGCCACACAGGTGCTGCGTGATCGATTGACAGAGGCCGAGGTGGATTGTATTGCAGTGACAAGCCTGTATGATGTTATGTATATGCTCGTGATTTGGACGAATCGCGGGTTGATCACAACATTGGTAGAGCGATGGCATAGTGAGACATGCACATTTCACTTGGCGCAGGGGGAGATGATAGTGACACTGGAGGATATATGGTGCATCCTGCACATTCCTATTCGAGGAGAGCTGGTGAGATATGACCGAGCTTGGGGGACAACAATAGTGTATAGATTTTTGGATGAGGATGTCTTCATTGATGACGGATCGATAGCTTGGGAGGATATAGCAGCCTTATATGAGCCATTACTAGCAGTGCTATCAGGGATTGTTGGGGGGCTGCTATGTCCAGATCGACGATCGCATGGACTTGTCATTGGTTGGGGTCAGGTGATTAAGTAAATGATTACAGAGGGGACCCGATTTGCATGGGGACCGTGCATACTATCACACTTATATTGGGAGCTACATGAGGTAGCATAATGAGGGATGAGCTCATTGGGAGTGGGTATCACGTTGCTGCATATCTGGGCCTGGGAGCATCTACCTGTGACTCGATCGGTTAGTCTGAGATTTAGGGCAGTGGACTAGCCATATGTATACATGTATGGAGGTATGATGAGTCAACCCCACCTGGGGAAGTTAGAGTGGTGGCGACGGGCACTGGATGATTTAGATACAGTGATCTGGAGGTTGTATATTGAGTGTGAGCCTTGGGAGGATGATGTAGAGGCGTTGTCGTATGTGTTTATGACATGATACCTCATTGGTAGGACAACCTACAATGTGGATAGACAACTTCCTGGCAGAGTATTGAGACAGTTTGGGTGGCGGCAGGGATTACCTAGTGATCCAGGAGAGTATGCACGGGTAGTACGAGAGAGGTACTTATGGGGGCCAGTGCTACCTTATGATTAGGCATTGATAGAATTTTGCACCTTACAGGCAAGACCATGGCATATGAGGCCGAGGGTAGTAGATGCTAGGGTGTTAGAGGAGTATACGCAGTACATTGCGACACATTCGATTCTGTGG
The DNA here is from genome assembly GCF_030272615.1 of Cryptomeria japonica. NCBI lineage: Eukaryota > Viridiplantae > Streptophyta > Pinopsida > Cupressales > Cupressaceae > Cryptomeria > Cryptomeria japonica. The sequence continues at coordinate 641,350,533 of NC_081407.1, read as the reverse complement.
ATATCAAATCCAGCAGAGCCAATTCCAGATTTTGAGGAGGATAGGGGATGAAGATGAAGGAGGAGAGAAGGTCGCAGAGTAGTAGGTGGATGAGGGAGAGGGGATGGAGGAGGTGGTGATGGAGGAGGGGGAGGGGGGGGGTTTTGGAGGAGGTGGTGGATTCGGAGGTGGAGGGGGGGGGTGGTGGACGATTACAGCGGAGAAGGAGAGGTGGGCAGCCTTTGCGGCTATCTCAGGGACCTTTGATGCAGGGAGGTATGAGATTAGGTGGCAGGGATGCAGGTGAGGGACAAACACCTATGGATATAGGGGAGGGAGCGACTAGAGAGGGAGCCATGGGAGAGGCACCTATGGATATGGGGGAGGGAGCTATAGGTGGAGATTTGCGGGACCATATGATACTATTTTTGCAAACTCGACTGGAGGATATGGAGGCAGAGGTAGCAGCTAGAGATGTGCAACTGTTTGCACGAGAGTCAAAGCTGACTGTAGTGCTGCAGGAGAGAGATCAGGCTGTGGAGAGATTTGCGGCATTGTAGGAGAGAGTACGGGTGGGAGCAGGAGTAGGAGCACAAGGTAGTATTGGGGATGCAATGAGGGAGATGTGACGAGCACAGGAGGAGATAGATTATTGGTGGGGGTTATATGAGTAGGCGGTGCCAGCTAGTCAGCGAGTACTTATCTATTCACAGATGCAGCGGGCGAGATCAAAGTGGTCTCAGAGGATGCAGAGCAGTGGTGGTGTGATGGGTCCTCCATGGAGAGATAGATCAGGTGGTGTAGGGGCTAGTGGGGGAGCAGGTGGTGATGGTGGTGCAGCATCCGGTGAGAGTGGCATATGAGAGAGCATTTTGTATGCATGTTTTTACATTGTCATTTTGGACTGTGTCTTGGATGGCTCTTGGTAGCCGATATTTTGGACTTCATTTGTACTCTAATACATGTATATTTTTGGCGATATGATGTGATAAATGAGGAGATCCCATATTTTTGTGTTGATATGCATGTTGATGATATGGATTTTATGCAAGATGATGATGTTATGATTTATGCTTAGATGGATACTTGTACTTACTATATGTATGCATTGATTAGATGATTCCTATATGCATGTTGTATGATGATTTATTGCTACATGATGTCTATATGCATGTTTTATGAATGTGATGCTAATATGTAGATGCAGGTTTATATATGTGTGCATGATGTGTTGGTGATGTAATGCCATGATGATTATGTATGCATAATGAAATGATGATTATGATGGTACTTTGGATTTTATGTTTGATGAGACAATGAGATAATGATATGCAATGATGTTATGATATAATGCGTTAAATGAATGATTTATTTATGTAAATGCATCGAGATGTTTTTATAGATGAGTGTGATATGGATAATCAAATGTAAAGTACAAATGTTTAAATGATGATTTCTAAATGAATGCATATGGATAATGTATGAACCTATGTGGAAAAAAATGGTTTTGTTTATGATTCTAAATGGCGAAAAATAGGATGAAGTGATAATGAGAATGCAACTCATGGGTATCGAATAACTGCACCTTAATGCAATTAAAAAGTAGAATAATGATTGATTAAATGGATGGGTGATATGCAACGGAATGCAATATAAATAGATGAGATGGAATGACGATCCATAGTGCTTTATTTTCATCATTGAGCTTTAAAATGTTGTAAGAAAATACAAGAAACTTGACATAATGATTCAAGATGACTTGAGTATTTCTTACATGGATTTTGATATAGCAAGTTGATACAAGCAACTTGATATAATGGATCAAGTTGACTTGAGTATTTCTTGCAGAATAGACAAGGATTATCTCCTTTCATGCATGACTTGGAACGTCCTCCTTGATCTTTTGCCGATCATATCTCGAGACAAGTTCATACCGTAGTAAGATATAAACCATTATCGAGCTTGGATGAGGCAGTAGGAACCAAAGATGGAGCATTGTACCTGCAAGCAAACAACATATATAAAGAATAAAGAATATGGACCCTTGATAATGATTCATGCTCATATGGTCGAGGTATATGCTATAGTTAGCAAGCCATGGTGATCTATGACTGTATTTTGTATATGATCACGTAACTTAGTGAACTTCCCACCTAGACACCATTAGTACATGCCCCAGAACTTCATCGGAATAATTCGCAGAAGACATACAAACAATGTTGTAGGAACCATCTCAACCACTCTAATCACTTGTGGATATCTTGGAGTAGCATAGGAACCTGATATAAATGAATGAATAACCTACAAATCAACCAAGTATTTGATAGCTTAAACGGAATTTTCTTGTCAAAGAAAATGTCATCCTGTCTTTGTTTTGGTAAGGAAGGATGCATCCTGTTTAAGATAGTTTGTGTGTTGATTGTTTGATCAATGTGAGAAGTGATCATTGTTTGAGTATTTCATAATGTTTGTTTGGTATTTGCTTTGAAAAATGTATGTACAATGCGTTGCCATGTTTTTGATTGATTTTTTATGTTTTTGAATGTTTTGGTATTTTGTGAAATAGTTTTTCCAATGTTTTGGATTTTGTGAAACAGTTTTGAATGAAGAAATTAATGAATCACAAGTATTGCATAATCCACTTCCATCAACTAGATTAAGGGTATTTCCCCCAATTTAGACATGACTATGAAAAAGCGAGATGCGAGATGCATGAAGGACTATCCTTGATTGCAGATTAATAACAAGCCATGGCTTGGATAGATGGACGAATGGATGAAATGAATGTGATCACAACAAGTTTGAAAGACAATGGAGCAATAGCCTTTACGAGTGGCGCTTGTTTGCCAGGTTTTCACCATCGCACTTACCCAAGGTGCCACCAGAGTGGTTGTTCACTGTTTGGATGTATGATTTTTCTTTACTATTTTGATGTTTTTGTATTTTCTTCAGGACATTTATTTGAATGTTTTTGGTGTTTTTCTGGTATGCTTTGGAAAACTTATGTATAAAACCGTTTGAGGTGCATGCTGTTGATTGGATCTGCTAGCGGTTCTCCTTCTGAAGTAGCCAACTAATATGCCTTAGACCCAAATACAGTAGTGATAACATATGGACCTAGCTAGTTTGATTCAAACTTCCCCTGATCTTCTCGGTTTGGTTGGTTACAAGGATTCTCTCAAAGAACAAGATCACCTACCTCAAATGTGTGAGGTCTAACTCGATGATTATAGCTTCTGCTCATACGCTGCTGATAGGCCTTGAGGTGATTGTATGCAGCTTGTCGTTTCTCATCAAGTAGCTCTAAGTCCTGAAGACGTGATACTCTGTAGGCTTCGTCATCTATAATATTATGCAAGGAAACCCGTAGAGATGGTATCTCAACCTCAATAGGAAGGATATCTTTTGCACCATAGACTAGTGAGTAGGGAGTTGCGCCTGTAGGGGTTCGAATGCCAGTTCGATATGCCCATAGTGCTGGATTCAATTGAACATGCCAATCACGACCGACATCATTGAATGTCTTTTTGAGGATTCTCAATATGTTCTTGTTTGATGCTTCATCCTGACCATTGCCTTGTGGGTAATAGGGAGTGGAAAAGTGGTGTTGGATGTGAAATTTCCAACAGAGTTCACAGACATCTTGATTTTTGGAAGGAAGACCATTATTTGTGATGATGGACATGGGTACACTATACCAATAGATGATGTAATTAAGGATGAATGAGGCGATTTTCTTGCCGTGACTTGGGTAAGTGGAACAGCTTCGATCCACTTTGTGAAGTATTCGGTGACGGTAATAATGAATTTGTGGTTGTTGGATGAAGATGGATGGATTTTACCTACAAGGTCAAGGCCCCATTGACAAAAAGGCCATGGTGTTGTGATTGGTTTCAATTCTTGTGCTGGTGCATGTATCAGGTCTCCGTGAACTTGGCATTTCTTGCACTTTCTGACAAAGTAGTAGGAGTATTTTTCCATGGATGGCCAATAGTATCCAATGCGCATGGGTTTTTTGGCTAGTGATGGACCGCTTGCATGAGCTCCACAAATTTCTTCATGTATCTCTTCCAAGGCCTTTGTTATCTCATCTTGTTCCAGACATCGAAGGAGAGTACCATCAAGACTGCGTCGGTATAGGGTTTCAGCAATAATGGTATATCAAGCGGTTTGGTGAATGAAGGTTTTACATTGGTTATTCGATTGGTTAGGAAGAAGTGTGTGATCGCGAAGGTAGGTGTAGAACTCACTGTACCATGGGGATTCAAAATTGACAAGGCGACATATCATCTCGGATTTGAGGATATCACAAGCTGGAATCCAAAGTTGTTCTACCAAGAACTTGTAGCGTGTTGAATTCTGTGGAAGATCTAGGAGAGATGCAATGGTAGCCATAACATCAACAGCTCGATTCTGGTCCCTAGGTATCTGTTCAAAGGTGATAGTAGTAAATGATGTCTTTAATTTGTCCACCATTTGTTTGTATGGCATGAGTTTATCATCCTTGATCTGATATTCATCTGTTGCTTGTCTAATGACTAGTTGGGAGTCGCCATATACTTGTAGTTCTTGTGACTTCTATTGTATGACTAACCCGAGTCCTGTGATCAAGGCCTCATATTTAGCTATGCTATTTGTGCATGGAAATGTGAGCCTGTAAGACTTTGGGATGCTATCACCTTGAGGTGAGATAAATAGAATGCCTGCCCTCGATCCATGCCTAGTGTATGAACCATCAAAGTATAGTTTCCATGGTTGTGTTGCTGTGATCATGAATATCTCTTCATCTATAAAATTGGAAATGAGAGGATGATCGCCTATGAGTGGAGCATCAGCCAACTGATCTACAATAACTTGACCCTTGATAGCCTTACGGTCCACATACTCGATGTCAAATTCACTTAGAATCATCACCCATTTGGCCAAGCGGCCTGTCAATGCTGCTTTGCTGAGTAAGTACTTTAGTGGATCAATCTTTGCAATGAGTTGTACTTTATGTGTTAATAGATAGTGCCTCAGTTTAGTGGCTGCCAAGGTTACTACTAGGAAAGCTCGCTCAATAGGGATGTAATTGAGTTCATAGCCAACCAGTGTGGGAGAGATGTAGTAAACAATACACTCTTTCCCTTCTGCATTATGTTGTGCCAGTAGTACACCCAATGTAGTACTTGTTGCTGAAATATAGAGTAATAGAGGCTTACTCAGATCTGGTGGGATCAGTAATGGTGTATTCATGAGATAGTCTTTAAGCATCTGGAATGCTTGCTGACATCTAGCATCCCAGTGAAAGCGGATATTTTGTGTAACAGGTGTGTAAAGGGGTGACACTTATTTGCCAGTTGTGCAATGAATCTTTAGATGGATTGTAGTCATCCTTGTAATGTCCTTAGCTTATTGATGTTCTTTGGTGGTGGCATGTCCATGATTGCTTTGACCTTTGCAGGATCAACCTCAATACCTTTGCTTGAGACAATGTATCCTAGAAGCTTCTCAGAGGTTACTCCAAATACACATTTCTTTGGGTTGAGTTGAACATGATATTGTTCCAGTCTGTCAAATATTTTCTCTAATATTTTGAGATGACCTTTTCTTGTTATTGATTTTGCCACTAAGTCATCAACATAATCTTCCATTATGGTATGCATCATGTCATGAAAGATGTTGGTCATTTCTCTTTGATAGATCACTCCTGCATTTTTTAGACCAAAAGGCATTACATTCCAACAGTATGTGCCCCATGGACATGTGAAGGTTGTCTTATGTTGATCCTCTAGTGCGATTTTTATCTGGTTGTACCCTGAAAATCCATCCATGAGAGAAAGCATGGCATGTCCCGCTGTTAGGTCCACTATTATGTCGATGTTTGGTAGGGGGAAGCCATCTTTAGGACATGCTTTGTTCAGATCTCTAAAATCAATACAGATACGGATGCCCCCATTTGGTTTATCAACAAGCACAATATTGGATATCCAATCTGCATAATCAATTGGTCTAATAAAACCAACATCTAGGAGTTTCTTAAGTTCTGCTTTGACTACTACTGCAATCTGAGGATGCATCTTGCGAAGATTTTGCTTGACAGGTTTGGCTCCATCTGCGACGGTGAGGTGATGCATGACTAAATCGGGATCAGGCCCAGGCATGTCTGCATATGACCATGCAAAGTTAATCTGGCACTTCTGGAAGAATTCAACAAACTTAGGTTGTTCTTTTGGAGTTAAAAGAGATGCTAGATGTATGTGGTGAGGTGTTTCAAGAGTCCCCATGTTGTATTCTTTTGTTCCCTTGATGAGAATTGTTGATCATTCCTACTGTGTACTAGAAGGGAGAATGTCAAACCTTTCATCCTCCGATGCCTTAGAGAGGTTTTCACCATTGGATACACTCTTTCTTTTTACTTTTGTGGGATCAAATAGTGCCATAGTGTGGTTTTCACTGGAAGATCCATGTTTTATTGTTATATTTTTGCAACTGAAAGGTTTGGCATCCGCCCTAAAGTATGTTGTGCTATTAAGTTCAATGGCGAATCCAGCTTTGTGATCCCCGCTTGGTATGTTATCCCGTAGTTCCAAAAATTCAATGATTGCCTCATCATTTTGGAATTGGTCAAGGCATGGGGGATTAGGTTGGTTCCATTCGATGAGTTCAGGATGGATAATGGGCATTACCGCATCGATTAGGTTAAGTTCATTAGATGTGTTAGTGAGGGTTAATACATTGTGGTGAAGGTCGTTGATGGTACTCTCCTTATCAGAATTAGGTGTAGGATGTGATGTAGGATCTATGGAAGAAGTTTCTAGTTCAGGAACCCAAGAGGTCTTTATCTGTGCTTCTCCGTAAACAAGGATGTCCTTACGAGGTGGAGGTGGTGATGCATCTTCCTCATCTAAAGTATTAAGCTGTATGGAATCAAATTCCCACTCATGTGAGTCAGTCTCTGAGTCACTTTCCAGTAGTCGATTACTGTACCATACTAGGATATCCTTTGAGTTAAACACTGCAGGTGTAATCGGTTGACGTACCTTTGTAGATGAAAGGATTGGTGGTACAGGAAGAATTATGAGGATCAATGAATCCAATACAGGGAGTGTCGGTAGTGTTGACTCTACTGCTTTTGCTAGAATTGTCGGTATTGTTGATACTGTTGGGGGTTCTGATAGTGCCAGTGGTGTTGTTGATGCGGTTGCTGTTACTGCTGGGGTTGTTGGTTTGATTGGTGGGAGGACTGGTGTTGTGGATGGTTTTGCTGGTATTTTTAGCCTCAATGGGGTAGTTGCTATGGTGTGCAGTGCTGCTGATATAATCAAAGGTGGCCTTTTTGTAATAGGCTGATATAGAGGTTTGTTTTGTTTTCCTTTGAATCTGAGTTTAGGAAGGATCTCCTTTTGAAAGCCTAATCTTGTGTTATCTTTGGGCTTTAATTCTGGTTGCAGTGGTTCATGTCTTCCTTGCTTGCAAGGTCCCAAAGCACTCTGACCATCATAACCTATTCTTTGCATAATGAGAAGGCCTTTTCCATATTGATCTGTGAGAAGCTTACCTTGTGGGATTTTTGTGGTGATAGGATCTTTATAGATCCATTCTGCTAAGTCCTCATCTCTGGTTTCTTCTTCTTGACTCTTTCCAAGGATGAATGGCATCAAAGTACATGTTGGCTTGACCAGTGGCGTTTGAAGTAACCGTTGAGGTTTGCCATGTGTTCTAGGAGAAGTGGGCATTTGTCCAACACAGAAGAGTTGATTGAGATTGTATTCGCCAGGACCTTCCTTTTCTATTTTCATCTTGAGCTTCTCTTGCTTGGGTATAGTAGTGTTTGAACTGGAAAGAGAGGTTGGACTTACGTATGATGTGGATGAGATGATTTCTTTATTGCTGGGAATGGTAATCTTTGGTTGATGACTTATATTATGACAATATGCAAAGGGGTTTGCATCACCCAGGATTGTGATTTCTACATTATTATACAGGAACTTGATACAATGATGATAGGTGGATGGAACGGCTTACATGGCGTGTATCCAAGGTATTCCTAACAATAAATTGTATGGCAGAGGAAGGTCCAGAATTTGATAGATGATGTGTTTCACCACAAGGACCACTTAGATTGGTAGCACAATAGCTCCTTTGGATGAACACTCTACATCATCATAGGCTTTAATTGTGATCTTCTTGCGGGGATCCACTGATTCAATTGCATATCCCAATGCTGTGACCATTTGTAATGTACAGATATTTAGGCCCGCTCCATTGTCGATCAAGACTTGCATGATCCAATGTTGGTTGATAAATCCTTCAATATGGAGTGAGGCATTATGAGGTTGCTGGAAGGATGAGTTGTCACTTTCAGAGAAAGTGAGACAAGGTGATGACCTTAGGTTTCCAACCATGGCTTGGAACTGATCTGTATTTAGGTTTGTAGGGACTGACGCCTCTTGGAGAGCTTGATCCAAGATTGTTTTATGGGATGGAGATAGGCGCAATAGCTCTAAGATAGATATCAGTGTGGGCATTTTGTCTACCAGTTCCACAAGGTTATACTACTTTGGGATAGATGGGGTGCCTTGTGGAGTTGCTTTTATGGTAATCTTGCCATGACGTGTAACAACATTGCAAGTGGAGCTGGAATTTTTGATGGTAATAGTTGCAATTTGTTCACTAGCATCATATAGGTGATTCATAGTGTAATTATACAGGGCTTGCGTATAATCGGTGGTATCTGTGTTTCTCCCTGAAGTGGAAGGACCCCTTTGATCTTGTGATGGAAGTGGATTTTTAAACATGAGATTATCATTGTTTGTTGTTTTTGGGTCATGTCCTTCGATTTCAATTTCACCTCGATCAATAAGATCCTGAATAAGATCTTTCAATATATGACAATTGCTTGTCTTATGCCCTTTCCCTTGATGGAAATCGCAATGTTCAGTATCCCTCCACTATGAAGGTTTGACTTGAGGTTCATAATTTGATGTTTTGGGTAAGGTAACCAATTTTGAGAAACCAACTAACATAACACTGTTTCAATGGGTTCCCCTAAGGGAGTGTATGTTCGTTTTGGTTTAAAATTTTGTTGACATTGTCTGGGTTCCTCTTGAGATGTATTGCGTCCTTGACTTGGAGGAGCAACTGTGTTATTCTTGGGTGGGGGGTTTTGTCCTACAAATCGGACCATAGGTTGTGCACTTTTGATAGTTCTTGGGTCCACAATCCCGTCATTGATGACGTTTTTGTTTTTATTCCAGAAGTTAGGCTTGTCACTATTGAAGCGTGGGTGAGGGCCATCCTTTGGCTCATTATATATCTTGATAAGCCCTTTCTTGATCAGAGCCCATTCACATTTTAAACCTTTTGTGATCATGTCATTGAAAGAGTCTATGTCTTTGACGTCTAGGTGAAATTCCTTTTCATCATTTAAGATGGAAATAAATATTTCCACTAGTTCTTGTTCAGGTAACTGAAGAGAACGTCTGCTAGACATTTGACATCATTGTTGCAGAAAGACTGAAAATAACTCACCTGGTTTTTGTTTAGTGTTACATAGATCAGCCATGGTGATATCATGTTCAATGTTGTGTGAGTAATGTGCCAGGAATTTCTGGATGAGTTCTTCAAATGTCCTAATGCCACTTGTTAATTGGGAAAACCATGATGTGGTGGTTCCTCCCAAGCTTTGGGGAAAAATTCGCATTAGGCATGTATCCTCATATGCCACTTTGAGGAAAGATGAATGGAATTCTCTAACATGATCATGAGGATCTCCTTTTCCTCGATACTTTTCAAACTTGGGTGTTTCAAACCCTTGTGGAAAAGGTGGCATATGAAGATTCCTATCAAAGGGATAGGGACAAATGTCATTGAGTGAAAATTGATTGGTTTTTTCACCACTATGAAGTTGTTGGGCGAGATTTTTGACTTGCTGCCGGAACATGTCTATTTCATTTGGAGGAGAAGGAGGTGGGGGATTACCTTGATGAAGGTTATATCTGATGTGATATCGACCTCTTTCATCCTCATTATGACTTTGGTGTTTTGATGCTTTCCTTAGTTGTGCAACATCAAAGTTAGAGGGTAGTTTAGCCCCCTCTTTAGCAAGTCTTAAAAAGTGAGCATCGGAATTGCTCATGAGTATTTCGTCAAAAAGTCTATTAAAGAGGGTTGTGTTGTGCCCTTTCTATTGCTACAGGAGTAGGAGTACTTGGATTTTCATCATTTGCATTTCCTCCAAGGCCTTCTTGGAATTCATTAAGATTTTCCTCCTCTTCCTCTTCAATTTCTTATTGTCTAGACCTAGATCTGGTATGAGCCATTTTGTTTACAAGTTTTTGTTGAAGTTTGATGAAAATGATGATGAGTTGGTGATGAAATGAAAGATTTTGGTGAAGTTCTTTGCATACGGATCCCTAGCACTAAAGGTAGATGTTACCAAAGCTCTTTCTTGAATTGCTTGGTGTATTGGATTGACAAAGTTTGATGTGATAAGGTTTAGAGAAATCTGAGATGTATTACAGACTCAACTACCTAGTAATGAGAGGATGCACTCATAGACTAGTTTTAACCTGCGTATAAATGCCTCTTAGGATGAGTTTATCCTAGATGTAGAGACACTCTAAAAGTGATGTGTTTGTGTTTGATTCAAGCAATATCAGAATAGAACTTAGGACAAAAACCTTTTGACGTTTTGAGAGTTGGAATGGATTTGATGAGATATGAATATGTTAATGGATGAAATGTGTACTTCAATAAAAGCTTTGTGTCACATATGGGACAAATTCTTCTTCTTCTCTTTTGGGAGTTGGTGGTTCTTCCCGAGCTACGTTATATATGATGCAGATGTCTGGAAAGAAGTCGGGATTGATTTTGCCTCCTTTGTTTTTGTGGTAACTCAAAGCTCAATATTGCATGAAAGCTCTGTGGTTTAATGACTCTTGATCAAATTCGTTTGATTTCCTTTGAAGATATAGACACATGCAACGTAGGAAGGTTCTATGAGAGACAAAGATTTGTTTATTAAGATAGAAGAATTTCCTCCTTTTGATAAGATCCTTTGAGCTTAAGGGTCTTTTCTTCAAGTTGATGTGTTGATGAAGATTCTGCTTTCTTAAGATGTGAAGAATGGTCATATAGTTTGATACTTTTGTTGTTGCTCTTTGTTTTTGATCTTTTGTTTTTTAAAATGTTTGTGTTGGATGAAAAATTGTTTTGGATTTTGGATTTATGATGTTTCTTTGACAAGAAAACAAAGCAAGCACACAAACACAAGAATGTTGCCTCAAAAGGCACAAGTAAATATGGGTCTAGATCAACCCAATCTTTTGAACTTTTTATGACCCTTTCCTTCAAATGTATTTTAGGTGTTTTCCAAAGCCGGAAGTCGGCTCAATTTGCACTGGTCTTGACTCAAAAATGAAAACACTTTAAACACTCTTTATCCCTAAGGTCAAATGGCCAGTTCTGATAATTTTAGCCCATATCTTGATATTTCTTCGACTTTGGTACTACATACCTTATGAATCCTGCCGTGGCAGGTAAGGATACGATATACTAAGTCTTGCGTGAGTATAACAAATAGATGATCCCTATGATGGGGGAGTCACCACTTTTATCGAGCTACAAGTAACCTTTCAAAAAGCTATGTTTCTACTCAAGGAAATATGTATGGTGAGTATCTTGGGAGCAAAACCATCTATGCTCTTGCATTGAATTTATCACAAATATCCTCAATCAATAGAATGAGTGGGCTACTACATAAAGGTGTTTAGTAATTTTCGATGTCTTTGGACATAAGTTCATTCTGTAGTGACTCACTTAAGAGCCTTGTAACTTGTGGTGGGGCCCATTTGTTCTTTCGACAAGTTACACTATAGGAACAACTATACCCAAGGCTACAGCTTTCGCTCTCACTTGATTTCTATAGTGGCTCGAAGGATTTACCGCACGAGGTCGTTCCCAAGAGTGATGTGTCTCTTGGCAGGCCTCTCTTAAAAAGTTAAAATTTTGAGTGTTACTAACACTTTTCTCTTGCACCTAGGACCACGAAAGCCAAGGGAGAGGATAGTGTGTGTTAGAAGTAGGACCACTCGACAAACTCTTTTGCACAAGTGTGCCAAACACAAAATATACTTGTTCTTTTTAACTTGTCACCGCAATGGTGATCTAGCTTTTTGGAGATGTTGCTCCAACATTCATGATGTTCTTTTTAACTCCAAAGGCAAAATTTTGAGTAAACTAGGAAAGTGAAATCTTGGTCAACTTAATGAAAAACACGTTTGCATGAAGTAAAATCATTTTGCAAAATGAGACAAGTTGATTGTTCTTTTTACTTGGACAAAATCAAAGTGTTGATTGTGAATTTTTAATTCTGGATTGATGTAAGGAAATCAAATTGTGTTGTTGATTTTAAGCACCAAAAGAAAATGAATCCTAACTTGCAAGAAATAAAGTTGTGTTGTGAATTTTAGAGCACCAAATGAAAGTTTGTTTCTTAACTTGCAAATAAACAAAATTGTGTTGTGATTTTTAGAGCACCAAATGAAAGTTTATTTCCTAACTTGCAAGTAAACAAAATTGTGTTGTGATTTTTAGAGCACCAAATGAAAGTTTGTTTCCTAACTTGCAAGTAAACAAAATTGTGTTTTTGATTGTTTAAGTAACAAAAAGGGTTAGTTTAAAACCTGCACATGAAACGAAAAGTTAGTAAAATCCAAAAATATGGTGGGCTTCCACAAGCCTAAAAAAATAATATTATCAGTTACAAGGCCTTTTTTTACAATGTTCTATTACAATAGCACTACTCTGTGTGACAATAGAAGCGCTACTTAACACAAATGCACTAAAGTATAGACAAAAGCGCTAAAGTAAAAGACTTAGACAATAATACAAATGCGCTAAACTATGGACAAACACGCTACTTAATAATCAAAAGTGCTATAACATGAGCAATAGCGCTAAATTTGAAACAATAGTGCTAAAAGATCAAATTTCAAAAGTGCTAAAGCGCGAACAAAAGCGCCAAAGCGCGACCTGTGTGTCAAGCCAAACAGTCAAAAGGTTAGTTTGTTAAAAAAAAATGTTGTTGGATTCATGTCAGGTTCACCAAATGATGCTCTGCAAAAAGGGCAATGTTAGACTAAAACCTGTGGTCATATAACACACAAAAACACAAGAAACAAAGATAAATGTTAGTGTTAATCAACCAAAAACAAGTCTAAGCAGACATACCAAAAGAGACACTAAAAACATGATGAAATATTTAACTATGGAAGTAAATACGACAAGGCATCTCCAAATGTCTTCTACCATGCTCTTAGATCCTTCTTCCTCGTTCCTCTCCTCTCCAAGTTCCAAATTAGTGTAGCTCTCAGCAACTTTTTGCACTATGGATGTCTTATGGAGATTCAAGCTTGAAAATGCTTTTAAACTTATGCTATGCAAGTGTAAAAAATAAGCTAAATATGAGATGCTATGAAATGAACTAAGATTTATTTTAGTCCAACATGACAATATATTAGTGATTTTATGCTAAAATGTTCTCTAAAATTGACTATAGATTAAATGCATATAAGTTTTCAAGATCTGGATTATGAAGAAATGGGCTCTATTTATAAGAAAATGGAGCACTGGATGGTTGAGATTGAATAATCTCAACAAGGGTCAGGATTGAATGATATTGAATCCATGTGAGGGCTTTCAAACCAATCCCAGGATGACAAGTGTCAACATGAGAGGGGTTGAGAGGAGAGGGAATAAGCATTAAATGCTTGACATGACCTGAGAGTTAACTTGGGAGTTAAGGTCAAGGTTGGGTTGAGTGAATAAATTCTTTATTCAAAGAATAAAGCTTTTATCCAATGGATAAACTCTTGTGCAATGGTTAAAGGGATAACCATGGTCAAAGCAATAAATGCTTAAGGAGACACATGAGTCACATGAGGGTTGAGTTAGGGGCTAGCCATAAATGGTCATGTAAGAGCCATAAGTGGTTTGGAAGACTTTAGAGGTTAATTTGTTGAACACACAAAGCATTTAATGCTTTTGAAAGACTTTGAAGTCTTTGAGAAGTGACTCCTAGTTGCTTAGGAATGTGACAATATTTAGGGGATGGATTAGGTTAATTAGGAAGGGGTTAGAAGAATCTAGAAGGGGATTAGGATTGCAAGTGGATTTGGTGGGTGAGGGAAAATAGGATTTTAATTTAAATAAAATTAGTTTATTTCTATTGGTATTTTGGTATGGTTTTGTCATTGATGTCAACACCTACTGAAACACTAGCACTTTGGAGATCCAGCAACATTCACCGGCAAGCAAGTAACTATTGCACAGTTACTGGTATATGGTTCACCAGCAGGATATAATGTTCACTGGTACCTAGAATGATATGCAAGACACTTGATAATGTCGAAGAAATCGTATGGTCAGTTTGTTTTGAAGAATTGATCATTGGTATATTCATATTTGCATATTTGCTTTTACCGGCAAATAGGTCCAGGGTTATCTAGGGTTACACCGGTAGGTTTATCTTTTCCAGATCAGCATGACACACTATGAAGATGATTTATTATTGTTGTAAATGCATTAAGCCGACATGTTTAATCGGTTATTGCATCGGATACTATATTATATGTAAAATATTTTTATTGTAATATCTTGTAGAGTCGACCTACTAAAATTGGTCTTAGGTTATGGTATAAATGCAAGATCTTATTTGTAAGATCGAATGTGGAATGCGAAAAAGAATTGTGTGAAGGTATATGCGAGATTAAGCAGAGGTATACACGAAGACATCATTTGAAGGTGAAGCTAGGTTTTTGTAGAAGCATATTAGCATTACACCGGTACTGAATCCAGCATATGAAGATGCTATTTTATGCAGTACATTCTTATTGGATTTAACCATCCAGCTGTAGTCAGTGTGACTCCCATTTTGTGATTGAGTAGTGAGCTTTAGGCTGTTGGCCTTTTTGCATGTGCAGACCCCATTTATGTACACTTACTATCTGTAGTAGTATCATCTGATTGTGGGTAAGGTTTCCCACCGTGGTTTTTCCCCTTACAGGGTTTCCACGTACAAAATATTGGTGTTATGTGTTGTGGATGACTCTATGTTTATGTTTTATGCATTAATCTCTACCGGTATAGCAATTTACTGTTAAACACTATCTACCGGCACACTTAACTGGTTTACCGGTATTAAGCATTAAGTTGGTTAATTGGTTTTTGGTTTAAATTCATTAGACAACCGATTCACCCTCCCCTCTCAGTTGTCTCTGGGACCTAACAATTTCAACTTGTGGTTGCAACTTGCATTTGTAGGAAAATGCAAGTAGGGGGGAATAAATGATTTTAAATAAATATTTTTAATTATTTATTTAAAAGAAGAAAGGGGATTAAATTAAATAAACAAGATTTATTCATTTAATTGATTGTGAATTTGGTATAATGAATGAATTAAAATAAATTGAATAATTTATTTAATTAATAGGAGAATGTTTTGAAGATGAATTAATTAAATATTAATTTAATTAACTGATGGCTAGTGGATTTTTAATCAAATAAATAACAAATATTCATTTAATTAAAATGGATAGATTTATGTGACTACAGTAACCATAGTCAATCTTTGAAAAGGTTGCATTTAATAGGGGTACACAGATTCATAGATAATTCCAGCAGCACCAATGATTCCACAAAAAATACAAATGATTTGTATTTGTTGCTCAGATTAAGTTGAGATTAAGCAAAATGTCATGGTAACCAATTTGATGTAGTAAAATCTCAAAGGTCTCTAACCTTATTGATTCACTTTTAATATAGAAAATAAGACTAGTTCAAAAAGCTTATGGCCAAGGGCTCCCAATGATACAAATAATGTTTGTTCCACCTAATAGACCAAGTAGAGAAGCTAAAACCATGTCGAAGAGAGACATCTCTCCACCTTAGAAGATGATTGGTATATTGCTAGGCCTTCCAAATTGATTAGAAGGAAGGTGAGGATTTAGTGGAGAAATGACACCCATGAAGTATTTTATCTAACCAACCCACTGCCTACCATTTTCCCTTACCTAAGGCAATGTTAATTTTGTTTCGTACAAGAATTTCCCAAGGTTATTTACCTTTGAAAACTCTAATAATCCATTTAGCTACTAGATAAATCCCCTGTGTTTTTGGGTCTATTAAGCCCAAGCCTCTTTTACATTTAGGTTGAATGCAATAAGCCCAATAAGTGGTGATAAATCCAATATTGTCATCTCATTTAGTCCATTAAAATAATCATCTACTTTTAATTAAGTCCTCATAACCATTTTTAGAAGGCATCCAATAGGATGAGTAATAAACATGAGTACAAAGAATATTTTTGTAGCATACCAACTTTACATATTAGAGAGAGGAACACTGAGACCAAAGGCTATCCTAAGATACCTCATAATTTCCCCATGTTTAATATGTTTATATTCTTGAGATGTCCAATGAGGAATAGGCCCAACCTGAATCATCAAGAATTTCATGTTTTCATGAGAAAGGTTGGATCTATAAACAACACAATACAACTCCAAAATATCTATTGTGTTAGAGATGTCTTTTTCAGAATTTTGTAAAAATAACAAACTATCATCGACATCTAGTAGGAGTTAATAACAACAATATTTAAATGAGGGATGGATATTCCTAAAATGAGTTTCATTTTGTTGGTGCATTGAAGAATGTAGCCTAAGGCATTGACTATGAGCACATAGAGATAAGGAGCTAAAGGGAGTCCTGGTTGAATGGATCTATGTAAAGGGAAGGGATAAATCATCATATTAATAATAATAATTCAAGCATTAGCATCTTGAAACAACATTTGAACATTAACTCAAAGTTTAGGACTGAACCCCAACCATTGGAGCATGTTAAGAATACAATTCCACCAAATCCTATCATAAGCCTTATCAAAATCAAGTTTGATAAGAACCCTATTTTGGCTAGTTTGTTGGGCCCATTCACAAGTTTCCCAAGCCAAAATCAAATTGTCATGAATGTATTTGCAAACAATAAAACTTTCTCAAACAATTCCTTGCATCACATGATTAACCCTATTAGCTAAAGTTTTTCCAATGATTTCATAAGAGGAGTTAAGTAGTATTATAGTATGGCAACTAAAGATAGTATCCTACTTTTTCCTCTAAGAAGCAACTTGATTATGCCAACATTAATAATTGGACCTAAAGATCCTTTCTCAAACACCTCCAGATATAAATAGTAAAAATATTCCTTAATGTGAGGCCACATAGCCTGATATAATTCTATAGGGAGCCAATCACTGCCCATCTTTGGTTCCTAATTATTTACTCATGAAGTTATGTACTATTAAATTTCGTTTTTTCAAAGACTGATTGAAGTTTGATAAGCATTGATTTTTTTTGCTCCCATTAAAAAATATTTATTTAAATTTTCATCCAAATATGATTCTAAATCTAAGGCAACATAAAATGGAGTCGTAGATTTTAGGAAAGAAAGTGGAGGAACTTGAGTCCTCAAAATTAGAGGTCTAAACCTAAGGCAAATGCAAAAAAATTGGCTTGGAAACCATACATTACAAGCTTCTTATGAAAGATAGATGAAATGTTTGAAAATTCAACCATCCAAATGTCCTTATTGTCATCATAATGAAATCTTACAACATATCTTTTTGGACTATCTAAGAGCTAGAAAAAATGGAATATTATTTTTTGGTTATTTTCTTAGTATTTTTAAATCATGTGTTTGGATGTAAAGAAGATGTTTTGAGTAGTGACCTTCATAAAAATGTGATTTTTGATACTATGAGACATATCATTTTGCTTAATATTTGGAAGAATGGATAGTTTGACATCTCGCTGCAATTTATTTCTCTTTGTTCTTAGTTGAAAGAGTGTTCTGAGGATTTTACAACTGTTCATTTTTCATAACTAGTTAGAAGGAACCTAATTATGATGTATTGTAAGTTATTTATTTGCCCTTGGGGCTATTCATTGTATTTCAACTATTGAAAACTCTTTTCATGTGCAGTGTCTTTTTGGATTGCTATTCTTTTATTGTAATTTTAGCTTCGTTCAATGCAAAGAAAAAAAAGAGTTCTTCTGATTTTTTATAGACTTAAATTCTTACAATTTTTTTTTTTGCATTATGTTCAATTTTGAATTTATTGTTATAAATGTGAAAAATACATATTTAATAGTTCACTTTTTATTTTTTATTCATTTTGATTTAGTTTTTCTTCATGTAATGACAAAGGTATAATTAGTGTGAAAGTAAGAATGTTACTTGAATTTTCTATATTTTTATTTTCAATTGTTTTTAGGGACCATTTTTAATTCTCCCAGTCAAGTAACTAGATTGGGTTTGAGAATAAGATGTGGGTTTAGGGATATGTTTGGGAACAAAGTTGCCCATAGAATTGTAGGGGGCCTTACAATAGTAGGGCTATCCCTTACTATGATCTTTGAATGACTATTTTCTTTTTAGACTAATGGGTTCGACCCACAAGTTAGACCAAACTAAGATACTGTGAGATTGTGAGTGAAAGAATCTTGATCCGTGGAATAATAATGAGATCATCTACCTTCTCCATGATACCATGATAAATTCGTTCATTCTCTACTTTGGGTTAAATTGTGATTGTCTAAATGACCTAAATTAGACGTGCAATTGTGAATATAAGCACTTGTATGGTATGAAAATAGAATTGGGTAGAACATAAGACCAAGATCTACTTTCATACCAATATTGGAATACAAAATCATATAGAGGAGTGATCATACTTGACTAATTCGTATGAAAGAGAATCAAATGATACTTTTAGGGTTTCTATTCCTTCATTTCTATGGAAGTGAATATACTGTAGGGATAAGGTTGGGAGAATATCCAATTATGATCAAAGTATGGGAGAGATGAATGTTAAAACTATTGTAACAAAATGGTAAAACTATAGAAATAGATTAGTAGATGTAGACACCTAAAAATGTCTCATTGCTAATCCTCTAATTATTCATCTTTATTAGTTAAATAATTCATTAATTACTTAAGTAAGATAATGTTTATTCTTCTAAACTAATTTAATCATCACCTTTTCTTCATATCCTAATTATTCTATTTTCCTCTAATCAATTAATCATTAATCCCTTCTCATTATTAATTAAATATTATTATTTAATTAATTTTGAATTAATTCCTTTAATTAAATGATCTTTATTATTTAATAAAATTCATTTTCTAATGATTAAATAATTTATTTAAATTATTTAATTAACTAATTTTTTCTAATTCAAAAATTCATAAATCCCCAAATTCTAATTTCACCTAATTTCAATAAATGTGCATTTCAATTTCATAATTTCAAAAGTCTAAATTTGACTCAAATGCAAATCAAAAGTGAATTTCAAATCAAAATCCTATAGTACATGCTAAAATCTTAACTGGGCAATCAATTTAGTTATCTCACCTGTTAACTCAGTTTACTCCCCAATCACCTTTTTCAACTCCAAATTAGTTTTTTCTAACAAGGTAATCAAACCAGTTAACTAATCAATCTATCTGGTCATCTAATCATCTATTCAGTCATCTCATCAATCAAATGAGTTTATCTCTCAATCAATTCAGTTCAATTATCAATCAACTATTTATCTCACTTTAGTTCCACCTGTCAATCAATTTCTTCCAAGAATCTATAAATTGAGCATCCATATCTCATTTTCAACAACCACTATCTTCAAATTTATTGTGCCATCTTTATGCAGGAATCCCAACGCAACATTGAAAGCCACACAACCACAATATTGGAGAAGAAAACTAAAAGCCATGATTTTCATCAATAAAGGGGATTTCTTGTTTAATGCTTATGCTTTGTTGATTTAGATTATCTATTTCATTGTTATTACAATTTATCTAATTAGATTGGAGTTCTAGTGGTTAGCTCTTTTAATATGATTAATTATGCCTAATTTTCTCGTAATTACATCAAACACAAAAATAGGAGGATAATATGACTGTGCACCTGTGACCATAATCCAAAGTTGAATCTAGAAAGACTAGAGTGTCATAATGCCTTGGTCTTCTGAGGTTGAGCTATTGTCAGAAGATCTAGATCCTAAGACTGTTTGGGTGCCACCACTAAAAAATGATACAAAATTCTAAGGACCAAGGTGCCCTAATGCCTTGGTCGTGGGATAGGGGCACCCCACTACCCTGGTCCCTAAAAACTAGGTTCAAATTCTAGGAATAGGTCTATACCGATCTATTGATGTTGTCCTGGGTCTCTTGGCTCTATTGGGTCCCTGTAGCTACACACAAGAGGAAATAAAGGGAGTTGTGGATAGGGGTAAAGGCAAACCCCGAGTTTGGAATTAACCCTACAATTGTATTGAAATTGAGCTTGTATTGAATTATAAATCTTTCTTTTTTAGGGCAAGGCCAGATTTAAAATTGAAATGCTTGAATGTAGATGGTTATACCTTCAATAGGTGATGCAATACTCTTAGGATAAGTCCTCCATGTGTTGATGTAATAACATAATAAATCACACAAAATCCATCATGAAACCATAGACAAAACATAAATGGAAGAGTCCTTGATTTAGTTTTCTACTCCTTGAATCATATCTACTCTTGAGGAAGAAGGATTGCTCTTGAATTGGATGATAATGTTAGCATAATATTGTTGGAGATTGCTGCTGCTAGGATATGTTGTTGTTGCTGATGTCAACATATTCCTATGATTTATTGCTCTGGTGGTTGCAGATTGGTTTATTGGGATTATGGTTTGATGTATGGTGTATTTCTAGTATCATTATATCTGTATGTATTGGTTTTGGTGATCCAAGAAGCTTAATTGATCATATCATATGATCCGGTTTGCAGTTTGTTTTTCTGATTAGTGTTTTGCAGAGTTTAGTATTTCCTATGGTATATTCTAGTGTGATTAGATCTTGAGCTAATATTTTGGAAGATTGTTTGGGGTGGTCTTTTGTATCTTCATTTCAGATGGTTCATGATTTGGTGCTTAGCAAGTTATCTTTCTTCGTGACAATTGTTGTTGTTTGAGTTTCAGATGTTGATCGATGAAGATTTGATAAGTGGTGTTGGTGCAGCTGTTATTGAGGACTCTAACGAGCTTGTTGGTGTTTCCTAATTGTGTCATGTTTTTTTTTGATGATCCACATTGATCGTTGTGTGAGATTTTGGTGATTTTGCTAAACCAATGATGTTCTTCATGTTATGCGGTATTCCCGATGGTGTAGTGTGTTGCAGTTGATCTTGGCATGGTTTCGGTGGTGTTGTGTATTTGGAGATTTGGTTTAGGTCCATGTTATGTCATATATATCATTATATTGGTTTAGTGGTCAATCTGTGTATTGTATGATGTAAATTTGTATTTATGAGTTGAGGGTTTAGCCGACTTTGTTGTCAAGGTTGATGAATTATATAAATAGGTGATATAGTCATGCAATTTAGGTATTGAGGTTGTGTCTGCATTATCAAAGAGTGGTGTATGTGCAAGCAAGAGATTCATCTTTCAGTGTGGTGCAGAGTAGATTGTAAATGTGCTTAAATGGAACTGTCATTAGGCATTTGTAGATGCTATTATTGTAGTTCATTCCTTCCAGATTGTAGTCTGAATCTTGTTGTAAGTCAATGAGACTTCCCTGAGGGTTGCAACATTTTGGGTTATTGTATTTGGAGATGTAAGCTCTAGGTAGTGTGCCTGAAAGTTGGTGCATTCCCCATTGTAACTATTTTCACAAACTACTGCAGAGTATCATCTTATTGTGGGTAGGTTCTCAATGTGGTTTTCCCTTAACTGGGTTTTCCATGTCAAAATCTTGGTGTTGTGTGTTGTGCTATTAATTTGCTTATCTTTATTGTTGCTGCAATTTATCAAAATTGTATTTGTGGTTGAGTTTGTTGATCCAGTGAAAACTGATTCAGCCCCCCCCCTTAGTTTTCTCTCATTGTTGTTGCAAACAAAGATAAGATAATAATAGATGTTAAAATAAATTGAGAGATGCCTTATATAGGAATTTCATAATTAAAATCACCTAAGGCCAACTTAGATTTGTGATTTATTTAAATGGGGAAAGGTTCTAGAAGATGATTAGTGAATTAATTAAATAAATAAAAATCTAATCAATTAATAGAAGGCTTACGATAAAATAATCAAATGAATAAAATATTTATTCAATTAGGCTAGGACAATTTTAGGTGTCTACATTTTACCCCTCTTTGAGACAATGTAGCTTGTTACATTGTTTCAAAATAAAAACAATACACTGATATGACAAGTTGCCCTTGGTAAGGAAGATGACATGCCCCCTCAAAAGGTTGGGTGAAAAAACTATGAAAAAATTAGACAATCTCTCAATAAGGACAAAGGCTAGGATAAGCTAAGTAGGAGGATAGGAGAGTGAAAAGGAAAAGGATAGGCATAAAGGGAGGCTCGGGGGATCACAAAAATCATAGGAGGTCACCACAAGTACTTAGGGTTACCACACCTATAATAGGAGTGTTGGATAGGGACCACCTCTTTTGCATCCATCAAATTCATTTATCAAGGCACACAGAAAAAGAGGGCTAGCAAGCATAGCAGTGGAGCTATGACAGAGTGATTCCATAGATTTGAGCAAGTCCAACAACACAAGCAACTAGAGGAGTGCGAGGAGATGATACACACATCCTTTCTTTTTTTAATTTCATGCATTATGGCATCATTAATAAGTCTAGGAGTTAGGTCACCAAAAATGTAGCAGTAGGGAAAATGTCAAAAATGCACGTGTCAAGTCTTAGCACATATAGGTTAGGTTTCAGTGTGTTTATGTTAAAAATGTGTTTTTACTTGCTAAAAGTGCATCTATGGCCTGCATAAGTGTGTTTATGTCAAAAATGCATATAGGGTCCTTAAAAGAGTGTTTGTGTCAAATAGTGACGTGCATATGTTGCAAGTGTGTATGTGTTAGGGATAACTGTGGATATGATTTCTTGATGTGTATGCATGAAGTAGTGGCACATATATGTACATCTTGGTGAATTTTTGCAATGTCAAAGTACATTTTTGGTTTTGTATCATGCATGATAAACATTAACATGTATATGGTCAAAGTAGGGGCAAAATAGGCTGTTAATATGATAAACAAAAGTGGCCAGTAAGATAGGTAGTTAGGTTGATGAAATTTGATGATTTCCCTAATAGGATAGACTGTGCAACAACTGATGAAGCTAATAAAGCTGATGAACTCACAAGATAAATTTGACAAAGCTTGACTGAAGCTGATAAGTTGACACCAATGCAATTGCATTTGTAATTGTATGTGGATCTATCGCCCTTAGATTCTTGCGAGAGATTCCTACGAACTCAAAGATTGAGGCCATATTTGAGTGAGGACAACCATTTGACATTATCAGTACTGGGATTGTGGCATGCAACATTTATGCATGAGATTTAAGCTAACCTTGGTTTGTTGTGTTCATTAGTTGAGATATGGACATCGAGCATTGTACTCTCCACTTATCGATGAGCGATATGTCTATCACACTCAAGGATTTCTATCAGATTTTGTGGACTTTGATTCATGGAGAGTTAGTAGTGTATGATAGGGAGAGTAGCAATGTGGGTGCTCTGTATTGAGTCTTTGATTATGAGGACCTGGAGATCTTTGGAAGCCACATGAGCTAGTAAAAGATGTATGAGTGTGGTTTAGAAAGATCAATCCAAGAAACTATCATCAGAGGGGTTACTAGTGGATATATTTGCCCAAGCAAGATGAAGAATGGCATGTCCATAGGATGGGGCAGGGTGATGGAGATGATGGTGACTAAGGGGACATAGTTTTCTTAGGGGGCCTATTTACTAGCACATTTATATCATGACCTACACTAGTCTGTATATTTAGGAGGATGTGGTATCTCAATAGAGGTGACATTGTTGTAGATATGGACTTCTGAGCATATAGCACTCACCAAATTGATTTTCTATACAAGACGTGGGGAAGGATAATCCTATGTGCATATGTACAACATGATTGTGTCACATCCATGACTCAAGAAGATAGCCTACTGGTGGCACATCATTGATGACATTGATATTGTTATCTAGAGGCTGAATCTAGATTGCAAACCCTTGGAGGAGGATGATAGAGCTCCCATACTATTATCAAATTAGCTGCCTAATTGGTCGCATAACGTATACTATTGAGAGATATTTGTCAGATAGGGTTTTGTGACAATTTGGCAGAGTGTAAGGGCAGTTGATAGGGTCAACTAAGTTTTCTAGGATATGGCAGGAGATACCAAGATGGGGCCCATGCCTATTACATGAGGTGTTCATAGTATATTTTTGATCCTTGACACCAATTCCATGGGATTTCTAATGAATCATGAGATGTGGTAGATGTGGGTATGATGCTTGATTATGAGGCCTACTTTAGATTTTATCCATTCTCAAGATTGACAGGTTTTGGCGAGCTAATGTCATGGTTGGAGGATGAAATTGATAGAGAGAGGCCTACCAGGAGGAGGAGTAGGAGGAGGAGATGAGGTCAAGGAAGAGGCAGTGGATCAAAGGAGGATGATGAGGGAGATGACAATAGAGGTGGGCAGCCACCTAGGTTGTCGAGGGGGAGAGGAGAGCAGGGTTGACTAAGGACACAAGCATAGGTTCCAGTATAGGTTGATAGCTAGCCACATGTATAGGTTCCTCGACCACAGGTATAGGTAGAGGGAGGACAAGAGAGAGTAGGATAGGGCTAGGAGGAAACAAGACAAGATCAACTTGGACATGAAAAAGGTTGGGAATGGGATGAGTCAGATGATTCAAAGGCCTTAAGAAATTGGATACAAGTTTTGGAGGGATAGGTCTAGACACAAGCAACTTAGATTGCAACATTGCCAGAACAAGTGCAAACTGTGACCTCAAAGTGAGGTACAACTATTGAGAGGTTTGGTTGGGTTGAGGTAGGAAACTATTAAAAATTGGGTGTAAATGACATAGTGGTTTACAAGGCAATAGAGAACTTTGCAATCTTTCTGATGCTTCAAACGATTCATCAATCAGACACACGGTTCTCAAGTTATGACCTTCGGAAGTTTGTACTCCTGAAATAGGAAATATAAAATACATCAGACACATAAATGAGTTGTAAAAAGGGAGGGACACGTCATAGGGCATCTAGAAGGGAGATAAGGTTGGATAAACTTTACTGGGTGGTTTTAGCCCATGGTTTTGTAATACCGTTTGACAGTTTCTTGTATTGTATCTCCTATATATGAGATGCGTGAGATAGAGGTTGAGTGTAAGAGTCTTATAGCTATTGAGTTAACTCTAAATCTTTGATTAGTGGTACTCTTGTGAAGATATTTCTCTTCAAGTCTATTGTAATCTATTTTGATTGCGAAATAATATATTGGGCAGATTTTGGAGTGTGGGGTTTTTCTCGCAAAAGGGTTTTCTCCATGTAAATCACTATGTTATGGTTTGAATGTTATTATATCTATTTCTATTTTCTATAACTGTTGTAATGATTTGTAAATATTATTTCATTACCCTCCTCTCAAGGTTAGTGTAGGAAGTTGTTCTGCTACTTAACTTCCTTAAAGTGGTATCAGAGCTTGATCATCTTTGGTTTCAGTTGTGGGTTGTTGGGTTTTTTGAACTAATCCAGATTTGAATGGTAGCTTGTGTAGAAGACACTTTTTGATCTTGTTGCAAGAATTTTCAGATGGAAAGTTCATCAGGGAAAATAGAGGTGGAGAAATTTAATAGAACAAATTTTGAGATGTGGAAGTTGAAGATGGAAGATCTGCTAATAGATCGAGATCTATGGGATGTTGTTGATACAAATGTCCAAAGGCCCCCAAATCCTACTGTAGTGGTTCAATATGTTGTATGGACTGAAAAAGCCAAGGGTTTGACCAAACTGTGCCTGGTAGACTTTGTTTTGATCAATGTCCACAAAGAAAACACTGCAAAGAAACTATGGGATAAGCTTGGTGAAATGTATCATGCGAATTCTTAATTAAATCAGATTTTCTTGAGGAAGAAATTGTATTCCTTGAAGATGGAAGAGGATGGACGAGTTGCAGACCACCTAGAAGCATTCAATATGTTGGTGGCTCAATTAGTATCTGTCAGTTTTAAGATGAGTGAAGAGGATAAATACCAAATATTTCTTTGTTCTTTGCCTGATTCGTGGGATTCTCTTATTATGGCTATTGGTAGTAATTCTATTGTTTTGAAGTCTGAAAATGTGGTGGGTGCCCTACTTGGTGAAGAGATGCAAAGGAAGGTATCCCACAGTTTGAAGGAAGCCCTAACTATTCGTGGAAGACCTAAGGAGAAAGGCAAGAAGAATGAGAAGTGTGATAAGTCCAAATCGAGAGGGAGATTGAAATCTCCTGGAAAGTCCCACTAATACATTTGGACTAGATTTTTGACTGAGGTTTCTGACAGAGAAGGTATATTGTGGCCAAATTTGATTTTTTTTGAAAAAATGCCCACATTCGTCGTAATTCCGATGGAAGTTACCCATTTGGTTTCGATGAAGAAGGCATTAGCAATGAGAATTTTCTTTTTTTCAAAAAAGTTCTTGAGTTCATCATAATTCCGATGACAACGACCATTACAAAATAAAAAAAGAGGCGGGGAATTCATTTGTGAATTGCAATCCCGTGTAGGCATCCGTGGCGACTTCAACCCCCAAGAACATCAAACCTGCATCAAAGGAAATCCCACATAGGAGGTAGATTCAAATTGACCTAGTTTTTAATTTCATGTTGCAAAAAATATACATGTGGTGGTTAATTGTCCTAGTTTAATCTCATAAAACCATAGAACTGTGATTGAGGAGTGAGCGTTCAATTTTGTATCAGCAATCCCTTCCTCCCGTATACGCACGTGTTGATTGTTCACATGAGATCACATCTCTTTGCGGCATCGTATCAAACAATTCACGAGCCTTGTCCATGTTTCCACATTTTGCATTCATGTCAAGCAAGGCATTTGCAAGTACAACACCTAACAAAATTCCTCTATCCGTTATGCTTTGATGGAAGTCCATACCCTGTTCCAAAGCTCCCATTTTTGCACAGGCAGGGAGGATGCTAGCAAAGGTTGTGGAATTTGGCTTTATGCCTTCCAATTTCATTTGCTTGAAAGTGTCTAAAGCCTTTTTGACAAATCTATTTTGTGCATATCCAACAATCGTTGCAGTCCACAAGACAACATTTCTTTTAGGCATTCTATCAAATAGTTCATGTGCCTTGTCTATGCTTCCACATTTTGCATACATGTCTACCAAGGCAGTTACAACTACAACATCTGACAAAATTTCTCTATCCTCTATGCTTCGATGAATGTCCATACCCTGTTCCAAATCTCCCATTTTGGCACAGGCAAGGAGGATAGTAGCAATGGTTGTGGAATTTGGCTTTACACCTACCAATTGCATTTTCTTGAAAGTTTCTAAAGCCTTCTTAACAAATCCATTTTGTGCAGTTACAACTACATCTGACAAAATTCCTCTATCTTTTATGCTTTGATGGATGTCCATACCCTGTTCCAAAGCTCCCATTTTGGCACAGGCTGGGATTAGGTTGGCAAACATAACTAAAGAAATGCAATGATCAACTCCAAAGACATCAAACCACTACTAACAAAACCGAGTCTAAAATATGATAGGGAATAGTGTGAGCTGTCTTGAAATAAAATATTTTTTTTTCAATTTGAACTAAAACATAATTACTCAGCCATTTAATGGTATTAATAAGTCTTTAATTTATGAAAGAGATAAATGGTTGGCCACAAGTACATGAGTTACTAAATGCACACAAATAAGTGAATTTGATATTCAAAACTATCTACAATGAATTCAATTCTTGTCCATTAGTCATTTATGTTTGCAATAAGCATCTTTCTTTGTTTTTCTTAATCTTTATTCATAGTTATGTGCATATTTCACATTCTATAATTAGGATATCAATTGCTATGGCTGAACACTAGCATGATGTTTGTGTTGTGGTATAGATGCGTGGAAACATAATTATGGGATTGTTATATTATAGAGATCATAAATCTAGATATCGCATATTAGTTATAGCTCTTCTTGGATTGAGTCTAAAGTTGGCATACAGTCATAAAGCCATTATTAGCAGATCTATCCATTTCTAGTAAAGACAATTGAGAAAGTCATTTTGATATTGAGAGTTTCTTATCTATTTACCTATTGATCATTATTAAACCATAATATTTACTTCTATTTATCTCTCTTGCAAAACCTCTGTAAGTGTCCTAGATTGTCCCTACTACTCACTCTTCAATTCAGAAAAATGGAGTTCTAAAGATTTGTTGCACAAGATGGTGTTGAATGTATCAACAAGGCTAGCATGGAAGGCATGTTCAAGCTTCCACTTGTACAACTTACAAAAAATGATTTGTTGATAGAAGAAATTCTTGAAATAGGGATACAATCGAAAGACAAGTAAGTACATACAAACCTCCTCAGTTGAAAGTAAAATCTGTGTATAAAAAGAGTACATTGAATCCCAATCCATAAACACAATAGAGATACCAATGGAGACTTAATTGGATGTAGCATGTCGCACCAAAGTTGTTAGAGTGTGCTAAGCTAGTACATAATGTTTCGTAAAGCCACATTAGTATTTTACCCAGATCATTATCTACCAAAACTAACTATAGTAATCCTTTTGAGGATTAATTTCATGGTGCTAGATCTTCATTTAGTTCCACTTCTTGTTGGAGAAAAGAACAATTATTTCTTGAGGTAGATGAATATCCCATCAACAAAGGACAAGTCCCTTTCTAGAATATAACAAATTCTACTCCAACAAAAGATCATGGGGGTTTCACTAGAGCTATTGAATAAGAGATAGACTTATACTGCTGCATTAAAAGCATTGACATGTTCTTCATTTATTGATGTAAACTCTTTGTGATGCCACCACAACCAACAAAGGTGTAAAAAGTTGTTTGCAATGCATGGATTTTTAGGATTGGCCTTTGAGAAAATAAAATTAAAGTATGGAAGCAGGATTTGCCAGCTCCTGAGGGAAAGACCATGTCAGACAATAATTTCTATTTTCTTGCCTTTGAAGAAAGATCATGTCAGACAATATCAACGAACAACAAAATAAGGAGACAATTGCTAGATTGTGGTCTAACTTGAAAAGAAAAGATGATGGAAAATGTTATTATCCATGCAAAATTTGTAAGGGGTTAAAGACTAGAAGACTTCTAATCAAAACAACAAAGAAACATTATAGGCTGCATGGTCACATTGAAGGTGGACATGATTATCATCCATTGGTATGTTTTTCATTATATCGTTTTGACAATTTATATACATAATAAATCACATGATGATAAGATCATGATCACAGTTTATTTATGTATATCAATTTTATATAGGTTGAGCACCCTGGAGCACATGGTATGGATCAACACAACTCTAAGGATATGGTTTTTGAAGTGGATGAACATGGAGGTGTGAATATCAAAGCTAAAGATAATGATCCCATGGAAGATGACGATCATGAGCCATAAAACACAATTGAAGATGATGGTACAAATACATTGATCCATGACTCATTTAGTACTTGCGCAACTGATCATGATGATGAAGATGACCTTGATGTTGTTCATGATGTCCCTCTACTTGAGAAGGCATCTGAGGCCCTTTATGAAGGCTCACAGGCAACTCTTCTCTCTGTTGTATTGTTGTTGGTGAACTTGAAGGTTATGAATGGTTTATCCAACATAACAATGTCACATATATTAAGGCATGTCATATATGTCATAATAAACTGTGAATCATGTTGTACCATTAATATTATTTATTATAACAAATTATATTTTGTTGTTGTAGATTGATAGGTGAGTTTTTGTTACCACCATCAAATATTCTACCTCGCTCATACCGAGAATTATCTGCCGTTATGAAAGATATTGGAATGGAGTATCAAGAAATAGATGCTTGTCCCAATGATCATATTATATATCACAAAAAACATGAATTTCGAATTGAATGCCCTGAATGTCATATCAGTAGATACCGAATAGATCAAATAACAAAAAGGGTTCCTCGCAAGGCTCTTCGCTATATTCCCATTATTCCACGTATGCAACGATTATTCAAGTGCACTAGCTTGTCACAATTTATGGATTACCATGCACGCAATATAAGTTGAGATGACATTATTTGAATGCCTGTGGATGGTTCAAAATTTATGGACATAGAGGAAAAGTGGCCACACTTTAAAGAAGAACCTTGTAATCTTAGGCTTTCATTGGTAGTGGACGGTGTCAATCCATTTGGAGAGATGAGATCTGTTTACTTAGTGTGGCTTGTTTTTGTTATCAACAATAACATTCCTCCATGGATGTCAATAAAGAGGGAGCACATAATGTTGGCAATGATTGTTCTAGGTATTTTATCATTTAAATATAGTCGTCTAAATTTAATTATAAATATTGCAGTAAAATGGTCATAATAATTATGTAATGTTTTTGTTCATTCGATTAGGTAAGTACCAAGTTAAAGATATGAATGTATATATCAAGCCTCTTATCGACGAGTTGCTGGAGTTATGGAATGGTGTCACTATGTATGATGTCTCTAGACCAATAGGACAAAGACAATTTCAATTCCATGTGATGCTTCTATGGACAATACACGATGCCCTGGGGCTAACACATTTTTGTGGTATGTTATAGTGTTTAAGTTGTGCATGAACATTATAATTCAAAAAATTATCATATTTAATCCAATTATACATTATCTTGTAGGTCTTCAAACAAAGGGAAAATTTGCATGTCCTGTTTGTGGTCCAAAGATGAAATCTCGTCATTCAAAAAGTTTAGGAAAGCAGGTGTTTGATGAGTATAGGCACTTTCTCCACAAAAATCATAAGTATCGAAATACTAAAAAACATCTTTTCAATGGGAAAGAAGAGAATACATCAAAGCCACGAGGAATGACACCTCACATGTGGAAGTTGGAATATAATAGAATTAATCGTCAAGGTAATGCCATTCCATCTATTGGTTTGTCATAAAACATCTTTTCTATATTGTTTTGTTTACTAATGATGTGATTGATGATCATGAAGGTCGTGAAGGCATAAATGACCACCTTCTTAAGGGAATAAAAAGTTATCCCCAACAATTTAGTAGGTTGCCCTACTACGAGCAGTTACAAATTGTTCATTTGTTTGATAGTATGCATATTGGAAAGAATATAACAGAGACATTATGGAAAATATTGGATGGAAGGCGTGACAAAGAAAAAATTGTCAAAATATGTAGTGACATTCAAGATTCAAATCATGCAATGATAAATGTCATTCAATCAAATAGCCATGGAGACCAGATTAATATAAGTGAGCTTCCTTGGTTATTAACGGACCAACAAAGCAATGCTATAAAAGAAGTCATACGAAAAATTCAATTTCCCACAGGATTTGCTGCAAACATAAACAATCTCATATCAAAGAAAAGTGAATTTGGGCCAGGGATGAAAATGCATGATTGGCATACCTTCATTAAGGTAATTCATGTTCTTGTGTTTTTACTATGTATTTAAGTACTGAGCGTATGTTTACTTTTCATTATGTTACAAAAAAATGAAAAGATAATTTTATAATTGTTGTAGTACGTTCTACCTCTATCTCTCCCAGATGACTTCGATAATAATGTCAAGCAAGTCATATATGATCTTGGAAAATACATGAAGTAAGTAGTGATATTTGTTTAGTTCGTTGTATAGATATTATATTTGCGATTTGTTTTACTTCTTATGTAATATATTTTTTTGCATCTTGAATACCTTGTAGGTGGTTGTCATGTAAAGAAATCCATAAAGATGATATAAAATATTGGAAGAGAAAAACTCCTCATTTAATGTGTGAAATGCAAAAGTGTCTACCTCCAGCTTTTTTCAATGCACAAGAACACTACCTCATACACCAAGTTGAGGAGATTGAATTGTGTGGACCTGTACACACTAGGTCAATGTGGATGGTTGAGAGGAACTTGAAATTTTTGAAGGCTTTGGTTTGACAAAGAGCACATCCTGAGGGTTCTATGGTGGAGGGATATATGGTATACCAGACTATGGTGTACATTTCTGAATATCTTCCTAAGTTTGCAGCAAAGATCCATGTGGATCGCATTTGGGATCCCAACACCTTTAACAAATTCGAAGGGGAGTACTTGATGGGGAAAGGTAGATTGAGGAAAGTGAGAGGTAATTATAAGATGTTATTGTAGTTAATTAATTCTTAATCTTCAAAATAAATCGATTGTAAGACGTCTATTTATTTTTTGTATAGCTGGTCGAGAGTGGGATGCACTACATTTGTATATTGCAAACAATCTTGATTGGATGATAGTATGGATTGAACGTTGTCAACATTCTGGATGCACGTTAACATGGGAAGGTGTGGCTTCATTGGTTAAAGAAGCACATCGTAATGGAGATTCCAATGTTACGCAAAGGGAAATTGATTTAGCATATGGTTTAAGAGATAAACAGGTACATATAAATTTATTAATCACCCATATGTTTATCGACTCACAATGCAATAAATTTTACATGTTTGACATATCGCAGGTCAAACACCACAACGCTATGTGCTGCAATGGTCATAAATTTTGCATAAAAAAGTTGGATGACACGAAGAAAACTTGTGATTCTGGCATCACTGCAGTCTTTGAGGTGACAAATATTTCATTGAGAAATGACATTCATCCTCAACAGTCTCAAAATCGATACTATGGCATTTTGGATGATATACTTGAGTGTGACTTTAATTCCTTCAAATTAGTTTTGTTCGTCATCAATGGTACAGGCTACGATTGAATAAAAATGATCCTGATAGAACTGTTATTGAACATGATAATGGTTTTATAATGCTAAATACAAGGTCATTTGAACCAGTTGGGGATGAGCCCTATGTTCTTCCAAGCCAATGTGAGCAAGTATTTTACTCAAAGGTTCCACATAAACCGGGTTGGTCATTTGTTGTTAGACATGATCCAAGAGGAAGACCGATAAAATATAATGTGATGGAAGAAGAAGATACCGAAGAAGTAGAAGATGAAGTGGATGATGATCACGATCGACAGTTTCACAATGATGATGAAGAAGAAGAAGAAGAAGAAGAAGATGACGATGATGATGATGATGATAATGATGACGACGATGGTGATGATGGTGATGATGATGGCGAAGACGTTGATGATGATGATGATGACAATGATGATTATGGTGATGATGGTAATGATGATGATGATGATGATGATGATGATGATGATGATGATGATGATGATGATGATGATGATGATGATGATGATGATGATGATGATGACGACGACAGCGATGATGACCTTAATGTTCATGATGATGAGGAATGAAATGTATGAGGAATGCGATTAGTATATTATCTATTGAATATTGACTTCTTGATAGAATTTTTTTTACATAATTAATTCATTATGTTTTGAATTCTAATGCCATTACATAATTAATTCATGATGCACCTTTTAATATGGAGATGGAGATAGGGGGTGTGACTATTTATGTGACAATTTTTAAACTGTGTTTATTTATGGAAATTGGATTGTTTATTAGCTATGTGACTATTTATGTGACCATTTAGTTGAGGATCCTACATAGTCTACATAAAGTAAAGTTAAGAAATTACAAAATTTACAATGATTTTGATGAAAACATCTTTTTATTATTTAATACTCTTTTTGTCTACAAAGTTCATGTTGTTCATGTTGTGTATGATGTAATTGCGCTAATGTTTTTTATATTTTTTCTTTGTCATAGGCCGACATGGATCCATCACATATTGCAGACAGAGATGTACCTTGCGACACTTCTACCGAGCAGGTAAACCTCATTGTTTTTGTACAAATTAGGTAGAAGCAAACTATTACATTATTATGTTCTTTTTTTTAGTGATTTATACTAATTTTGTAATTGTTAATGATATTCTTGACACAGACGGATGTTCAAAGAAAGCGAAAGGGAGTTGCAGTACCTGAGCACCTTTCTATGGATGTGGAATCATTAGGGTTAAGCAATGATGACCCTGAAGATCCCACAGACCTTGTGAAATTATTTAAAATTCCTCTTATAAAAATTAGAAAAGAGATTGTTGCTTTGGTAGCTGTGCATCCTACCACTAATGAGATATGACAGAGGGTGGAATTATTGTATAAGACAACATAATACTTGCAAGTAAGAAGTAATGAAAGCTTTAATTATAACAAAAGTTCAATAACGGTTTATATTTTATTCTCTTTTTATGTCATTAACTAAAATATGTACGTATTGTTTTTACAACAATTTATCCACCCTCATGAAAGTCATTCCTACGATCAGGGTGTTGTAGGATCAGGTGATGATGATTTTCTTGTATTATCACTTGCTTGGCTTATCACTCTGAGTACCCAAAACACATCATACTTGATACTGTCAATTTTCAAAATAAAGGTTCATCCTTGTTTACAATTCTTGCACTCTTCATATATTTAATGTTTGATATATTTAATGTATTATTCTTTAGGTGCTGTCAATGTTACTATGTAAATGCCGACACCGCCTCATCAGAGGTCACCCTCACCTATATTGCCGACTGCAATGTTGGCAACACGTAGCATGTAGACATCCTCTAGTGCACATCATATTGGCCCGCCCACTGTTGGTAGATCCCTCTTTTGCTCTATCTTCTGTCATTTGTTTATTTCCCTTCAAGCATTCTTTCTTGAATTCTAATGCCATTTCATAGTGGATTCATTTTTTGTAGGAGGAGATGCACATGAGGATGTGCCATAGGCAACTACTGCTGATAACATAGCATCATTTCTTGGATCTTCTCATATTGCTAGTATGGGAACATTGCAGGCCACATTCGTGGTGAGCGACAAAGAAATGCTTCCCTTAAAGATACAAAAGGTTCCAGGTACTTTAAAATTATTATTATATATACTCTAATTGTAATTTACTTTATGATCACTCATTTTGGACTAATATTGATCCCATGAATTCTTTTGCAGGTAATGATATTTTCTATAAACATCTTAGTGACATTGCATTGCAGATATTTGGGCCCACCATATGTAAAAGGTGGTACATCATATGTGAACTAACCCTTATCCACTTTTGATTTCATATCATTGCTTGAATACTTTTCCTTTGATCCATTTCTTGAAGTGTAATAAATGTAGCTTCAGTTTATTTCTGAATCTATCAGGTTTGTTTTTGCTTTAAAAGGTGGAATGACCAAGAAAAAAGGTTAAAAGATGAATTGACAAACCAAATGGTTGAGTGGTTTGGAAATGACACATTTGACAAAACCAAGCTCCTTGAAAAAGATGGCACATATCTAAAGTATGTGAGGGACCAATACAGGACCCATTTGGAGAGGAACCTAAAGTATGAGCATCCCCCCATGATTCCAGAGAGGGAGTGGAAGGACTTGATTTTGGATGCCAAGGAGAGAATTGAAAGGAAAAAAGGAAATACACCAGTAGACGCCAAAAGAAGGTACGAGATACTATTAAGAATGTAATTATGTACTAATTAATTACTCTTTATATTTATATAATCTAACATATTTCAAACTTTTTATAGACTGAGTGACACATCAAAGGCAACCAAGGTAAGGCAAGAAAAGCACGGGCAACACAAACTCGGCTCTGGTGGTTACATGAAACTTGCTGCACAAATTGTAACTATCTCATGTAAACTCCCATATTGTCTCAAAATATTAATAAATTGCAAATGTTTTTTTTTTTATCAAATAATGCAAGCAAAATTCACGGTACCAAGAAAAAATGCAGGGCTTTGAATTCAATAGAGTGCCCATAGAAGATGACAAGAGAATTGCCTACCAGCAAGGCTATTCAGTTGTGGCTGATTGACTACAAGAATTGAGTGGGCATACACAACATTCGAGTGCATTTGTCACACAAGTAAATATGCTAAATGGAAGTTGTTTCAAATTGAATAATTTACCAATAATCTAATTGATGTTGAGTTCCAACATAAAGTGACTATATTTATTTTAAATAAGCAAGCAATGCTAACATTGTGCATGTCATTGGAATGCAGCCTACTAATTGTGAAACACCACCTGCACATGAAGGTCCAGATGTGCATCCCAGTAGTGGAGGTATTCATTTGCTATTCAAATTTATTTATTTAGCTATTAATACAATTAAATATCTTAATTTGTAATTAGAGTAGTAATTAAAGTAACCTTTCTTGTTAATATTTTAGAGATGTAGTCGGTGGTGAGCAAGTGGAGCATGATCTGGGTACACAACCTCAAGAACGTGATGTTCCCAACTCAGGTAAAGAGGACCGTGGTGTTTAGCATGTTGAGGTTGAGGCTACACAAAATGATGTGGCCCCATCAAGTAAAGAGCACAACAATTATATTCTCTAAATTAATGAAATACTTGTAACAATAATTTTTTTTTTTTTTTGAATTTAACCGATTTCTTTGTTATTGTAGAGGACCCCCCTTTGCTTCAGTGTCCTCATCCTCAGTATAGGACTAGGCATACATTGAGATCACGAGTAGTTGGCGAAACATATGCAGAGGGGGAAATGATGAAGACACCGATGTTCCACTTAGTCTTTTCATAGCTTTAAAGAAAAAACAAAGAAATGATTGTAATCTAACTTATTTGATAATGACTAATTTTTATGTGTTAGTGAATGTAATTATGTGCTAATTAATGGTTATGGATGATATGTGTGTAGCGTCCTAAAATTGCGACACTTGCAATTTCGACTGCATTTGGGTCTTCACGATGGCGATGCAACACTGAACCTGAATGGAGACCCCGAAACTTGTTCATGACATCAAAAACTGCATTTTTCCAGCACCCTGCTTGATCCCTCCTTGCACCCTACTGTCCTGGGAGGTGGGACGAGAGCGCCCAGCGCCCTGGTCCTTCAGGACTAGGGCGCCCAGCGCCCTAGTCCCCCAGGACTAGGGCGCCCAGCGCCCTGGTCCCCCAAGACCATGGCGCCCAGCGCCCTGGTCCCCCAGGACCATGGTGCCCAGCGCCCTGGTCCCTGGCCCTATTTTGGGCCCGGTCTCCTATGGGACTTCGGGCCTTTTTGTTTGCAATTTGGAAAATAACATTTCCTGGTCGGCCTAAGGTCGGGAAAATCAGTCTTTTAACCCTAATTGGCAAGTATAAAAACTACATTTCCTCTCCCATTTGGGGGAAGGAAGGACATATGTGTAAAAGGTGTGGAAACGATATTCAAGCATTCAAGCATTCAAGCATTCAAGCATTCCTTCAAGCAATTGATCATTCTAAGTCTCCATTCAAGGCTAAGTGTTGCATTCAAGACAAGGATTCAACCATTGAAGAGGAGATCACAACATACAACATACAACATACAACATACAACATACAACATACAACATACAACATACAACATACAACATACAACATACAACATACAACATACAACATACAACATACAACATACAACAACATCTATACCTTCGCATATAAGGATACAAACATCCTTACAACAAGGTACTAGTACTTGTTTTACATTACAGTCATTTACATTTACAGCATTTCTCATTTCTTGGTTAATTCCAAAACTGGGGTTTGACTTAAGGGCAAACCCCTAATCCCTAACCCCCCAATCGTCTTCGCTTTTCTGTGTGTAGGTTGCAGGTACGCGGCTGAAATTGAAGATCTGGAATCCTTGTGCAGAGACGAACAAATCCCCCTTCGTTTCGCAGATTTTTCGGAGGACCGTGTGCACGCCGGGTGCCATTGTCCCGTCAACTTTTGCTCAAATTTGCAGAATAGCACCGTCTCGACATTTTACTACTAATTCCAGGTCCGCAGCTTCATATCATAACCCTATCTTTGTTTATAAGCGAATATTTCCCACTTTACATGCATTCCTAGCTTAATCTTTCTATCTACATTTCTTTACAAAAGAGGGTATGCTTGCTATCACAACCCTTGAAACTCATATAGAATCCAATCTTGCATTGCGTGGGATTGGATCTTGTGGGTTTCAACCCCTCTTTTGAATGTAAAGTCCCTCCTAAGTGAAAACCATCAACCTTAGTGACTCTCCCTTCTCTCTCCTCAGAGTTGGGGAGGGGAGAACGACTAGGGTTCAATTTTTCCGCTTTACATTTTGGTGAACCCAACGTGAACATCCTTTCTGATTATTCATAGTTAGATCTGAAAATTGGATTCCTTGATTACATTTCCATGTTTGATCTTTTGCAAAATTTTAGAGGTTAATTGCATAAAAACCCTAACTTTTCTTTTTAAGTGATTAAACTTGTGAAATGTTTAATTGTTAATGCTTGTTTCAGATCTGCCCTTCTATTACAAATTATCAATTCATATTTGTGCGTTAATTTTGAAAATTAAGTGGTTAAGTGTCAAAACCCTAATTTTTAAAACCCTCTTGATTCAACCTTTGTCCGACAATTTCA
This sequence comes from Cryptomeria japonica, assembly GCF_030272615.1. Taxonomy (NCBI): domain Eukaryota; kingdom Viridiplantae; phylum Streptophyta; class Pinopsida; order Cupressales; family Cupressaceae; genus Cryptomeria; species Cryptomeria japonica. The sequence goes on along the minus strand of NC_081407.1, from coordinate 641,312,035 downwards.
CTGATCAAAACACCTCCAAATCGGCTGTAACTTTGGATTCCGCAATAAAATCACAATATCTTTCATCCCTGAAAATTTCGAAAAAAGTTGCGAGGACCATGTGCACCCCGAGCGCCATCATCCCCGACATTTTTTCCAAAATTTTGGGAGCTAGATCTTACTGTATTTTTATGCTAAAATCCAGAATTTTGGCTGATTTTATCAATTTTAACACTTTCAAAATTATAGTCAAAGTTGGTCTAGTGATTGCTTGGATTGAGGCTTCTAATCATTCAAAAATTGTTGAAATTGAAATTTGTGTCAAAATTGTGTTTCTTACAGTCCTAAATCTGAAAAGTGTGTTATCATTCATTCGAAATTTCAGTGATTTATCCAAATTTTTGCAATTTGTGACTTTTGAAATTAAGTGCTTAATTACAACAACTTTGATTTCCGCTTTCAAAATTGAATTTTGCGTGAAATTGAGTCAACTTTCAAATTTCAAAACTTGCATTGCTTTTGGTATTCCTTCTAAAATCATAAAATTCAAAATTTCAGTTTCCCTCTCTTTTTCAAAATTCAAATTTTGCATTTTTCGACAATCTTGGTAGGGTTCAATTTTGAGATTGCAACTTTAATTTGGCCTATCTACAGATCGTAAAATTACTCAATTTTTTCAGGTTAGTTGTAAAATCATCATAACTTTCATCCTTGCAAATTTCGAAAAAAGTTGCGAGGACCGTGTGCACCCCGAGCGCCACGGTCCCGGACATTTTTTCCGAAATTTCGGGAGATTGTCCTGATTGTATTTAACAGCTTAAATCTAGGAGATTGGCTGATTTTACTGAAATTTGCTACCTCTAAAATTCAAAATCTTCTCTCTCTCTTTAGTGCATGAGTTTTACAACAATAAGCCCTACTTACACTATTCTCGTTAGACGAAGCCTTAGAATCAAGTCCTTCCAAGGTTTAATTACTGAGGAGATGGAACCTAATTTGAATGGTCTTTTTAACGAGGACATGGGTAATTCCTCTAATCCTCTTAATAATGAAGAAGCTCTCCATGAGGTTTCTGTAGAACAACTTTCAAAATTGGATAACCAATTTGACGATTTTCGACAGTGGATGTCTCAAGAATACCCTGATAGTCAAGCTCTTCCTTTAATTGAGGGTCTAAAATGTATGCTTCAAAGTGATAAGAATGGAATTGATATTTTGCGTGGTATTGCACACATTGTGGATTCAAATTTGATGCCTATGAAAAGTTGTGCCGAAACCTTAGGTTATACACAACCTCCTACTCAAGACAATCATTCTATTCCTTTGACGACTCCTATTGCTAGTATACCTACTTTTACATCAAACATAATGACTACTTCAATACAAGACATTCCTCCTATGATCACTAATCATGGGGGCAATCCTTCTTCTTCAATCAACCCTCTTCCTTCATTCAATCCAACTTCTTCATTCATTCCTTCAGTGAGTGTTCCTCTTATATCACCACAAATGAACATGACGCAAGGGGGCAATTCATTTAACCCTTCCATTCCTCCTTGTAGTGTTCCTCCTGTCCAATCATCTCCTATGACTAACTATCATAGTGTCCCACCACCTTACTCTCTACCTTCTTTCAATAACATAACACCTCCATCACAATCCAACACGTCTAAAATGAACTCGTCGACTGAAGCGACCATTAACAATCTTGCACAAACTGTCTCTTCTTTACAGCAACAAATTGCCTCTATGAATCAATCTAAGTTTAGTGTGCCCACATTTGATGTTGCGAGTCCACTCTCTTTTGACATTGTTCGAGCTATTCCCCCTAAACATGTTGAAATTCCGCATTTGGAGCTTTATAATGGTAAGGGTGATCCTCTAACACATGTTAAGACCTTTCAAACAATATGTACTGATTTTGCTTATGACCAAAGGTTGCTTGCAAAACTGTTTACTAGAACATTAAGAGACAAAGCCCTACAATGGTATTGCTCGTTGCCTTCCTATTCTATTACTTCTTTCGAACAACTTGCAAATGCTTTCATTCAACAATTTCAAAACAATATAAGTCCTAAAGTTACTTTGATTGATTTAATGCATTGTAAACAAGGTGTTAAAGAAAAAGTGACTGATTTCATTGGTAGATATAAGCATTTGTATGCTCAAATTTCCTTTCCAGTGCCTGACAATGGTATTCAAAGAATCTTTATTTCTAATTTACAAAAAGACATTAGAGAAAAACTCCTGTTTTCTGAGTTTACTTCTTTCCAACAGTTGTGCGCAACTCTTCACAATTATCAACTGACTGTGAGTCAAATGGAACAATCACATCCTATGGCTCCGAGTGATAAGGGTGATAGTAGTCAACAACCATTCGGAAAGTTTAAACCGAACAGAGAGTCCATCAAATTCAATGAAAACATCATCAACAACAATGTGAATGTAGCATCAGGTGTGCCTCCTATTTCTAAGTTTTTCAAGAAAGAAAGAAAGTTTACTCCTTTGAATGAATCATTGCATAGTATTATGAATAAGTTATTGGAACAAAATGTGCTTACTCTTCCTCCTATAAGGCAAATTGATCCTGCAAAGATTACTTCACCCTATTTTGATAACAAATCTTTTTGTCAATTTCATCGTCATCCTGGGCATGATACTGAAAAATGTTTTGCTTTAAAGGGTAAAATTCAAGATTTGATTGATAATAATACTATTTCTGTTTCTGGAGTGAATGATAAAGGCAATACATCTGTAGCTCCTCCTAACCAAAATCTTCAGATTTTCACTGATCCATTGCCTTCTCATACCTCTAATGCGATTGATACTACTGATTCCTCTATCTCACCTGATGATCTTGTGTCTATGACCCCGAATGTGATTAACTTTGTAGAGCAGCAGAAAATCCCTAAAGAACCTTCCATCACATTTGATTCTAGTGAAACTATCAGGGCACCTGACGGTCCTTTATATATAGTTGCAAAAGTCAAAAATACACCTTGCCGTGGAGTGCTTATTGATCCTTCTTGTATGGTTAATATCATTACTGAAGAATTTCTTTTTACTTTGCAATTGAATCAAGTGATCTATGACAAAACAGATGTGGTTGTGAAATTATTTGATGCATTTTCTTCTCCTGCAATTGGTTCTATTACATTACCTATTGAGGTCCATAACAAATCCCTTGATGTGAACTTTTCTATTATTCCATCATCCGAACAATTTCGTGTGAAGCTAGGCTATCCTTGGCTATCTTCCATGAAAGCTATTGCTTCTCCTATTCACAAGTGTTTGAAATTTCCCCATAATGGTGAAGTTGTTACTATCAATCATAGTCTCTTTAAACCAGCTGAAAGAACTTCTAGTGTTCCTATTGATTATTTTTGGTCTAAACAATTCCAATCTCTTCCTCCACGAAGTGATCATCTTTTCAAATCTTATCAAAAGTGGAAAAAAGACATGATCCTATCTCTAAGTGAACCTAGAACACCCAAACTTGACATTCCTATCATTCTTGAGAAGGAAGTTCTTCCTTTGAAAGATAAAACTAATGTCTTTCCTCAAGAAGATTCCCAACCCATCCCTATGAATGTGACTATGTCTATATCTAATAAACTTTCTAAAGGTAGACCTATACCTCCTCGTCATGATGGACTTGGTCTCCTTCCTAAACCAAATATTCCTCCCTTATATGGAGCAGTTCCTCCTCCTTCCTCTTATGGAGAGAAGAGACCTTCCTCTTCTCCTATTATTCAACCTAAGAGACCACAACCTAAACACCCAAGTGATAAGGATGAGAACATTCCTCCTCCTCAATCTTCTCAACTTCCTACTAAGACTAGATGAAATCGTTCTGCACGTGAACACCGACGAAAGCGTTGTCTTAGAGCTCAGGCAGCTGCTTCTCAAACTTTGCAATCCCCAAAAACACCTTCAGCAAGCATTATTCCATTTTCTCCTCAGCCGACGATTGAGCCGAAATCTCCTAAACATAAGATGCATGATGGTCTTGATCCTGTGTGAGTTAAAGATCCTATTTTCTTAAATCTTGATGATGATATAGATGAAAATGTTATTCATGATGCAAATGTTACTCCTGTTCATTCTGATAGTGAATATGAACTTGTTGATATTGATAACCATTTATCTAATGAATTTTCTAAAGCACTTATCCTAGCTCCTAGACAAGAACACCGTGGCTTGGGATATGAACATAGCCCTTGTTTGGATCTTGTGATAGCTCCATCTGCTGTGTTGGATGTTCCTCCTCTAGCGTGTTCCCTACCTTCCCGAAACATTGATCAGCAAGATCGGGGGGTAGATGATGTGCTAGACTAGTTTCATTAGCATAGCAGATTCTCTCCTCCTCTATTTCTTTTGTTACTTCTTCTATATGTTATTCTCATTCTTCTATTTGTTGTCCTTAGTGTTGTCTACTTGAGGATGATGCAAAGCATTGAGATCTCTTTTGGTCTCTCTCATGTTGACTCAAAAGACACATGTGTTCCCTTCTTCTAGGTGACCTTCCTTGATTGGGGAATGAAGAACAATTATGCATACATACATATGATATACATGAATAATCATACAACATACTGACCCCGAGGAAAGCGAAGTCACCTTGTGCTTTGTGTTTTGTGTCTATTATCCTTGGGCTTATCTCACACTTGGGGGCTAAATCCTTGTGATAACGTGCTCCTTTCCTTCTCATTTCTTATATGTATCACTACCTTAAAGCAATCACCCCCGGTAAGGCGTGTGCGATTGCTTTAACGTAGGGGGGCATACATCCCATCTATATCTTTTCAAGATACTTGAAAATTTCTTGACAAACTTAGCTTTGCCTTGAAAATTTTTGGTATCTTTCTTGCATGACTCATAGTGAGGGAACCTTACTACTAACAGTCATGTTTCTCCCTCATGATCTTCCCTTTTACTTTGTCAATTGAAGTCGTAAGATCCTTAGTCCACTAGGGGCTTGGTGTATCTTGCCTCCTTGACGTGGTGAAAGTCTTTCAATGTTGTTTCCTTGTACTTTACCGAAAGTATGAGCGTACGCTTATACTCCCGCTAAAGTGGGGGCTAAATGTAGCGTCCTAAAATTGTGACACTTGCAATTTTGACTGCATTTGGGTCTTCACGATGGCGACGCAACACTGAACCTGAATGGAGACCCCGAAACTTGTTCATGACATCAAAAACTGCATTTTTCCAGCACCCTGCTTGATCCCTCCTTGCACCCTGCTGTCCCGGGAGGTGGGACCAGAGCGCCCAGCGCCCTGGTCCTTTAGGACTAGGGCACCCAGCACCCTAGTCCCCCAGGACCATGGCGCCCAGCGCCCTGGTCCCTGGCCCTATTTTGGGCCCGGTCTCCTATGGGACTTTGGGCCTTTTTGTTTGCAATTTGGAAAATAACATTTCCTGGTCGGCCTAAGGTCGGGAAAATCAGTCTTTTAACCCTAATTGGCAAGTATAAAAACTACATTTCCTCTCCCATTTGGGGGAAGGAAGGACATATGTGTAAAAGGTGTGGAAACGATATTCAAGCATTCAAGCATTCAAGCATTCAAGAATTCCTTCAAGCAATTGATCATTCTAAGTCTCCATTCAAGGCTAAGTGTTGCATTCAAGACAAGGATTCAACCATTGAAGAGGAGATCACATACTACAACATACAACATACAACATACAACAACATCTATACCTTCGCATATAAGGATACAAACATCCTTACAACAAGGTACTAGTACTTGTTTTACATTACAGTCATTTACATTTACAACATTTCTCATTTCTTGGTTAATTCCAAAACCAGGGTTTGACCTAAGGGCAAACCCCTAATCCCTAACCCCCCAATCATCTTCGCTTTTCTGTGTGTAGGTTGCAGGTACGCGGCTGAAATTGAAGATCTGGAATCCTTGTGCAGAGACAAACAGATCCCCCTTCGTTTCGCGGATTTTTCGGAGGACCGTGTGCACGCCGGGCACCATCGTCCCGTCAACTTTTGCTCAAATTTTTAGAACAGCACCGTCTCAACATTTTACTGCTAATTCCAGGTCCGCAGCTTCATATCATAACCCTATCTCTGTTTATAAGCGAATATTTCCCACTTTACATGCATTCCTAGCTTAATTTTTCTATCTACATTTCTTTACAAAAGAGGGTATGCTTGCTATCACAACCCTTGAAACTCATATAGAATCCAATCTTGCATTGCGTGGGATTGGATCTTGTGGGTTTCAACCCCTCTTTTGAATGTAAAGTCCCTCCTAAGTGAAAACCATCAACCCTAGTGACTCTCCCTTCTCTCTCCTCGGAGTTGGGGAGGGGAGAACGACTAGGGTTCGATTTTTCCGCTTTACAATGTGTTAATTAATATTGATGAATGTTGCATGTTAATTAATGTTAATCAATGTTATGTGTTAATGAACGTTATGTGGTATTAATGAATGAATGCTATATTTTATTAATGGTAGAAAGAATTAATGAATGAATGTTATAAGATGTTAACGAGGAATTTAGAGTGATGTTGGGGGGGGGGGAGGGGCCAAATGAGCTTCCACCTTCACATGGTTGGCCCTGTTAAGTAGAGAATATTAAACTATTCTCGAAACCAAGCGAAGCTCAACAAGATAACACACTTTTCAGTATTTCATTATGTTGCACAGTTAATCTTATTGAATAATGTATATTGAATCTTAATTGTAGGGTCCAATAGAGCCAACATGAACAACATCACCACGAGTTGTTGGGTATAATGAACTCCCATATTGTCTTGTCTATACACGAACAATATGAGTTGCTTCTAGTGTTGATATCCAAGGTGGGACTGCAAAAGTTATGAATATGCCTCATCCTTGTAAGTTTTTTTATTACAACTCCTAATTCTTGAGACTAAACTTTTTGTTCTTGATGTTTTTCACTAGTTGTCATAACCTCTGACTTTGATGCTTGTGCCTTAATAGAACTAAATGTTTCTTGTATGCATACTTGGTCAAGGACTGCATTATGATGCTATAGGGATACAAACTAAGATTATTTATTGTATTGAGTTGCACATTTGACATGAGTTTCCCTATGACTTCTATGCACATTTATGTATATACACTATTTCTAGTCTATATATTGATATTAATTTTGAGAAAATATTACAAAACTCAGAGTATTCTCCATAAGACTAGAAAAAGCTCAGATAAATTTCTGCAACATTTTCTTACATTTACTTGCGATCATTTTTTTAGGAGTCCTGGTATTCATTTATAATAGTATGGATACATAAAATCTTTGGACCCTTCAAAAGAAAGTTTGTTACAAACAACCAGTCATTTTCAAGAAGTGGTTATAAGTCCTTTCAAGCATTTGCGGCTTCCTCTGCTTGTTGTTCTATTGCAACCTCCTGTAACTGCTCCTGAGCATCTTCTTTATGTCCCATATACTTATCTTTCCACTCCTAATACACATCATTACTAGGCCAAGTAAAACTAGCAATCTTCTGTTTCATATCTTCTAGCCACTTCCAAGTGACTCGTACATGCCCAATCGCTGTTTCTATGAAACCATAATGAGATTTCACTTTTTCAATTTTCTCAATTGTTTGGGCAAATAAGGATGTGTCATCAGTACTAATAATCTGATTGATCCTTAGGGACAAATTATGGTCCACCTCCTTTAACCAAGTCTTCTCTTCCTTTAGCTGGACAGGACCAATGAAACCTCCTAGAAACATTTCAAATTTATGATTTGAATATTCTTTACTATAAAGTTGGGCTTTTCTTTTTATACCTGCTCCTTCCACTGAAAGAATATTCATCTCTTTTATAAACTCACATGTGGACCTTAGATTGTCATTCTCTTCTACATTTGCATGGGGAGAACACATAAGCTCTAACTCTTTACCTCTAGGCACCCACTTATTCAGGATTGGTTCCAAAGTGGCTTCTTCTTCTCTCAATTTGATCAAAATCTCAAGAATCCTCTTCATATTTATGTATACATTGGAGGTTTTGACTGAGTCAACAAACTTCAAGATGGTGGCTTTCACCTTCTCCTCATATTTGTTTGCATACAATGTCTGATCTTGTTTCAATTTTTCCAACTCATGTTGGACATTTTTAGGTAATTGGGAACTAGAAGGCATAGGAGAAGGGGGATATTCAATGATGGGACTAGTAGGAGGGGGTCTTGCTGGAGAGGAGGCTATCATGAGTGTAGAAGATTCACCACGATGATATTGACCTGCCAGTTGACTATGGAGTCTAGCAATTATGTTGTCTTTGTTGGCTATTCCTTCTTTAGCATCATTGTAAGCTTTTAAAATAGTCTCCAACTTCAATTGGAGATTAGCCTTTTCTTGTGCCTCTTTCTCTGCCACCACAACACTAAATTTTGCAATCTCTAGGACTGTGCTTACAGCTTCCACTACCCCTATGTCTTGGACTCTTTTAACTATCATGCCTCCTAAGAGGCTAGAATCTGATGCATCCTTCCTTCTTTTGTTTTCATCCTTCTTTAAAGACCACATGACAAGAGCAGCATTATCTTTGCTGAATGTCACTCCTTCCATAGGCTTTGTTTCTTTCCTCACTGCATCAAGTACTAAGGCATCAGCTATATCCCATTCAGGGAGAATCAACACACCTGCCTTTGCTACCATTTCTCTTCCTTTCTCAGGGGTGATTGCTTTGAACTCCTCCATCATTTCTTTCTTAACCTCTTCTTCTACCTGAGTTGTATTTTTAAGAGGCTGTTCACTTTTCCTCTGTTCACATCTAGTCTTGAATTTATCAATATTTTGCTTCCATAGAAACTATATAAAATCTCATGATGTGACAAAATTACTGTCAGCTAGGAATTCTTCACCAGCTTTCTTAATAGTAAGGTTCATTTCTTGGCCCTTTAACTCACCATCAGTCAAATCCATTTCAGCATTAGGTGGCTCTTCAGGCATCCCCTCTTGGGTCACCTCATAGGTATAGGCAATCTCACTGAGACTCCCTAACTGTAATAATTGTTTAGCCATAGCTTGTTCATCTCCAATTTGAATAGGAGACTGAGATGGAGAATATTGAGGCTCATTAGTTTCAATTTCCTTTCCCACTCTCTACTTCTTAGGGGAATCCTGGATGTCAATGACATCTTCAATTTTCCTCTTCCCTTTTGAAGTGGAAGGCTCACCTGTCACTGGCATTATCACAGTGTACTTTGACCTTTTGTGAATTACATAGTCACCACATGGGATATCTCTAGCAAAGGCATGCTTAGCCAATACCATCTTAGCCTTATCATGCTCATTTTGCATTATGGCCTCCCTCTTTTCTTTTAAGGTCTGCATGAGATCTTCAAAATAAAAAAACAAGAATTTTATTTTCTCCTCAAATGGATTGAAGCTAGAAAGGGGGTCATAGCCAGTGTCAAATTGATGGATAAAATCAAGGGCTTTCTTATATGCCACCCACTTCTCCTTCCTTAGTTCTTGCTCATCTAAGATGAATTCATTTCTAATCAGATCTTTTGGGAACTGAAATTGATGTGGCCTACCTCTGCACACTACTCTTTTTTTGAACATGCCATTGAAAAAATCCTTGGGGTCTGCACATCTTGACACTGCAGTAGACAACCTATATGGCTTAAAGAATTCTTCAAAAAATCTCCATCCACCCTTAGTGATCACAAAATGGTGAGCCATGGTAATAGTTGGGAAAATAGTCCCTTTACCTCTATTGGTTAGCTCTGCTTCTTGTACTCCCCCAATTTGTCTCAGGAATTCTGCAATCCCTATCTTCAATGGGACCTGATAGGGTAGTAAAAAGGGGGTGCCTCTAAATCAAAACACTCTAAAAATAGTAGACACGAGGTACAAATATATGTCTCCCCAATTGTGAACAATCTTGATATCCTCTGCAAACTCCTTTGGTCTGAGAAACTCCAAAAGAACCTTAGGAATTCTAGGGTTTTCTCTACATAGAAAAATCCTAATTTTAGATGCAAAGCATCTATCAAACTTTAAATAAATTGCATCTTCTCTATCCCAAGATAGAACAGTACTCCACAATTGCACTGACATCTCCTCTTTATCCTTGACCTTAATCAGGTCCATCTCCTTTCCAAAATAATCAGCCCCTTTGAACAGAAACATATGCATTAACATGGAGTACCATCCAAATGGCCTATCCACCTTACCATTTTTGATTCCTACTAGCCCTTTATAAATTGCATCAGCAAGGTATGAGGCATAATCAAATGTTATTGCTAGGGAGGGGTTTAGAATTTGTGCAATCATTAACATATAATGGGTTGGCATATTCTTTTCAGCATCCTCTCCAAAAATCTAGCATAATGCCCAATACATACCCTTAGCTCTCAGAGTGAATAGGTTGAGAGAGAATGGTTCCATTGTGCTGGGGCCTACAACTATTAACCCCCCTATCTTTACAAAGAATTCTTTCAATAGGCCACTTCTAAGATGATCCCTTTGTGTGTTGTAAACCTGGGCTAACGACTCAAAGTCAATAGGTTCTAAAAAATTGGAGGACTCACTGAGTTTAAACACTTTCCTGAATTCATCTTCATTTATCTCAATCAAGACTGATCCCTTTATGTTCCTGATGCATCTTGCCACAGTGTCATAATTCTGTGCAATCAGGGCTAACAGATCTACATCCATAAAAATACCTAGGACCAACAAGCTTTCCTACATCCTACTCCCATATGCCATTCAAAGAAGCTGGGGAATTCCTCTGCCCAAAACTGACTTTGAAGAGTCCTAAGCTTGACAATCCTATTTCAGGGTCCCTCAACCAATTACCCTTATCATAAAGGCCATCTCCAATTTTTAGACAAGGGTTCTTAGGTACTAGCTCTTTGGCCTTAGCCCCAGCATTGGTGGACATGGTTAATTGCTCTAAAAAATCATCACAGATATTTTGGTCTTGCTAATTCACTTTCCCTGTAAATTCTCTTCTGCGTGTCATTCTAGTCAAACAATTATACCACTAGAAGCTAGCACAGACCTCTAATGAAGTAATTCACACAGCAGTATTTGAGAACAAACCAAGAGTTATCAAGAAAAGCACAAGAAACCTGATTATTCACCTGAAGAAAATTGCTCTGCAACAATTCGCTCTGCAACAAACTTCGATGAAACAATACTTAGCAATCAAGTTGATGCAGACTGAAAAGGGCAAGTTGGCATTTAAGTTTTTAGAAATTAACTCCACATGCTTCGGCTTTCTTTTCAGAATTAAATTCGCCAAATCGAATTCAAAACTGCCTGCAACTGGTCATAATTTCTCTAAGTCTTTCCTTTGTTTCACTCTTTCGCTACTTCGCAGAACATAAAACCTGTGCTCTTTTATTTTGCAAAACAATGCTAGCCATTGGATCTCGAGAAATTACATCACCTTTATCTCCGTTTAATCTCTTTGCTTTAGTGTCGGGCCCTACCTCCTTTTCGCCACTTCGTGGAGTTTAACAGTTGTGCACTTTTCCTTTGCGAGGCCACGCCAAGCATTAGATCAAACTCAAATCACCTAGCCTTTAACTCCAACCGGGATCGTCAATCCTTTTAACTAACCACGCCTCATCTTGACGGCTAACGGTTTTCGCCATTTCACTGAGGTTAAGCTGTGGGCATCTTTGGGTCACAAAACAATGAGAAGTGTTGGATCAATCTTGAGATGAATGCCTTTTAAGTGGGCCCTTTATTCAAGAATTACTTACCCCACTTGTTCTCTGGTTAATAAATGTCACATGGCAGTCGACCATTAGCCCTAGAAACTCCTTTTGGTTCCACCCTTAATCTGCCACGTGTTCCCTTTTACTATTCCCACATAACTGTCAGTTACACCTAGGCGGGCCCTCAACCAGTTTTTTAAACCATGTGTCACTCGACACATTACTATCAATCTCTACAAAAAGTGGTAGTTGTTATGCCATGTCACTCCTCCATGTGATTTCCACCTGTCTTTTGTGACTTCATGAACATTATTCTTCATTTGGCTTGTAGCCATGAAACCATGAGAACCATTAGATCAAAACAGACCTGATCTACTTTTAACTTCATGCCATGCCTGTCCCTTGGGCCCATCAGCCTTTTTGCTACTTTGCAATGACTAACTTGCTAGCATCTTATCTTCGCGAATTCACGCAAGCCGTTAGATCTCAAGAACTTGCTCGTTGTTTACTCTTTTTATGACAACCTTGCTCGGACCCACTGCATACTACCAACTGAGTGCCTTGTCACTGCCATGTCATTGCCAACTAGGGTTACCACATTTACTACCACTCTTATCGGGACCCTCAACCTTTTCACTATTTCGCTGAAGGTATAGCTCGTGCATCTCCCAGCCACGAAACAATGAGAAGCCATTGATCTTTTTCCAACCTGATCATTCTTTAACCAAAGAAGATTTCTTATCTCTGGGATTCACCAAACCCTTTCGCCACTTCGCAAAGTTTAAAACACATTCAACTTGATCTCATGAAACCACGGTGTCCGTCTGATCAGATGAAACAAAGAGAGATGGCTTCTATTGATGAAACCATGTGTATCGGAGACATGCCTTTTAGTCTCCTCAAAACTCATTCTCATCGAAATCTTTTTGCTGTCCATCGGGTTTCATGTCGAAGAGACTTTGGACTTCAGTGACTTCTTTTGTCCTCCCATTGAAACTCATATCCTTATCGATATCACTTTTTCGATGAGAATGCTTCTTTTGGTGAATCTTCTTTATCTTGCATCGATGATATTGTTTCTTCGAAAGCATTTTCTCATCGGTGGGGGCCACCTCTACTTTCTTTGATACCTTTTGTTGGTGGGACCATCCCTTTCGGTGAGTCTTTTTGCACCGATAGTGTTATATCCTTGAAGACCTTTTCTTGTCGATGAGAACCATCTCCACTTTCCTCGATATCTTTTATCGATGGAGTTAACTGTCTTCGATGAGTCCTTTCTGAAGTTCATCAGCGTTTGCTTTCTTCGATGCCCCTTTTATATCGATGAGACATCACTGGGTCTCATCGATACTATTTGAATCTTAGATACTTCGATAGAATGCTTTTAGCCAAGAAAGAAGTCCTTATCGTTGGGTCCCGCCAAATCTTTTTGCTACTGCGCGATAGGTAACTTTCGGGCATGTTGAGTTTGTGAATCCATGCGGGCCATCCGATTGATTGAGTTGCGTGACAATTACAAGGCTCGACAGTCATTAGAAAAGGCAATTTAAAGGCGAATAAAAATTAAAACATTTAAAAGGACCGCCTAGGTAAAAAACAACGGAGGGAACACTTTGCATGACAAAAGGACCCATTACTTAAGTGAATAAAGTAACATGGAAATAGAATCATAAGGGTTTTTTCTCAGGCATTTTGAAAGTGATTAAACCTAAACCCTAAACCCTCTTTAGGACCCAAAGCAATAGAAGTCACAAGGCCATACCAAACCCAAGAATTTCATAGACTTAGCCAATTATGGAAAAGAATACCCATTTTTAAAATAGTGATTACAGTAACCTCTGAACCTTTATCTCTTCCCTCAAAAATGAAACTTGCCATTTGAATTCCTTTCTCATATTGATTAGCTTAATAATATTTGTTCAATGTTTTTTATCGTTAAAATATTACCTTCCTTTTAGATAAATTAGTTAGATTCTTATTATGTTGAAGAACATTTAGTTAGTTTTCTCCTTCAACTGAAGTAGTTATGTTTTATTTTGAAATGCTCAATTTTTTATCTTAATATAGATCACAATTTATTTTCTTTAAGTATAGAATTAATGGAATATTACATATGGTATCAGAGCAACCAAGTTTGACATTGAACCTCAGGCTTTCCACCTATAAACAAAACTATATACATATGCAGGTGCACCATGGTTGAGATAATATGCATGCACACTATATACAAAACTATATTCGCAAGTAAATATTTTATTTAAATCCACAATATGAAACACATAGTTTTACTGGAAGAACACAAGTAACCTTATCTCCTTTAGATAATATCACAAGCAACTGCCTACAGAAAGATGCAATAATCCACAACATATACACAAAGGAAAGATGACTGATTATATTATGTATGTTCGCAAAATGGTACAATAGTAAGCCTGAGGCTATATTCTACTTCTTCTCTAATGATCCTTTTTGTTACAAAAATTCCCTCATTTATATGAGGGTATACATTGTCACCAAGCATCGTGGCTTTTCAGCACATAACTATTAATTAGCACTTTTGTTAACAAACTAGAAGATAAACAAGTTCAGCATTCCTATGTGTTCAATGTACTTATCATCTTTATACATTAGAACGTCATTATTTAGTGTCCTCATGTCGCTTTCTGTCTGGAAATGATTGGATAGAATATTGTTAACACAAAGTGACAAATCTTTGTCCCGATCCAACTCTGTTGCTGCTCGATTCTTCTCATCACTGAACTCTTGTTTCCACTATTCCAACGATACTAACTCACCATGACTGTAAAAAGAGGGCACCCTAGGGGTATTCCCATCGTACAACCTCTGATGCTCTTTCCTTAATTGATTTTCCAATTCATCATGGGACTTCAAGTGAGCCTCGGCTTCAATTTTCTCACCTGGATTCATCAGATTGTTGTCATTCATCAAGCCTTCCAACTGAGACCCGAGCCTTTCATGCTCTTTCACAGCTTTGACTATTCTAGTGTATGTCTTCCAATAGATTTCTGCAACTTGCGTCATACTTTTGAATCTATGGTCAACGACCTCAAGAACTAACTTATCCATATTTTTTTGTTCCTTTTTTAGTTGTCAAGATGTCTTTTTAGCCCTGTTCCTCCAATACATAGCGTTTGTCAAGGCATCCATTGCATCTCTGTCAACACCGTATGTCATCCCTGTTTGACTGGTACTTGTATCAATCTGAAGCAATCTTGCTTGCAGCCTCTATTTTTCTTCATCAGTTTTCTCATATAGGCTTTTGTATGTACAATTTTCTTAGACTAGAAACTCTATTTGATCTTGGTTCAGTTTAGCAACATCCAAATTTAGTTTGGTAGTTGTTCTAGGGTCAGTCTTTCCAACCTGCTGCACCATCAAATGTCCAAAAGCTTCTCCTGTATCAACCAATATAGGTCTTTTATCTTTGGGATAGATAACCCATAGTAGAAGAGCCTTCTGATCTGGATCATATCCTTATCCTCTAAAGAGTTTATCAATCTCTTTTGGCATCATTTGACTACTTGGGTCTTGTTTCTTGAGGAATCCATCAAACAACAAGGCAAAGTTCATGTCCCATCCAGAGTATAATAGCACACTAGCTTCCTTAAGCAACTGTCTTCCCTTCTCAGGTGTCATTTCTCTCATCACAAGATCCATCTCCTCTTGTAACTTTTGAAGTTGCTGCTCTTCTTCACTATTTCTCATGTTATTCCTAATTTGAGATCCTTTATGTTGATAGAGGAATGTGGTGAACTCCTTGGAAGCAATGAAGTCACTATCAACAATGAAATCCTCATGCTCCAGGAATCTGATGTCAGCCACTTCTCGGACATTCAGTTGTCTTGTTGCCAAGTCTATTGGTGTATCCTCTGCATAACCAGGGGGGTAATCCTCTCAAGGAGTGAATGGAATGATGCTAGATGTGGAAGAAGGAGACATATGAGCCAAAGGCTCTGTATTCCTAATAGTATCAATGTAATCCCTAGAAACATGAGGCGAGACTCCCTTAAGTATTTCCAATTCATGCTCCACAAGTTTGTTGGCCAACTCCAAGGGGTCTTCAATCTTTTGTAGCACATTCTCATCCATTTTCCTTCTATAAAGCTTCCATTTATAAGCCTGCATTTCTTTCTCAAACTTTATTCGCTTCACTCTGGCCTCTTCTCTGCCAATGTTCTTAATGAGGTCATCCGGTAGGTAAGATTTATGCTCTCCAGCCTTCAACTTTTATGATGACCGGGCTATCCTTATGTATCCTTCAGGATCAAAATTGGGCCTTGGATCCTCCATAGCCATACCATAATAATCCAATTTTGTTTGCAGCAAGCCATAACTCTTTGAACTTATCACAATAAAATCTAAAAATACTAACAACCCAGGTACAATTGATTGTTTTCCATGGCTTGTCAGATGTTCTGTACTCACTATTGATAGTTGCCTCATAATTTCCAGACAAGCCACTCTGTTAGGGACTGTAACTGGTAGTAAGTATGGTCTCCCTTCAAACCCGTATACCCTTACTTGTGTGCAACCTGAAAAACAATACCAATCTCCCCAATTGTGTTCAATTGAGGGATCTTCAACGAAATCTTTTGGTCTTAGGAATCTTTGAACCTCTGGTGCAAGGGCATGATCACACGGGCATCTCGACAGTCTATATAATGGCTTGACAAAGAACTCCTCAAAATGCCAATATTGATTATTCACATACCTCTGGTCCCATGAAGAAACCCATAGTTGCACTGGTTTTCTCATTCCAGCATTGTCATATGTCCTGACACATAACTCTTTTGGCCATAACCCTTCATCTTGTCCCACATACAATAGCATATGCATAAGTAAGGAATAATGCTTGAAATGAACATTGATGATATCCCCCTTTAACTTTTCTAACCCATGATTCAAAACCTCAACCAAATAAGCAGAAAAATCAAAGAAGCGAGGGTCCTTAGACTGCAAATCGACACAAATGACCATGGCTGCAATATCCATCAAAGGATGGGCTTTTATCCCTAGCACTTGGGCAACACAGTAATAGGTATACTTGAAATATGGATGGAAAGAGTTGACATCATAGGGAGCTTTGTCATCCTGACCTAGTGGCACTAAGGACCCTGCATTCCTAGGTCTATGTATAGGGAGTCTCCATGTTTTGTAAATGTGCTCTAGGTTAAAATATTCACTTGTTAACTTCTTGAGGTCAATCAATTCTTCAAATCCCTAATCCAACTTGAACACAGTGTCAATAACCTCCTTTTTGATTGCAAGAATTGGCTCACACATGTAGTTATATATGGTCCTGGTTTTAGAGTCATAATTGTTTGCTAATGCCTTCATGAGCTCCACATTCACGAATACATTAGCCATAGCTAACCTTCCTAAGTTCAATCGCCATAAATTGTTGATATGTTGAGGGGAAACTCTTTTGTTGTACCCATATATGAATAATTCATACCCTCTCAACTCTGTCCATATGTCTCCAAGATCCTCAAACCGATCCTTCAGGCCTTCCTCATCAGCTCTAATCTTCTTGGACCTCAAACTGGATGATGGGCACTGGTCAATCAGGTCCTGGGCCAAAGAACGCCCTTCCCTTTTTTGTCTTTTAGGTTTTTCTTCTGCAGTGATAGGTTCTTTTCCCTTTCTGGTCTTATTAGTTTTAGATGATGATTCCATTTAAATTTTGTAAAAGAGGTCTATGTGCAAATAACTTACTTGGAATTACTAAGCTTTATCTGTGAATTTGCCCAATTCTTGCTTTCAGTTCGTCGCCTTTGAATTCCTTAATGATGTGCCCTTTGATGGTTGATCCACTACTTATGGCGTATTTAATCAGTTAGTAATGGCACTTTGGACAACAGTCACTTGGGCACACGTTTGAATTTAATGGTGATGTGACCTTCCCTGGGATTTGTTTATGATTTTCGCAGCAATCAATAATCATTTCGATGAGGATATGTGTTTCGATCATTTGTTTCTTTAGTCCATTGATCTCTTTGTTTCTATCAACAATACTTTTGTTTCGAATATTACTTTGATCAAGTATTTTTTCCCTTCATCGAAATACTATATTAGGTCAGTATGGCTGTCTCCTCATTGAAACATATCTGATATCCATCGGGTCTTATGTCGAAGAAATGTTGGGCTTCAGTGTCCTCCTTTATTTTTCCATCGAAATACTTCTTTCATTGATATCACTATGCCTCGTCGATGAATGAGTCTATTATCTCACCAAAGCTTTTCTTTATTTTCCCTTATCATTCTTCACCGATAAAGTTACATCGGCAAAACCACGCATATCGAGAACATGCCTTTTAACCTCCTCGAAACCTATATCCTCATCAATATCTTTTATCAATGTAGCTTCCTTTTCTATGCTCAATATTATTCTTTTGATGAAAACACTCCTTTTGGTGGGTCCTTTTTATGTTGCACCAATAGTATTATTTCCTCAAGAACTTTTCCTGTCGATGAAGACCCTCTCTACTCTCTTCGATATCTTTTGTTGATGAAGTTTAACCTCCTTGAAGCCTATATCCTCATTGATATCTTTTATCGATGTAGCTTCTTTTTGTCTGATCGATATTATTCTTTTGATGAAAATGCTCCTTTCGGTGGGTCCTTTTTATGTTGTACCGATAGTATTATTTCCTTGAGAACTTTTCCTGTCGATGAAGACCCTCTCTACTTTCTTTGATATCTTTTGTTGATGAAGTTATTATCTTCAGTGAGTCCTTTCGGCATTTCCTTCCTTTGATGGCTCTTTTGTTGATGAAGTTATTATCTTCAGTGAGTCCTTTCGACATTTCCTTCCTTTGATGGCTCTTTTATATCGATGATAATTATTATTTTTTTAATAAAAATGATCATCATCAGAATTACGACGAATACCAAGCTTTCGACCGACAACTTCTTTGACCGTCGACAGAGTCTACTGGATTGTTGAATTTCTGATGGGCATGGCATTGTTGACCAATCCGACGCCGAGTTTTTCGGTGGTGGATTTTGTCGACACTCCGATAAAAATTCATCAAAAATCCAACAAACGGTCGTTGGAAATCAGCTCCGAATGTACTAGTGTCCAAAGTAATTTGCTGGAATTGCGGCAAACAAGGTCACATCCATAAGGACTGCAAAGAAGAAAAGAAGAGGAAAAAGAAGAAGATTGATTCTGATTCAGAGTCCGAGAAGGAAGATGGTGATGCATTTATTGTAGCTTTGGTGACTCATGTAGGTAATGATGCCCGGTCAATTAACTCAGGTGCATCTTTTCATATGACTATCAATAGAGATTGGTTTTCTGAATATGAAGAATTTAATGGATGTAAGGTGTACTTGGGTGATGATTCACATTTAGACATTGTTGGTTGAAGTAAAGTTAGAATCAAGTTTTCTAATGGTAGAATAAAAAAGATTAATGGTGTGTTGCATATCCCTAGTTTAAAATGAAATTTGTTAATTATGAGAAAATTGATAGATGTGGGTGTCTAGGTAGTCTTTTCTAAAGCAGGATGTAAGATGATTAAGGGTGCTATGGTAATTGCTAGAGGTATCGGGTTTAACACTTTGTATAAGCTAGACCCATACACTGTTGAGTGTAATAGCACTTTTGTGCCTAAGGGTGCTCTTTCTTCTGAAGCAAAATTACCTATAGAGAAGACTATGTTATGGCACCAGAGGCTTGGCTACATTGGAGAAAAGGGTCTAAGGACCTTGAAAAATAAAAACCTTGTTGAAGGTTTGAATGATTGTAATCTTGACTTTGATTTCTATGAGTATTGCATTTATAGAAAACAAAACCACGTTCAGTTTTACTCAAGTTCTCATAAAACTTGTGGTGCTTTGGATCTTATTCATTCTGATGTGTTTGGTCATGCAAATGTTCCTTCAATTGGAAAATCCACATATTATGTTTCATTTATTGATGATTTTAGTAGGACATGGGTAAATTTTCAAAAGTGTAAATCTGAAGTTTTCAGTTGATTTAATGAATTTAAAGCAATGGTTGAGTTACATATTGGAAAGAAAATTAAAAGTTTGAGGACTGATAATGGCAGTGAATTTTGCTCTAATGATTTTGATAGATTATGTAAAGACTATGGCATTAACAGACATAAGACAACTCCATATTATCCACAATAGAATGGAGTTTCAAAAAGAATGAACATGACACTGATGGAGAAGGCTAGGAGTACGCTGAGTGGTGCTGGTTTAGAACAAAAATTTTGGGCTGAAGTTGTTGCCACTACTTGCTACCTTATTAATAGGTCTCCTACATCAACCCTTGTTGATAAAATGCCTATGGAAGCATGGTTGGGTCACAAGCCTTCATTGAGACATCTTAGATTTTTTGGTTGCGAGGCATATGCACATGTGCCAAAGGAGAAGCAGAAAAAGTTGGAAAACAAGGCTATGAAATGTATCTTCATCAGGTATAGTTATGGTGTGAAAGGATACAAGCTTTGGGACCCTGTTGCACAAAAGGTAATTCATAGTAGAAGTGTTATTTTTAGAGAAATTAAGTCTCCTATTACATTGTAGCCAGAACAAACTAAAAAGGAAGATGTGATTCAATTTCCTTCTACACCTGAAAGAATTGAATCGATACCCCTGGATAGGCAAGAAGTTGAGGAGAGACCCTCTAGCTCTGAATCTTTAGAAGAGGAGGAAGAACCTCCAACTTAGCTTGTTCGAAGGTTTACAAGACATAGAGAACCACCTGAAAGGTATTCACCTGATGATTGGAGATGTTTTTTTTTTTTGAATACTAATGTGGATGAACCGAAATCTGTAGAAGAGGCATTAAGTATGAATGATGCATAATCCTAGAAGGTTGCTATGGAAGAAGAAATGGTAGCTTTGAAAAATAATCATACATGGGATCTTGTACCATTGCCTGAAGGACGAAATCCTATTGGTTGCAAATGGGTGTTCAAGAAAAATATTGGTTCAGATGGAAGTATTGAGAAGTATAAAGAAATTTTGGTTGCAAAAGGCTACTCTCAGGTTGAGGATGTTGATTATGGTGAGATATTTTCTTCTGTTTCCAAAATGACATCCATTAGAATTTTGCTTTCTATTGCTGCTGCTTATGATTTAGAAGTTGAGAAAATGGATGTGAAAACTTCTTTCCTTCATGGTGATTTGGAGGAGGATATTTATATCACACAGCCGAAGCACTATGTTGTGAAAGGTAAAAGTAATTTGGTCTCTAAATTAAAGAAATCTTTGTATGGCCTCAAATAGAGTCCTAGGATGTGGTACTAGAAATTTGATACATATATGTTGAGTTTGTGATTTGAGCATTCTAAATAAAATCATTGTGTTTATTATAAAACTGATGGTGATCATTTCCTGTACATTGCATTGTATGTTGATGATATGTTATTCATTGGTAATGGGAAAGGTATGATTTCAGAACTAAAGTCTCAGCTCACTGTGAAATTTGAAATGAAAGATCTTGGTGCAACAAAGCACATTCTTGGGATGGAAATTAGAAGAGATAGAGTGAATAGAAAGCTATGGCTAGGCCAGAGTAAGTATGTGAATTTAGTGTTATAGAGGCTCAACATGCATGATTGTAGACCATTGTGTGTTCCTTTTACAGTTGGAACAAAACTATCTGTTGCAAATTGTCCTACATCCCCATCAGAGATGGAAGACATGAGAAAAGTGCCTTACCAAACTGCAGTTGGAAGTTCAATGTATTCTATGGTTTTTGCTAGACCACACATTGCCCAAGCAGTGGGAGTCTTGTCCAGATATATGTCTAATCCTAGTAGAGTTCATTGGGATGCAGTCAAAAGAGTCTTTAGATATTTGAAGGGTACCTCAGAGTATTCTTTGTGTTATCATGGTAATTAATTTGGAGACATGATTTCCCTTGATATTCATGGTTATGTGGATTCATACTAGGTAGGTGATATTGATAGCAGAAGATCCACTAGTGCTTATGTGTTTACTTTATTTGGTAGTGCAATTAGTTGGATGCGTAAGTGACAAGTTGTGACTTCTTTGTCCACTACTGAAGAAGAGTATATGGAAGCTACTCATGCTTGTAAAGAAGCCATTTAGCTTAAGAGACTGTGTTCAAACATTGAAATAAAACAAGGAGTCATGATAGTTTATTGTGACAATTAGAGTGCGATCTACCTAGCTAAGAACCCAACATTTCATGCTCGGACCAAGCACAATGATGTTCGGTATCATTTTGTCAGAGATATGGTCAAAGATGGTAGGGTGAAGCTGGTTAAGGTAGAAACTTTGATGAATGTTGTAGATGCTTTAACTAGGGTTGTGAGCACAAAGAAGTCCAAATGGTTTTGAAAGTCTAAGGGCATCATGCCCCCTATCAATTGATTGATCGTGTTGATACTCCCTTTGCTCTTGCAAGGTGTTCGCCAAGTGGGAGATTTGTTGGGAAAATGGTGTCTCAACTTTGCATTTATAGAAGGTTACTATTTATAGTAATTTTTCATTTGGGTACGAAATGGAACGAAATTCTCCCTGAAACTTTCGGTTGTCTAGATAAGCATTCTGGTAAAGTTACGTCATAAGATCACAAATAGTTTTCAAGATATTAAAGTTTCCATTTTGGAGGGGTCCAATGAAAGGTTTAAATTTAATTTTGAGGACTTTAGAGGCCCTAAAAAACCCTGTAAAGTGAGCATAAATGGCATAGTGGTTTATGAGGCAATAGAGAACTTCACGATCTTTCTGACGCTTCAAATGGTTCGTCAATCGGACACATGGTTCTCAAGTTATAGCCTCTAGAATTTTGTACACAAGAAATAGGAAATATAAAATACATCAGACACATAAATGAGTTGTAAAAAGGAAGGGACATGTCATAGGGCATCTAGAAGGGAGATAAGGTCAACTACACCTTATTGGGTGGTTTTAGCCCATGGTTTTGTAATACCATTTGAAGATTTCTTGTATTGTATCTCCTACATATGAGATGTGTGAGATAGAGGTTGGGTGTAAGAGTCTTATTGCTATTGAGTTACCTCTGAATCTACGATTAGTGGTACTCCTGTGAAGAGATTTCTCTACAAGTATATTTTAATCTATTTTGATTGCGAAATAATATATTGGGTGGCTTTTGGAGTGTGGGTTTTTTCTCTTGAAAGGGTATTCTCCACGTAAATCACTGTGTTATGGTTTGAATGTTATTATATATATTTCTATTTTATGTAAATGTTGTAATGATTTGTAAAAGTTTTTACATTACACTCCTCTCAAGGTTAGTGTAGGAAGTTGTTTCGCTACTTAACTTACGTACAATAAGGAGGTCATACCTACTAGCCAGTGAGCAGGTAGTTTTGTGATGATGTTTGAGGCCAAGAGCAGAGGTAGGAGAAAGAGGTCTAAGAGTGTGGGTGCCATAGGACCTCCAAAGGAAGGGACAATGATAGGTTTAAGAGGGATTGGACCACTGTCAAGAGCTTAGTGACCACATAAATCATTAGAGTAAGAGGGCAAGAGTTCATCATAGCTCTCTCAAGTCCATGTTTTTGTATCAATGCATATTTTTGTATGATGATGTAGACACCTATGGATGATTTTGTAGTCTTTATTATATATTGACATCATTCTATCTTGACACATCACATTATTATTTTGATGATATATGAGATGAGACCTATTCCTTACAGTGGTTCTATGCATGATTTTATGTGATGATCTATGATAATTATATTTGATGATTTTATGATGCTTATGTAATGTTGGAATTTTTTAGTTTGTTGGCATTTTGCATATAGATTGCATTAATTATATGTTGTCATTGATGTCAATTGAATCGGTAATGGTATTTATGTTATTGCTGATATTGTTGGTTTTTTATATTGGCTAGTAACCGGTAGGAAGAGCTTGTGGAAGATGTTGTAAACCGGTATGTTAAGTTTGTGAGTTGAACTAGTAAAACGGTGTAAGGGGTTAAACCTTTCTATGCAATATAACCAATAATCCCTACTTGTTGTTTTTGTTAAACCCTAACTGATCAAGTTTGTTGGTTTATTATCTGATGAGCAGTAATGATGGAGACATGTGTGATCATTGTATGAGGATAAGTTCAGATTGTTTTGGCACATTTGTTTGATGTCTTGGGAAGGAGAAAAGTGGATTGCATCTAATGCATAGCGCGTGATGAGTTAAAAAGTCCGATGAAGCGGTGATCATGGAGCAGTTGGAATTTTCTTGAAGAAATCGTTATGATTTATAATAGTCAAGATTGTACCAACTTGTTTGTAATCTTGATGATGAGAATTAGGTTTTTGTTGTGTTACCGGCCTAATTGATTTGTATTTAAGGTCGATGAAGTTGTTTGTAAAATTTGTTGGCAAGATTGGCAAAAATCTATTGAGTGTGTAGTTGCCTAACTGGTGAATGGATCTGCACTTTGAGTAAAGGCAGATTGAAGCTTAAAAGAATCTGATCAAGCAAATGTAGTGCTATTTAGACAGATCAAGAAAACCTATTGTTTTCTAACAATTATAGCAGAAGTGAAATCCCTTAATTGGGTAAGCTCTAACAAGCTTGGTTACTTATTAAATCCTCTAATAAGGTGGTCCATTAGCTTGGATTCTTAAAATCCTCCAGCGAGGTTACTCCTAACAGGGTATTGTGCTTTTCATCAAGGCATATTTGTAAATCCCTTAACCGGGTGATTCCTAACCAGATTTAGTTCTTCACAAGACTTATTGTAAAGCTTTAACAGGCTTGGCTCCTAATAGGCCGAACATCAAAAGAGTTTAGATAGCTATCCTTGTGAGTCTCATCTCACCATGGTTTTTACCTATTTGGGTTTTCCACGTATAAACATTTGTGTCAAGTGGTGAATGTTTTTGTGGTTATGATCTTATTTGTTGATTTGATTAACTTCTGATAAGGCATGATAACTAGAAGCATTGAGAGATGAATATGTTGAGATATGATTAAGCATTGTTGATATTTACAAAGATTGAATTTGTTTACTATTAAGTTGTCTTAATAGTCAAACCGGTTGATGTCAAGTATTCTTATGAATATTGATCTTGACTGTGATAAGTTTACTTTGTGTGATTGAATTTGAGTTTGGAAACTTTGTATCATTTTTTTAGTATATTGATTCACCCCCCCTCTCTATATTCTACCAAATACTTATTCTTTCATCATACAATCAATCGGTATCAGAGCGTCTCAGGTCCTCTTTAATCTACAATCCTAACAAATTGAGGAAAAGATCTTGTAGATCATGATGAAGAAAGAAGGTCTGAAGTTCATAAAAGATAACTATAGAATATGGAGCAACAAAATGAAGATTTGCATTAAGAGTCTTGGTAGTCAGTATTGGGATCATATAGAAACTAAGTATACTATACCTACTAGAACCTTGACTGATGATCAAAAGAAAGAACAACAAGAAAATCATCAAGCATTAGAGGTTCCCTATCTAATGCTAAATATGTAGATGCTCAAAGTCTTGAAATTGTATATGAAGTATGGAAAAAAATTGAAGATATTTATAGCAGTGATGAACATGTTAAGATTGCTAAAGAGGAGAGTCTAAGAGGAAAGTTTGATGACATGAGAATGTCTGAAGGTGAGAATATCCAACAGTATGGTCAAAAGATAAAAGAGATAGTTGGTGAAATAAAGAGTGCAAGAGGGAAGGTGGAGGATGCCACAGTGATCAGGTAAGGTACTGAGAACATTGCTATCGGTCTATGCTATCTGAGTTGCAACTATTCAGGAGATGAAGTCCATTAACAAAACTAAGGTATCTTTTGACTCTATTATTGGCAAACTTATTGCTTTTGAACTAAATGGCTATGATGGTAGTGTATAGAAATTATAATATTCATTCAGAGCTTCTATCTTTAACCCATCTGTGAGAAAAGGTAGAGATACTAGTCATGGTTATGAATCTAGATTCAACAGAGATGCTGATGATGGAGACAACTTAGTGGAACTTGAAGCATTTTTGGCAAAACGACTTCCTAGAGGCACTGGTAAATATAGAGTTAAGCTACCTTTAATATGTTTTGCATGCAACAAGATTGGTCATATAGTAGATAATTGCCCTAATGGTGAAAATGAATACAAAAGAGACAAATTTAAGAAGTATAAGGGTAAAGGCAAGAGAGATTGTCTGTAGCTACTAACAGTGGTATTACTGATAAAGAATCTGATGATGATGCTAGTGAAGATATTTTGTTTATAGCTATTAAGGAAGAAATATCAGATCAGAAGGCACTAGTATCCAGGATGGATAACTCTAATGATTGGATCATTGATAATGGTTGTTCACATCACATAACCAGTGATCGGAGAAAATTTCTTTCCCTAAAGAAATTTGATGGCGGTGTTGTCAGATTTGGCAATGACTCGCCCTGTATGGTTAAAGGTAAGGGAGTTATTTCTCTAAATGGGAAGAGTAGTGTTGCAATGTCTATTGGGTTGAAGGCCTAAAGCACAATGTTCTGAGTGTGGCACAACTTAATGACAAAGGATACCCACTGGAGTTTAGAAATGGTATGTGCAAAATCTTTGACAACAAAGGTGAATTGATTGCAACCGGGAAACAGACCAGAGGTAATCTATTTCATCTTAATCCTAAAGTTAGCAACTATAAATTGATTGCAAAGATAGATGATAGTTGGCTTTGGCATATGATATTTTGTCATATAAATTTTGATAATATTGTTAAAATAAGCAAGTCTAAGATAGTAAGAGGTTTGCCTTAGCTAGACAAACCGATTAATGCTCTTTGTAAAGAATGTCAGTTAGGAAAGATGACTTCTTCAACTTTCAAGATCAAGTCCTTCTCAGTGAAGCACTTGTTAGATTTGGTTCATACAGATCTATGTGGACCAATAAGAACAAGAAGCATTCAAGGTGACATATATTTCAAGATCTTCACTGATGATTGTTCAAGGATGATGTGAGTCACATTCTTGAAGGATAAGAATGAAGCTTTTGGTAAATTCAAGGCATTTAGGGCCTTAGCTGAGAAAGAGAGTGGCAAAAAGATAAAATGTCTAAGAATAGATCAAGGCAATGAGTTTACTTATGAGGAATTCACTAAGTACTGTGATAAGAATGGTATCAAGCAGCAACTTTCTGCACTAAGGACACCATAGTAGAATGGTATAGCAGAGAGAAACAACTGGTTAGTGGTTGAAGCTACGAGGACAATGCTAATACAAGGAGGTGTAGCAAAAACATTTTGGAAAGAAGCTTTAAGTACAACTTTCTACACAATGAACCGAGTTCTAGTGAAAAGAGGTAAGGACAAGACCCCTTATGAATACTGGTATGGGAGAATACCTGATGTTAGCTATTTTAAGATATTTGGAAGCATATGTTTTATGAAAAGAGGTGATAACATAAGCAAGATTGAAGCTAAGAGGGATGAAGGCATATTTCTTGGCTATTCCGCCAAGAGTAAGTCCTATAAATGCTTCAACAACTAGACATAGAGAATTGTTGAGAGTGTTGTTGTTCGTGTAGATGAATGTCTTGAAGTCTCAGAAGGAAAAAGTCTAGACAAAAAGGATGAAGATCCTTGCATTTTGCTTTTGGAACCTGAAACTATTAAATTAGAAACTAGTAAAGAAAATCCTGATGTACTTGTTCAACCAGAACAAATAAATTCAGAAGAAGATGGTAATGAAGAAGCTGAACCTGAAGAGAATGATCATGTTATTCCTAAGTATGTGAGACTGAATCATAGTCCTGAACAAATTATTGGGGATAAGGATGCTGGAGTACTAACTAGAAGGAGAATAAGAGATAACTCTTGTTTGATCTACACTTTTGAACCTAGAAGTGCTAAGGAGGCATTTGGTGATGATCATTGGGTTAAAGCTATGTAGGAGGAATTGGATCAAATTGAGAAGAACAACACTTGGACCCTAGTACCCCAATTGGTAAACAAGAATGTTATAGGTACTAAATGGGTGTTCAAAAATAAGTTAAATGATGATGGTGTTATAGTTCGCAACAAGGCAAGATTAGTCTGCAAAGGTTATGTGGAAGAAGAAGGAGAAGATTATGGAGAAACTTTTGCACCAGTAGTAAGATAGGAAGGTGTTAGAACTTTACTTGCATTTGCAGCTCATAAGAAATTCAAGGTATACCAGATGGATGTTAAGTTTGCATTTTTGAATGGGATATTGGAAGAAGAGGTTTATATAGAGCAGCCTGATGGTTATGCATTGACAGATAAAGAAGACATGGTATGCAAATTGCATAAAGATTTGTATGGATTAAAGAAGGCACCCAGAGCATGGTATGAATGGCTTCATACACATCTGATGAAGATAGGATTTGCTAGAACTAGTGATGACAACAACATTTATCTCAAGTCTGAAGGAGATGAAATACTGGTCAGTGAAGTATTTGTTGATGACATTATATTTGGAGGTAATGATGACATGAGCAATAATTTTGCAGATGAAATGAAGAATGAGTTTGAGATGTCATTAGTAGGGGAAATAAAAAATTTCATAGGCTTGCAGATACATCAAATGAAGAATGGTATTTTTATTACTCAATCTAAGTATGTGAAAGAGGTTTTGAAGACTTTTGGTATGAGTGACTGTAAACCAGTTGGAACCCCAATGGTTATAGGTTGTAAGTTATCCAAGGAAGATGCATCTAAGTCTATAAATGAAAAGGAATACAAGTCAATGATTGGCAAATTACACTATGTTGTTCACAGTTGACCGGATATTGCCCATGTAGTTGGTATAGTTACTAGATTTCAAAAGAATCCAAAGGAAGCACATCTAATGGCAACCAAAAGAATTTTTAGATATTTGAAAGTTACTGTTAACTATGGGTTTTGGTATCCATATGGTGGAAATTTTGATTTGAAGGCATACACAGATGTTGATTGGGCAGGAAACATTGATGATCAGAAGAGTACTACTGGTGGAACATTCTTTCTAGGAGGAAGGATAGTTTCATGGAGTAGTAAAAAGTAGAGTTGTACTTCACAATCTACTACTGAAGCTGAGTATGTAGCAGCTTACATGAATTTCACACAAGCTATTTGGATGAAGCACATTTTGGAAGGTTTTAAGATGAAAATCTTAGAACCTATAAATATTTTGTGTGATAATGCAAGTGCAATAAATATCTCTAAAAATCCTATTTTGCATGCAAGGACTAAGCACATTGAATTGAAGTATCACTTCTTGAGGGAAAAAGTTCAAAGTAAAGATGTTATCTTGGGGCATGTTTCTACCAAGGAGCAACTTGCAAATATATTTACCAAACCTCTGCCTAAGACCACTTTTGAGTATCTTAGAAGTCAATTGGGGGTTGTCCCTCTTCATGAAGGTAGTTGAGCATGATGTTGATTGCATCAGTCCCTGAATTACTTGTAGAATCTTACATGGATTGATGAAGAAGTGGATATATTCCATAGGGGGAGCATCTAGTTGTAGTATGTTGTTGATGCATAATGAGAGAAGAATTACATGTTTTTACTTTCACTTTGGCATTGCTGTCAAAGGGGGAGAAGAATTATGTGATTGAGGAGAAGAATTATGTGTCTGATTAGGGAAACCAACGACAGGCTAAAGACAGATAGAGCAGGTGAATACTTGGTATTGTAAACCAGGATTCCTATTCACCAATCTTAGTAGCAATCAGAGGCGTTGATATTTGTATTATCATCAATGCCAAAGGGGGGGATTGTTGGCATTTTGCATATAGATTGCATTAATGATATGTTGTCATTGATGTTAATTGAACTGGTAATGGTATTTATGTTATTGTTGATATTGTTGGTTTTTGATATTGGCTAGTAACTGGTAGGAAGAGCTTTGTGGAAGATGTTGTAAACTGGTATGTTAAGTTTGTGAGTTGAACCGGTAAACCAGTGTAAAGGGTTAAACCTTTCTATGCAATATAACTGGTAAACCCTACCTATTGTTGTTGTTAAACCCTAACCGATCAAGTTAGTTGGTTTATTATCTGATGAGTGGTAATGATGGAGACACGTGTGATCATTATATGAGGATAAGGTCAGATTGTTTTGGCATGTTTGTTTGATATCTTGGGAAGGAGAAAAGTGTATTGCATCTAATGCATAGCGCATGATGAGTTACAAAGTCTGATGAAGTGGTGATCATGGAGCAGTTGGAATTTTCTTGAAGAATGTGAAGAGATTGTTATGATTTCTAACGGTCAAGATTGTACCGACTTGTTTGTAATCTTGATGATGAGAATTAGGTTTTTGTTGTGTTACCAACCTAATTGATTTGTATTTAAGGTCGATGAAGTTGTTTGTAAAAGTTGTTGGCAAGATTGGCAGAAACCTGTTGAGTGTGTAGTTTCCTAACCGGTGAATGGATCTGCACTTTGAGTAAAGGTAGATTGAAGCTTAAAAGGATCTGATCAAGCAAATGTAGTGCTATTTAGACAGATCAATTAAACTTGTTGTTTTCTAACAATTATAGCAAAAGTGAAATCCCTTAACCAGGTAAGATCTAACAAGCTTGGTTACTTATTAAATCCTCTAACAAGGTGGTCCATTAGTTTGGATTCTTAAATCCTCCAACGAGGTTACTCCTAATAGGGTATTGTGCTTTTCATCAAGGCATATTTGTAAATCCCTTAGCTGGGTGATTCCTAACCGGAATTAGTTCTTAATAGGACTTATTGTAAAGCTTTAACAGACTTGGCTCCTAACATGGCGAACTTCAGAAGAGTTCAGATAGCTATCCTTGTGAGTCTCATCTCACCATTGTTTTTACCTATTTGGTTTTTCCACGTATAAACATTTGTGTCAAGTGGTGAATGTTTTTGTGGTTATGATCTTATTTGTTGATTTGATTAACTTATGATAAGGCATGATAACTAGAAGCATTGAGAGATGAATATATTGAGATATGATTAAGCATTGTTGATTTCTATAAAGATTGAAGTTGTTTACTGTTAAGTTGTCATAATAGTCAAACCGATTGATGTCAAGTATTCTTATTAATATTGATCTTGACTGTGATAAGTTTACTTTGTGTGATTGAATTTGAGTTTGGAAACTTTGTATCAGTTTTTCAGTATACCGATTCACCCCCCCTCTCAGTATTCTACCAAATACTTATTCTTTCATCATACCATCAATGATTCCTAGATGTAATTATTCTATGATGTGTTTACCTATGATGGTTCTATGATGATCTATGTGATGCATTTAGTTTTATGTTGTTAATGTGATGTAATGATTCTATGCATAGTGGATTATGACCTATGTGATGTGGTGATGCATGGCCTATATATTTTGTGTGTATGATGCATATCCTATGTTATGATTCAATTTTGATGTTCTTTAAATGCACCTATTTCTATTATTATTATGTTCTAACATGTATGGATGTAGGATGTATGCCTATATGATGTGTTTGTGAGATGATTTATGATATGCATGACTAACCATGTGATGATGCAAGATGCAATACATGACTCTATTTTTGGTGTGTGATTATGCTCATTCAGACGATGCATGACTACATGGGATCATATATATGAAAAGATCGAAGGGTGAAAGGTAGAAGATATGAGAGAGAATGAGCTTCTTGTGCATTTATCATTATTAAATTTATTATGGTGAATGGGTGTAACCATTCAAATATAGGCTAGACCCTGATAGTTAGTGTATCATTTGCATGGAGATTAGGCAGTCACAAATAAGGAATACCTTTATTCACACTAGACCCATATTGTCCTTATATCCTTGGAAAAACCATAGTGTTACTAAGAAAGAATCCACAAGAAACAATAAGGTGAACATGCCCCATCATGGCCACTCTAGTCCATAGACATCCTTGAGAAGAATAGGAAACATGACACCACAAAATATCAAATCAAAGAAAACCAAAGACTTAACACTAACAGACACTCAAATCTTAATTTTATAAATGTTTCTTGCCATGTATATTAAAGTGTTTGATCTCGTAACAATGTTGTATCATGATAAAGTACAAATAGCTTGAAGATTTCACCATTCTTGTTAGAGTCATAGTCTGCTATAATATTGATTTGTTGAAAGCCTAGTACTACTTGTGTCTCATTTGAAACTAACTTATCCCATGAAAACAATACTTTATTATAGAGAAGAACAAAACCTTTATTACGGATTGGGGATGCACATGAAAATTTTATTGTGGATTATGCTGAAAAAAAGGAAGGTATGAAAAAAAGAGATGCTCCTCACAACATTTGATGCCAAGGATTCACTTCCATCACTAGGTCAAGGATATGCCCTGGGTTATAGATAGGACTTGATTATTATGGTCAAATAAAAAAGGCAACAAAAAGGTTTATTATGTATGAAAAAATGACCCAAGGTATATCAATGACAAGCCATGATGGGGATGAGAAAATTTATTATGGAGTGATGGGATATGAGTGTGTGTAAAGTGAAAGGGGTGATGCTAAGTCCTAAAGGATGGAGGAGCAAAAGTCCCTACACATGGCACTAGTAAACTAGTTTTCACCATGGTACTTTCCCAAGATGCCACCAAAGTGGTTTTCACCATTGGACAAATTTATTTATCTTTACATTTTTTTTGTGTCACACAAGACACCTATTTGCTAGGTTTTCATCAAGGTGACAATTTTTTTCTAATGATTTCTTGTATTTCTAATATTTTCAATTTTTTTTGTATTTTTGAGGGATTCTCTGAAAAGCTATATGTATAATCTATGAAGCTGTATGATGTTGATAGGATCATCCAATGGTTCACCTTTAGGGTTAGATAGCTAATATGTGCATATGCCATAAACTATGGTAAAAATGTAGGGGCCAAGCCAATTAGGTTCAAACTTACCTTGTTTCTCTTGATCCTATTGGTTTTTAGGACTTTCTCTAAGGACCAAGTCACCTACCTAAAATGCGTGAGGTTTCACCTTGTTATTGTAACTGTGACTCATGTGTTGTTGATATGATTTGAGGTGATTGAATGCATTATGTTTGTTCTCATCTAGCAATTCCAAGTCTTGTAAGTAGGAGACTTTGTATTCTTCATCATTGATAAGATCGCGCAAGGAGACCCATAAAGATGGTAACTTGACCTCATTGGGAAAGATGGCTTCAACACCATAGACAAGTGATTAGGGTGTATCTCTAGTAGGTGTGTAGATACTTGTGCAGTAATCCCACAAGGAAAGATTGAGTTGGATGTGCCAATTGTAGCCAATGCTATTGATTGTCTTCTTGAGGATTTTAAGAATGGTTTTATTAGATGCCTCAACTTGACTATTTTCTTGAGGATAGTATGGAGTGAAAACATGATGTTAGATATGAAATTTGTCACAAATTTCATGAACATCTTGATTCTTGAAAGGACACTTTATTATCTATGATGATGGATGTAATTAAGGATGAATATTGCAATCTTCTTACTAGTAATTTGGGTGAGGGGAATGACTTTAGTCCACTTCCTGAAATAATCAGTGGTTGTGATGATGAATTTGTGGCCATTGGATGATGGAGGGTGAATCTTTCCCATGAGATCAATTCCCCACTGACAAAAGGGTCATGATGTGGCGATTGGTTGAAGTTCTTGTGCTAGTGCATGTATCATGTCTCTATGAATCTGACATTGCTTGCATTTCCTAACAAGCTGATATGCATCTTTTTCCATTATAGGCTAGTAGTAACCAATCCTCATAAGTTTCTTTTCTAAGGTTGGTCCATTAGAGTGAGATCCACATATACCTCTATGAACCTCTCGTGGCATAATATGAACTTCCTAACTTTCTAAATATTTAAGGAGAGTAACATTGAGACCTTGATAGTAAAGTGTGTCGACAATTATGACATAGTGGGAGGTTTGTTGAATGAAGGTACGAAGTTGGTTATTGGAAAGTTTGGGTGGAAGGGTGTTGTTATTAAGGTTGTCCAAAATATGTCACTGTACCAAGGGAAACGAGACCAATAATGCATATAAGTTCAGATGGAGGGATCTCATATGTGGGGATCAAAAGCTTATCCACCAAGAACTCATAATGGGTTGTATTTTGCGGCATGTCGAACAAGGAAGTGATTGTATCCATGGAATCTCTAGCTTTATTGTTTTCTCTAGGTATTTACTCAAAGACTATCTCCTCAAAGTATTTCTTAAAGTCCTCCATTTTATTGTAAGACATCAATTTATCATTTTTAGTCTGATAATCATTATTTGTTCAATGGATTACAAGTTGGGAGTTACCAAAAACATGAAGCTCATGGATCTTCTGTTGTACTGCAATCCTTAAACCTATACTGAGTGCCTCATATTTTTCTATGTTGTTGGTACATGAAAAAGCCAATCGATGTGACTTTGGAATGCAATATCCTTGAGGTGTGACAAAAAGTATGCATACGTCTGCTCCATTTTGTGTGAAGGATCCATAAAAATAGAGTTGTAATTGTCTTTACTGTGTTATTAAGAGGATGGATTCATCTAAGAACTTTGATATGAGAGGATAATCATTAATCATTGGTGCATCTACAATGACTTGTCCGTTTATGGATTTTTTGTTGACATAATTGATATTGAAATCACTTAAGATTATTACCCATTTTACCAATCTTAATGTGAGGGTTGCTTTGTTAAGTAAGTACTTGAGTGGATTAATTCTTGCTACGAGCTTAGTCTTATGAGTGAGGATATAATGTAGCAATTTTTGCAAAGGAAAAATTATGACAAGAAACACACACTCAATAGGATTTTTAATTAAGCTCATACCCTACCAAAGTTTGACTAATGCAGTAGATAGCTCACTCTTTTCCTTTGTGATCTTGTTGTTCCAAGAGTGCCACCAACATTGTAGTAGTAGTTGTTGTTGATATGCAAAGTAAGAAATATTTTTATTAGATTGGCAACATGAGCACTAGTGGATTCATGAGATAGTCTTTGAGCAACTAAAATGCTTATTGGAACTTGCCATCCTATTTACACTTAATATTCTTATGAATCAAATGTGTGAACAGATGACATTTATCTACAAGTTGAGCAATGAGTCTACAAATTGAATGGAGTTTTCCTTGCAATGACCTTATTTATTTCTAAATTTGCTTTGACTTTATCTAGATCCACTTTAATGCCTCATTGTGACACTATGTATCCTAGGAGTTTCTTCAAGGTTACACTGAAGACATATTTCTTGGGATTTAATCTGACTTTGTATTTCTCCATTCAATCAAGGATTGTTGCTAGGACATTCAAATGGTCTTCTCTTGAGAGAGACTTTCCCAAGAGTTCATCTACTCACTCTTCCATTGTAACATGCATGATGTCATGAAAGATCTTGGTCATAGCTCTTTGATATGTAGCACCTACATTTTTTAGTCCAAAGGGTAAGACTTTCTAGCAAAAGGCTCCCTAGGGACATGTAAAAGTAGTCTTGTGTTGATCTTAAGGTGTAATTTTATTCTAATTGTATCTAAAGAATCCATTCATTAATGATAGCATTACATGTCTAGTTATGAGGTCGATAATAAAATCAATGCTAGGTAACGAAAATTCATCCTTAGGAAAATCCTTCTTTATGTCTGTAAAATCTATGCATATTCTGATGTTGTCATCTAGTTTGCCAATAGGTACACAATTAGAGATCCATTCAGGATAGTTGATAGGTTTGATAAAATCAAAATCCAACAAATTCTCAAGTTCAACTTTGACAAACAATGCCACTTGCAGATGCACCTTTCTCAACTTTTATTTAACCAAATTTGCACCTAGTGTTACTGTCAAATTATGCATAACAAGATTGAGATCTAATCGACATATCTATGTAAGACCATGAAAAAATTGTTTGGCATTTCTTGAAGAACTTTGTGAATTTGGGTCACTCTTTCTTTGTCAATGATTTGGCAAGAAAGATATTATGTTGTTCTTCTTCTATCCCAATAT
This sequence comes from Cryptomeria japonica, assembly GCF_030272615.1. Classification (NCBI taxonomy): domain Eukaryota; kingdom Viridiplantae; phylum Streptophyta; class Pinopsida; order Cupressales; family Cupressaceae; genus Cryptomeria; species Cryptomeria japonica. The sequence continues at coordinate 641,276,468 of NC_081407.1, read as the reverse complement.
TTGTCTTGATGGTCTCTTCAATCAACATGAATGATTTCTCCCAATATGATGTTATGAGGAGAGTGTCAAAAATTCCATCTTCTAGTGCCTCATGTAGGTTTTCACCATTGGATGCATCCTTTCTTTTTACTTTTTCATTGTCTAAAAGCATCACAAAATGGTTTTCACTTGAAGACCTATCGTTTGTTTTTATTTTTTATATTTTTGTAACTAGAAGGTTTAGTACCCTCTCCAAAATGCAATGTTGTTGAGTTCAATGGTGTATCCTACTTTATGGCCCCCAAGAGGAATATTTTCTCTTATGCCAAGATAGTATATGAAGGCCTTATCATTTTGGAAAGTATCAAAGTGCAGAGGCCCTTGTTGGTCTCGTCGACTAGGAAATCAGTAATAAATAAGCATGAAGTTCATAAGCTAACCATGAAATCTAAATAACATGGATAATAACCTAATAAAACCAATAAGGATATCAAAATAAAACAAAATAACATAAATTCAAAGTGATTTCACCATCAAAACATGTTCCTTTGACATGGATCCATTGTTCTTTCTTTCTCCTCTAATGGTTTGTATCTTTCAATTAGGTGAGTGCAAATATGACAAAATGCAAGATGATTAAGCAACGTGATCATGAGGATATTCAAAAAGTGTGTTTATAGGAATGATAAAAAAGGGCTCAATTTATAGAATTCGAAGGCCAAATGAATGGATGAGATTAATTCAAATTGATGGCCAAAATTGGAAGAGAGGATGAGTTAAGTGGAATGAAAATGGGAGTGTGTCATTTACAAGTGGAGAGAAATGGGAAAGATGTCACTTGAGGGTGGAGAGTGAAATACAAGGTAAGTAGAGTTAAGGGATGCAAACTAAGGAAAGTGGAAGAGATAAGGGGAGTTGGAAGTGAAGTTAGAAATGGAGGTGGGAATTAATAAATATGAATTTATTATTTCCTTCGAAATTCATAAATAGCCAGATAAATATTACATTTAATTGTGAAAAGGGAAATTAGGATGAATGAGTAATAAATTTATTTATCAAAGAGGGATATGTTAGAATGAAAGAGGAATAATTAATTAAATAATAAATTAACCGTAAGAGGGAATTAGGTCAAACTAAAATTGAGAAACAAGAGTTAGGAAAAATTGATGCCATAGAATAGAAATGAGACTGAATTAATAACAAAGGACATGGAATTGGGATAAAATAATGTCATAGGATAGGTTTTGGGACAAATTGATGCAACTAGGATAGGATTTGGTCGGACAATTTGATATTATATAATCAAACTGGGGACAATTTGATACCATTAGGATAGGTTTTGGGATAAATTGATATCATAAGATTGGAATTGGGACAAAATGATGTCACTAGGACCAAAATTAGGATAAATTAACATCATTGGACATGAAAGTGAGACAAATTGGTATCAATAGACATGAAATTGAGTAATCGACAAAATTATTTAATTAGGACATCAAGAAGGTTCATTTAGGTCAAAATGATAAGAAATGGATAGAAAATGATTAAATTAGAGGATAGAGTAATGACACATCATTGATGAATAGTAAAAGACCAAATGTCTGATGAGAAGACATGTTAAATTATAGGAGACACAGACAGTGACTATTTTTTAGTTTCTATAGGTCCTAATCTATGAGTTGAGGGTGAATGAGGGGAAGACCATCATAATGATTGAATCAAAAGGTGTAAGGGTAAAGACACAAGAGTCTTCATTTATGTCAATGAAGTCATCATGATCATCACTAGTACTCTCCTCATCAATTTTTATTGTAAGGTTAGCTAAATCAACATCACTAGAAGGATACTTAGCAATGGGAGTTTTCACTTTTCATAGTTTTGACCTTGAGCTTCAAGATGTAGAGGGTTAAAGATCCCAAAAGTCTCTATCCATGCTTCACCACTATATTTCTTATCTTAGGGTGTTGGGCTTGATGATGTTTGACCAACTTTGAATAAATCTCTAAAATTTTCCTTTGTTGTAAGTTCACTTGGTTCTCTGAAAGTCTCTTCAAGCTCATAATCACTATATGACTTATTAGAACCCCATTCCCATTCATTTGAATATGTAGAGTAGCGCCATTTTTAAGGTTTATTATTAGTGGAATTAGGAGGACCAAATTGTAGCTCTTCTTGAGATCCAAGGCCATGTAATCACTAGGGTGCAAAAATCAAGTCCTTTTGTTCTTTATTTTTTTGGTACTAATTCAAGTTGTAATGATTCCACAATGCCTCGTTTTCACAATACAAGTAGACCTTTACCATAATATCCCATCTTTTGTAGAAAATTGAAGCCTTTTCCATAATTCTCAACTAGTATTCTGATGTGGTCTTGATTGGGATGCTCTTCGAAATCATTGTATATCATCTTGCAAAGGTATTCATCTTCCATTTCACCCTATTTAGTGAAAGTGCTGGGATCCCATTTAATAATATTTGTTGATATCTGTCATGATGGTTGTGGTTTTCCATAAGATTTAGGAGATTCCATTAATTTTCAAAGATACATGGTTTGATTTAAGCTATACAGTCCTATTCTTTTGTCTTTGAACTTTCCCTTGATCTCAACTTGCTTTGAAATGGAAGCCTTTAATAATTTGAGATCAACATATGATAAACATTGATTAGCTTCCCAATTAATAGGTACTATTGCTTCAAGTCTAGGGTGAATATTATTGCGATATAAGTAAGATTTTGGATCACCCTAAACTATGACCTATATTCCATTCCATGGGAATTTATGCATTGATGATAAGTTGAAGGAACTGCTTCCATAGCATGTATCCATGCCCAACCCAAAAGTATGATATTTGTGAGATGAAGATCAAGAACTTGGGAAATCATATCTCTCACTAGTTGCCCCACTCTACTTGGTAAGGTGACTATTCCTTTAGATGAGCACTCTTCATCATCATTGATGCAGAGGCCTCCTTACACCTAAGGACAAGTCCAAAAGATTAGGGTTTGACCCTTCAAATGACAAAAAATGACCCTACAAGGAAGGACTCCACATCTTAAGGTTTTCAACTACTCTCCACTACTCAAGCCTAACACCTACTCAAGATGGGTAAATGGATTCAACTCCTCTAACATGCCTCACTGATGACTCCTTCTCTTAGGGGATTTGGAATTGGTCCATTCATGACTAATAAGGACTATTTCAAGCATTGGTTTAGGGTTTTGTCTTCAAATCTTTATACCTCCTTTGGAAACCTACCCCCTAGGCTAGTAACCCTATTTAGTGATATAATTGACCTTAAATATAAAATCTTCCACACACTCTGACAAACTACTCACCATTATAGATACCCTTTTGTGAGTTACACTCATCCCCAAAATGGGTTGGCAAGATCTGCAACCTAAGGGTCTGAACCCCTTAGAAGCCTAGAGACCTAATTAGGGCGATTAGGCCTAATTTTTGAACAACCCCCATTACCGGTATCCCAATTGAAAAAAAAACTTTATAAGCATGTGGGGAATGGTTAATAACCTCTAATTATAGGGTTACATGCTTGGAATCCACTGCTATCAGATTTTAGGATGACTTTCCTAATTTTGTCTAAGGTAGTCACATGGAGATGCCTACCTAGATGTGCTTCAAACTCCACACAACCAAGCCTTCCCTACAAAAACCCATGGAAATATTAATTTACACTGGCCAATATTGCATTCCACTAAAGTAATTAACTTCTAGAGGAAGGAGATGCAAGATATGGCCATTATTTGACGAAACCCTAGCCAAACCCTAGTTTTCTGGGTTACAATCAGTAAAACAAGGGTTTCTCACTAAATAGAAACAATCAAAGCCTTAGACCACCACCAAATAAAATATAATTCATTCCTCCATCTACTTCATGAATGGTGTGACTCAATTCACTCTGTACAAGATTGTACAACTTTTGCAAACTCAGAATTTCTGGGAAAACTCAATCTTGTTTGTGTCTTATTGCTTCCAACTTCAAATCACAACATCACCCCACTTTGGAATCATGTCAAAAAGGCTTGCAGACCTCTCCAATGGTTTCCAACTTAATTTGGAAGAGGTTGGAGCTGTTGAGAGGCTTACATCAACTGCATTTTGAAAAGTTGCACTTTTGCACTCAAACGTTGCACTTTCAAAAGTTGCATTTTTGCATAAAAAGTTGTCAAACTCTCTAAGGTTGGGATCCACACACTTGGATCAACCAAAAACACTAATACAACCTAAAAAATCATCAAACACAAAAAAAACATCCTACTACCCCTATTGACCACATTGTCCCAATTGGCTTATCAAATTGCCTAATTAGTGACATGGGTTTACATGGTGGGGTCTTTATTGAATACATGAAACTTGCATAAACACAAGACACTAAGACAAACACTATGATCCTATTCTTCATCCTCAGAGCCATTATTTTCTTGTTGAAGAGGTTCTCCTGCACCATATTCCCCAAGAGAAGTGATCTGAAGCCCACTTGAGATCAGAGTTTAGAGGTCTGAACTATGGTTGGAAATTTGTTTATCTATCATCCAAATTGCCTCAGAGTTTGGTTTGTCCTGCCAAGCCACTAAATACTTGATGTAATCCTTGTTCCTTGTCCTATTTGTGATTCTAGTGTCTAGAACCTTGGTCAACTTTTGTGAATCATGCTTTGGAATATCATTGTCTGTTGCAACCTACATTGGTTCCTCCACTTCATTGCTATCACCTTTGAAAAGTGTAAGATCACACACATTGAAAATGGGTGACAATCCAAGATCAGGATGAAGTTGGATTTCATAGGCATTCTGCCCACATTTCTTCAAAATGTGACATGGTCCAATCTTCCTCTACATGAGCTTGGTGTGCTTACCTTTTGGGAGTCTCTCCTTCTTCAAATGTACCCATACCAAGTCCCCAACACTAAACTGCACATCCCTCTTTTTCTTATTAGCATAAGCCTTGTACTTCACTACAGATTGTTGGAGATGAGAATTCACTTGGTCATGGACCTCCTTGATGGCCGATGCAAAAGCTTCACCATTTACACTAATGAGCTCTTCCTTGGGAAAATCCCTCAACTCTAATACACCCCTTGGGTGGATACCATACACAATTTGGAAAGGAGACTTCCTAGTGCTTCTATTTATGGTGTCATTGTATGAGAACTCTGCCTGTGATAGTATATTGTCCCATTTATCTCCATGTTGTCTTGTCAAACATCTTAATAGGTTCCCCAAGGACCTTTTGACAAATTTAGTTTGTCCATCCATTTGAGGATGCTAGGCTGATGAGAAAGATAGTTTAGTTCCCAACTTCTTCCAAAGAGTCCTCCAAAAATGACCTATGAGCTTCACATCCCGGTTTGAAACTATGTTTAGTGGCAACCCATGTATCTATACTATTTCTTTGAAAAACAAGTCTGCCACATATGAGGCATCACAAGAGGTTTTACATGACAAGAAATGAGCCATTTTTTCTAAATTTGTCCAGCACTACAAAGACACTGTCAAATCCCCTCCTTGTCCTAGGCAGACCCAACACAAAATCCATGCTTATGCTTTCTCATGGCCTAGAAGGAATGGGTAAGGATTGGTACAAGCCTGCATTGGTGGATTTCCCCTTGGCTTTTTGATAGATTACACATATCTCCACAAACTTCCTTACATCTACCTACAACTTAGGCTAGTAGTAATGTCTTTTCACAAGGTCAAGGGTCTTGTCAAGATCAAAATGAACTGCCATTTCTCCATAATGCTTCTCCCTAATGATATTTAGTCTTATTGAACACCTAGGAATGCATAACTATCCACCTTTAAATAACAATCACTCTTGGATCAAAAACTCAGAAAATTCCACATGATATCGGTCACCAAAAGACTCACATACCTTGTAGATCTCTCCAAAGTCTTCATCAGCATCATACATGTTCTTCAAGGTGTCAATGCCAACACTTTCCATCTTGATTTGATTGATTGTCAAAACCCTCCTGCTCAAAGCATCTGCAACTTTGTTCTTGACCCCCTTTTTGTGCTTGAGGTTGAAGGCAAAAGTTTGTAGGGTTTCTACCCACTTCATGTGCCGGTGGTTTAACTTCTCTTGACTGTTTATGAAGCTTAGAGCCTAATTATCAGTAAAAACTATGAACTCATTAGGAAATTAATAATGCCTGCACTTCTTCAATGACTAAACCAAAGCATACATCTCCAAGTCATAGGATGAGTATCTCCTCTTGGAATCATTTAGCTTTTCACTAAAAAAGGCAATTGGCCTTCCTTCCTAACTGAGTACTGCCCCAATAGCCATGTGGCTTGCATCACATTCCACCTAAAATATCTTGTTGAATTCTAGTAGGGCAAGGACTGGTTGTTCTGCAACTTTCTTCTTCAAGGTTTTAAATGAGTCATCTGCCTCCTTGGTCCAACTAAACCTGCACTTTTGTCCTCCCTTTATGGTGTCAAGCATTGGTGCACAAACATGACTAAATCCCCTTATAAACTTCCTATAAAAAGTTGCTAAACCATGGAAACTTCGGACATCAATCATAGTTTGAGGTGTAGGCCAAGACAATATGGCACTCACCTTCTCTTGGTCCATTTTCAACTCACCTTGTGAGATTACAAAGCCCAAGTAGATGATCTCCTTCTGCATGAACAAACACTTATCCAAATTTATCATTAGCTGCTCCTCATGTAACCTTTTGAGGACCCTATCTATATGTTTGAGGTGTTCTTCCCTCGAGTGGCTAAAGATCAAGATATCATCAAGGTATACTATCACAAACTTGCCTATGAACTCCATCAAGACCTCATTCATCAACCTCATAAAGGTACTAGGGGCCTTGGACAACCCAAATGGTATGACCTAAATTCATACAACCCCTTTTTGGTTTTAAAAGATGTTTTCCATTCATCCCCTGGCCTTATTCTAATTTGATGGTATCCACTTCTTAGATCCATTTTGGTGAAATATTTAGCACTCCCCAAGCAATCAAGTAAATCTTTTATAATAGGGATTGGGAACCTATACCTTATAGTTATCTTGTTGATGGCCCTTGAGTCTATGCATAGCCTCCAAGTTCCTTCTTTCTTGGGTGCAATGACAACTACAACTCCACATGGGCTTTAGCTTTCGCTAGTTAGCCCCGATTCAATCAGCTCCTCAAATTGTCTTGCCATCTCTGCATTCTGATCTAGAGTAAGTTTGTATGCTGCTTTATTCGGTAAGGTAGATCTAGGGATCAGATCTATGCAATGACTTATGTCTCTTACCAGTGGCAGGGATCTTGGCATTCCATATGAGATGATGCCTTTTTACTTGTTAAGTAATTGTCTGACTGCAGGGTCTATGTGCCTTTTTCCTTCTTCTTTCCTCTCTACAAACTTCTCCTTCTTTGTAACCTTGGACTTGGGAATGAGGGCATAACAAACTTCATCCTTCTTTGCCATATCCTTCATGAACTTCTTCCCTTCTATCAACAACACTTTGGCATCCTTTCCCTTCTATTCTATCTCACTCTCCATCAAAGGTAAAAGTTCTATCACCTTACCATCCTTGGTGATTGAATAGGTGTTTCTAACCCCATCATGGTAAGCCTTCAAATCAAACTACCATGGTCTCCCAAATAGGAGGTGACATGCATCCATCTTAGCTATATCAAATAGAAATATATCCTTGTATGATCTAATCTAAAACTCCACCCATGCCCACTCTTCTACCACTGCTTGCTGACCTTGGGTGAGCCATGAGACCTTATAGGGGTAAGGATGAGGCAACCTTCTTAGTTTAAGATTCTCTACCATTTCATGTGATACAAAGTTTTCAGTAGATCCAGAGTCTATCAAGACCTTGCATACCTTCCCTCCTGCTTTGTAGGTAGTCTTAAAAAGAGACTTTCTTTGTGGGGGCTCCTTGTCAGGGACCTTCATGGTGGTTACTGCTCTCCTCATCATTAGAGCCTCTCCTCTTTTAGAGTAGCCATAGCTATCAGGAGCATTAACACTTTGATAGGTGTTTGCACTTGCCACACTTTGGCAATCAAATTTCTACACCAAATTTCTCCTCCTTTCTCACATGGAGCTTGTAGCCTTTTCCAGACACCTATTGGCCATGTGCCCCTCTTTGTTGTAGTTATAACATCTAGGAGGTTCTCTACCTTAGGATCTTCCTCTAAAGGATGGTCTTATGCCTCTAAAGTTCCCTCTTTGATTATATCCTCCTCCTTGGTTGAAATTGCTCTCTCCTCTGGTGCCTTCTTGATTAGACTCACCTTGGTATCCAAAACCACTTCCTTTGCCTCTAAAAGGACTTCTTCCCCCTCTTTGTTGTCTCCCTTTGCCTCTGATATTTTGTTCTTTCCTCCTCTTTAGTTTCTCCTCCACCTTGAGTGCCAACTGAAAGCACTTTTGGACTGTCTCTGGGGTGTGGAGGTTCATCTTCTTGGATGGAAAATTTTAGTCCATTGAGATATCTTGCCACCTTCTCATCTTCACTCTCCTTTACCTTAGTCTTCACACACAACTTCATGAACTCCTTTGTATAGGAACTCATGTCCATCTCCTTTTGCTTCAAATTCTATCTTATCTTATGCAATTGGACATTATAGTCCACTGGAACATACGCTTCCTTCACCAAAGCCATCATCTTCTTCCAAGTAGCCACTTTTCTCTTTCCCTATTTCACCGTCTCATCTTGGATGAAATTCCACCAAGTTAGTGCAACCCCTTTCATTTTGGATTGGGCCATCTTCACCCTTTGGTGCTCTGGTATGTCTTCACTCTCAAAGAAGTTGTCTAAGGAGTCTATCCACTCCATCACTATATCTGGTTCCATCTTACTGAAAAACACTAGAAGATCCAATTTCACATCCATTGTTCTTCTTTCCATGGACTTGAGGACACTCATCAGGGGTATCTGGTCTACAGGAACCTCCAGTTCTTCCTACCTAGGAATCTCCTCTTCATCCCCTTCTTTGTCTCCTTCGAAGTCTCTCTCCCCTCTGCACTTTGCCCTTCAACTAGTCCATTTCATTCCCCAAGGCTTGATTCTCAGCCCTCACTGCTCTGCTCTCTACCATCTGCTTCTTTAACAATACAACCAACTTAGCATTGGTCATCCTTGATGGGAGATCTTGGGATCCCTCTTCCTCTGACATCTTGTCCTCTTCTTTGGTCCAAAGTACACTCTTATGCTCTGATACCACTTGATGCAGATGCCTCCTTACACCTAAGGACAAGTCCAAAAGGTTAGGGTCTAACCATTCAAATGACAAAAAATGACCCTACAAGGAAGGACTCCACATCTTAAGGTTTTGAACTACTCTCCACTACTCAAGCCTAACACCTACTCAAGATGAGTAAATGGCTTCAACTCCTATAACATGCCTCATCAATGACTCTTGATCTTAGGGGATTTGGAATTGGTCCATTCATGAATACTAAGGACTGTTCCAAGCATTGGTTTAGGGTTTTGTCTTCAAATCCTTATACCTCCTTTGGAAACCTACCCCCTAGGCTAGTAGCCCTATTTAGCGAGAGAATTGACCTTAACTCCAAAATATTCCACACACTCTAAAAAAGTATTCACCATTCTAGATACCCTTTTGGGAGTTACACTCATCCCCAATATGGGTTGGCAAGATCTGCAACCTAAGGGTCTGAACCTCTTAGAAGCCTAGAGACCTAATTAGGGCAATTAGGCCTAATTTTCAAACAACCCCCATTACCGGTATCTGAACTAAAAAATTAACTTTATGAGCATGTGGGGAATGGTTAATAACCTCTAATTCTAGTGTTACATGCTTGGAATCCACTGCTATCAGATTTTAGGATGACTGTCCTAATTTGGTCTAAGGTAGCCACATGGAGATGCCTACCTAGATGTGCTTCAAACTCCACACAACCAAGCCTTCCCTAAAAAAAACCATGGAAATATTAATTTACACTTTCCAATCTTGCATTCCACCAAAGGAATTAACTTCTAGAGGAAGGTGATGCAAGATATGGCTATTATTTGGTGAAACCCTAGCCAAACCCTAGTTTTCTGGGTTACACTCAATAAAACAAGGGTTTCTCACTACACAGAAACAATCAAAGTCTCATAACACCACCAAATCAAAGATAATTCATTCCTCTATCTACTCCATAAATTGTGTGACTCAATTCACTCTGTACAAGATCATACAACTTTTGCAAACTAATAATTTTTGGGAAAACTCAATCTTGTTTGTGTCTTATTGCTTCCAACTTCAAATCAAAACATCAAGCCACTTGGGAATCATGCCCACAAGGCTTGTAGACCCCTCTAATTTTTTCTAACCAAATTTGGAAGAGGTTGGAGCCGTTGACAGGTGTACATCAACCACATTTTGAAAAGTTGCACTTTTGCACTCAAAAGTTGCATTTTTGCATAAAAAGTTGTCAAACTCTCTAAGGTTGGGATCCACACACTTGGATCAGCCAAGCACCACTAAGACAACCTAAAAACTCATCAAACACAAAAATAATGATCCTACTACCCCTATTGACCACATTGTCCCAATTGGCTTATCAAATTGCCTAATTAGTGACATGGGTTTACATGGTGGGGTCTTTATTGAATACATGAAACTTGCATAAAAACAAGACACTAAGACAAACACTATGATCCTAGTCTTCATCCTTAGAGCCATGATTTGCTTGTTGAAGAGGTGCTCCTGCACCAATCATACATGGTGTAGGAGCACCTTGGTCATCTTTGGGTAAATAATGCACACAAAAAGTATGAAGTTAAATTTTGTGTTTCTTCATATATAATAAGGTCCTCTAGGACCATTTTTAATGTATGTGAGTCATGTAGGGTCCAGGTGTGGAGTTTTGTCAAGTTTGTCAAAATGTAGCCAAATTGCAATTTGTTGCATTCTATGTAATTATGATGTATTTGGAAGAATGAACGATCACAATTTCAAAAGTTGGTTATGTACATTAGTTTCTAAATTTTTTGGTTGGAAAACATATAAAATTGCCTCTCTGACTCGAGGTAAAGGTTGTTGAGTTGGTTTTGAAGGAGGAACAATAAAGACAAGCTCAATTTTCTTGCATTTAAATTTTTTTTTTTCTATTTTTGCTCTATTGCAACATTTGGTAGTTGCCTGTATGGAGGAGTTGTACTCTTAGACCAAATGCATTTGAAATTTCTCCAAGTTCTCTTTATTTTGGCACCGATCTCATCAGATTTCATAAAGTTTTGAGCATTTTATAGGCGCTTTTCTAAAAACAATCTAGAAACCCTAGTTTCAAGGGTTTTGAAGAGGAAAATATGAATAAATCTCCATTCCACCATTGCGGATTTCCAAAGTCGATGGAATAAATGGGCTAGGGTTATTCCAGATGGGTTTAGAATCATTTTTGTAGGAAGTGAAGTTTGGGGCACTTTTGAACCAAAATTAGCCTAACATCTCTATGTGTTAGGCCTAGTGAGCATAGATAGAAGTGAGGATTTATTTTTTAACACTTGGATAGTGCAAGTAGATGTTGAAACCTGCATATTCAGACCCTATGCAATGTGCCTAAGTCAAGGAAGTTGAGTTTTGAAGTCTGTCATTTGAATTTTTGGCACTTGCTATTACTAATTTTTAGCTTCTTACTTAAATTAGTAAAGTTTTAATGGGTATAATTTTTTTGATGTTTAGATATTCTCTAAGCATTCACTTTCTCAGTGAAGAGTTTTCTAAGAACTAATTTATCAAAATTATCCAACAGTTTGAGTGAAACTATTGAACAATCCAGAGGAAGCAACAAACAGACTTCATTTAGAAAACTAACATTAAGAGGATAATTTGTGAAGCTGAACTATTTTATGCAATGTGTGTTATTGCTATTTAGAAAAAAAGAAAGGCATTTTTGAAACAAGGTGTGTGAAAATTGTTATATCATCTTGATTGCAAAATATATGCTTTGAACAGTTTTATTTATTCATTTCATTTAATCTAACTGAAAGCAAGCTTAAATGAAGATACACAAGTCATTATATGATATGAAATAGTTGATTTATTAAATGCAATGCTTCTACAGTCTCACACTTGTTGTATGAGTAACTGTTCTATCAAATATAAAATAGCAAGTAATTACAAAAAAAGAAGAAGCATGAAATCAGATATAGGACCCGTCATTGCTTGGAGAATGACAAATCTCATTGTTGGAGGTTGTCCCATTTTTTGTTGAAGTTGTCCAGTTGTTGCTCTCTGAGAGAAATCTATAGGGGTGGAGAAGAGGTGTTAGAGCTCGAGGTTCCATACAAATCTCATGCATTTCTAGTCAAGGAAAAACTTTCTACTTTATAATTGAACGAAAAAAAGAAAAAGAACAACTGAATCCAAAATATTCATAAGAAAATCATCAAATTCACTATTTTTATCTAACTTGTTTTCTTCTTGTGCAGAGATAGGTCAAACTAATGTTGTTGTTTGATTCATCAAATTGTAGTATATGGAGTAAAATGTGGCTCCCACAAGGGTTGAGCCCAACATGCTTCTAGAGATAAGTATGGTTCCTTGACAAAGATGCAACAATCATTGTCAATCTTCTATGGTGGTCACAATAAAGAAAAACTTGTCACTTTTGGAATAAGGTTGATAGGAACATGCAGATCCTAGATGTCAATACCGACATACTGTCATAAGGGAGGGATACTCATTCACGGGGACCATCATACAAGTATGATAAGGCCTTAAGCATAGAATAAATGCAAGACTATGGCAGTGAGATTAATCTTCTAAGATGGTAAGAGTAGTGTTTTATAGCACTCATGTATATAGAGCCATCCAAGAGACATGACACATTCAATAGAAGACACGGTTATAGTGCATGAATAAAGGGGTAAAATACCTAACTTGCAACAAGTACAATAGTGTTCACAACCCCTTCAAAATCAATGAATTTATAGTACAATCCTAACAATAGTTAAGAGTCATACAAGACTATCAAAATAGTCATAAAGACATCCATCAAGTATAATGAAAACTCTGTCAAAGAAAAAAATTAATACAAGTATGTTGAGATAGTGATCTTAGGAACATCCATACATAGATGAGTAATAGCAGTCACAATCCATACTATCTAAGACAACATTAGTAGAGCTAGAATTAGTAGTCATAAGTGCAAAATGGCAGTGTAATGCTTAGATTAAGAGAGCAATCTTTATCATTTCAATCATAAGACAGTCACAAGCTCATCAATGATCAAGAGTTTGTAGGGATTCAGTCCTAAGTAAAAAATAAGAATTCACAGTTACAGTGCACAATAATGGCCAAAAGGAAAAATAGTAAGCAACCAAATGTTCTTAAGTAATAAGTGACAATGAAAGGATTAAAGAACCATAGTCAAGGATTGCAGTCATAAGATTGTTGCGTAGTTCATAGATAATGATGGTATCCAAGGATAACCCAAATCTCCAATAGTTAACAAGAGATCTTCTATACAGCCATCAAGAGATGACACTAAAAGCAGATTAAAACAACGTAACCAATCCACTGGCAACAACAATTAAGAATAGAATACAAAAATTTCTCTAACTATGAAAAAGAAGTTTAAAGGTATGGTTTATCATAAAGATAAAAAAAATATAAAAATATGAGGCAAGTTATAGGGTATTAAAGGTAGCCTATGGCCTTGCCTAAATCAAATATCATCTCAATAGCAAGATGACAAAGTCTACAGTCATAATGAGTAGAGTTTATTTTTGAATACATGAGGAAATAGAGATCACAAAAACTTTTATGGGAGACATTGTAGTCAAAAAGTAATTAGATATCATTGAAGCCTACTTTGCAGTCACAGTCAACATATAGAATCAAATAAGCATAAAAGGTAGTGAATCTTCTATTGTAGTCAAGGCATAATATAAGGGTTCACATAGGGATAATCACATAAAAATCACACCAAACCAGTCGTCTTTGAACAAAAAGACTAAAAAGCAATAAGAACACAAAGAGTTCAAGTTAGTATGTACAATAATAGACCTATATCCCATTCACAGTCATAGTCATGTTGATAGTAAAAAGAACAAATTGTAAATAAAATGCCTTGTCAAACTCATAAGGCATTATAAGGACAAGTGCATAGTGCAATCATGATAGAGAGCACAATCATCTCTTAATAAAACTATGATCTCTCCATCATAAGATCAAGAAGTCCTCTACACAGGAAAAAATACAGTCATCCATCACCAAAGACTGAGATATATGAGGTGGCCATATAATAGTAAGCCCTTCATTTGCAGTCATGGAAAAGAAATACAACACAAGGATGATATCTCCATAGTCCATAAAAGATACATCCATAATGAGGTTGAAAAGAGAAGCATTGTTATGCTCCAAATTAAGGCTACAATGACTATTAACATTGATAATATGGAGAAGAAGTCTTTGCTAGATAACATAGAGCAGTCACAATGCAGAGCATACTCATGATAGAGCATGTGAGGTATTTTTGTGAAATTCTTTGTAATGCACAAAGACAACATGTGACAGTCAAAGGATATATTGAGTATAGTATTGTTAGTGATTTAAAGATGCATAATGCAGGGGAACAATTAAGTAGTCACTGTCAAAAAGAGTTTAGTCCAAAGAGCAGACAAACATTTGAAATCCCAAAACATTGATGAGGGTCTGAGCAATAAACCTTATGACAGTCATCACCATGTGCAATGTTAGACATAGAAAATCACTATAAAAATTAGTGATAGAGCTTCAAGATAGTTATAGAGATGTATTGGCAACAAGATAAAGGTGAATGGTCAAAGGGAGTATAAGACAGTGGTCAGAGGGGGTAGAGTTAAAGAAGAAGATCACAATCCCTATGAGCAGTCCAGGTCTGTGATAGATAAAACCTACCATAAAGGTATAGAAGACTTCAAGATTGATGATACAATTATTGCAGATCATGAGCAGACAAATTATAAATCTGTGATAAGAGACAGTGATATGAATCATGGAAGAAATACAAGACATTGATTGACTTGACAGAGAAAGATATTTTCAAATCACTGTCAAATAGATCAACCTCTCAAAGGATGGATGCATTGTTTTCCAGATCATAGAAGAGGGTTTTTGTAGATGCTAAAATTAATTATTTTAATTAATTTAACCTTACTACATAATTAATTGATTTAACTATGTTACATGTTATTCTTCTCAGAATTAATTAAATTAAATTAAATTAATCCTGTCACTATATTCCAATAATTGATTTATCAGACCTGTTCATGGGTTCCCCAGGGATAATCCCATGAGTGGTACTTCAAAGGTGGATGTTGTGACATGGTCAAAGTTGGAGAGGGGTTGGGTGAAAATTAATTTTGATGGGGCCTCAAAAGGGAATCCGGGCACTTCAGGTACGAGGTGTGTGGCCTGTGATGATGAGGGGAAGATCCTTTTCACAAGAAAAAGAAGATTACAAGATGGAACCAACAATGAGGCTGAGGCTCAAGCAACCTTATTAGTGGCTGACTTGGTAGTAAACATGAAGGCATCGAAGGTCCACTTGGAAGGGGATCGCCAGGTGGTGATCAATTCCTTGATCAAAGGTGATACCCCATGTTGGAAGATAAACAAATTTATACATATAATTTGTGAAAAGTTAAAAATATTCCAAAATTTTTGTATTTCCCATGTGAAAAGAGGTGGGAATATCATAGTTGACAGGCTCACAAATGTGGCGTGTGAGATTTCTAAAGGGGAGGTGAGGTGGTGAGACTGCCATGAATGCATTGTGTGATGGAATTAAGACACCTTTCCAAGAATGTACTCCTGTGAATTTGAAGTGTGTGTGCGTCCTTTGGCCGACTTTTCATCCAATGTTGTAGTCTGGTTTGAGTTAAGGAGAATTTAATGTAGAATGCTCTCTGAGATGGCAGTGGTTGTGAAGCGTGCCTACTTAATTTTCTTTTTTGGTACCATAGAGCATTCAATAAGGTTTGTCTGTGAGTTGGTGGTGAAGGCTACAGGGTTTTTTGCAGTCTTTTTTCTATGGACACCCAGAATGGAAGCCAATTTTACTCTGATGTCTTCCAAGTTGATGTCAGCCTTTCGAGGTCTCATCCCAGGGAGGATGTTGTATAAAATGTTCCTAAGATATGACCCACTTTTCTTAAGAGCGGTTCAGTTAGTGTTGGGAGAGGATGTGTGGTCAAAGGTCATAGGTATTGATGCAGAGTTGATATTTACTCCCTAATTATGGCTTGGGGATTGGACCTGGGATATGAGTGTGTGGAAGTTATTGAGGATGATCATACTATAGGCCTACCTATTAAACTTGGAGTCACTATTGGAGTGGGAATTTCCAAGTTGGGGATTCAACCTTTTTGAAGGAATTCCAGAAGATAATGTCGAGTTGAGGGCGAGGCACTCCTAAATTTCTTTTCTTCATAGCCGAGAGGAGGTAAAATCTCGATTCAAGGATGATGCATGATGTGGTTGGGAAGGCCTGGTGCTTTATGTCTATAATATGGAGGTTCAAGAAATCATTCGACAGGCGAGTGTGGAGGCAAGGCTGGTTGATGAGGCACGAAGCAGGAGGCCAATCACTAGATGACTCTCGGTGGAGTTGGCATGACAAGTTGAACAGGGTGGTGCGGTTGGTGGTTCTGGTGGGGTGGTGGGTGTTTTGAGCTCTCAAATAGTTGTGAATGATTAAACAATGGTGGATCAATGGTACCTCTTGGTACATTTTCTATTTTTCCAAAGCCTCTGTTAATGTTTTTTGTTTTTTGTTAATCTGTTTACGCCATTGAGGCATGATGTATCGAAATTTTTTTTGAAAGTGGGGTGGGGTAGGGTTTGACGTCTCTATTTATGCTCAGACTAGTTTTGGCTAAGTGGTTTTTTCCAGATGGTGGTTTGGTTGTATGGGAGTTTATATGTACTGCAATTTCCTAATTAATAAAAAAAAAATTACCGATAAAAAAAAATTGATTTATCAAATAAATTAATTATTCTCTATTCTTCTAAAGTTATTCAAATTAATTTATTCTTCTAAATTCCCTTTAGTTAACTAATACAAATTAATTAACTAAATCATGCGATTCCTACAAATCACTTTCCTCTAATCTTCACTTAGCTTAATTAATTCTTCTAGAAGCCCAATAAACATTATTTTTTAATTTTAATTCTTCCACTCATTCTCTTTCCTCTTGTCAAATCCTCCTAATTTTACCACTTGTCTTCTAATCTCTCATTATCCCACTTAATCATTTCCTAGTAGCTAATCCTCATGATTAGCCACAAAGTCAACTAATTGCCATAAATGGCTTGTCCCCCTCACCTTCCAACCTTAAATGCACCAACTATGGTCATTTCAAAGATTTCAAATTTCCTCTCTTCCACATGCACTCTCATCTTCTCAAGGAATATTTAATTCCTTTTCCCATTTTCTTTCCCCATGCATCTCATTATTTGGGAATTTTAAATTCCCTTGTCCTCTCCCAAGGAATTTTTAATTCCTTTTTGTCATCCCAATGTACTTGCGGATATTTTCCCCATGTACATTATGGAGTGTGGAGACAAGAAATGCCTTTATGGAAAATCTCTTGGTCTCCACACCATGTACCCACCTCCCTTCAATCTCCACCCTTGATCCACTTTCAATCTCAATTGTTCATTCTGATAGTCTTGAAAATGTCTATGCAAAAATTTGATGTCCCTATTCGTATTTTAGTCATTTTGAATTAGTGATGCTCTCTGTTCTTACCCTCAAGGTTTAGGGTTTTGGGTTTATGTGTTTCCGGGTAAGTCTTTTGTTAAAAAAATTGAAAGCTTGTTATGTTTCTTCATTACCTTTTTCACTCAAGTTTGAGGGTTCTAGTAACATTGGTGGGGCCCCTTTATGTCCTAGATATTAATTTATTCGACGAGTCTTACTTTTTCCTAAGTCTGCATTTTGATTTTCCTAGGTGGGTCCCCTTTAAACACTTCCTTGATCGCATGAAATTTTCCTAAGTCCAGCCTTAATATTCTGGCCAATGTCTCTGTGATTAACAATCTTACAACTAAAGATTCCATAATTCTGCACATACATCAAATGGATGATGATGTTTTAACCCAAGTAGGAAGGTGCACAAAGGATAGTGATCAATGTTAAGCAGTTGTTATAGGTGGTTTGTAAAGAGAGAACAAATTTGACAACCATCACAGTCTTGTGAAGGAAGATGTAGGGAAGTTAAGGACCACGACATCATGAGATGATGTCACATGTCCTAGGTAGACCAAGAAGGTGCGACAATGGGGCCACTAACATAATTGAGCTGGAAGATGACTAGATGATGCATGGTTAGATTTTTGTGGACCCGTTTCCATAATTGAAGGTCAATATCATATTGAGTAATGGTGATCGCATGATGTGCTGTGCTGGAAAAAATCTATGGTGGATGAAGAACATGTTTCAAAACAGAGGTGATTAAGACTGTTTGTCATCACTCGCGCGGGAAACTAAAGGCGAAAGGAAATGAGCTTGTTGACATAAGATGAATAGAGATAAGTCAAGACATGTGGACGCCGATTGATTTTCAAGAAACCCATTCTAAAGGCTATTCTACGAGTCAAAGTGAATTGGAAAGAAATGCTGACAATTTTAGGGTGCCATTTTAGCAAGTTTCATCGCCATGACAATGAGAGATTGAGATTTCCTGAAACATAAGGGGATAAGGATATTTTATGAGTTTGCAATGAAGAGATTAGGCACTTGTCAACAAGATCATAGGTTGTGTAGTGTCAGGGATTCTCATAGAAGGCTAATAATCAAGAAACTGATGCAGGAGCATCCCTAGTTCACATCACTCTTGCATAAACCAAAAACATTTTCATTTTTGTTTTGTTTTCTATTTGCAATTTCAGTTTTCATTTCTATGTGTCCTAGTTTTGGCTCACTGGATTCTATGGAGTTGGATTCTACTTGAAGACTTGATCATCTTTCTTTCTTTCAAACCACATCTCATTTGGATCACTTTCTGACAAGATATCGCTACCGATTTCCTTGACAGTTTCTTGTTATCGATTGCCTGAGACCTATTCTGGTGATCTACCAGAATCCATTCTGAAGCTTACAGAGCCTTGGACGTTGGTCTCGATGTTTCTTGGTGTGTGGCTAGCCTTCTACGTTTCATCCTTTGGATTTTCTGGAGGAATCTTTTGGTGGAGGCCGACCTTGTTCATTTTGCATGATAGGTCTTGTTCTTTAGGTTTTGATCATTTTTAGGTTGACTAGATCCTTTAGATCAATATATATATTTATAATCATTCTTTAGAATGCAATCAAGGGGGAATCAATAGA
Organism: Cryptomeria japonica; assembly: GCF_030272615.1. Classification (NCBI taxonomy): domain Eukaryota; kingdom Viridiplantae; phylum Streptophyta; class Pinopsida; order Cupressales; family Cupressaceae; genus Cryptomeria; species Cryptomeria japonica. Next base: position 641,257,187 of record NC_081407.1, on the reverse strand, counting down.
ATATCAATTAGAATCAATTAGAGTTAGACTATTGTTTATGGTAAAAATGGAATAACAACAATATTGAAAGACTAAATGGATTCAACCACAAAACCCTAGCCTAACAACAACAAAGATCCACCATAACATATGAAGATTACCTAAGACAATGCAAATCAAATGAAATCACAAATATTATACCATCACATGTCTAATAGGGTTTGGATCTCCATTCTTCCTATCTCCATTGATCTTGCTTGATATATTTGCTCTCAAATTTTATGTGTGCATAAGAGCTCAACAATAAATGAAAATATGGTTGCAAGTAGGCTTGATGACATATGAAAGTTCGAATGCTAGAAGGCTTCAAAGATCGATTGGAATGATTAGGGTTGATAATGAAGGAAGCATCTCCTTATATAGAAGACACTATAAGAAATGGAGGGATAAGATTGAGAGGTGTAAAAGATAAATGATCGGCTAAGATTAGAGGGTAGGTGGAGAAAATAAGAAAATAATAACAGGGTAGGTAGTGTAGGAATTAAGAGATGAATGACATGTGTCATGGGTAGAAAAGGTTAATGAATTAAATAAACAAATAAAGATGTATTTAAATAATAGAAGTGGGATCAATTAAATAAGTAAAAGTATTTATTTAATTAGGAAAAGGAAAATTTAAATAAATAAAAGTATTTATTTAAATGAGAAATAAGGCTAGAAGAGGATAAATTAATTAATTAAATAAATAAAGATTCATTTAATTAATAAAAAATTAGGCTTAAATAATTAAATAAATATAATATTTATTTAATTAGAGATTTTGCCCCTCTTTGAGACAATGCAACTTGTCACATTGTTTCAAAGAAGATAAGATGAACTGATACAAAGTTGCCCCAAGATGGGAATGATATGCCCCCTTGAGAGATTGGATGAAAATGTCTGGAAAGATCGCAGACAATCTCTTGATAAGAAAGAAAGGGTAGAATGGACTGACCAGATAGGATAGAGTGACAGAGTCATGAGATAAAGAAGACTGACTCAGGAGACTAGGGCTAGGGTAGTCTATAAGATAGACTACGAGGGAAAACATCCTCATTGTCATCCACACACCTAAGAGATCAGAGTGCAGAGAGAGCAAAGAGTAGTTAGCAGCGATGGCATTGGTGCATAGATTTGATCGCGTTCACCGATTTCAGAGGCCAGCAGATGTAGGAGAGTCGGTAAGTACCATAAAACCTCCTTGTACTTTGTTGCATTAATTGTTGTCATAAATGCATGCTAGGTAATGTAATAAATGTGCTCTAGATAGGTCTAGAAAAATGGTAAAGCACGTTTGCATTGGTGCCAGACATGTCTGCGTAGGCTAGGTGCATCTGTGTTTGTGCAAGGCACGTCTATGATTGTAATAGCATCTATGTTCAATGCGAGCACGTCTGTGTCTTGCAGGCGCGTTTGTGTAGGACAGGCTCATTTGTAAAGTATGTAAGCACGTTTATGTCTTCAAGGCCAAATCAACAATTTTGTGATAAACATATGTTTTCGATTGGATAAGCCACTGATAGGATACACTCAAGCATGTCCTCTAGGGAAGACTAAGATAGTAGATAGGGCTAGGATAGATAATTCTGTGATAAAACATACGTTGCCAATTAGGAAACTACTCAAGAGGATACACTCAAGAAGGGCCCTAGGATAGGATAGATCGAGGCACTTTGTGATGAACAGGGAGTACCATAGAAATTGACAATTTTGTGATAGAACATACATTGTCAATTGTATTAGGTTGAAATTGACAATTTTGTGATAGAACATACATTGTCAATTGGATAAGCTACTCAAGAGGATACACTCAAGTAGGTGCCCTAAAGATAGGATAAAAGAAGCACTTTGTGATGAACAGGGAATGCTACTAGGATTGACATAGTTGATTTGCTTGACCACAAGAGGACCTACCTATGCTGGAGTCACGAGAGAGATTCCCATTGACTCAGAGTTTATGAGTAGAGATGACACTCGAGGATAGAGCAGTAGTTCAGGCTATGGGCTTGTGATATATTTTGTATGTGCCTAAGTTTTGGGCGAACATGGGGTTGCTGACTACATTAGCTGAGAGATGGAACTCAGAGACTTGCACTTTTCATTTGCTGATGGGTGAGATGACAGTCACCTTAGAGGATGTATACAGGATATAGAAGATACCGATTGATGGAGAGTTAGTTCCTTACAATCGAGACAGAGACAGGGATGCGCTGAGATGAGTGTTTTAGGATCCAGGACTGGAGATGAGGGCTATACATGTGGCTTAGGAAACCATGACATAGACAAGATTAGCACTATCGACGATGCTGGCAAGAGTTATCAATGTGTTCCTATGTCCGGATAGGGCGACATGAGGGTTGGTTGTGGGATGGGGGAGGATGAGCTACTATCCTTGAGGGAGATTTGCCAAGGATAGGAAGATGAGATCCAAGATTTGGAGTGAGATATAGCTAGACTCAGGAGACAGCTGAGGGATACTAAGCGAGAGAGGGACCAGGCTATTCAGTGATATACAAAGGCTGAGACAGCACTAAGGGCAGGCAACAAAGGACACAGGATCCAGATACACCTATGTTCTGTGGGCAAGGGAGGAGATAGCCTACTGGAGAGACTAGCACTATGGATTGGTGCCACCATATCAGTGGGCTAGGAGCTTCTAGAGACCATCGTGGACTACGATGACCTCTAGAGGGAGAGACATGAGATAGGTGTCTAGCAGTGGGGTCATGGGTCCTCTACCACCACCAGATAGAGGGAGCAGGAGAGATGATCCTGGGGTGGGTCCTTTCAGGGCTCAGACTCCATCAAGGCCAGCTGGCTCTGAGGGAGGGAGTTCATCATAGCCTTAGAGGGCTCCCTATGTATTAGTTTTGTACCATTTTGTATGATGATGTAGACACCTTTAGGTGATTGTAGCCATATGATTTTGACATCATTTTATCATGACACTTATGATTTTGATATATATATATGAGATGATTCTTGTGGTAGCTATATGCATGTGTACCTATGTGATGTTGCTTCTATGTGATGCATGTTTATATATGATGCTTATGATATGAATGCAAATATGGACATGATGCAATGCAATTTTTTTGTTCTTTTATGTTTTTTAAATGTTATGCAAATGCAAATGTGAATGTATGGGATACAGATGAATATGATGAGGATGTAAAATGTGCTAACATGTGTTGTGTGTAGGGTGTGATGCAATTGTGATATCTATATGTATGTATGAAATGCTAGTGTGTGGTAATGCAGGTGAAAACTACATGAAATACAAATGTTTTTGGTGTGTCATTATACTCAGTCATGTGATAGTAGGCTACATGGACTCGGGAAGGACGATGGAAGTCAACCAAGAAAGGGGGATGGAAGATAGAAGATATGGAAGTGAAAGAGCTTCTTGTGCATTATCATCATTGAGATTTATTATGGCAAATAGTTTATGACAATCTAGAAATATGTTCGACCCAGAAATTCATTGTACCTGTTTGCATGGAGATTAGACAGTCACAAACAAGGAATGTCTCAGTTCTTACTAGACTCACAGTGTCCTCATATCCTTGGACAAGTCATAGCATTACTAAGAGACAATCCATAGACAAAAAAAAAAAGAGAGGTGATGATACCCCATCCTTGCCTTTCTAGTCAAAGACATCCTAGAGGTAAAATCTCTAGTTAGAGACATCCTGGAAGAGCTAAAAGATATGTCACCAGAAAGATAAAATCAAAAGAAAACCAAGACTTGACACCAATATCCACTGTAGTCCTCAATTTTAGTGTCTCTTGTCACTTGTACAAGTCTATTTGATTTTGGTTACAATGTTTAATTTCACAAAAGGATAGATAGCACTGAACCATAATGTTGTCTGAGTTTGTTGAAATATTTAATTTGTTGAAGCCCATTGTTGCTATTGTGCCTCATCTGAAACTGGATGAATCCATGCAACTGATACTTTATTGCGGATTGGTGATGCAAATGTTGCTTTATTGTGGATTGTGCGTGGATAGGCTGAAGAAAATTGGAAGAAACTGTACTCCTCAGAACATGTGATGCTCTCAGTTCCACACCCATCACCAGACCTGGGATTTGCCTTAGCCACAAATAGGAGCTAATTTATTATGGATGGAAAAGGGCAAAAAGGAGGGATTGAAATGGAATGGCTAACCAATCTTAGGTAGATCAATAACAAGCCATAATGGGAATGGGTATGTTTGTTATGGATGAATAGGTTCTGAGTGTGTGCAAAGTGAAAGGATGAAATGGAATCCTAAAGGAGGGAGGAGCAATGTCTCTACACATGGTGCTGGTGACCCAATTTTCACCATGGTACTTTTCCAGGGCACCACTAAAGTGGTTTTCACCATTGGACGAAATATTTTTCTTTACATTTTTTATTTTTCAATTTTTTTGTGTCACAAGGCGCCTGTTTGCCAGGTTTTCACCAAGTGACGATTTTTTATTTTTATGATTTTTTTTGTATTTTTGAATTTTTTGATTTTTTTTGTTCTTTTGAATTAGGATATTTTGAAGAGCTATGTGTAAAACTTGCGAAGGTGCATGTTGTTGATACGATCCTCCAAAGGTTCACCCTCTGGGGTTGAGAGCTGATATGCACCGGATCCATAGGCTGTTGTGATGACATAAGGACCAAGCCAATTTGGTTCAAACTTGCCCTTCTTCTCTTTGTCTTGCTTATTTTTAGGTTTTTCTTTGATAAATAAGTCACCTACCTCAAATGTGTGAGGCTTCACCTTGTGATTGTAACTAAATTGTTCCGTGACTGAATGATATGTAGCTCAAGTGACTATCTTCCTTGATGAAGGAACTGAGATAGAATTACTACTGTGTAGACTACGTAGGCCCATATGCATGTCACCTAAAGAAGTTTGGGCATCCCTAACAACAAATTCCCTCAAGGAAGCTCCATTAAAGGTCCATGATGTATTTCCAAAAGGAGAAGGATGTGTGAAACAAATGGATGAGTGATGAAGGCTTATGATTGTGAAAAGAAGTGAAAGTAGGATGACATGATGGAGACTTAGGATCAACAAGTATGTTTTTTGAATTAAAATTGTAGAACTTTTGCCCCCAGTTATTTTGGTATTAGGGGAGATCATTTGTTCTTTTTCTGTCATAGGATTTTTATCCTTGACCTTGATTTTTGCAGAGTCCAATAGCTTTTGATTTTGATTTGGACTAAAGGGCTTTTTTTATTTTTGAATTTTAGATTTTTCTTTTCAAGGCTTGATTTTTCATCCCCAATTAGTAAGGCTTTTCTAATTCTTGTTGATCTAAGTCTAGGAGAGGAGTGGGAATGGAATGAGTGGATGATATGGTAAAGCTATGTGAGTTCTCAAGAGGGTTGGCAATATGCTCAATAGATTCTTTGTTGGACTATTGATATCAAGAGCTTCCTGCACCACTAGAGGAGATTTGCATTCAAACTTAGTAGCCACAACACTAGGTGGTTCACACCCAATTCCTTGATATTGCAAATTGTTTATAGATTATTCCTTTCAACTCAATCTCTTAGGAGATAGTGGGAGTTGATCAACATGAAAAATATACTCACCACATCCCATGTCTTTAACCTTGAATTTTTCTTTGATCTCTGCTTGTTTTGATGTAGAAACTTTCAAGGATTCTGGATCCACATATGCTGAAGATGGAATAGCCTCTCGATTGAATGGGAATTTTATTTCTGATATAGGTTGCAAATTGTTGCAATATATGAATGGTTTTGTATCAACTGTGATGGTCACTTCAACTCCATTGTGTGGGAACTTGATACATCGATGATATGTAGATGGTACTGCGCTCATCTCATGAATCCATGGAAGTCCTAGCAATATGTTGTATGTGAGATCTAGATCAAGGACTTGATAAACTACATCCTTTGTAACTGGCCCCACTCTGACAGGTAAGGTGATTGTGCCTTTGGATGAATGCTCTTCATCATCATATGCCTTGATGGCAATTTTGTTTGTAGAATTCACAACCTTTTCGGAATATCCCAATTGTTTAATAGTGCTCAATGTACAAATGTTAGACCTGCTCCTCCATCTATCAGGACTCGTTTTATTCAATGTTTGTGTAGGAAGGCTTCAATGTGTAAAGGTGAATTATGTAGTTGGCTCATGGAGGCATCGTCAGTTTATGTGAATGTAAGGGAGTGTGGAACGAAAAGGTATCCCAACATGGCTTGAAACTGGTCCACATTCAGATTAGTGGGGACGAAAGTGTCTCTCAAAGTTTTGTCAAGAATGGCCATATGTGTAGGGGATATGCATAAGAGCTCAAGGATGGAGATAAGTGCGGGTGTCTTCCCTAACTGTTCTACCATATAATACTCAGGTTTGGTTGATGAGGAAGCAGTGTTTTTAGTTGGAGCACCCTGCAAAGTGACTTTATCTCGACAAGTTGTAACATTAAATTCAGAGGTAGGTTTGGAAGAAGATCCAATGCCTTTTAGGACAATCTTGGGTCTTTGGTAGTGATAACTTTAAGTAACCCCCACTCAAAGAAAGATATAAAATATTGGCATATTTTGGATAAAAATAATAATTTTTATTGGCAAATCTTTCATTTTTTAAAAGAAAAATATTGATTTTATTAGTGAATTTTTTTACATCAAAATGTTTTGTTAGAAAAATCTTGGTGAATCTTAGAAAATAACACAAGTATGCATTAATTACTATTGCAAATAATTTCATTTAAAAAAAAATTCTTATAGAAAAGTAGATGCTTAAGGTGGAAATCATTAATGAGTTTAAAGGGTCAACACTACTTTATCTAGTTACTAGCATTAATTTAAATTAATCCAATAGCCCTCCTTGAATTTCGTCTGATAAAATGTACTTAAAATTTATAATACTCATGGGGCCCAAAATTATTTTTATACCATTGATTTTCATCAAAGCCAACAATTGAAAAGAAACTCAACTCCCATGAGCATTACAACTTGTAGGTACAATTTACCTCATGGATTGCAATGATGGTCATTAGATTATATTTTGAATCAGTGGTGGCAACTAAAGATTGTTGGTAGAACCCTAAAGTAACTAATAATTATGATGTATTATTGGTGAATTAATTTAATTTTTTACAATAAATAATAAAATTTTGGCAAATCTGATCCAACCATGTATCGAATATTTTGGCGAATCTTTGAGTTCAAAAATTTAATAAAATAAATTCTCTCGCAATTTAAATAAGACTGAAATAAAATTTTGTAAAAAATGTGATGATTTAAGTTACCTTAAAACTTGAAATATTAGCCAAATTTTGATTTCCAAATTTTAAAAAATAGCGAATTGGCAAATATTAGCCACTAAAAAAATCACTAGTCTTTGGGTAGAATTTTCAGGTGTTTTGTCTTTGATGATAATGGTAGAGACATAATTGTCCATTGAAATGTGATTAACACTTGAATAATAATTATAGAATGCTCTAGTATAATTGGCTTGGTCATCTGTGGCTTTAGCTTTTCCCTTGTCATGTTTAGGGAATGGTTCCTTAAACATCTCATGTTCTTGATTGGATGAATGTCCTTCAATCTCAATGTCACCTCTATCAATAAGTTCTTGTATGATGTTCTTCAGCCGATGACAATTTCCTATTTTATGTCCTTTTCTTTTGTGAAATTCACAATACTCATCATCATTCCACCAATTTGGTTTGACCTTTGGCTCATATGGAGGCATATCTAGAATTATTATTATTTTGTTTGCCACTAGCTTCTTGAAAACTGACTCCAATGGTTCTCCCAATGGGGTGTACTTCCTTCGCGATTTTGAAGTTATTTGAGTATTCACTAGATTGTTTGTAGAGCTTGATCTAGAAAAAATGATTTTGGATCGTACTGTATTGGCATCAACAACACCATCATTAACTATGTTCTTGGTTTTTATTCCAAAATCTTGGCTTGTCTTTTCCTTTAAAGTCCGCTTTGTTTTCTTTGAATATTTTGATGATGCCTTGCTCAATTAGGACCTTCTCTATTGCTAAGCCTTTTTCAATGATGTCCTTGAAGGTGAAAAAAAAAGCTTTCCTTAGATCATAACCAATGTCTTTGTTAACATTTTGGGTGAACATCTCTACCATTTGTTTTTGTGGAATTTCACGAGAGCATCTTTTTGCTAGATTTCTCCATCTTTGTAAAAGTGATGAAAAAGATTCTCCATCCTTTTGCTTGGTGTTGCATAAAGTAGTGACTGATATGTCTGTCTCTATGTTGTATGAGAAATGTTGGATAAATGCCTCTACTAAGTCACCCCATGACTTAATTCCAAGTGGGAGTTGCGAGAACCAATCCATAGCTTGATCACCTAAGCTCTGTGGGAATAATCTCATCAAATATGTCTCTTCTACTACTACCTCAATGCAAGCTATGAGAAACTATCTTATATGTGCCTCAGGATCCCCTTTTCCTTTGTACTTATCAAAATTAGGTGTCACAAAGTGTGTAGGAAATGGAGGCATTGGAATGATTTTGTCAAATGGATAGGGACATATGTCTCTCATTGTATAAGCTGGCTTCAGTGTATTTATGTCCTCCATTTTCTTTTGTAAGTCTTTGATTTGTTGTTCCAAATTGTTCTTAGGTGGAGATCGACTTCTTGGACCATGTCCCATGCCTAAGTCACCAGTTGGAGGAGGAGCATGTTTCATATATGGATGGTATTGATCATAAACATGTTCATATGGAGGAGGTCTATAATGATGTTGTGTATAGGGACCACCTGGTATAGAGTCATAATAAGGAATGGAATATCTGTTTTGTCCATGTATACCATACTCTATAGGCATGTCATGAGTTTGTTCTAATGTGTTGTCCCCAAATTTGACATGGGGTTTCCTTGTGTCCAAATTTTGAACATGCCTTTGGATATCCAATTTCTTTGGTGGTTGGTCCTTAGCATTGGCATGTGATTGAGTATATTTTTCTACATAAGACTTCCATAATGGTCTGCGAAGGTGAGTATCATATGCTTGACCATGTGTATGTGGGACCTCAAGTTTTTGTAACAAAGATGATGGTGATTCAGGCACAAGATGTGGTCCTCTATTGCCTCCACTATTAGGCCTCGTTTGATCCATGTTGAGGTGAGATTGTTGCAAAGGTCGATGTTCCATTATTTGAGACATGTCAAAATCATGAGGGATCTTAGCTCCACTTTACACCATTACTTGTAGAAAATATTATCGATCTCTCTCCTTATTATTTCCTCAACCAATCAATTAAAATGAGGATCCATAATGGAGTCTTCCATTTCTACTGAATGCACGTAAAAATTGTCCATATTGTCATTGTGTGTATCATTGTTGTTTGTAGTGTCCATGTTCTCAACATTTAGAATGTTTCTAAAGGCATCCATGTCAGGTAATGTGGTATGATTAGAATTGAAAAAGACATCATTGTCATACTCATAGGCACTCATATTTGCGGACTCTTAAGCCTCTTTAGCTTCTCTCCTAGATTTTTGGGAACGGGTTTCAACCATGAACTAGGTCTTGACCAAGATGTGTGAGACTAGATGAATATGGAGAGAGTATGAAAGACCAAGAGCTGGATGGAATGTAAATGAATCTGAGGTTTACTTGCAATTTCCACAGTGTAAGACCAAGTATGTATGTAGTAGAGTAGGTGTGGCTTCCAAAGAGATGATAGTTTCTCTTGACTCTAAGTAAGACCAAATGAGACCCAAAGGTGATAGACCTTGATGAGGGACCACTTAGCAAAATGTTGTTGTATTAGTGTGTTGACAAAGCAAGATGAGGACAAGCAAGTGATCTTTTGACTCAAGTTTAGACAAATGTGAATGTAATGCAAGGTGTAAAGCAATGATGAACTTTGTGAGACCCAAAGGTAGGTTGAATGCTAGAAGAAAATCTAGAGAAATAACTTAGGAAGCTCAAGAATTATGAAACTGATTGCTCTTGTTTGTTGGACTATAAATTTTGCCAATACTGAACACAAACATGCCTGTATACTTCATAGACGTGGTTCTAAAATTTGAGTGCAATTTTTTCCAATTTGTGAAGTTATTGTTGTGACCAAATCTGAATTTATTTGACTATTTTTCATGACAAGAGGACACAATGTTGATGAAGACTCAATGTTTGTAAGTGTTTAGACTCAAAATGACTCAAAGAAAAGTGTGTTGTTTGATGTAAAAATGTTTTGCATACACTTGAAGACATAAAAGACACAATGTTATAATGTTTGATCTTGAATGTTTGAAATAAGACAAGCACAATTCTTATGGTTGGCTAGGACAATAGTTGTTGATCCCACATGGGGTTTCCCCCGAGGCTACGCTATTTAAAGTGGATACTTAGATGCTTGACCCCACTGGCTCCACCCTCGACACTCACTTCTTTGGGGAAGCCAAGCATCAGTCCCCATGAAAACTCCCCATGGAAAACTTTGTATCTCTACTAAGAACCGTATGTGTGTGGGCCGCTCTAGAGGTCCGACCTCCTGCCCCAACAACTAGAAGGATTTTGGCTTTCTAAAACAAAAAAGGTGCTAGTAAGGGCATTCGCTCATGTGTCCATACATGCAGCACTTTCAGCTTTGTAAATACAGAAGGCTCCCAGCCGATAGGGGTTACACCCTACAACAGATCAAATAAATTTGATCAAACGGGTTTATGGGGAGACATAGTGTTGGTATGAACTAATCAACACACCTTACCCATGACTTTCACCATGGATATAGTTATAGTGGTTTGGAAGAGGTGGGTTTTCCTTACTACCACTTGGGTCGTTCCCTCCTCACTAGTAGTCCTAGTGACCACACGGGGAGGCAGGCCCTCTAAAGATAAACACAAAAAGAGCTTATTGCTCAAGACACAAAAGACACTGGTTCAATTTTAGTGCACCAATTGAAGTGTTTGGTAATCTATGAAAACAAGGCACAAAATTAAGATAAAAAACCCTTGCCAAAATTTTGCAACAAATATTTGTTACTAGTTTTGCAATAATACCCCTCCTGCAAGCACACAAGTTAGGTAAATTTTAGATCCAAAAGACTTCGTGAAATAGGGGTCTTCGATAGGATGTTTTTTTGATAGATTCAAAGATCTAATTTTCCATGAGTTATTTTGCATCATAGAAAACATACCACCTATAAAATTTCAAGACATTTCCATAAATGTAAGAAAATCCAAAAAAGTTTCTAATTTGCTCCAAAAATTAATTTTTTATGAAAAATCATAAACAATTCATAGAAAATGCAAAATGGATCCAAAAAATTTGAATTTTTCACTGGAAACTCTTGATAGCATTCCAAACCTTTATAAAAAAATTCCTACAAAAATTTCAATCAGTTTGTCAGATATGATCAAAATAATGCAAAACCCTAACTTTTAAAGATCCAATTTTTAAGGAATTATTTTGCATCTAAATTAAAATCACAAACAATAGATCCTATTTATAATTTGAATATATTTCCAAAAATGTAAGAAAATCTGAAAAAATTGATCATTTTCTCTCAAAATTATTTTTTTATGAAAATTCATAAAAAATTCATAGAAAATTCCAATATGCTCCAAAAATTCTGAATTTTGGATTGAGAGTTCTTGATACTATCTTCAACTTGCCAAAAAAATTTGGTGCCAAATTTCCAATTTTTTTGTGGTATCGGATCAAATCTCTCCAAGATCTTGATTTTGTGTCCAAAACCCTAGCTGCACAAGGTTATTCTCCAAATTGTTTTACAAAACAAAAATATAGGGTTAGAAAAATCTAGAAAAAACATAGATCTAACAAAAATCCATGTCCCATGGGGCATTCCAAAATGTTTATGGTGAAAATGGAATAATAACAATATTGAAAGACTAAATGGATTCAACCACAAAACCCTAGCCTAACAACAACAAAGATCCACCGTAACATATGAAGATTATCTAAGACAATGCAAATCAAATGAAATCACAAAGATTATACCATCACATGTCCAATAGGGTTTGGATCTCCATTCTTCCTATCTGCATTGATCTTGCTTGATATATTTGCTCTCAGATTTTTTGTGTGCACAAGAGCTCAACAAAGAACGAAAATGTGGTTGCAAGTAGGCTTGATCGCATATGAAAGTTCGAATACTAGAAGGCTTCAAAGATCGATTAGAATGATTAGGGTTGATAATGAAGGAAACATCTTCGTATATAGAAGACACTATAAGAAATGGAGGGATAAGATTGAGAGGTGTAAAAGATAAATGGTCGGCTAAGATTAGAGGGTAGGTGGAGAAAATAAGAAGATAATAATAGGGTAGGTAGTGTAGGAATTAAGAGATGAATGACATGTGTCATGGGTAGAAAAGTTTAATGAATTAATTAAATAAATAAAGATTTATTTAATTAATAGAAGAAGTGGGATCAGTTAAATAAATAAAAGTATTTATTTAATTTAGGAAAAGGAAAATTTAAATAAATAAAAGTATTTATTTAAATGAGAAATAAGGCTAGAAGAGGATAAATGAATTAATTAAATAAATAAAGATTCATTTAATTAATGAAAGAATTAGGCTTAAATAATTAAATAAATAAAATATTTATTTAATTCGATAGGACAATTTTAGGTGTCTTTAACTATTCCTAGAGGATAGATCTTTCGATTCAAGGTCCTGGTGTGACCTATTCTACCAAGCCTATGTGCCGGTATGTTGTAACCCGGTTGTTATTGGTTGGATGTAATCAAATTTCATGCAATAAAATTTTTTGTTCTGTGCTTCCTCTATCATGTATGTGTGTTTTCGTTGTGTTTATTTTTGCTGACCAGTTTGGACTGATTTCCTTGAGGTCCCTCCCCACTGGTGACTGCTTCAAGTGGTATCAGAGTGAAGTTTCATTCCAAAGGTTGTGTGTCCTGAATTTTGTTGTAGGGTGGCAGATTGTAGATCCGACTTGCAATTGCAGAGGACTAGCCTGAATCAATGGTGCAAAGAGGAACTAGGAATGGTGGAGCGTATGGGAATGCAGACCCTGCTGTGATGGAAATCTTGGAAGGAATAGCAACGTAGTTAGAAGCTATGGAGAGAGCCTAGAGAAGAGGTCGACAAATTGAGGATGTAAGCGAAGATGAAGGAGAAGAAGCCCCGGTGGGACAAGTGAACCTATCGGCAGTTGATCTAGATGAAGAAATGTTTTTAAGGGTTTTGAGTAGGGAAAACACTTAGCCTCATTTTACCCCATTGGAATATTATGGGAAGTTAGATTTGGATGAATTGATGGATTTCATCTCGAAGATGGAGAAGTATTTTGATTTTGAAAACACTACAGAAGAGAGGAAGGTGAAATATGCCTTTATCTGGATGAAAGGTCATGCATCTCTTTGGTGGGAGCATTTGCAAGTTTATAGACAAAGAAGAGGTAAAGAAAAGATTAAGACATGGGATATTATAATTTCTAAGTTAAAATCAAAGTTTATCTTGATGGATTATCAAGTGGATTTGTTTCAAAAGTTGCAGAATTTGGGACAAAAGGAATCTAGTGTGAAGGAGTACACAGAAGCATTTTATAAGTTGAACATTAGATCTAGACATGTTGATGATGAAGTTGAACAAATTGCAAGATATTTGAATGGATTGCGGATGTCTATACAAGATGAACTCAGTATGACCAAATTGGAGAGGCTTACCAGTATGCACTAAAGGCTGAAGAGAAATTGAACAAAAGATATGAGCAAAGACAGAGATATAAAGGTGGAAGGTTTAGTTGAGGAAGAGGATATACCAGAGGAAGAGGAACTAGTATAGATCAAAAGAAGGATAAGGAAATGAGAAAAAAAGGTAATTCATACCGGAAGGATAATAGAAATTTCTACTGGAGGAGAGAATTAGATGGTTCCCAAAATGAGAACTTTGGAAGACAAGACAAGAGGATATTTATAGGAACCTTCTTTAGGTGTGGAGGAGAAGGACACTATGCATTTGAATGTAAGAAGAAAGAGGCTACCGGAAGAGAAACAATGGTGGAAGAAAACCCCACCAGATCAGACAATAAATTAGAAGATACAGAACTATTGTTGATAAGGAGAGCTTTATGTCATACTGGAGGTGTTGAAGAACCCTTACAAAGGAAGAACTTGTTTAAGACTAGATATAAGGTATCTAGTAAGTGTTGTAAAGTTGTTATTGATAGTGGTAGTTCAGATAGCCTTGTTTCATAAGAGATGGTGAATAAGTTGAAATTGGAGAGATTGAAACACCCTAAGCCTTATCAGATAGCATGGATTCAGGATGAATATAAGTTGTTAGTAAGTGAACAATGTTTAGTAAAATTGAAAATTGGGAATTATCATGATGAATTTTTGTGTGATATTATACCTACGGATATTTGTCATTTGTTGGAAAGACCTTGGTAGTTTGATAGATAGGCAATACATGATGGGAGGAATAATACATACACTATTGTGGCCAATGGGATGTAGAAAACATTGTTACCTTTGGAGGAACCTTTGAAGAATAAAGTCTGTACAAATACCAGAATCTGTTTAGTAGATGGAAGGATTTTCATGGATGGACTGAGACATGAAAATGTGTGTTTTGCCTTAATTCCTAAGAAGACTGAGAGACTAGAACTAGAAGGAGAATACCCAATAGAGATAAGATATTTGCTGACAGAATATGAGGAAATCATTTTAGATGATATACCTGATGGATTGTCACATGTTAGAAGTATTATTCATTGCATGGACTTGGTTGCCGAAGCTAGTTTTCCTAACAAAGTTGCACACTGGTTGACACCGACAGAGAATGAAGAACTAAATAGACAAGTGTAGGAGCTATTGAAGAAAGGTTTAATAAGGGAAAGTCTGAGCCCTTGTGCAGTACCAATAGTATTAGCACCTAAGAAGAATAGAGAATGGAGGATGTGTACCGATTCAAGAGCAATAAACAAGAACATAGTGAAATACCAGTTTCCTTTGCCTAGGATGGATGACATAATGGACTGTTTGAGTGGAGAAAAATACTTTACAAAGATAGATTTGAAGAGTGGATATCATCAAATTAGGATAAGAGAATGTGATGAGTGGAAGAAAACATTTAAGACAAATGAAGGATTATATGAATGGTTGGTGATGCCTTTTGGATTCACTAATACATCGAGTACTTTCATGAGGCTGATGAATGAGGTATTGAAGAAATTATTGGGTAAGTTTTTTATTATGTATTTGGATGACATTATGATTTTCAATAGAACAAAAGAGGAGCATTTCTTGCAG
Source organism: Cryptomeria japonica (assembly GCF_030272615.1). Taxonomy (NCBI): domain Eukaryota; kingdom Viridiplantae; phylum Streptophyta; class Pinopsida; order Cupressales; family Cupressaceae; genus Cryptomeria; species Cryptomeria japonica. The sequence continues at coordinate 641,241,931 of NC_081407.1, read as the reverse complement.
TTAAGACAAGTTTTGCAGAGGTTAAGAGAAGAAAATTTGTTGATCAATATCAAGAAGTGCACTTTCATGAAGGATGAATTAGTATGTTTAGGATTTGTGATATCTGAGGATTGTTTGAAAATGGACCCTGAGAAAGTGAAAGCCATTATTGAGTGACCTACATCAGAAAACATTATATAGGTAAGATCATTTCATGGATTGGCTAGTTTTTACAAGAAGTTTATAAGAAATTTCAGTTTAGTTTGTAACACTATGACTGAGACCATTAAGGGAGATTGAAAGGAATTTAGTGGACCACCAGAGAAAACAAAATTTTTGTATTGTTGAAACAGAAAGTGATTGAGCAACATGTGTTGGCTTACCATATTTCAATAAGGTATTTCAAGTCGATTGTGATGCAAGTGGAACAACAATAGGAGCAGTTTTTGAGTCAAGAAGGGAGAGCAGTAGCATATTTTAGTGAGAAATTGAATGATGCATGGAAGACATTCAGTGTACAATCAAGAATTTTATGCCATAGTTCAAACTTGAAGAAATGGAGACATTACTTGTTGCCAAAGGAGTTTGTATTGTATATAAATCATCAAGCTTTGTAGTATTTGAACAATCAGAGTAAGTTGAATTAGAGACATATGAGATGGGTAGAATGTTGGCCATTTGGAGGAATTGATGATGTGTTGCATTGATGTTTTGGCATTGATTCCAACACTAGCTATTTGGATGCTTTACCGGTACCCTTTTGGTCTCGGTAGGCTAAGTGGTTTCTGGTTTATTTGGATCTAGCATGATCTAGTAGGCTCCGGTATAGTTTGGCTATGGAATTGGTTTGTTCATGATACTCATATTCATATTCAGTAAGCTGGTTTTGGTCTGGTGATCAGATGCTATCCTATTTTCTTAGAAGCTTGGTTTCTGGTTCTGACGAGGGTTTCACCGATAGAGCTTTTGATGAAGATCTTTAATGAATTGCATAAGTGGGGTTGGTATGGCTTCTAGTGGAGTTTTAGGATGTTGTTGGTGATCATGTTTGAGAATTGGTAGATGGAGATCATTGCTATAGCGTGTGGACCTATACTAGGTCCCGATTGATCTAGGTTATGGATCGACTTTAATGTAGTGTGTGGATTGGACCTCTCGATATGTTTCTGGGACATCTTATGTGTTGGATATTATTTGTTTGGTCTAAGTACAACATGTTTTGTAATTATGTAATTGGTTTGTTGTCTGGTGGCCGACCTGATAGTTTATGGTCAAGGGTTTGTATATATGATGTAAGATCTCATTGTAGATCATCATGGTCATGGTAGATATATGGGAATGGGAAAGTGATGTAATGTGTGAATAATAATATCATTCAGGCAGAGGATTTGGTCGATCATTGGAGATCAAATTGGGTTTATGTAAGAGGATTTAGTCCTCTGATATTAAGCTTAACCGAAACTGTACTCAGGTATAGGAGATGCTATCTTTTGCATTTCAACACTTCTCCATATTATAGTATGGGTTTCTATGTATTCAGTGAGATTCCTTTTGTGTTGAGTAGTGTGCTCTAGGCTATTGGCCTTCCTACAAGTGCAGGCACCTCAATTGTAATTCATATACTTATTGCAGAAGTATTATTTGACTGTGGGTAGGCTTCCCATCGTGGATTTTCCCTTTACCAGGTTTTCCACATACAAATCTTGGTGTCATGTGGATGATATTTATTCTATGATTGTTGTTTATGCTTAATTGGTTTAACTGCTATTCAGTATTAATGTTTTAGGTTTTGGTATTAAATTTTTAATTGCTAATGGTTCTGGTAATCTATGACAACTGATTCACCCCCCCCCTCTCAGTTGTCTTTCAGTTATTTGAACTATCTAATAATTGGTATTGGAGATTTGGTCCTCTTTGTAGAAAGCTTAACCGCTTGAGGAAGATCCTATGGTGACTAACAGTTCAAGTTCATCGAGTTCATCTGGAGCTATCTTTTAGAGAGATATTCTGAGGCTTGATGGAACAATTTACATAGTATGGAAGTATCAGATGAAGACTCATCTGAGATATCTTGGCAAGGAGATTTGGGAGATCACACAGAATGGTGGCACACCTCATAATCCGGCATCTTGCAATCCTCCTCTGGAAAACCTGGATAAGAAGCTTGAGAATGATTGTAGAGAAAGAGAAGCACTCTTGTGTGCACTTTCTAATCAACAAATAATGGGATTAACCGACAAATCATCTAGAAATGCTATATGGGATAAGTTGGAGACTCTTAATGAAGGTGACCCTACAGTGAAGATTGCTAAACTTGATGGTTACCGGGTGAGATATGAAAACCTGAAGATGGAAGAAGATGAAAGGATTACTGCATTCACGGAAAGAGTAAATGAGATTGTTATGGGAATTCAATGTTGTGGTGGAACTCTGAACGAAGATGAAATTGTTTCTAAAGTTCTAAGAGCCCTACCACTGACTTACAAAATGAAGGCTATTTCTATTAATGAGTTGAGAACAATGGCTAATACATCTATCAATAGATATACCTTGGTCGGGAAACTATATGCTTTTGAGCTTGAAGAATTTGGACCTTCTAGAGCTGTGAAGATTTAACCTGCTTTTCATGCATCTACATCTGCAACCGGTAAGCAAGATTGGAAAGCTTTATATGCAAAGGAATTGGAAGATATGAAGAGAGAAGATTACAAGTTTGAGCAACTTGAAGCACTATTTGCTAGAAGAGTACCTAAAGGACCGGTAGGAAGTAAGTATGAAGGAAAAGCACCTTTTAAATTTTTTGCATGTAATAAGATTGGTCATTTTGCATCTAGATGTCCTGAAAGGAATTTAAGATTTGAAGAAAGAGTTAGAAGATCTTTTAAGCCTAACCCTGGATATCAAAACAAGTATAAGGATAGGAAAAATAGAGACAAATCATGCTACATAGCGGATTTTGATGATGAACTGGTAGAAGACTCTACTAGTGGTTTTGGTAATGGGAATAAATGGTTATGCCTGGCTATCAAGGAAGATGATCCAATACTGGAAGAGAATGTACCTGAAGAGAAGGCACTTGCTACTAAAATTGAGGACAAGGATGAATGGGTAATTGACAACAGTTGTTCACATCATATGAATGGAGATAAAGGGAAGTTTCTATCTTTGCAAGAATTTGATGGCTGTCTAGTTAGATTTGGAGATGACAAAGTACGTATGATCAAAGGAAAAGGAAATATAGCATTGGATGGTAAGAACAATACTGACAATGTTTATTATGTTGAAGGCTTAAGGCATAATCTTTTGAGTGTAGGACAATTGGTGGATAATAGATTTCAATTACAGTTCAAGGATGGAAAATGCAAAATCATTAATAGATATAGATTGGAGATTGCAATTGGTACACAGACAAAAGGTAATATATTTCATTTGAACTCTGGTGAGAAGACTTGTTTGATTACACAAATTGATGAGAGTTGGCTATGGCATAAAAGACTGTGTCATGTGGATTTTGATTGCATTTTGAAAATCAGTTCAACTAAGGTAATTATGGATATACCTAGATTATGAAGGCCTATAATCTTGTATGTAAAGAATGTCAAATGGGGAAACATGTCAGAACCTCTTTTAGGAGCATACAAGATAAATCAAATGATTCTCTTGATATTATTCATACTGATTTGTGTGGCTCTGCTAGAGTTAACAGTTTTCATGGTGATAGATATTTCATGTCAATCATTGATGATTATTCTAGAATGATGTGGGTTACTTTTCTAAAGGAGAAATCTGAGGCATTTGAAAAGTCTTAAACATTTAAGGCTAAAGTGGAAACTGAGATAGGATTAAAGATTAATTGTTTGAGGTCAGATCATGGTGGAGAATTCACATCCGGTGAGTTTAAGAACTTTTGTGAGAAGCATGGTATAAGAAGACAATTTTCTGCTCCCCGAACACCTCAGCAGAATGGAGTTATGGAAAGGAAGAACATAACTATCTTGGATGCTGCTAGAACAATGATGATGGAAGTTAGTCTACCTCATATCTACTAGACAGAAGTAGTGAGCAAAACAATTTATACACTCAACAGAGTACATATCAAAGGAGAAACCGGTAAGACACCTTATGAATTATGGTTTGGCAATACACCTATAGTTAAGTATTTCAGAATATTTGGTAGTAAATGTTATATCAGGAGATATGATACTATTGGCAAATTTGATCCTAGATGTGATGAAGGCATATTTGTTGGTTATTTTAATGAAAGCAAGGCATATATATGTTAAAATAAGATATTGCAAAGAATTGTGGAGAGCGCTAATGTGAAAGTGGATGAGATGAATAGAATTCAAATCAGAGTTTATGAGAAGGAACCAACAGTGGAAATGATTATATCTAAACTGGTAGCACCTTTACTGGAATAGAGTGTTGAACTAGTTACTCTGATAGTATTAGTGAATTCTACAGTGACTAAAGATCAGGGAAGAGGAACAGAGAGTCAAAGGACTCCTAGGTATGTGATATTTAATTATTCAAAAGATCGGATCATTGGGGATAAGAACAATGGAGTGATGAAAAGAAGAAGACTGATAACTAATGAGGTATGTTTAATTTGAAAATTTGAACTAGTATCCATAATTGAGGCATGTAAAGATGAATATTGGTTGAGAGCTAAGGAAGAAGAATTAGATCAAATTTCGAAAAATAACACATGACCTTTGGTTCCCCGACCTAAAAATAAGAATGTTATTGGAACTAAATGGGGTTTTAGAAATAAATTGAATGAGGATGGTCAAGTTATAAAGAATAAGGCTAGATTGGTTTGTAAAGGATATTCTCAAAAGGAAGGAATTGATTATGGAGATACTTTTGCACCTGTAGCTAATATTGAAGTTGTAAGATTATTTCTTGCCTATGCTGCTTATAAAAGCTACAAGGTTTATTAGATGGATGTTAAATGTGCATTTTTGAATGGGGATCTTGATGAGGAAGTTTATATTGAGCAACCTGGTGGTTTTTCACTATCAGATAATACAAATATGGTTTGCAGGTTAAGGAAAGCTTTATATGGACTGAAACAGGCACCTAGAGCTTGGTATGCAAGGTTGGATAAATATCTTTTGAAGCTTGGTTTTACTAAGGGTAGTGCTGACAGTAATTTATATTATAAAATCACTGATGATGATATATTGATTATTGAAGTACTTGTTGATGACATTATTTTTGGAGGTGAAGATATGTTATGCATGGAATTTTCTAAGAATATGGAGAAAGAATTTGAGATTTCTATGATTGGTGAGATGAAATTTTTCTTAGGTTTGCAGATTACTCACTAACAAAGGTTTTTTAATCTGTCAAACTAAGTATGCTAAAGAATTGTTGAAGAAATTTGGTATGGGAGATTCTAAACTAGTAAGTACTCCTATGGTTACACTAAAGAGCAGATTGTAGATATTTTCACTAAACCTTTTCCCAAGGAATTGTTTGAGTACCTGAGAGACAGATTGGGAGTTTCTTCCCTTCTAGTAGAGACTTGATTGATGCGGTTTGGCATCAGTCCAGTATGCATTATCAGAGATACTATTCATTCTGATATTGATGTGGGGATGCTATTGCTCAGGGGGAGTAGTCAGCTTTGTGATTCAGAGGTATATGTTTTTGCTTTGATTATTTTGTCAAATTTCTAGCATTGATGTCAAAGGGGGAGAGATATTGATATGAAAAAGACAAAGAAAGAAAAAGAAAAAGTAAAAGGGGGAGAGCTATTAATAAGAAAAAGAAAAGGGGAGATATATCTTTGTTTCAGAACCTCATTGCTACATCTGTATGTGGGAGATTGTTGGTTGTCTTCCATTAGGGGAGACTTGTCTGGCATTTCTTGGTACTTAGATGTTTTTTATATCTAGTGTTGCCATCAATGACAAAGGGGGAGATTGTTGGCCATTTGGAGGAATTAATTATGTGTTGCATTGATGTTTTGTCATTTCTACCAATGCTAGCTATTTGGATGATTTACTGACATCCTTCTGGTCCCAGTGGGCTGAGTGGTTTGTAGTTGATTTGGATTTGGCATGATCCGATAGGCTCCAATATAGTTTGGTTATGGAATTGTCTTGTTCATGATACTCACATTCATATTCAGTAAGCTGGTTTTGGTCTTGTGATCGGATGCTATCATGTTTGCTTAAAAGCTTGGTTTCTAGTTTCAACGAGGGTTTCACCAGCAAAGCTTTTGATGAAGATCTTTGATGAATTACATAAGTGGTGTTGGTGTAGCTTCTGGTGGAGTTTCACGATGCTGTTGGTGATCATGTCTGAGAATTGGCAGATGGAGATCATTGTTGTAGCCTATGGACCTATACTGGGTCCTGGTTGATCTAGGTTATGGAACGACTTTAATGTAGCATGCGGATTGGAGCTCTCGATACATTTTTGAGATGTCTAATGTGTTGTATATTATTTGTTTGGTCTAAGGCCATCATGTTTTGTAATTATGTAATTGGTTTTTTGTCTGGTGACTGACCTGATTGTTTATGGTCGAGGGTTTCTATATATGATGTAAGATCTCATTGTAGATCATCATGGTCAAGGTAAATATATGGGAATGGGAAAGTGATGTAATGTGAAAATAATGTAATATCATTTAGGCAAAGGATTTGGTCGATCATTGGAAATCGAATTGGGTTTATGTAAGAGGAGATGTTATCTTTTGCAGTTCAACACTTCTCCAGATTGTATTCAGGATTTCTATATAGTTAGTGAGACTCCTTTTGTGATGAGTAGTGTACTCTAGGATGTTGGCCTTCCTACAAGTGCAGGCCCCTCAATTGTAATTCACATACTTAATACATAAGTATTATCTAATTGTGGTTAGGCTTACCACTGTGGTTTTTCCCTTTACTGGGTTTTCCACATACAAATCATGGTGTCATGTGGATGGTATTTATTCTATGATTGTTGTTTATGCTTAATTGGTTTAACTACTATTCCGGTATTTATTTTTTGGGTTTTGGTATTAAAGTTCTAATTGCTAATGGTTCCATTAATCCATGACAACTAATTCACCCCCCCTCTCAAGTGTCTTTTGGTTATTTGAACTATCTAACATATAATTCTTGTAGAGTTACACTTTTGTGTTGAAGCATAGAAGTGGAAAATCTAACAAAAGTTGTTGATGCATTAAGTAGGAGATGGAATTTGTTGAGAGATGAGAATTAAAATATTAGGTTTTAAAGATTTGAAGACCTTGTATAATGAAGACCCAAATTTTGCAAAACCTTGGAAAGCATGTAGAGAACCCGTTATGGTTGATACAAGCAAATGGTTGGATTATTTCATTCAGGATGGGATCTTATCCATGGGAGTTCAATTATACATGCCTAAGATCTCCATTAGAGAGAACCTAATCAAAGAGAAGCATAGTGGAGGTTTAGCTGGACACTTTAGCATTGACAAAATAGTTGCATTGGTGAGTGAGAAATACTTTTGGCCCTAGATTTATAGGGATGTTAAGAGATATGTGCAGAGTTGTAGATTTTTTCAATTTGCAAAAGGTAGTAGTCAGAATGTGAAATTGTATAAACATTTGACAGTACCGACAAGACCTTGGGAGGATATAAGCATGGATTGCCTAAGACACTGAGAGGGAATGATTCTATATTTGTGGTAGTGGATAGATTTTTGAAGATGGCTCATTTCATACCTTGTGAGAAAACATTAGATGCATTGCATGTAGGAGACCTATTTTTCAAGGAAGTGGCGAGATTGCATGGATAACCTAAGAGCATAGTTTCAGATAAAGACACTAACTTTGTTGGCTATTTTTGGAGAACACTTTGGAAGAAGATGAAGATAGATTTGAAGCTCAGTTCTACTTTTCATCCATGGACTGATGGACAAACATAAGTAGTTAACTGAAGTTTGGGGAACTTGTTGAGATGTTTAGTGGGAGATAAAACCAGAAGTTGGGATTTGATCCTTGCACAAATAGAGTTTGCCTATAACAATTAAGTGAATAGAAGTACCAGAAAAACAACTTTTGAGATTGTTACTGGAGTGCATCCTAGAAGAATAGAAGAATTGAGATACATTAGCAGTGAAGACCAAAAGAGTTCAGAAGTAGAATATTTTGTAGATCACATAGCAACATTGCATATTTAGGTTAAACAAAATTTGGAAGAAATGAATTGCAAATATAAGGAGAAGGTAGATGAGAAGAGGAGACATAAGGAATTTGAAGTTGGCGATGAAGTGATGGTATACTTGAGAAAAGAGAGATTCTTGGTTGGAACTTATAAAAAGTCACAGATGAAGAAATTTGGACCCTCTAATATTTTGAGGAGGTTCATTTCTAGAAATGCATATGAAGTGGAGCTACTGGATAGTCTAAGTATTTCACCTATATTAAAAACTGCAGATCTTCATGAGTACCATAAACCAAAATTCAATGAGGATAGTGTCGAAAACCTTGAGAAACAATTTCCTTGGAAGGAACTAGATCAGGTTGAAGAGATTTCAGACAATAGGATTGGGCATAGTACCCGGAATAGTCAGTACAAAGAATATCTTGTGAAGTGGAAGAGAAGACCAGTTGAAGATTCATCTTAGATTTCTCAAGAAGAGGTAGACCACCTTGGTTTCCCTTTGGCACTAGCAAAGTGAGAGGAACAATTTTGTTGGCATTGCACACTCCAATGAGAATTGAAGGTGATTAAAGGTGTTGTCATTGATGGCAACCTTGCAGCATTGTGGAAACCGGCAAGCACAACCACCAGCAGGCATAGGCACTGGTAGTGGCACCGACAGACACTTCACCAACAACAAAAACAATGTTCATCGACATCCCAGCCGACAGGAACAACTTTTTGTATTTAATTGTAATATCTTTTGTAAGCCGACATGACATATTGTAATACACTCATATATGTATGAGGTCTTGTAAATCATTTTGATATAGAATAGATAAGAGATGAGGTAGAATGGATGTAGAGATGATAAGCGAATATTAAGGCAGATTTTGTATAAGGGTTTATGGTTATAGTATGAGCTTAAACCAATACTGAAATTGGCATAGCAGATGCTGAATTATAGCAGTACATTATATTGGATTCTCATAATCCATTTTGTAAGTCAGTGAGACTTAATTTTGTAATTGATTAGTGAGCTCTGGGAAGTTGGCCTTCCTGCATGTGTAGGCCCCTCTTGTAAGTAATATCCATTCATTGGCCAGTTAGTGAATATTGTGGGTCACAAATCCCACTGAGGTTTTTCCCACACTGGGTTTCCTTGTTAAACATCTTGTGTTATGGTGTGCATTCTATGTTGTCTTTATTTTTCATATTTACTACATTAATTATTGTTTACCTGTACACTGTTTTGGAATGCAAAACACTTAATAAGGTTAAATATTCTGTCAACCGGTTAGATACTAATTTACCCCCCCCCCCCCCCCTCTCAGTATCTTTGGGACTATCATCAATCCTAACAAATTTTTCATTATCCTCAGATGTCTGATGCATGAGCATCCCCGGTTCACAACAATCTTGCATCAACCAAAAACATTTTCTTTTCTATTTGCAGTTTTACTTTTAATTTTTGTGTGTCCTTGTTTTGGTTCACTTGATCTTGTGGGATTGGATTCTACTTGAAGAATTGATCAACTTTCTTTCTTTCAAACCACATCTCATTTGGATCACTTTCCAACAAGATATCGCTACCGGTTTCCTTGACAGTTTCTTGTTATCGGTTGTTCCTTTGTTGCTGGTTGCCTGAGACCTATTTTGGTGATCTATCGGAACCCATTCCGAAGCCTACAGATCCTTGGACGTTGATCTCGATGTTTCTTGGCATGTGGTTGACCTTCTATGTTTCATCCTTTGCAGAGGCCGACCTTGTTCATTTTGCACGTTAGGTCTTGTTCTTCGGGTTTTGATCCTTTTTGGGCCCACCGAATCCTTTGGATATATACATATATATATATATATATATATATATATATATATATTTGTAATCATGCTTTAGAATATAATCAAGGGGGAATTAATATAAGATCACTTAGAATCAATCAGAGTTAGACCATTCCTAGAGAATAGATCTTTCAATTAAAGGTCCTAGTGTGACCTATTCTACTAGGCCCCTGTGCCAGTATGTTGTAACTCGGTTGTTACTGGTTGGATGTAATCAAATTTTATGCAATAAAATTATCTATTCTGCATTGCTTCCATCATTTCTATGTGTTTCCATTGTGTTTACTCTTGCTGACCGGTTTGGACTGATCTCCTTGAGGTCCCTCACCACCGGTGACTGCTTCAGAAACTGTCTCTGAGAAAACTTAGAAAGGATAAGGAATCCATATCCAAAAATGAAATTATGAAACATAAATTATGTAGTCAAGAAAATAATATGATCAGAATAAAATTGTTTGTGTAGAATGAGCTTTGTTAAAGGGCAACAAATTGATAGTTTTAATCTGATGGTGTCCAAGATCTGAAGGATATGATTTCTTGAGTCCATTTGCTGGCAAGATGAGTAGAAAGAAATGAAGTGATTATTTTTCATGCATGAGAACCGCCAAGTGAGATAGTTTTGATTATAAATACAACTAAGTGGTGTTCTTAGCTGGTAGAAAGAACAAAAATCTCATTATCTTCTAGGAAGGTTTTGAGATGATGAGAATGATTTTTGAGAAATATCGTGCAAGGATTTACAGTGAGCTCTGTGATACTGGATGAAAATTCTTCCTGAGTGACTATGCTTATAGTCAGTGGAGCCTTGAAAGTTGGGAGGATAGTTAGTGGAGGCTTGAAATCCATTTTTCATCAGAACAAGCCCTGCATGACACATCCTTTGCCTCTCCTCTACCACTGGTTGGAAAAGGGTTCTAGGAAGGGCCTCATAGAGGAATAGGAGAAGAAGAAGGCTGGGGAGGAGGTAGCATCCAATATTCTTTGCAATGACATGGAAGCTACAATGCCTTCCCTTCACATTATGTTCCTCTGCAAGTCCCTTTTCCCACTTTCTCTGATCTTGAGCATGAAGGCTAGAATTCCTCCTCTTGTTTAGGGTTAACTTTACTTTTTGTTGGGATCTAAACCCTCTTCTAGAAGGCAAATGCTCTGTAGAGAATCAAGGCACATCTCATGGTCCATTTGGGAACATTGAGGGTGATAGTGGCATGACTCAAAAGGTTTTGTTTCTACCAAAATGCAGTTAGGAATTTTGGCTCTACCTCATCATGAAGTCTTGGTGTGGATAGTTTTTTGGAGATTGTGAAGAATCACAAGCGATCTTGTAGGCTTGTGACATGTGTCTCCTCTAGCCCGAAGCTTGTTTTCTCCCTTGAGTCTATAAAAGGGAATTCAAGGCCATGAGATGGGGTCGAGAAATTTGGTCACAAATATTGGGTCTAAATCCTTGGTCATGTACATTAAGTCTAGGTGAAATGAGTAGGCTGTAAAAGTCATTTATAGAGTAAATAAAATGTATCTTGTGTCATATTTTATGCAGGTTCTTGAAGGAGTTATATGTAAGATTATTTTTAATAGAGAATATCTTTTAAATGAAGGAAAACCTATTTCAAATCCATTTCTCTAGTGTGTAACTCTGTTATGTTTTGAATGAATAGAGTCAAGGGTTCTCTCATTCTTTACATTGTTATGATGTATGTATGTTCTATTTTTTCTTTGATCTAAGGGGTCAATTAAATTCTTAAATATAATTGTAGATTGATAGGGCTTATACATGGATTCAGATAAGTATTTTGGGTTGGGATATACAAATGAGAGATATTGTAAGGTAGTATTATCTCAGATCTTTAGCCATTAGACATAATTTATGTTATATTTTTTTCTTATGTTTTGCACTCTCATTCGCCCAATGGATAAGGCACTGGTCATGGCTTGTATATGTCTCCAATGAAAGTTTTGTACTCACAACTCATCAACAACTCTCTGTAAACTATGAATATCTGAATGTCTTTTTATTTTTGTATATGTTACCGCTTGTTGAAAATGTCTCATGCTCCAAAGTAGGTCGAGGATCACTAAGAGCTAGCCACTCTGTAGCATTCTCCCTCTTTGTTGGGCCCTCTTAAGAATGAGATCTTTGTTGGAATTCTACACTCTTATGAGAATAGTTGATGTTGTCATTGATGGAAACCAACTGGCAACCAACTGGCAATCATCTGTCAACCCACCGACAGTTACCAGCACCAGCAATAGACTTCTACATACACTGACAGGCACTTCACCGGCAATGACAATAATGCATATTGACACTCAAGCCGACATGGAATAAACTTTTGTTTATTGTTTTATATTGTAATTAGATTTTGTAAAAGCTGACATGGCATATTGTAAAAGACTCATATATATGCATGAGATTTTATAGGTCATTTTTGCTATGAGATAGAGATGAGAGAGAGAGAGAGAATAGATGATATTTTGTATAAGGTGATATACTTGACAACGAAGGTTTTGGTAATAGACTAAGCTTAAATCGGTACTGAACCTAGCATAGTTGATGTTGATCTGAAGCAGTACATTGTATTCAATTTTGATAATCCATTTTTTAAGTTAGTGAGACTTCTATTTTGTAGCTGAGCAATGAGCTCTAGGCTGCTAGCCTTCCTGCATGTGCAGGCCCCTCATTGTAAGTAATATTTATTCATTGGCCAGTGAGTGAATATTGTGGGTCACAAATCCCATTGAGGTTTTTCCCACACCAGGTTTCATCGTTAAATATCTTGTGTTATGGTGTGATCTCTATGTTGTCTCTATTATTCTTATTTGCTGCATTAATTCTTATTTACCAGTACATTGTTTTGAGATACAAAGTTTTTAATAAGTTTAAATATTCTACTAACCGAGTAGACACTGATTAATCCCCCCTCTCAGTGTCTTTGGGACTGTCATTAATTCTAACAATTGGTATTAGAGCTAGGTCCTCTATTTTCAAAAGCCTAATAGCTTGAGGAAGATTCTGACACCGGTACAGATGGAGAACTTAAGAAAACAATTGGAAGGAGCTTGTGTAGATTATGATGCAAAGAAATTGAAGAATGTCAAACTTGAAGATGATCTAAGGACTGCACAAGAATTCATTAAAGGACTTTAGGAGAATTTTGCTATAGCACAAAATAAAAGAAAAGAACTTCATGAGAAGATGCAGAAAGATGATGAGGAAAAAGAAACTCTTAATGGACTTGCAAACAAATTGAGACAGGAAAACAGTAATATGAAGAATGAAATGCAAGATATGACTATGAGGTTATGTAAAGACATTGAAGATAGGAAGAAGAATGAAGAAGACATGACTAAGAGACTCAATGATGCTGGAAATGAAAATCTGAGACTTAATGATGAAAATGATATGTTGAGGACAGATTTAATTCACATGCAACATGATAAAACTGAGCTTATGAGACAAAAAGAAATTTTGGAAAATGAGTTGGCTACTACAAATCAACACAAAGAGAAATTCAAGAAAAGTTCAGAGGAGCTTGATGACATGCTGAAAAGTCAAAAACCTAATGGAGATACAAATGGACTTGGATTTAAAGTTGGAGAATGTTTTGGTACTACAAACAATCTAGATTAGAACAAACTGGTAAGACAACCTAGTGCTTATAAGTTTAATGGCAAATGTTTCAATTGCAAAAAATATGGTCATAGAGAAAATTAATGTAGATTTAGAAATAATCCGAATATTAATGCACCCACTGGTCAATGTTCCAAATGCAACAAAGTTGGTCATAATTCAGAAAATTGTAGAATGAATGTGAAATGCTATGTTTGTGGAAGATATGGACACTTATCTAATCAATACAGAACACAAACCGGTGTAGGATATGGAAAGGCTATTTAGAGGAATAATGTGACTTGTTATGCTTGTAACAAAATTGGACATTTGCCAAATTTTGTAGAAGCAAGACTTCACTGACAAACAATAAAGGATCCAGTTTGAAAGGCAAAGAAAAGGTAGAAGAGGTAAAGAAATAATTTTCAAAATAATGGATTTGGAAGAGAGATGAGAATATTGATGAAACTATCTCTATACCAGTAGAATAGAGTAAACCTCCACCGATAGGAGATTATTCATCCAACTGAGAAGTAACCATTTGGGGGTATTGCAGAAAATTGAAAATCATGTAGATTACCCTTGGTTGATGGTGAGAAGATAGATTTCTTCTTTACTGGTAGATGTGTTAAGTTTTCACTTAACTGGCAAGCATTTAATGCAGTTGGTGAGAGAAATTTCATTATAAATCAGCTAATTTCCCTCATTTTTTAACTCACCGAGCATTCAAATAAGTAGAGAGGGCAAAAACAGAGTGAAGGCATTCAAGGCGAAGGTACAAAATGACTTCTTCAAGCATTCAGAATATTTTCAGGTAGCTAAAGGTATTTTTCAATGGCTTCTTCTTCTGCTCCCGAGTTTATTCGGAACCCTACTATTGTGGAAAATGTGAAATGCGCTAGGCCTGTATTTAAGATAATTCTCGAGATTGCCAAGCAAGATCACTCTTTAGGGGCTTTTTCAAAAATTCCTAAAGGTGTAGCATTTGTAGAAGACCCTAGGATTTATATACATTTCTATATAGAAGAACTAGGTTCTGAAGAATTGATGAAAATGTTTACTAAGGTAATTTGTGATGAAAATGGTGTTGTTAAACCCGAACACAAGATTGTAGAAACTCTAGGTTTTGTAGAAATAAAGAACATTCCTCAATTTCTAGAGGAAGTAGTAAGAATTATTTTGAGTAGAGCACATGGAGAATTCTTATGGTTAGAATCTGTCTGCAAAATAACTCAGCAAGCAATTAGGGCAGTAACTGGTTTACGCTGAACCGATAGCAGACCTGGCAAAACAAATAAAATTCCTAACAACAAAGTGATGACCCTAACCGGAGAAACATCTGACAATAGATCACTGAGAGTGGATGATATCAAGGACATCAATGTGAGATTTGTAAGTATGGTGCTAGGATACAAGACCACACATGCTAACAAGCTAAATTTAGTTTCTAGTCTTTGTATAAACAATGCTTATGAGATGGTTAACAACAATGCAATGATAGATGTGTGTGAGTGGCTAAAAGATGAACTTATTGACAATTTGAAAAAGATTAAAGGAGATAAGAAAGGGACATTCTGCTTTGGAAATCTTTTGGTATGCTTGATGTTTTATTTCACTAAGGAAATCCCCGATACAGGACCTAAAGATTTTGGATATGATATACCGAAAGGGAAACAATTATAGGAAGCTTTTACTGGCATGGGAACTGCAAAGGAAAACAACATAATTGAATACTTCAAAACCTTACAAGCTAAAATGAAAACTAGAGAAAGGCTACCACAGAGTGTAGTGGACAAATATGACAAAGAGATCTATTTTGTTATCAAGAGAGATGAGACATGGATGGAAGTTGTACTCCCTAGGACTGTCTGGGTGACTAAAATGGGATATGAGGTAGGTCTTAACATTCTTGAGACAAATGCAAAAGATTTACTGGATGCACCGAGAGAATCATCAGAACAGGTTTTTGGTAGTGCTGAGACTATTGAAAGTGATGTAAATATATTGAAGCAAATAAAGAAAAGAGAAAAATATATTAGAGATGCTTCCAAGAAAGTGAAGGAAATCTAGGAAAATGTAATAAACATTAATGGAATATTGTCTAGTGAGCTTGAAGGACTTCAACTAGAGGCACACATTTCACTGGTTGGCACAACTTCTGGAACCGACAATGAAAAGGCAACTGAGTTTAAAAGAGTTGAAAGGAGGAAGAGAAAATCTTCACCAATACCCTCTCCTTCACCTAAGAGAACAAGGACCCTGAGGAAGAAACAACAGGCAATAAGGGGACCACCAAAGAAGAAACAACAACCTGTTACTCCTTCTTTGAATGATTTATTGAATGAGATAACTAATGATGGAAATTTGGCTAATGTACACAAACTGTATAACAAATTTAATAATTCTGACAGGGAAAGCATTGAGAACAGTATTATTTTACATTTGGACATATATAAAAAGGTTTTAATTGAAGTTGTGGATGACTTACCCAATGAACTATATAGGAGATTGGAAGCAAAAAGGATTGCAGTAATGGAATTAGATAAGAGACTGAAAGTTAAAAAACTCCTAGCTGTACATCTTGTAAATTCAAAAGAGGAAATTGATGAATTAATTTCTGAGGCTAACTGATCTATTTTTTCTGGTGGACACCAGCAAGTAAATTAAATGGAAAGAAGAGTAAAAGAGATTGCAGATGAAACTTCTGATAGCTGGGATATATTCTTTGTGGAGAAGGAAAAACAAGAGGAAATGAACCGACCAAAGAAGAAATTTAAAGTGTATCAAAAGGATAAGGACAAGGGCAAAGGAAAAGTTGGTGGTATTCCAAACATCAAGATTACTGACAATCTACCGCCACCTTTGGATACTACACCAATACACACAGATGATCCATCGGTTATTGAAATTGAAGGTGTTACACATGATGACACAAATCCTGAATCCGAGATACTCTTCACCATGAATGTGGATACTCAGGAAGTAAATATTGTTGTAGATAAGGATAGTGCAGAGTTTAAGGAAGACAATGTTGACAATGGCAACATGGCTAAGAAATCAGTAGAGACTATTGAGGTTGAGATCCCAACCCAAACAGAGAAACCATTAGACACTAGGAAATCTACTGAAGAAATAAATTCTGGCACAGGGTCACTGAAGATTGAGATACCAATAGCTGAACTTACTGAGAAACCTACTGAGGTAGAGGTACACACTAAGGTAGAGAAATCGACAATCACTGAGACATCAAATAGTTTGAGAAACCCTTGCAAGTTGAGATACAAACCCAGACTAATCCACTAGCAGAAAACACAAGTAAAATGATTACAACTGATGGAAGCACAGAGGTAATAAAGGCAATTGGTCAGACATTCAACACATCAGCAAGTGAATTCAGACCTATCAATGTTATAGAGGTACTTTTGGATTCAATAAAAAAGATAACAGATTGCAATGCATTGGCCTACAAGGCAATTGATAACACTGTACCTATTCTTAAATTGATCGCACCAAATTGTAACATAGATCATATTAAGGATTCTTTAGGTAAATTGGACACATTGTCCAAATTTATTGTTGACAATGTAATAACCATTGATAAAGTGAATCAGGATACAATAAAGGAGAGAGTTGAAAAAGAGAAGGACAAATTCTTTGATGAAACCATAAATAAGTGCACAGAACACCTAAATACATTATTACTGGCATTGAACTCTACTATTTTGGAGTACAAAGATCTATACAAGGAAACATGCAAACCTCACTTTTTGACAGAGGACATAGACAAGGAGATCAGTAAAACATAGAAAGAAATTTATGACATAGCTAATAACATAATTGGTTCATCCGGCCACATATCAGTTTTTGAGCAAGAAATGGCAGGTTTTGAGGAAAAATTAGAGAAACTTGAGAAAGAAAAGGCAAGGATAAGGTCTAATGCCAGAGAACTTAAAAATAAACTTGGTCCCAAGCTAGACAATCTTATTTCTCAGAGAATAGAAATATCTAAGGCATTACTTCAAGGAGAACGGTCACTGGAAGATCACATGCATTATCTCACCGGCACAATCCAACAGACTGAGGCAACTTTGAATGATAAAAAAAGGTTTATGCAGCGTCTGAATTTGGTTTTGGTAGATATCTCTTAGATTGTAACCAACCAGTTACAGACTTTGAGATGAAATTTTTGCACTCATTTGACTCTTTTTGACAACCTTTGTCATTGATGTCAAAAAGGGAGTAGTGGAGAGAAAAATGCTTATTCAAAGGAGATAATTTGCTCAGGAGGAGCACATATTTTTGGAAACTTTTTGGAATTTAGTTTTTGCAACAATATTTAGATTTTTCTCATGAGTGTTTCCATCAATGCCAAAGGGGGAGATTGTTGGCAATCTACACTCTTATGAGAATAGTTGATGTTGTCATTGATGGAAACCAACTGGCAACCAATTGGAAATCATTTGTCAACCCACCGACAGTTACCAACATCAGCAATAGACTTCTACATACACCGGCAAACACTTCACCAACAATGACAATAATGCATACCGACACTCAAGTCGACATGGAATAAACTTTTGTTTATTATTTTATAGTGTAATTATATTTTGTAAAAGCCGACATGGCATATTGTAAAAGACTCATATATATGTATGAGATCTTATAGGTCATTTTTGATATGAGATAGAGATGAGAGAGAGAGAGAGAGAATATATGATATTTTGTATAAGGTGATATAGTTGACAGTGAAGGTTTTAGTAATATACTGAGCTTAAACTGGTACTGAACCTGGCATAGTTGATGTGGATCTGAAGTAGTACATTGTATTGGATTTTGATAATCCATTTTATAAGTCAGTGAGACTTCTGTTTTGTAGTTGAGCAGTGAGCTCTAGGCTGCTAGCCTTCCTGCATGTGTAGGCCCCTCATTGTAAGTAATATTTATTCATTGGCCAGTGATTGAATATTGTGGGTCACAAATCCCACCGAGGTTTTTCCCACACCAGGTTTCCTCATTAAATATCTTGTGTTATGGTGTGTTCTCTATGCTATCTTTGTTATTCTTATTTGTTGCATTAATTCTTATTTACCGGTACACTATTTTGAGATACAAAGTTCTTAATAAGTTTAAATATTCTGCTAACCGGTTAGACACTGATTCACCCCCCCCCCCCCCTCTTAGTGTCTTTGGGACTGTTGTTCATCAAAACTAATTAACCCAAGTACACCTGCAATTGATCTATGAAATAGCTAATTCAATCTATGAAGAACCTCCAGGGCTTAGACAACATGACAAGGATATGAATCCTTCTACTCTTCAGGCTCTACAAAATCTAGGCGGGTATACCTTTGATGCTTAAAATTAAACCTATTACACACCTATGACAACATCAATAAAGTAGATAGATCTCACAAGGCTTAACAACTAGGAGGTTACTGTAGATGGGCTAAATCCACATTGACATCTCAACTAAGTTGAAGCATTAGATGGATGAAACATTCCCATAGAACATAAAATAAAGGATATTCTAATTTTGGATTTTTAAATGATGTTCTGACAACCCTTCAATGTTACAAAAGATCAGTGCCTTATATAGGCCACAGAATCATGCATAAAACTGGAAGAGAAATCTCCGATGCAAGTTCCTTTCAACATTAAATTTTCATGTATCAATGCCTTACATTAATACAATTTTCTGCTCTGTCACAAAATCATGCTTATGCATCCAATATACATATTCAACATCATTAATGCTGGGTTTCGAGATTTAAATTCTTCCTTGAAGAATACCCAAAAGAAAAACATTACACTCTTAGAGAAGGCTAAAAGAGACAAATTCAAATTATCCTTGACTATATGAAATTATATGAATTTGAATAAATTTTGGAGACAATTTCATGGAAAATCACACATGCCTTGGGTCCACCTGGTCATCACTCAACCTCCTTGGTCACCTCGGGAAGCGCACACATGCAGGTGGGGTCCACTTGGGTGCCCAATCGACACCTTGTGTCAAAAGCCCAAAGCTTTGACACTATGAATGGGTGAAGCCTTTCATTTAAACACCATAATATTCCTTTGCCCAACGAATGTGGGATAAATACATTTTCCTGGGACTGTGCATTTTGAAGCTTTTTCTGAGACTTTTAATGGCTCCTTTGCATTTGTTTGGGATTTTCTAAGGCCGTCCAAACACCACGCATAGCAGAGAATTTACCTTACACTAGCCAATGTGCATTGGTTAAATTTTATTTCTGCCCTCTTTATTGTCACTTCCACGTAGGGTAGAGGATAGTTTATGGCTGCACATTGCATTTGTTTGAAATTTACAAACTTTTAACATACCATGTGGGGAATGCTAGGCTCTTAGCTTGCAGATTGCAACTTGTTGAAGACTATTTAATGTTATTTTCATTGATGCACTCCAAAGGATTTGGCACTGTGCATGCCCACATGCATTTGCTTGAAGGTTTCTATGTGTTCCGGATTGGATTACACACCTGCCAATTGCATTCTATTGGAAGTTTTAATTGCACTCCCCAAACTTCTACACTGCCACTCCATACACACAACAAGAAGGATTGGTAAAGGTTATATAATTTGGGCTTTACACTTGCCATGCCACCACTCACATAGCTCATAGCAGGGAGGAGCTTGCATTTGTTGGAAATTTCTCTATCTTTTGAATGCTGTGTGGGAAGACAATGGCATTTTCACCTGGCAAAGGTATTTGTTTGAAAGCTTCTAATTGCCCCCTCTAAACTTCTATGCTGCCATTAGAGGGAAGACATTGCAATTTAATTGCATTTGTTGTTTGCTATGCTACCCATTTACCACTTTGCTGAAGGTTCTAATCCATCAATTGGATTTGCTGAGATTTTTTTTAATGGATGCCCAAATCAGTCCATGCATTATTGGGCAATGTGGCATCTCATTGGAAATATGGCCAGCAACATCTAGTTCATCAAAGACTTTTTTTTTAATGGCTTATACATTTTCATTTCAAATATATATCCATCAATCCATAGATGACAATTAAAATGAATTCGCCTCTCACTAAGCCAAGTTGTCAAGTACATTTACTGGTATTGATATGCATCACCATGAATTAAGACCATTTTATCGTAAAATTAATGCACGAGCATGAGCTAGGTCGGGCCCCAAAGTGGGTCCGACTAAAAAAAGATTCATTTTCATTCAACTAAACTTTGAAAACACTTCAATAACCTTGAAAATGCCTCTGGAAATGATCAGCACCATTTTCAGATCATCAAACTAAGTTTTGCAACTTTCAGGCACTTGCGCCACATTTTTGCATTTAATCACGAAGATGTAATTTTCAAACTGGTCAAAACATCTTTCTGGACTTTGCCATTTGACAAGAGTGTACTCTGATATACAAAAATGAACTCTACCAAATGGTTTCTCAAGACAAATCCTGAGTGAAGAGATATTAATGGTCAAAGATGACCAACTCGCTTTGTCGGCACTGCGGACCTGATGAAGTCAATGCGTAGGCAACTCATGATGCCTTTCTTAAAAATATCAAATGATCTTCGTAGACCCTCAAATTTGAGGCATAGGTACCTTGAAGTACATATCAAAACTTAGAATGCTCAGTTTGACTGAGAAGCAGACTGGGTGCAAATAGTACCCTCATGAAAATAGCAACTTTAACTGATACGGCAATGAAAGTACGAAACACTGAAACAGATTGCTCAAACCCTTTTGAAAATCGATTAAACGATTTGGTAGGAGCTTGAAACTAGAAACATGGCTTTTCATTTATACCAATAATAGCCCGGAACAAACATTCGGACATGACACTCACTGAGGCAACTTTTACATACAAAACAAGGCTTCGACTAGTAGTTGAAACAAGGACTTGTCAAACAACACAAACTGCAAATGGATTGAACTTGTAAACTGAGCAAATGGATTCACAAAGACTTGAAATTTTGCTTGAAGGATCACATTTATGCATATAATTAAATCCATTTTGAGTTTCAATATGAAGATCAACAAAGCAAAAGATATAGCAGCTCAAAGTAGGCCACTTACTTAAATCTGCATTTGCACCTAAAATGAACTTTCAGCTCACCCCTTGAAATGGGTACTTGATAAATTGATCCAAATTGAATTCTGAAAGTTGCAACACACTGCATAGGCCAAATGAAAGGTGTACAACAAGTTTCCAAAGCCTCACCCTTGAAAATCAACTGGCTCCATTTTACCCTCTCTTTAACTAGGCCATTCAAATTGACTCATTTTATGATCATTTGGAAACGCAGAGAATTTTTTTGAAATGGGCCTCTAAATTTGACTCAAATTTAATGAGTCCCAATAGGGACTATCATTAATTCTAACAATCTTCTGCTTTGTTTTAATGTTATTTGCAAAGTATGGTGCAGAGATTTGCAAGTGCATTAAAAGATCACCCTCTCAGGTTTCGTAGAGCCCGAAGTTTAGAAGGATTAGCGGAAATCCTTGTCATATGTTTGATAGTTCTGATATTTAAAGATAAGCATAGATGCTAAGATGATAAGATGAGAGGGGGGGGGGGTGAATCATACAAACTTAATCTTTCATAAAAACATTAGATTCAACCTTGGTAACATATACTTCAGTAATATAACCAGAAATGCTAAACATGCAAACTCAAAAGCATATAAACATCATATCACTCATAACACCATATTTAACGTGGAAACCCAAATAGGGAAAAACCACTATGGGATTTTGGACCCACTAAGAAATATACTCTTCTAGACTATGCTCGGTTAAAAGAAAATCGTGTTGAAGATTACAAACACATTGCTAGATGTGACCCAGTTAAGGGATTTTCCTTAGATCTGTTAGGATCTTCACCTTGTTAGAAGTGACCTTGTTAAAGGATTTCGAACACTCAATTAGAATGTCACCTTGCTAGAGGGTTTTACAACTAAGACTGTTAAGTCCACTCGGTTAAGAGATTTTCTATCACTTTCACAAAATAACAATAATAAAAATCTATCTGCAACTTCACATCTAAAATGCTAAAGCAGATTCTTATTAGAACTAATCTTGTCCATCTGCTGGGCTTCTATACTCTGTTATTCAAACAGGTCTTCAAGCTTCTGTGCTCGGTAATCACTATGTAGCATCCCTATGCATACATTTGCCCGCATGCATTGTTTATCAACAACTCCCTATTTATAAACAATTAGCTAACTGCTTAATCTCCTTGATCACACTTCCCATGATCAATCATAGCCATCAGATCTTCAATCTTGTCCAGGTTCAATGTATCCTTCGATCTGAAAAATGTTTTACCCTACCTAGGAACTTGCATACATTTCTTGGAACTTGTGCTAGGGTAATGTGGTTCAATCTACATTGTAGATCTTCATGTCGATTTTTCTTTGCCATATATTCTTTAAAAAACTTCATGCATGACATACCAATCATTTAATCAATTCCAGCTCATCAGCTTCCTTCATTATATTACGCAT
This sequence comes from Cryptomeria japonica, assembly GCF_030272615.1. NCBI lineage: Eukaryota > Viridiplantae > Streptophyta > Pinopsida > Cupressales > Cupressaceae > Cryptomeria > Cryptomeria japonica. Next base: position 641,218,889 of record NC_081407.1, on the reverse strand, counting down.
GTAACCATTTAATGTATTTTGTTACAGCTCGGTTACAACTTGGTAACAACTCGGTAAATACTAAACTTCACTCTGTAGACATTCTGCCTTCATTAACTGATAGCGATAACCTTAGGGTTTACCAACTAGGTTCTTTGCTCGGTAACATAGTATAGTATTAACCTTACAATTTACAACATATGTATGATGTTAAAACAATCTAAACATCATGATCTCATCATTGTCTGACTTGGTAATAGTTGCCCATTGAATACCTTATTCATCCCCTTATTCATCATATTCTTTATGTGTCTTTTACTGACATCTTTATACTCATCAAATCATACTTCTCAAGATATGGAAACATCATACTGAATTAGAAAATCAATTTCTTGACATCAATGACAAAATAATAATATTAAGATAGTAAACATCCTTAATCAGTTATATCCATAATCATCAACAACCTTCTCAATATCCTCATTGAAATGCCAACAATCTCCCATTGTCTGTTATAATGCCAAATTCCAACAATCTCCCCCTTTTGGCATTGATGGCAAAACCAATTGATTTGACCTAATTGATTCGGATTGTTGTGAGTTGTTTGTGGGATTCTGAAATGCTCTCTTCCTGTCATCAGAATTCTCCCCCATACATTAGACTTCTCCTCTTTTCTCAGTCTTTCTTTTCTTCTTTTTTTTCAATCTTCTCCAGTCTTCTCCCCCTTTGACAACAATGCCAAAAAGTAAAGAACTAAAACATAATTTCTTCTCGTATGAAGTGAATTCCTGCTGTAATGTGTCAACTTAGTCTCGGTCAGAGTATTTTGTCTTCAATTCCTGTTTCTTGTATTGTATCTTGCACTGTTTCCTGCACACCTTTAGAAAACATCCTAAAGTGTGTAAATCAACATCAACTCCTAAAAGATATTCTGTAGAGTCATCGAATTGATGCTTTCACCGAACTCGGTCAATCAGTAGAAGATAGGGGTAGGACCCATAACTAACTTCTGAGATACTCAAAAGTGTCCCTTGGTAGTGGCTTGGTGAAGATATCTGTTATTTGTTCCTTTGTGCTAACATACTCCAACACCACTTAAATCTTTTGAGCTTCTTCTCTAAGATAATGATATTTGATAGAGATGTGTTTTGTCTTAGAGTGCATAATAGGATTCTTCGAAATGTTAATGACACTAGTATTGTCACATAATATAGTTACTGGCTCAGTAACTTTCTCATTTATACCTTCCAATAGTTGTTTGATCCATGCTATGTTGGTACAATTCATTGCTGCAGCAATGTATTCAGCTTCTGCTATTGACTGTGAAACACATCCTTGTTTCTTGCTAAGTCAACTCACTAGTCTTTCTCCTAAAAAGAAAGCTCCTCCACTTGTGCTTTTTTTGTCATCAATGTTGCTTGCCCAATCAACATCAGTATAAACTTTTAAATCAAAATCATTTCTTTTCTGATATATTAAGCCATAATCCTCGGTGCCTTTTAAGTATCTAAAAATTCTTTTGATTGTTGTCATGTGTGTTTCCTTAGGATCTGCAGAGAATCTTGCAACTATACCTACTGCATGTGCTATGTCTGGTTTGTTGTGAACAACATATTGTAGCTTTCCAAACATGGATCGGTAAAGTGTCTCATCAATAGATGTAGATTCATCATTCTTTGATAGTTTACAGTTGGTAGTCATAGGAGTACTTACTGGTTTTGAATCCTCCATTCCAAATTTCTTCAAGATTTCCTTTATGTACATGGATTAAGTAATGAAAATCTCATTTTTCATTTGCAGTATTTGTAAACCTATAAAATAATTTATCTCACCGGTTAATGACATCTCAAATTCTTTGCTCATTTCATTTCCAAAGTTCTTGCATAAAGAGTCATTTCCACAAAATATAATATCATCAACAAATATGGCTGAGATCAGTATTCCATTTTCATCATTCTTCATGTACATATTGTTGTTCTCACTTGTCCTTATAAAATCAATCTTAATCAAATAAGAGTGTAATCTTTCATACCATGCTTTAGGTGCTTGTTTCAGACCATATAATGCTTTGTTCAATTTACATACCTAATCTTTACTCTTGTCTTCAACAAATCCTTCAGGTTGTTCAATAAAAACTTATTCTTCTAATATTCCATTCAGAAATGCAAATTTAACATCCATTTGATATACTTTGAAGTTTTTGAAAGCAGCATATGCCAACAATGTTCTTACTCCTTCAAGTCTAGCCACAGGTGCAAAAGTTTCACCATAATCAATTCCTTCTTCTTGAGCATAACCTTTGCATACTAGTCTTGCTTTATTTCGAATGACCTCACCTTTTTCATTTAGCTTGTTTCTGAAAATCCACTTTGTACTGATTACATTTTTGTCCTTTGATCTTGGGATTAGTGTCCATGTGTCATTCTTCTTGATTTGATCAATCTCTTCTGTCATAGCATTTATCCAATCTTCACTGTTAAATGCCTCTTTCACTATTCTCGGTTCAAATTCAGATATCAGACATGTGTTCTATCTCAGTTTGTTCCTTGTCATCACTAGATCATCCTTATCTCCTATAATCTAACTTGGTGCATGATGTCTTCTGACATACTTGGCTAATACAGGCTCGGTAGGCTCTGTATGATCTTCATCATCACTCAGTAACTGGATATTCTTTTCATTTTCTTCAACAGTTTTCTTGGTAGGACTTGTCAGTTGAACATAGACAAATTCATCATAATCTTCTAGTTCTTTGGAATTTCCTTCATCATTTCTTTCTACAAATTCATCAATTTTCACATTTGCACTTTTTACTATTTTGTTAGATGATTTGATCAGACATTTAAATGCTTTGCTTCTAGAAGAATAACCTAGAAATGTTCCTTCTTCACTTTTCTGATCAAACTTGCCATTTCTATCATCTTTGTGTACATAGCATCTACTTCCAAAGATTTTAAAATAACTTACATTAGGTTTCTTGTCATACCAAATTTCATATGGTGTCTTCAAAGTACCTTTCTTCAGTTGTACTCGGTTCAGGGTGTAAATTGTTGTGCTTATTGCTTCTCTCCAAAATGTTTGTGGCACTTTCTTTTCAATCATCAGGGTTCTGGCACAATCCACAATAGATCTATTTCTTCTCTTAGCAATTCCATTTTGTTGTGGAGTTCTCGGTGCAGAGACTTGTCTTTTAATACCATGATCATTGCAGAATAAGTTGTACTCATTAGATGTGAACTCTCCTCCTCTATCTGATCTAAGACATTTTAGTTGTCTTCCTGTTTCATTTTCAACTCTTGCCTTGTACTATTTAAACATTTGAAAAGCTTCTGATTTTTCTTTTAAAAACATTACTGACATCATCCTTGAGTAATCATCCACAAATAATATGAAATATTTGTCACCATAATAACTTTGAACTTTCATAGGACCACAAAGATCAGTATGCACAAGATCTAAAATTCCCTTAGAAGTGTAAGACTTACTTGTAAAGTTTGACCTTGTCTTTTTACCCATCTAGCATCCTCAACACATAGCATTCTCAGGTTTTTCAAGACTCGGTAGACCTCTTACTCGGTGCTTCTTACTTATTTTGATCAGATTATCAAAATTTACATGACAAAACCTTTTATGCCATAACCAGGTATCATCTATCTTTGCATACAGACACTTGTTCCAAGTTGAGTCAAGGTAAAATGTATTACCTTTTGTTTGTGTCCCGGTAGCAGCTAACTTTCCATGCTTATCATGAACTTTGACAATTCCTTTCTAAAATTCTATTCGGTAACTTGTATTGTTTAGTTGTGCTACACTCAACAAATTGTATTTCAAACCTTCAACCCAATAAACATCATTGCATCTTGCATTGTCAAGAAGTGTTATAGATCCTTTACCTCTTACTGGACATGGTGCATCATTACCAAATCTTACATAGCCTCCATCATAATCTTTTAACATAACAAACTTGTGTTTATCACCTATCATATGATGTGAGCATCCACTATCTATGATCCAAGAATCATTAGTATTTATGTGAGATATTAGGGATTTTTCTTCATACCTTTCTTCATCTGATCCATCTTTGATAGCCACATAAACTACTTCCTTTGTATCAGTTTCATCTGATTTATCATCGTTGGATTCCTCATTGGATATTTAGAATGTCTTTCTATCTCTTCTTCTGAAGTCTCAGTGTCCTCTGCAATGATTATCTTTCTGTCTGTCATCTCGGTAATCTCTCTTTTCAGTATAATCTTTGTTAGGATAGTTAGAAGCCATATGTCCTATTTTATCACAATTGAAACATTTCAAAGGTAGTTTTCCTTTATACTTACCTTTGCCTCTTGGTAACCTTCTGGCTAATAGTGCTTCAAACTCTTCCTACTTTCTGATTTCCTCATACAGTTTGTGTACTTCTTCCATGTTCTTATGAAATCTTTCACTTGCTCCACTGTGATCTCCTTCAGAGTACTTGTACTTTCTTTCATTGTAATCATTAGATTCATCAAGATGAAAAGAACTAAATGTAGATTTGACTTTATTTATTGAAGATCCACTGTTATCAAAGTTACTTAACTCAAATGCATGTAGTTTACCAATAGTAGCATCTAAAGAAACTGGCATATTAGGTACAGACCTCAATTCATTGATTGCAAAGACTTGGATTGCATAAGCCAGTACAAGGGTTCTTAGCAACTTACTTGTTATATCCTTTTCTTCAATAGTTCCACCTGCTCCTTTGATTTGATTGAAAATCTCCTTTAGTCTTGTACTGTACTGGGTTATGTTCTCACCTTCATTCATCCTTATAGATTCAAGTTGTCCTCTTAGACTATCTAATTTTTCTCTTAAACATGTTCATCACCACCATATACAGATATGAGCTTGTCCCACATTGCCTTTGCATCATTGCAACCTTCTAGATCATTAAACTCTGAGTCGGTCAATGTAGATGTTATTTCAATCATTGCTTGGATATGTTCTTGCTTTCCTTTTATTTCTTCCATAGTCAATGGATAGGTGCTCGGTGTGATGAAATCATTTTCCAGATAATATACAACATATTCTCCAATTCCTGATAGGTGCAGCTTCATCCTTTTATGCCATGTAGAGAAACTTGACTTGTTCAGCTTCGGTGTATCCCTCTTATACATCTTTGGATCTTTGCCTCAAGTACCTTTAAACTTTTTTTCAGAGTCCAAAGCTCTGATACCAATTGATAGTTCTGATACTTAAAGATAAGTATAGATCCTAAGCTGATAAGATGAGAGGGGGGGGGTGAATCATACAAACTTTATCTTTCATAAAAACATCATATTCAACCTCGGTAACATATACCTCAGTAATATAACCAAAACTGCTAAACATGCAAACTCAAAAGCATATAAACATCATATCACTCATAACACTAGATTTAATGTGGAAACCCAAATAGGGAAAAACCTTTGTGGGATTTTGGACCCACTAAGAAATATACTCTTCTAGAGTATGCTCGGTTAAAAGCAAATCCTGTTAAAGATTACAAACACATTAATAGATGTGACCTGGTTAAGGGATTTCGCTCAGATCTGTTAGGATCTTCACCTTGTTAGAAGTGACCTTGTTAAAGGATTTCAAACACTCAATCAAAATGTCAGCTTGCTAGAGGGTTTTACAAATAAGACTGTTAAGTCCACTCGGTTAAGAGATTTTCTGTCACTTTCACAAAATAACAGTAATAAAATATATTTGCAACTTCACATCTAAAATGCTAAAGCAGATTCTTATTTGCTCAATACAATCTAGACATATAACTAATCTTGTCCATCTGCTGGGCTTCTATACTCTGTTATTCAAACAGGTCTTCAAGCTTCTGTGCTCAGTAATCACTATGTAGCATCCCTGTGCATACATTTTCCCGCATGCATTGTTTATCAATAGCTCCCTATTTATTAACAATTAGCTAACCACTTAATCTTCTTGATCACACTTCCCATGATCAATCATAGCCATCAGATCTTCAATCTTGTCCAGGTTCAATGTATCCTTCGATCTGAAAAACATTTTACCCTGCCTAGGAACTTGCATACATTTCTTGGAACTTGTGCTAGGGTAATGCGGTTCAATCTGCACTATAGATCTTCATGCCAATTTTCCTTTGTCATAGATTCTTTAAAAAACTTCATGCATGACATACCAATCATTTAATTAGTTCCAGCTCATCAAATTCCTTCATTAAATAATGCATGTAACCATTTAATGTATTCTGTTACAGCTCGACTACAACTCGGTAACAACTTGGTAACAACTCGGTAAATACTAAACTTCACTCGGTAGACATTCCGCCTTGATTAACCGATAGCGATAACCTTAGGGTTTACTGACTAGGTTCTTTGCTTGATAACATAGTATAGTATTAACCTTACAATTTACAACATATGTATGATGTTAAAACAATCTAAACATCATGATCTCATCATTGTTTGACTTGGTAATAGTTGCCCATTGAATACATTATTCATCCCCTTATTCATCATATTCTTTTTGTGTCTTTTACCGACATCTTTATACTCATCAAATCATACTTCTCAAGATATGGCAACATCATACTGAATTAGAAAATCAATTTCTTGACATCAATGAAAAAATAATAAAATTAAGACAGTAAACATCCTTAATCAGTTATATCCATAATCATCAACAACCTTCTCAATATCCTTATTGAAATGCCAACAATCTCCCATTGTCTATTATAATGCCAAATGCCAACAATGTTGGTTCAAGTCCCTAAGTATTCTAAATAGTTGGATTTGTCTTCTTCCCTGATAAATCTAAAGAATCAACTTGGTTTCTGTCTACTGCAGTGTAAACCCCATTTTAAGGAACCAACAAAAATGACGACTATGTTGGGGAATAGTTGTCTAGAATCTCTGGTTAGAAAATATTTAATCATCATATTAGTTGAGATTACCCCACCTGAGCCACAAGAATCTGCACAAGAGTCATAAGCTTATAATATTCTAGCTCCTTGTTGGTTGAGTCAATTCTCATGAATGTTGCCTAAGAATCTTTTATCATTCACTTTTCAATGTAATTTATATCAAGATTTATCCATATTACATGATTTTTCCATAATATCTCACAAGTTGTGAGTGGTGACTCTGAGATCTCTGCATCAGTGTGCATTATTTAAGAAAGAATTAAAGAAGAACCACAATTTGGCAGAAGAGATGAAGTACCATGACAAGTTGAGGAAATAAATCCACATGATGAAAGAGGAGTTGCAGTGTTGGTTTATGAACAAATCTGACCTGAGAACCTAGAGAGGATGTGAAGATAGTTTCAAATCTATCACTACAGCAAGCCAGAAAGATGATTTCCAACCACTACACTAACTCCAGGTATTTTTTTATTTTCATGAGTCAAATGTATTTCCATGAAAGTCATTTGTAGAAAATGTTTCCCTATTAAGTGAGTTAGGCACTAAGAAAGGGAATAGTAATGATTATTTTACATACTTCTGAGATATAATTTTTAGATTTTGTATTAAATTGAATGAAGTATGTTTTGAGCTATGTATTGTAATATTTTAAGATTGTGATGAAGGAAAGAAGTAGAGAAAAGAGTGAGAAGATGTATTGTTTGCCTATACATCCCCGTGAAATGTAAATGTGCAAAGTATGCAACCCTTGTCAAATCACAACATAATGTTCTCTGTTGAAAGATATAGACCATTAAATCTTAATGGTATCCAAGTTTTCCCAAACCCTGTTCCTATTAATGCTAGGGAAGATTTACCAAGTTTCAATGGGAAAGGTTCAAAATCAACACAACAACACCTGCATGAGTTTTCTGATTTGATGAGATATTTTGAGATTAGTCAAGAAGATGTTTTCATGAAGCTTTTTGTTTAGTCTTTGAAAAGAGATGCCAAAGATCAATCTGGTAAAAAAGTTAATCCAAGTTCAGCTATCAAAGGATTGATGGGTATTCAAGAGGAAGAAGATGAGTTGGTCCCTACTTTCAATATCATATTTGCAAGAACTTTGGATGAGATTCCTAATGGATATAGGCTCAATGATGCAGTATGTTTAGTTGTTTACTTAGCTGAATTTGATGAAGAGATGAGTTATTTATTGAGAGATAAGGATCCTAAAACCTTGCAATAGGCTTATAGGAAGACAATGAACATTGAGAGGAACTTGAAATATGGAACTCCTAAGGGTTATTTAGCTGCAATAGTTTGCTACCCTAAGACATCAGATGTTGAAGAAAGGTGTGAACCGAGAGGTGAAGGTCAATGTCAAAGTATTTACATCCTTGTTAATCACAATAGCCATGTTGTGACTTATTATCTAAACAATAATATGAATGAAGAGAACTTGCCTCAGGCAATGGCTATTCCTCATGTTAGTGAAGATAAGGGTAGTGAGAAATTATGTGACACAATTGATACATAGATAGAGATAATTTCAGTCACCATACCATGTGACAACAACATCAGTTGTCCCAATGAGAAGATCACACAAAGGGTCTATCCACACTCTTATGGTCGGAATGGATCTGATAGTTTGTATGAAGGAAAATTGGAGGGTTGTATATCTAATGAAGACAATAATGATATGCAAGGTTTTGATGATATAGATTCATTCTCTCAGGAATCAGTTGTGTGTAATGATGAGGACTTGAATATTCCCATACCATTTTTGGTTCATGATGTTGATAAGCTACAAGGTATGTTCAAATGAAGAAGATATGCTTAAGCTTTTGCTTATGCCATATCAACTTATTTAGAATCATGGGTGTGAAGAGCTAGTCTGGGTAGATATGCCTAAAACAAGTATTATAAGTAATGATACACTACCTGCCTCATTATAAATAACTCTTCATGCAATGGATCAAATTGTTCCTAAATTTTCTAATCATGAAAATATTTGTGAACCAATAAGTGTGGTTGGAGAAGATGAAACTCAAAGGGGTAAGAGAAGTCATGATGATCTTGTTCAAGCCTATGAGGGTCATAACATTGAGTACTTGTGTTGTGAGGATTATAATGATGAAAGTTGTTCTAGCTCAGATTGTAATTCCAAGGATGAATGTGATCTTGAGATAGGCAATAGTTTCAGTGAAGTTTCTAATGCACTGTTTGATGAGGATATAGATATGGATCAACCTGTTCTTTGCCTTAATATTTTGGAGAGATGTTTTCATCCGATCTCCAATCCTTTGTATGAGGAGATAATTGAGAATCTAGGAATATTGAATGTTGATCAAGGTGTGATTGTTGATTTGATGCTATTTTCCGAAGATCAGTTTTCTATGACTGGTTATGATAGTAATGTTGAAGGCGTTTTAGACATCTATGAGCATGGTTTATATGATAAGGAAAGAGCTATCCAAGTTGATCAAGGATTCCTAGTTGTCTCTTCTATTAGTAATATGCAAGAATACAAGTCAGAGTTTTTAATCACATGCCAGTTGAGTGACTACCTAATTAGAGGAGGTGTGGATGATGTCAAAATCAGGGTTAGCTTGCAGTTTGCAAATATTTATGTATGTGGTCAATTTATATGTAGTAATATTTTCAAGTTATTGATCACATATGCAGATGAAAATTAGACCTTTGATAAGGGTAAATACTAGTGTTTCAATTTTGATGGCCTTGGGCCATCAGTCAAAGTTTGATTTTTTCAAACTACAATATAGGGTGCAACGAAAGGAGGTTGACTCTACTACCCAATAGAGATGTACAAATTTATTCATACTTGTGATGATGATATGGAAATTGAGATATAGTTGATTTTTGAAGCTTTAATGAAATGGAATGGAACTAGAAGAGAAGTTAATACCAAAATGCTAAATTACAAATGCAGGTCATGAACTTGTATAAAGAGAAACTGAAACAAATTTCTAGATAAAGGTTTGATATTAATGTGTAAATTCTAGATTGGAAGACAAATGAAGGCATGATAAGTTTGATGTCACCTAGTTAAACCCATATCTGATTCAAAACAAGTGGGGAGAAGATTTTATTTCATGCTTTCTCCGAGGAATGACAGATGAAGTCCTTGAATCGCCTATTCATGGACAATTCTTGGAATTTTACTTATTTTGAAGTATCTCTTTTCCATGAGCACTAGATTAGGCTTTGTACATATTAAATTAGATTTATTTCCTGTTTGCATTGCCTTGTCCAGGTAGTTTCTTTTGGGTCTGCTCTGTAGTTGGTCTACTCCACCTGAGATTCTGGATCATCATCTCATCCCTAAGTGATGATCATCCCCAACAAGAGCCATTGATAGTCTTGAAAATGACTATGCAAAAATTTGATGTCCCTATCAGTATTTTAGTCATTTTGAATTAATGACGCTCTCTTTTCTCACCCTCAAGGTTTAGGGTTTTGGGTTTATGTGTTTCTGGGCAAGTCTTTTGTTAAAAAAACCCAAAGTCTGTTATGTTTCTTCATTACCTTTTTTCAATCAAGTCTGAGGGTTCTAGTGATGTTGGTGGGACCTCTTTATGTCCTAGGTATTAATTTATTTGGTAGGTCCTAAGTCTACATTTTGAATCTCCTAGGTGGGTCTCCTTTAAACACTTCCTCAACCACATGAAATTTTCTTAACTCTAGCCTTAATATTCTGGCCAATGTCTTTGTGATTAACGATCGAACAACTAAAGATTCCATAATTCTGCATGTGCATCAAATAGATGGTGATGTTTTAACCCAAGCAAGAAGGTGCATGAAGGATAGCAGTCAATGTTAAGCGGTTGTTGTAGCTAGTTTGTAAACAACAAATAGATCTGACGACCTTTGCACTCTCACAAAGGAAGATTCAGGGAAGTTAAGGACCGTGACATCATGAGATGATTCCACGTGCCCCAGGTAGACCAAGAAGGTACGATGGTGGGGCCGCTAACAAAATTAAGCTAGAAAATGACTGGATGATGCATGGTCAGAATTGTGTGGACTCGGTTGCCATAATGGAAAGTCAATATCATATTGACTAATGGTGATCATGCGATGTGCCATGCTGGACAAAATCTATAGTGGATGAAGAATGTGTTTCAAAATGGAGGTGATAAAGAGTATTTTTCATCACTCGTGTGGGAAAATAAAGGTGAAAGGAAATGATATTGTTGACATAAGATGAATAGAGATAAGTCAAGACACATGGACACTGACTGATTTTCAAGAAACCCATTCTAAAGGTTGTTCTATGGGTTGAAGTGAATTGGAAAGAAATGCTAAGAATTTTAGGGAGTCATTTGAGCAAGTTCTATCATCATGACAATGAGAGTTTGAGATTAACTGAAGCATAAGGGGATAAGGATATTTTTTGAGTTAGCAATGAAGTGATCAACGACCTGTCAACAAGATTATAGGTAGCTTACTGTTGGGGATTCTCATAAAAGGGTAATAATCAATAAACTGTCTTTGAGAAAACTTCAAAAGGATAATGACTCCATATCCAAAAAAGAAATTCTGAAACATAAATTATGCAGTCAAGAAAATAATGTGATCAAAATAAAGTTGTTCATGTAGAATGAGCTTTGTTAGAGGGAAGGAGATTGATAGTTTCAATCTGACGGTGTCTTGGATCTGAAGGATATAATTTCTTATGTCCATTTGCTGGCAGGATGAGTAGAAAGAAAAGAAGTGATTATTTTTCATGCATGAGCACCTCCAAGTGAGATAGTTTTTATTATAATTACAGCCAAGTGGTGTTTTCAGTTGGTAGAAAGAACAAAAATCTTATTATCTTCTAGGAAGGTTTTGAGATGATAATGCTTTTTTAGTAATATCATGAAAGGAGTTACAGTGAGCTCTATGATACCAGATGTAAATTCTTCTTGAGTGAGTATTTTTATAGTCAGTGGAGTCTTGAAAGTTTGGAGGATAGTTAGTGGAGGCTTGAAATCCATTTTTCATCAGAACAAGCCCTACATGATACATCCTTTGCCTCTCCTCTGCCACTAGGTGGTAGAGGGTTCTAGGAAGGCCCTCACAGAGGAACATGAGCAGAACAAGGTTGGGGAGGATTCAACAACCAATCATCTTTGCACTAACATGGAAGTTGCAATGCCTTCCCTTCACTTTATGTTCCTTTGCAAGTCCCTTTTCCCACTTTCTCTGATCCTAGGTGTGATATTTTACCAAGATTAAGAGGAAATGGAAAGCACAAATAAGAGAGAACAAAATAGATGATAGAAATAAACTGTATTCTATCAAGATGAAAATACTGATCAATTGGATCATCAATTGTTACATACAATGAATATGAGCCTGCTTATATAGGCAAGGCTATATGGATATGTGAGCACACAAACATGACATGTGGCTAAATAAGAAACAAGGGTAGGTAGGAAATAGGTGGGGGTAGGTAGGAGAAACAACATAATATTCCACATGAGGTGGATCACCCACTGAATGTGGAATGTAACAACAAGATAAGTCCACAAAAGGTGGAAATTCTCCTACGCACACTATCCCAATATGGCACAAACACCCAAGTGTCTCATACCCAAACTACTATGAAATCCATTTCCTAAGTAAACTTAAGTAAGGTGTAATAATATCCAAGATGAATAATTATTTACACCAACATTGGGCATGAAGACTGGAGCTCCTCCTCTAGTTTAGGGGTGACTTTACTTTTTGTTGGGATCTAAACCCTCTTCTAGAAGGGAAATGCTCTGTAGAGCATCAAGGCACATCTCATGGTCCATCTAGGAGCATTGAGGGTGATAGTGGCATGACTCAAAAGTTTTTGTTTCTATGAACATGCAGTTAGGAATTTTGGCTCTACCTCATCATGAAGTGTTGGTATGGATAGTTTTTTGGAGATTGTGAAGAATCACAAGAAGTCTTGTAGGCTTGTGACATGTGTCTCCTCTAGCTTGAAGCTTGTTTTCTCCCTTGAGTCTATAAACAAGAATTCAAGGCCATCAGATGGAGTCAAGAAATTTGGTCACAAATCTTTGGTCCAAATCCTTGGTCATGTACATTAAATCTAGGTGAAATGAGGAGGCTGTAAAAGTCATTTACAAAGCAAATAAAATGGGTCTTGTGTCATATTTTATGAAGGTTCTTGGAGGAATTATATGTAAGATGATTTGTCACAAAAAATGGCTTTTAGATGAAGGAAAACCTATTTCAAATCCATTTCTCCAGTGTGTAACTCTGTTATGTTTTGAATGAATAGAGTCAAGGGTTCTCTCATTCATTGTATTGTTATGATGTATGTATATTCTATTTTTGCTTTGATCTAAGGGGTAAATTAAATCCTTAAATAGAATTGGAGACTGATAGGGCTTATACATGGATTCAGATAAGTATTTTGGGTTGGGATATACAAATGAGAGATATTGTAAGGCAGTATTATCTTAGATCTTTAGCTATTAGAAAAAAGTTCTGTTATATTTTCGTCTTACATTCTTTCAATTTTAGTCATCCAATTGATAAAACACTGGTCATGGCTTGTAGATGTCTCCAATGATAGTTTTGTACTCATAACTCATCGACGACTCTCTGTAAACTGCGAATATCAGAACATCTTTTCATTTTTGTATATGTTGTCACTTGTTGATAACGTCTCATCCTCCAAAGTAGGTCAAGGATCACTAAGAGCTAGCCACTCTGTAACAATCTCCCTCTTCTTTGAGCCCTCTTAAGAATGAGATCTTCTACTTTATTTTAATGTCATTTGCAAAGTGTGGTGCAGAGATTTGCAGGTGCATTAAGGGATCACCCTCCCGGGTTCTGCAGAGCTCGAAGTGTAGAAGGATTAGCAGAAATCCTTGTCACATGTTGGTCCAAGTCCATAAGTATTCTAAATAGTTGGAGTTGGCTTCTAACCTGATAAATCTGAAGAATCAACTTGGTTTATGTTTGTTGTAGTGTAAACCTTACATGTACAATTAAAATTAATAAATGTCTTTTGTGTTTTGTGTGCTTGCACAGATGTTTGGGTGGACCCATCATTGCACTTGAGTATCCTCTCCCCTTGCCCTCGTCGACCTTGGGTATAAGAGAAAAGGTGATCAACAAAACTTGCATTTTTAATTTTTGTAGAGAGGGGTATTATTGATTGGGAATTTCATCACCCCACATGGGTACTTAGAATTGTGATATGTTGGGGATATCGACTCTCTTAGCATGATCTCAAGTAGGTTTTTCCGATCCGTTGTATAAATAAGTTGATCAAGCGGCTGAAGTGGTGAGTGAATTCATTGTATGTGGGGGCCTTCCCTGCATCGATAAGGTCAGTTAGTCTTAAGTGGATTGCTTTGAGAATCCATTGTTGGATCGGTGATCTCTCATAAATTATATTAAGAACCTTGTTTGGTAGCCCAAAATCCCACATTCATAGTGCAGGGGATGCAGATCGTACCCCAAAATTACCTCTCTTGTACCCACCCAAGATGAGATAGCAATTCCCCATATAATACTGTAGCGTCGTAAATTGTATGCACTTGCTAGGGTGGTACAATTTCACACCTAGTTTAGCACCCGCCTTGGTGCATTTTACATTTTGCATTGCATTTCTCCTTTAGCACTTAATTAATCAAATTAATTAGGTCTAAGGTCTTATTTCATCATCCTTCACATCATAAAGTCGGGCCCTTTCATTAAAATGTGCCCCTTTTCATGTTATTCCTCCAATATATCATTCAATCAAAAACCCTAATTAAGTCCTATTTTGAACTTGGGGACTTGATTTCAGGGGTCAAAACATCTCGAAATCACCTGTAACTTCGGGATTCTCTCTAAAATCATCATATCTGATGGCCCTGAAAAATTTGGTGAAAAGTTTCCAGGACCATGGCGCTCGGAGTGCACACGGTCCCGGACATTTTTCTCAAAATTTTAGGAGCACGATCCAATCATAAAATAAAGCTTAACCCCAAGAAATTGGCGGGAGATTCAATCTCTAGGTCAGCCAAAAGATGAAATTACGACCTAGGGTTTCATACATAAGAGCTCTCTTTCTTCATTTGAAAGGATCCGAATTTTGTTTTCAGGAACCTCATATGCAGCGAAAGAGAAGATCTTTGAAGATTTCAACAACATTCAACATCCCTCTATCAAGAATTTATCAATTCCATTCATCCATTTAGGGCTTGGAAGACATTGAAGAACAATAGGAGATTACCGACTGAAGATTGGCTTGTACCCCTCCCTTGGGGGTTGGGTATGATTTCATGTTGTTTTCATGTCTTTGCATAAGCTTCAATATATCATTTATTCATGCTTTAGATCACTTTGCATCTTGATTTAGAGCATTTACATTATCATTTACAAGCAATAAGGGTTTACTTTCTAGGTTGCTCTAGTTTGCTTACTTGCATTTTAGATCTTGCACACACACAAGGTCTGCACACACATTACTTTTACAATACAACTTGGCTATTCGTGGAGGTGGAAATCACCGAAGTGGGGGTTTGAATAAGGTAAAACCCTATATAGCCGCCCAAACACCTTTTTCAGATACAAGTGCAGGTTTCGGGACTCGGACGACGCCGCAGGTTGCAGATCCGGGAAAAGCAGGTTGAGACAGCACTCCCCACCAAATTGCAGAGCAAAAGACTAGGACAGGGGCGTGGGGTGCCCTGGTCCTACCAGGATAGGGGCACTGGGTGCCTTGGTCCCTGGGACAGAGGCGCTGGGCGCCCTGGTCCTCCTGACAGACAGCATTTCCGACAGTTTTCCAGAGTGCAAAATGGCAGTTTCAGGTGCAGTTTCCGGGATAGAATCAGGACAGTGGCGCTCGCGCCCCCGTCCCGAACATTTTCAATCAAATTTTGACTCTGGGTACGCATCTGTATTCTTGTCTTGTCCTTGTGTTTGTAGCTTTCCATTATTTAAGTTCAATTCTGCAATCTTGTTATTAGTTCATACTTGTATTTTAGGGTTAGGAATTGAACTTGCATAATCTTACCTTTCAATTACAACAAAGGAATAGAAATCCTAATAGGTAGCCCGTGGCTCTCTCTTTCACAAAAAGAAGTAGCCAATTGTGTGATACCTCTAGGCTCTTTCGTATTCCGTAATGTGTGTAAAAAGGTAGGATTAGGGCATGATAACCTAGTCTCGCTTTTTCTCCCACACATTTTGGTGAACCCGACGTGAATCTATCATTGCTTCCTCTTGCATTGCATTTGTTAGATCTAGATCTAGATTTAGTGTGTTTTCATTTCATTTTCATTAAAAAGAAAAAAAGAAAAAAAAAAAAAGAGTGTGTTTCTTTGCACTGTGTGTTTAATTTTCATGCAACTTTTATTTCAAAATGTCAGACTTTTATTTGCAAAATGTTCATGCTTATGATGATTATTATGAGTATAGCCAAGATGAATTAGATGAAGCTTTAGATGATTTTTTGAACCCTAAAGATGCCAAACCTTCATTTTACCAAAGACTCATAAACCTTGTTACTATGCCATTTAGGTGTGATGAGAAAGATAAGTCGAATGGTTCCTCTCAAGGGTACATTCCTATCAACTCTTCCACTAAATCTAGTAACATGGTTGTTTTCAACAATCCCCTCTATGAAGAGATATCTCCTTTTGAACCAAAGGATAAACCTTTTGATAGCTATGATCATACTTTGTTGGATGATGCTCTTGATGACTTTGTGGCTTTATCAAAATCTTTAAACAAGAACAAGACTTCTAAATTGGTTAACATGATAAACTTGAATGAGCATAATAAGCCTCTCTTTGAAGTCCAAGGTGCTTATCCTTCTCCCACCTTTCAAGTTCCTAAATCACCTCTCCTTACTGTCCAAGGAGGGTATGATCATGATTCCTTTCGTACTCCGAATAAACCAATCATCACTGTGCAAGGAAGAAAACCTATAAGTCCTTATAGTTATGCCAAGCAAATAACTAGAGAGAGTTATCATGCGGTTGCCCATACTTATCATACCGGAATTCTTCCGCCAGCTCCATGTATTTCACAAGTTCTTAGTAAGGAATATGATCTCATAGAACAACTTAAAGTTACCCCTGCTAAGATATCCCTTTGGGATTTGATTCAAACTTCTTCCGCTCATCATGGAATGTTACAAGATGCTTTGAAAGATTTGAATGTTCCTCCACCGAATACATCTAGTAATATAGCATCTTTGGTTAACTCTGTGATGAATCCTAAAGCTCAAATTGTGTTTACCCAAGATGAGTTGCCTACTAGTGAAATTCAACATCAATATGATCCCTTGATGATTGTGGTTATCATGAAAGACACTGCTATAAGACGAACACTAGTAGATAATGGCTCTGGTCTTAATGTGTGTAGCATTAATCTTTTGCATAAGATGAATGTGGATACATCCCTAATTGAGCCGGACTCTCATCCTATTCGAGGCTTTGATAATGTGGCTAAAACTTCATTAGGTACTATCACCTTACCCGTCACAGTGGGGCCTGTTACTTTGCCTACTCCTATCCATGTTATGTCGGGAAATCTAACATACAACTTGTTATTAGGGAGACCTTGGATTCACAGTATGCAAGCTGTCCCCTCTACATTGCATAGACAAGTTAAATTTATCTATAACAATAAGACATATACCTTGATAGGTGATACTAATTTCCAAGCTTGTTTACAAACATCTACTTCCAAAGGGGGTTCTTCTAAGCCGTCCTCGTCTAGTGATGACTCTTTAAATAAGATACCTATCGATGAATCCTCGCTCTCTGATGATCAAAATTCTTTGGATGAGTCTGGAGCTCCTGAAGAAGACTCTTCTCGACTTGAAACTACACATAAGAAGGATTTTGATCCTGAGAAGGTGCTCGCAGACGACGATTGGGGATCCCTTGATTTTAATCCTACCTTTGTAGGTGAATATAAGGTTCCTTCTAAAGAGCTTAAAGCTAAAAAGAAGGAAGAAGCTAAAAATCTGTCAATCTTACCTGAGCCTATGAGCAATAATTTTGTGGCCGCTTCTCAAACTTCTTCTCCTCACACCTCTGATTCTGAAGAGTTTGATTCTTTGTCTTATGAAAAACCACCTTCTCTTTCTGAAATGGCTGATCGTTATGGTCGTGGTTTTCGCATTTTTGCTAAGCATGGGTATCATGGAAATCATTGTGGCGCTCACGAACAAGGGATAAAGGTTCCTCTAGAGAATAATCTTCACAATTATGCCTTTGGACTTGGCTATAATCCCTGCAAGCGCACTAAAGCTTCTAAGAGACCATGTATTAGTGTTAATGCTATTTCTACATCTCTATCAATGCAACACCCCGAGTACATTGATGAGGATCCTTCGTGTGCCTGTGCTTTGGATGTTTTTCCTACCGATGATGCTTTAGCTGAGTTTTTAGGAGCATATGATACTCTTCCTCGTTATCATCACAATAGGGGACTCCCTTATTGTTTGAACACTAAAGCCTATTTTGGAAAAGAGATTGATAATGATGAGATTGTGAAAGAATTCCCTCAGTTAAAGGATACTCCTCAACAAAGTAATCTTCTCATAAGTGACACCACTAATGTTAAGATGGATCCTTGCAATGAAGAAAAAGTTATTAAAATTGGAAAATGTTTGGATGAAGAGGAACAAAAACAATATGAAGATTTATTGCATGAATTCCTCGAGATCTTTGCTTGGACATACTCTGACATGCCTGGTATAGATCCTAAGATTGTTACTCATAACATTGTCTTAGTTCCTGAAGCTAAGCCCGTGAAACAAAAGATTCGAAAAATGAATCCTAAGGTGGCTCTGCTTGTTAAGGCTGAGATTGAAAAGTTATTGGAGGTTGGATTTATCCGCCCTATTGATTATTCCCCGTGGATTTCAAATATTGTCGCTGTGGCTAAACCAGATAATAATATAAGAATGTGCACCGATTTTCGAGATTTAAATAAGGCTTCTTTAAAAGATGATTTCCCTCTTCCAAACATTGACATGATAGTTGATTCTACGGTAGGACATGCCTTGTTATCCTTCATGGATTAGGATACAATCAAATTTACATTAACCCTCAAGATCAATTCAAAACTGCTTTCACCACTCCTTGGGGTATGTTTTGTTGGATAATGATGCCTTTTGGACTTAAAAATGCCGGTGCAACTTATCAACGAGCGATGACCCTTATCTTTCATGATTATATGCATAAGAATTTAGAGGATTATGTTGATGATATTTTGGCCAAATCCATTCTTTGCATAGATCATATTAAAATCCTTTGTCAAATCTTTGAAAGGATTCGTAAATATCACATGCGCTTGAATCCTCGAAAATGTGTTTTTGGTGTGGATAGTGGAAAACTATTAGGATTCATAGTTTTGCATCATGGGATTGAGGTGGACACTAAGAAAATAGATGCTATTGTCAACATGCCACCTCCTAGAAATGTGTCTCAACTTAAAAGCTTATAAGGAAAGATTCAAGCTATTCGTAGGTTTGTATCTCAACTTGCGGATCGTACTTTTCCTTTTACTCAACTTCTCAAAAAGAATATCACTTTTCAATGGAATGAAGATTGTCAGCAAGCATTTGAAGATTTAAAAGTGTATCTGGCTAATCCTCCTATCCTTCGACCAGCCGAACCTTCTAAACCCTTCCTGCTTTATACAGCTGCTTCCTCTCATGCTCTTGCAGCATTATTGGCACAACATGATAAAGATGGTAAGGAGTGTCCGGTTTATTATATAAGTCATACCTTACTCGATTATGAGACTCGATATTCTACGATAGAAAGACAATGCTTGGCCTTGGTGTTTACGACTCAGAAATTGAGACATTATCTCTTAAATTCAGAAGTCCACGTCATGGTAAAGTTTGATCCGTTGAAGCATCTTTTTCTAAAACTGATTTATCAGGACGCCTAGCTAAGTGGGTTATGATGTTAACTGAATTTGACCTTAAATTTGTTTCACAAAGAGAAATTAAAGGGCAAGCGTTGACTGATCACCTAGTTGAGGCCCCTTCACATTTCTCCTTCCCTAACCCTGAGTCTTTTCCTGACGACTTCATTCTTTGTACAGAGAAAGATGAAACTTGGGAGTTATACTTTGATGGCTCTAAGTGTCGTACAGGATCGGGGGCAGGGGTTGTTTTGATTTCTCCTATGAAGAAGTCCATTCCCTTATCTTATCGTCTCAATTTCCTATGTACCAATAACATTGCTGAGTATGAGGCTCTTATAGCAGGAATAAAGGCAGCCTTAGCTCTGAATATAAAACACATACATATTTTTGGAGATTCTCAATTGATTATAAGACAAGTAACAGGACTATATCAAGCGAAACAAGACAAATTATCACAATATAAAGACCTTGCTATCTCTTTGTTACAAAAATTTGATTCTTACACCATGGAACCTGTTCCTCGAAAAGATAATTGACATGCGGACGCAATGGCATGTGTGGCTTCTTTGATATCTTTAGAGGACCCTATGGTTGATCTTAAATTTGTTATTCACAACCTTATTTCTCCAGCTATTGTAGATGATTCTAGCTTGGTGACATGTTGTGATTTTATAGACTCAGATGAATGGTATTCGCATATCGTAAGATACTTGACTGATGGTACCTTTCCTGATTCCACTAATAGGAACACTAGGGCTAGAGTTCGCAAGCTATCCACTAGATATATCATTCTTTCTAATGTTCTTTACCGAAGGGGTTATAATGGTCTTCTCCTTTGTTGTCTTAACAAATTGGAAATCCCTATTGCTCTTGAAGAGGCGCATTCAGGTGCCTGTGGGGGGCATTTTGGAGGCAAATCCTTGGTTCAAAGATTGCTTCGTATGGGATATTATTGGCAAACTATGCAGCATGATTCTTTTTCATTTGTTAAGAAATGTCATCAATGTCAACAACACAATAATTTGATTCATGCTCCTGCCCAAGAACTTCGTTCTCATGTAGCTTCTTGGCCTTTCTCTGCATGGGGGCTGGATCTTATTGGTAAAATCTCCCCTCCTTCATCTCAAGGACATACTTTCATTATAACCGCAACAGATTACTTTACAAAGTGGGTAGAAGCCGTTCCCCTTCGCTCTACTACTACTGAAGTCATTTGTCAATTTCTTCTAGAAAACATTATTTCTCGATTTGGGATACCTTCCACTATAATCTCTGATAATGGGACATCATTTAAGAACAAGGACGTGAAGAAATTCCTCGAGAAGTATCATATCAAACATCGATTTTCTACACCATACTATCCTCAATCAAATGGTCAAGCTGAATCATCCAATAAGATAATTGAACAAATTCTTCATAAAACCGTGAATAAGCATGGTAAGGATTGGAGTACTCAGCTAATTTATGCTCTTTGGGCCTACCGAATGAGCGTACGAATTGCTACCGGAACTACACCTTATAATCTTGTTTATGGTGCTGATGCTATTATGCCTTTAGAATTAGAGATTCCATCACTTAGAGTTTCTCTCAAAGGTATAGTAGATGATGATGCTTATAGAGAACAAAGACTTCAATAGCTTGAGATGCTTGATGAATAGCGTATAAATGCTCTTGAGCATATTCAAGCGTATCACAAAACTTTACAACGAGGTTATAATGATAAGGTTATTCAACGTTCCTTCTCAGTGGGTGACTTAGTGCTCTATGAGAATCAGCGCAATGTGAATGCCTTACCTAAAGAAAAGGGAAAATTTAGTCCTAATTGGCTTGGACCGTATATTGTTATTGAAGATTATGGATCAGGTGCTTACAAAATAGCGGGTGTAGATGGTACGTCTCTTAAAGACCCTATAAACGCTATGCACTTGCATAGATACTATGCTTAATTCCTCATTCCTTATCATTCATCTATTTCCTTTCTCACTTCTTCAAAATTGGATAATATGTTAGCATATCTTTGTTAGAGCAAATGGAATTAAATGATGTTTTGTTTAATCTATATTGCTTCGTTCCTGACAAGCGTGTTTCTTTACTTTATGGTTTGTCTTGAATTCATTTTATGTAAATTGCAAAAGATTTACATTTTTTCATTATGTTGGCATATTATACAATATCTTTATGTGTTAAGTTGAATCGTGTCATGTTGTGTTTAAATTCAAATTAAATCACATTAGTTATATGATTCTTAGGCTTAACACATATTTTTCTTCCCTATCATAATGTAGTACTTGATCAAATATTTTAATTAAGTTGCACATATATCAATTTAATCATGAAGCATTGAGAAATCAATCACATGGAAATTAAATTCAGAACATACATGTACATCTACCAAATGTATTAACTTTAAACAAAATACCCATTGTTTTTAGACATTAAAGATAACACGTTTGAGACAAAGAAGCATGTATATATATATATATATGTGTGTGTGTGGATCAATATACAAAGGTAGGTCACTACACATCCAAAATGTGACCTACCCTACATCATAAGATCATCTCCTATCCCTAGGGCTGGTGGCTGGAGAGTGACGACTAGATGCTCCCTCCTGATCTGGCCGTGCGGGTGAACCCATAGGGGTATACCGTGATATAGATCGTGAATGGCTCCGAGAGGAACTCCTACGATCCCTATCCATAAGCATCACGCGATACGAGGTAGCCTCGGCCTGAGCTACTGCTAGATCACGCTGTGCCCGCTGAAGGTCCTCTGATAGAGCTCGCTCTCTCTCCCTCCATATCTCTACCTGTACTCGAAATGGGGAAAACAAATCATCATGCCGACCCGCGTTCCCTTGAGGTCTATAAGCAACCTGTGAGGAACTAGGGATTTGTGCCGTCGTGGAGATATCTGTTACTGCTTGCTGGATCAGAGAACGCCACTCTTGCACATTAGCTGTAGCAGTAGAATAGAACTTGTATTAGTACCATTGTATATCATCAAAACATCAATCAATCAATTTAAACCTACTATACCTGGATCTCCCTCACGCTAGTAGGGATCGTGATATGGTAGCATCTGTGACTGGGAACTACTAGGCTCCCCACGCTCAAATAATCTGTGCACGATGGGTGTAGGCTGGCCCATACTAGAAACAGGTCTCCGTATCGCCTCATGTTCTCCCTTTTGGGGAATAAGAGGAGGATCCAGGGCTATGGTATCATCTCCTGAATGGTGGGGAGTGGCATCTGACCCATCCTCATAATCTCTATCCTCATCTCTATCCTCATCCTCCTCCTCCTCGACACTAGGCTGATCCCCTGTGGGTGGATCAGGATCTCCTGCCTCCTCATGACCCTCTCCCTCCTCTGACCTGGATCCCTGATCCTCATCTCGGTCTCCATGTCTCCATGGGCCTGGATGGCCTATCGGGTGATCTGGTGGAAAGATAGGCCCTGGGTATGATCTCATAAACCATGAGAGATACCTGCGCTGTGCCCCGGGATCTGTAGCATAATCAGTGACCACATCCTAGTCGGACCCCTCTATATATGTGATCTCGATATCATCTATCATAGGTCTTGCTACTACTCTGGGTCTGGGAAGGACTCGTGAGTGTCGAGTGTAGATGGGCACATCGGCTGGAACACACTGCTCTAGCCCAAACTGCCTCCGTACTCGGTCAAAGTAGAATGGGACTATGATGTGTGGATATTGCCCTCTCAAAAGGCAGTTCCTTTGTAAGCATGCTAACTGTCTCTCCATTCCATCCCATCTGTGCATCCGCAGATATGGTCTCCATACAGTCACCTCAGCGGTCAATCTGTCAAATGTCACTCTCCAATGCAATAGATCTCCAAATCTCCACTCACTGGTAAGTGGATAAGCAAATACCCTAGGTCGCTCACTAGCCACACTCATCGGATAGCCGACAGGCCTGGTGCATGTAAAGTGCTCAAATATCCACACCTGCAGAAGTGTGCATGTCATCAAGCTGCAACCCTGTCCAAAAACATACTCCTCGAGGTCGTGATAGAGATGTGCAAGCATACTCTGACCCCAGGCATATACTCTCCTGTGTCTCTCCATAGCCCTGATGCACCATGTGAGACCCCCATGCATGTGCGTACCTCACCCATTAGGGCAGACAACTAGTGCAATGATGGCTATCATAAGACATGTCATGAGGGGCACATCTCCTGTAGGATGTAAGAGCCAGCTGACTATGATACGACCTTTCATCTCACTCGACATGACTCTCCCTATGCAATATACCTGCTCCCTTTGATGATCCTCTACTGACCGATCGGTCGCATATGTCATGGTAGCTCCTCTGATCGGTAGGTGAAGAATGCGGTACACATCCTCAAGTGTCACCGTCATCTCCCCTACTGGAAGCTGGAACGTGCATGTGTCAGGATCCCATCGCTCCATGAGTGCCATCAGCATCGCGGGATGAAATCGAATGGCCGGCATAAGAATCATAGACCACAAACCTACTATAGACAATGTATCTCTCTCTGTCTGAGTAAGCTGGGGAATCTGATCTCGCAAACTGCGAAGAATCTGCCCTGATGTATGCTCTCTCATGTATGGGAGACCCTGCAACACAAAAACATAACAATAATCAGTACTTAATCATCAAAATCATTCATGCAAACTGTCGAACATCGTATACTAACCCTGACATCTCTCGTCAAGTCCTGATTAGGACCATGGCGCCCTGTCAGGGACCATGGTGCCCTGTCAGGGACCATGGCGCCCTGTCAGGGACCATGGCGCCCTGAAGGGACCATGGCGCCCTGTCAGGGACCATGGCGCCCTGAAGGGACCATGGCGCCTTGTCAGGGACCATGGTGCCCTGAGGGGACCATGGCGCCCCATAGGAACCATGGCGCCCCACAAGGACCATGGCACCCTAGGTGGGACCCAGGGTCAGATTCCAGGGCCCGTAAATGATCACAAAAAGTCAAATGCAGAAAATCAAAAGTCAACGTTCAGTCAACTCACCTCGTCCAGTGGCTCGTCATCGATCACGGCCTGTCGCAGGATCTCAATCCTCGTGGGACGCTTCGGTCATTGTGAAGGCATGATGATGGCTATGTGGGCTCCTCTGCAATAAACAATATTCAAAAATCAACAAAGTGACAAATGCAAATGTCACTTTCAAGGTATATACTTTCATTCCTTTACCTTTACTTTCAAAACCCTAATTTTCCTCTATCACTCATTTCATCATAACTTGAGTTTGGGAGATGCGATTTTTGAACTGTTTGTTGCGTAGGAATTGTATTTTCATTCCCCTACTCTCGGGATGTTCCAAAAAGTGCTCTAATGAAGCCTTTTCAGTGAACATCCCTCATCAATACTCTCTTACACAATTTGTCATAAGTAAACATGCTACCCTGTTTCACCTCCCTAATAAGCAAGTCAAAACAGGGGGGGCATATAGCTACTCACAAATTTCATCACTTTCCTTAGTAAGCATTAGGTGATTTTGTGATCTAACGTGTGTTTTGTAGGGTGCGGTTCCTAACTGTGTATTGCAGATACCGCTGGGGGCTTTGTTCGACGAACTTATGGATATATCCTTTTTCAAATGATGTTTACTTTCTGTACTTTAGCTTGCATATGCACGTAGTACTCATATGACCGCTAAAGTGGGGGCTAAATGTAGCATCGTAAATTGTACACACTTGCTAGGGTGGTACAATTTCACACCTAGTTTAGTACCCGCCTTGGTGCATTTTACATTTTACATTGCATTTCTCCTTTAGCACTTAATTAATCAAATTAATTAGGTCTAAGGTCTTATTTCATCATCCTTCACATCATAAAGTCGGGCTCTTTCATTAAAATGTGCCCCTTTTCATGTTATTCCTCCAATATATCATTCAATGAAAAACCCTAATTAAGTCCTATTTTGAACTTGGGGACTTGATTTCGGGGGTCAAAACATCTCGAAATCACCTGTAACTTCGGGATTCTCTCTAAAATCATCATATCTGACGGCCCTGAAAATTTGGTGAAAAGTTGCCAGGACCATGGCGCCCGGAGTGCACACGGTCCCGGACATTTTTCCTGAAATTTTAGGAGCACGATCCAATCATAAAATAAAGCTTAACCCCAAGAAATTGGCGGGAGATTCAATCTCTAGGTCAGCCAAAAGATGAAATTACGACCTAGGGTTTCATACATAAGAGCTCTCTTTCTTCATTTGAAAGGATCCGAATTTTGTTTTCAGGAACCTCATATGTAGCGAAAGGGCAGATCTTTGAAGATTTCAACAACATTCAACATCCCTCTATCAAGCATTTATCAATTCCATTCATCCATTTAGGGCTTGGAAGACATTGAAGAACAATAGGAGATTACCGACTGAAGATTGGCTTGTACCCCTCCCTTGGGGGTTGGGTATGATTTCATGTTGTTTTCATGTCTTTGCATAAGCTTCAATATATCATTTATTCATGCTTTAGATCACTTTGCATCTTGATTTAGAGCATTTACATTATCATTTACAAGCAATTAGGGTTTACTTTCTAGGTTGCTCTAGTTTGCTTACTTGCATTTTAGATCTTGCACACACACAAGGTCTGCACACACATTACTTTTACAATACAACTTGGCTATTCGTGGAGGTGGAAATCACCGAAGCGGGGGTTTGACTAAGGCAAAACCCTATATAGCTGCCCAAACACCTTTTTCAGATACAAGTGCAGGTTTCGGGACTCGGACGACGCCGCAGGTTGCAGATCCAGGAAAAGCAGGTCGAGACAGCACTGCCCACCAAATTGCAGAGCAAAAGACCAGGACAGGGGTGTGGGGCGCCCTGGTCCCTAGGACAGAGGTGCTGGGCGCCCTGGTCCTCCTGACAGACAGCATTTCCGACAATTTTCCAGAGTGCAAAACGGCAGTTTCAGGTGTAGTTTCCAGGACAGAATCAGGACAGTGGCGCCCGTGCCCCCGTCTCGAACATTTTCAATCAAATTTTGACTCCGGGTATGCATCTGCATTCTTGTCTTGTCCTTGTGTTTGCAGCTTTCCATTGTTTAAGTTCAATTCTGCAATCTTGTTATTAGTTCATACTTGCATTTTAGGGTTAGGAATTGAACTTGCATAATCTTACCTTTCAATTACAACAAAGGAATAGAAATCCTAATAGGTAGCCCGTGGCTCTCTATTTCACAAAAGGAAGTAGCCAATTGTGTGATACCTCTAGGCTCTTTCGTATTCCGTAATGTGTGTCAAAAGGTAGGATTAGGGCATGATAACCTAGTCTCGCTTTTTCTCCCACACAAATACATGCTTAGATCTTTAGGGAAAGAGAATCCGGTATGCCTAAGAAGTGAGTGCATTGTAAGGGGGAGCCAGTGCTACCAAAATCTCTATCTATCCGCTTGTTTGAGGTATCTCTTGTGCAAGAGGTCTATTGAATGGTTTCCAATTTCCAGCCTTAGGGTGTATGTCTTAAAGCGTGTTTTCATTTGTACAAAACCTATAAAATCTATTTGGGCTAATCTAGGCCCCCATCACTTTCATGCTCATTATTGAGGCATTACACTTGGCCAATGTGTTTACTTTGCTTGATGTGTTCTTGCCAAGAGTAGTTGACAATCATCCATCCCCAAACATTTTCTAAACATTTTACCAAACATTTGATAACCTTCCAAACAAAATTTTCACAAGTCCAAATCATTTCCAATCCATTAATTTCCTTCATGTGTCATAACACCAAATCCCTCAAACATCCTAAAAATTCCTGTTGCCATCAAGTCAAGAAGAAGAAGCCTAGTTACAAGGAACTCCTCAAACACCAAAAATTTTATACATCAATCGCAAACTCTTGCATAAGCATAGAACCTTCTTGTATAGGTTCTATGATTACCTTCATGGTTATGGAAATGAGTTTTATGAGGAGTCATTAAGAGCCCAAGTTTTCCAACAAAGAAGTGCTTTATCCCAAAGTACTAACTTTAGTAGTCCCATCAATTTATCATAACTAGCTAAGAATCCCATCACCTATTGAGTCACCCTAGGGTGATGTTTCCATTGCACCACACTTATTTCCCATAATCAATTTCATTTCCTTCCATATTCACTATTCAATCATCTTCTAAGGACTTAGCGTAATCAAATCCAATCATTCAATCATTTTAATCCCAATCAATCAATCAATCAAATCAACCTCATTTAAAGGTTCAGATCTTTGTGAAGTTTAATTTTGACCTTATCTTAAATCAATCATCCTTTGGCTTTGTGCTTGGGGATTAATCTACCCCAAGTACCCTTGCCTAATCATTTGGGTTGAAAATAACCCTAATCCTTTTTCCCTATTTTGCTTGGGAACACAAGTCCGTTCCATATAAGAGAAGGTCTAATCAATTGATCCTAACCCTAAGGTCTAAATTGTACTTAGCCTAGTTGTCACCTGACTTGTGGTTCACATCAATCCCACATCTTATAAGGTGTCATTTTAGCCTAATCAACGTTATCCTAGTCAAAAAATCTTATCCTAATCAAACCAACATCAAAATTTTCTAAGTCCACTCATCACCTTCCTTTGTCTAAAATATCGTATCAATCTTTCTTATTTACTTCCAAGGTCACTTGTGCATGCTCTTGAATCGATCCCAAAAGGCAAAGATGGTTGTCCAAGGTAGTAATGAGAATATGCCTGAGTAGAGAGACCCTTTCATTCAAGATCCTCAACCCGAAGAGGAGAAACTTTCAATCAACCCGACCTCTCCCCACGTGTCCAATCATTCATAAATGATCCTTATAACCAATACATGATGCATAGATTCTTCAAACATTATGCCAATAGGCTTGTAGCTAAGCTCATCTCCCAAGGGGCATGCTTGCCCCCCGACTTTAATATATCTACCCTTGACAGGCCACCCCAAGGTGATGATGAATACTAAGAGGGGGGATGAATTAGTATGCCAAAAAAATACTGTAAGCAATCTTTTAAATAGTTTAGCAGATTCACTAATAAACCGGTTAGGATAAATGCAAACCAAATATCAAACAAAGCATTCACCCATAAGAGAACAATCACCATAACACAAGATATTTGATGTGGAAAACCAAATGGAAAAAACCATGGTGAGAAGAAACTCACAAGAAACTATCTACAGAATAGTAACCAGATCGGTTAAGGTCATACAATGTTCTTCACCAGAACAGATTCAATTAGGAATCTAGATCTTTGTTAGGAGATAAACCCTATTAAAGACTACCTGTTAGAGGATTTAAGATCCATAGTTGTGAACCACCTTGTTAGAGGATTTACAAAGGCTTTGCTAAGCCTACCAGGTTAAGGGCTTTAGACTTGTCAAAGATGTGAGTAATCAACAAGTGAATGATCTAGATGCTAGCACAATATGCTTAATTAGATCCTTGACAACTCCTTGTTAATGCATTTCAACATTACTTCAGTCTTCAATATCTCCACACTCTATCTCCTCACATAGACCTAATCTTCTCTTTTATGATCACACATAACCTTTTCTATTTTATATCTCACACATGCAAACCCTAGACATGATGTCCTTATAAAGGAATCTGATTTCATGTCGATCCAATAGAATTAGACTACAAGTTCCTAGGTATAGTGTATCTAGACACATTTGGTAACACAACACAAACACAATGCCAAAGTGTCAGTGGATGATAACTCATCACACATTACAGTAATACCGGTTGGTAACTCATCATAGATATATACCAGTTAATACAATATACCAATTATCGGCTGTCAAAAATGAAGATTGGAAGATCATAGTGTTCCAATCAAAAGTTAACTACTGCTTGGGTCCTTTGTACCGCTTGAGATCCTCGAACCACTTGGGGTCTTCATACCACTTGGGATCTTCAATCAATCTATGACTGGTAAACCATCTTCTACAAAATACCGATAGTCTAAAGACTATACATTCAATAATACACAATACCAATTGGAACAATTATTGGTTGAGCATAACTCATACATCAAGAAAATGTGTGTCCATCAATGACAATCAAAACATCATCAAAATTCCAACAATCTCCCCCTTTGGCATTGATGGCAACACTTAGGAAAATTTTGACAACTAAGTATTTTTACAACAATAACAAAAAAGATGCTACAATCAAAATTACTCCCCTTAAGCATATATACTCCTACCTTTGCAAAAATTACAAGTAAGTGCATGAAATGGTAACATTCACCAAAATTTAAACTGTACACTACTCCCCCTTTGACAACAATGACAAAGTAATGCAAAGTAACCCCTTTTTCTTTATACAATAAAATATGTTCATGACAATAAAGAATTGAATTTCTTAAAAGCAGATTTAAAGTTCTGCACAAAAGTTTTCATGTCCAATGTCCATGACTTAAGTAATGAGGTAGCAAACTCACTTTCAGTCTTCATCAGGAATGCCAGTTCTTCCATTGCATCAATGGTACTCATATCTTGAGTTACTGTGATAGCTTCCAATTTGAGAAAACATCTCTGAAGAACCTGCAGTTTTGGCAATAGGAGCAGTTGAAGCTCCTGCAAATCTTGAATCTAGTTGCTGATCTCTAAGTCCATCTTGGCAGTCTGATGCTAAAAATGATGAACAATTTGTCCATAGGCAGTGAATAAATCATAGGGCATCTTGAAGTTTCTGATATATTTCTGTAACTCCGATTGGAGTTGAGCTTTTTGTTTGAGTGCATCTTCACAAAACAGATGGGGTTGGCAGATTTTACTCTAAAGTAATTTACCCTCACCCATAGCAACACTGATATCATTCTGCTACTTCAGTAGTTGTGTCCTGAGTTCATTCATTTGCTTGACTAAGGCAATATTGAGTGCCTTTTCATGGTTCTTTCTTGTAGTTGCTTGAGCAACATCTTCCAAGCATTGTACCTGGTCCTCTACTATGATACAAAGAAGTTTGAGCTTGGATAGAGAGGATTCGGTACTGGGGAGGTTAGTACCAGGAATTAGACTGGTAAGGGTGTCAACTGCAATTTGTATGACATCCTGTTCTTTCTTCTTTCAGAATTCTTCCAGTCTCTCCTGTGCAAGTTTGATGCCTCGAAGTAGCTCAGACTCATCTGCAGATTGAGTTAGACATGCAAGAGTTAGATCGATAGGACTGGTGGAATCAACTTGCTTGGTTTGATCACCAGTTGCCTTAGGAGTCTACCCTCCTTCTTTGGTCTTGATCTTTGCTTGTTATCTCTTCTCTGCTTCCTTCTCCTCTTCCACTCTTTTCTTTTCTTCTTCTTTCTTCTTCTCTGACTCTTTCTTTTTCTCTTCTTCTTATTTCTTCTCTATTTCTTCCTTCTTCTTATCCTCTTCCGACTTTTTCTTCTCTTCCTCCTTCTTCCTTTCTTCTTCCTTCCTCTTATCTTCTTCTTTCTTCTTCTCTTCTTCTTTTCTCTTATCTTCTTCTCTCTTCTTCTCTTCTTCTTTTCTCTTATCTTCTTCTTGCCTTGCTTTTTCCTCTTGTTCTTTCTCTGCTTTCTCTTTCTCATCTTTTTCTTTGTCAAGAGTGACATCCTCATTATCTAATGCATCAACATCAATAGGGTCAATTTTTTCTATCACTCTCTCACCTTGACTGTCAAATACCTCATCCAGTTTGCCTGAGGATAGGTTAGGTTCTTGATCAGCCTTCCTAGTGGCTTCAGATACTCAATGTATTTCGACAATAGCTTTAGTATGTATGTGTGTACCCTTTTCTACTTCAGAAGTTTTACCTTCTAGTAACTTGAGTCGCCTCCTTCTCATAAAGAAGATGCCTTTGTTCTTATCCATAATTTTAAATAACAAAATTTGAAGCATCAGGAAGGTACTGTGTGAAAATTTTCTCCCTGATCTCTTGTTCTCTTTCAATGGCAATGCACCATTTATTATCCAAAGAATTATACAAAGAATTTGGAGTAACAGATTTAATCTTAAAAGGCGACTAATCATTAATACATAAATATTTAATGACCTCCTGTTCTACCTCCTCTTTCTCACTATCATTAAAGTCATCAAAATTTTCCTTTCAGTCATCAAGCAATTTCCTCCTAATATTCTTTATTGTCCTTTGACAATGTGTCATTGGTTTATAAGAGGTAATATCTATATTTACCAGTGCAAAAGTTATTGGTATATTACCGGTAGAATTTGACTTTTTGCTTGATTACCTTGAATTCTTTGTTTCAACCTTTGGTTTAGTGTCCTCTGACTTTGGTGAGTGATTCCTGGATTTCCGCTTCCTCTCGAATACTTTTGCTGGAATAATCTCAGGTTTCTTTTTGACTGGCGACCACTTGGTCACTTTCGAACTAGCAGAAATAACTAGTGCAGATACTGATGGAACTGCTTTGGTCTTTTTCTTCTTTGGTTCCTCAATCGGTGTGACCCTATCCAAGTAGGTATCGGTTCTTTTCTTCTTTGCATCTAGTGGTGAGGCAAGTAGGGTAGAGGCATACCTGATCAATATGTCATTCACCACTTCATACCCCATAGGGCCAACTACTTCCTTTCTAGGTTCCATAGCTTCCATTATGCAGTCATCTATCCTTATTGTGAAGCAGATGTCATCTTCATACTTCTTCACTATATCACCAGACATCCTCATTCTCTGGTTCATCTTTTGTTTGAACTCATCAAAATACTTACCTAGAACCTCAGGATATGTAGTTCCCATTGCTTGTAGACTCTCCTTAATCTATCTAGAAACTGGTAGGTCAGTAGACCATTGAACATCACCAACTCTAGGGAAATAACCTTGAAAATAGAAGAATAGACCAACCAGAAGTTGGCCAAACTTGAACCTCAGTGATTTGTCCTGTTTGATGGATTTCAGATTCACCAACAATTGCTTTTGTAAGTAGGTACATAGGTCATATTTAGTACCTTCCTTGATCATCTTTTAAGCAACATTCACCATAGCAGTAGGGACATAATTCATTCTGCTGGCATAAAATATTCTGTAACCAATCACCATGCAAGCGTATTTTACTAGATCATCAAAAATGGTGTTGATGATCATTGCCCGTTGGTCACTCATAGAGCCAATGAGCTCTATCATTTTATTTTTGGTGACCTTCTGTAGAACAGGTACTTCTCCAACATTGCAGAATCCGGTGATGACATGAATTGCTTCTAGTGTGATGTCATGGGTCCACTCAAGATACATCTTGTCACCATGCATTCTACTGAGGATAATGCAAATATGTTCTTCTATAAATTATTCCAGAAAGTATATTGCATTGTGTAGTTTCATCATCTTGAGGATTCTATACTCTGGTTTTATCTTCTTGTCATCTCCACAGAATAGACTTAGCTGGGAGTGAATTACTAGGGATCCTAGGTCTTCCAACTTACAGTCTATATACCCTGAAATATCT
This sequence comes from Cryptomeria japonica, assembly GCF_030272615.1. Taxonomy (NCBI): domain Eukaryota; kingdom Viridiplantae; phylum Streptophyta; class Pinopsida; order Cupressales; family Cupressaceae; genus Cryptomeria; species Cryptomeria japonica. The sequence goes on along the minus strand of NC_081407.1, from coordinate 641,185,725 downwards.
CCCTTGACAATGACTTCCACGGGAATTTGAGATAGGGCATTATATCTCATTTTGTTTTGAAGAAACTCAGGTGTATCTTCAGGTGCACCAGAACTAGAATGCAATGTAGAAGCCATAACCAAATGATAAGAAAGAATTTTTGAAAAATACCTTCACAATCTAAAATTTAGGTTTTCCAATATTGCGCACAATACACCACTTGAGTTTCTAGTTCACCGCTTAGTGTTCTTCACTAATTGCTTGAAGATGATTGCAAGATTTCACACATGATTTCTCCAAATACTAAACAAATTTCTCTAGTTGCTCTGCACTTCAAGATTCTTCTTTTGTAAATAGATAAGTGAAAATGACGATGAAAACCCTTTTAAACAAACTCTCACCGACCATAATAAATGCATCACTACTAGGGTACAAACCCTAATTTTGCCTTTTACCACTTCATATCTTCTACCAACTGATAGGTAACATATACCGGTAAAGGTCTTTACCAATATAAACTGGGGGTTTGAAATATTTCACCGATATGTTCCCCCTAAGATTTTCTGAAGCTCAGTTTGTCGGTTCAGAGACTTCCACACTAGGTGCAGAAGCAGGTTCATCCTGTGACTCTTCTTCTGATTTATTTTTCCAAGTTTTATTCATTTCCACCTAAATGGTTTCAACATCAACCTTCCCTTCTGGAGTGATCGGTATATCGCCGATAAGTTCTTTCTCAGTCTGCAAATTCTGGCAGTGTGTCCCGGTTTGTCCATTCTAGATGTTCTCCATGGTCCGTTATTCATACTTCCATTCTTCCTTCTGCATGTTATAGCAATGTGACCGCTACCAAAATAGATCAAACAAGTTTCTTTCCAACTAGTTTCCACTTGATAACCGATTGATCGATGGTCATAGGTATTGTACTGATTGGGATTCTGGTTCACAAGAAGTTCCGGAATAACTCCTTGAGTCCTTGGAGAATATCTCCTAGTGTTGTACAGAACTGACCTGTATTCAAATGCTCTATGCCCAAACTTGTTGCATGCATAACAGTTTCCATTGAATCTATTGGATCTAGGCATATTGTTTTGAAAATAAGGAAAATTGTTGTAGGCCTTGCTTCTACACACATTGGCAGTGTGTCCTTCTTTGAGGCAATTAAAGCAAACAAGTTTAAATTTTTTCTTACTTTTATCCTTGGATGTCGGTTGCTTCTTTGATGCTTCAGCTTTTGTTCCAGAGGTCTCACCTTCCTCATGCCCAGAGAAACCAAGTCTAGTGGTATTCTTTGTTGGTTTTGCGGATTCCAGCTTTTGCTCTAGCTTAGCAGTACTGTGATTGAATTTGGCAAGTATTTCCTTTGACTCAGTAAGTTCCTTGGAAATAGCAGCATTAGATTCCATCAAGGTTGCATTCTCAGAAATAGCCATGTTTAGTTCACCTTGTATTACTTATTTTTCCTCTTTACTCTCCTGGAGATGAGTGGTAAGGGTATTGATTTCTTGCTTCAGCTTGGAGATCTCATGATCTTTGTGTATTACCAGATCTTCAACTTTCCTTCTATTCTCAAGCTCTTGACTCATTCTGATAGTCAGTCCTTCCAACTCCCTTCTTAGATTGAATTTAGATTCATTCAGTTTTTCAACTTCTTCAACTAGGGCATCCATGTCAGCTTCATCAGAAGAGCTATTTTTTAGTGAGTTCCATCAGTTTCTTAGCATGCTCTCTTCTTTTGGCCAAAGAAGCTTTATACTTGACTTTGAGTTCATCATAGGCTCTCTCAGTCTGAGTGAGATGATGAGTCAGTTCCCTCACACTGTGTTACCCCATATCTCCTTCCAAGTGGTTAGACTTATAGAAAGGTTGTCTGATACCAATTGATGAATACTAAGAGGGGGGGTGAATTAGTATGTCAAAAAAATATTGTAAGTAGTCTTTTAAATAGTTTAGCAGATAACCGGTGCAACATATTCACTAATAAACCAGTTAGGATAAATACAAACCAAATAGAAAACAAATGATTCACCCACAAGAGCACAATAAACATAACACAAGATATTTAATGTGGAAACCCAAATGGGAAAAACCACGGTGAGCAGAAACTCACAAGTAACTATCTGCAGAATAGTAACTAGGCTGGTTAAGGTCAGACCGGTTAAGGTCATACAATGTTCTTCACTAGAATAGATCCCATTAGGAATCTAGATCTCTATTAGGAGATAAATCATGTTAAAGACTACTCGTTAGAGGATTTAAGATCCACAGTTGTGAACCACCTTGTTAGAGGATTTACAAAGGCTTTGTTGAGCCTACCTGGTTAAGGGCTTTAGACTTGTCAAAGATGTGAGTAATCAACAAGTGAATGATCTAGATGATAGCACAATATGCTTAATTAGATCCTTGACAACTCCTTGTTAATGCATTTCAACATTACTTCAGTCTTCAATATCTCCACACTCTATCTCTTCACACATACCTAATCTTCTCTTTTATGATCGCACATAACCTATTCTATTCTATATCTCACACATGCAAACCCTAGACATGATGTCCTTATAAAGGAATCTGATTTCATGTCGGTCCAATAGAATTAGACTACAAGTTCCTAGGTATAATGCATCTAGACACATTTGGTAACACAACACAAACACATCGCCAAAGTGTCGATGGATGATAACTCATCACACGTTACAGTAATATCGGTTGGTAACTCATCACAGATATATACTGGTTAATACAATATACCGATTGCCGGTTGTCAAAAATGAAGACTGGAAGATCGTAATGTTCCGATCAAAAGTTAACTACCACTTGGGTCCTTCATACCGCTTGAGATCCTTGAACCACTTGGGGCCTTCATACCACTTGGGATCTTCAATCAATTTGTGACTGGTAAACCATCTTCTGCAAAATACAATTAGTCTAAAGACTATACATTCAATAATACACAATATTGATTGGAATAATTACCGATTGAAAATAACTCATACATCAAGAAATTGTGTGTCCATAAATGAGAATCAAAACATCATCAAAATGCCAATAGGTGACCTTGTGAACAATTCCATTCTTGATCCTCTTCTCCATCTTCAACCCTCAAATTCCATTACTATGACCACTTTACCTCCAGTCTCCATTCCTCCTCAAATTTCCAATCCACCAAGTTCATATGTCCCCCTTCACAATATGGCTAATTACATCAACACAAGCTTGCCTCCTATTACCGTAGTTTGAGGATCACAAGCTCCCAACACTTCACAACCTCACTCTTCATATCAATACATTAGTGGTGGTGGTGGTATCCCCTCCTCATTCTATCAAATCCCAATGAATCACTACATTCCTAATGTCCATAATCAACAACCTAATCTCCTAAAAGAGATTCAAGACATGGAGGACCTCATCAAAAACCTCAAAGAAGGGACAAACAAGAGATCTTACTCTTTCAAGGAAATATGTCCATGTCCCGATGACCCATCCATCTCAGTTGCTCCATATCCACCTAGTTTTGAGATGCACAAGTTTAAGAAATACAAGGGTGAAGGTGATCCTAGGTATCATGTTCATGAATTCTATGTCTTATGCCTAGAAGTTGCCTACAATGACATCTATTTCAGGAGGCTATTCCTAAAAAGCCTTATTGAAGAGGTCCGTGCTTGGTTATTTTCCCTACCCCAAGGATCCATCACATCATTCCTCGACTTGGTAGAAAAACTTGTGGCTCATTATGCCTATAATATTGAGAATGATGCTTCCATGATGGAATTGTTCAATACAAAGTAGAGGTTCAGAAAAACCTTTTCCAACTTCCTTCAAAGATGACAACATCACATTAAAATATTCCCTTGGGACATACCTGAGCCAAATCAAGTTGAGTTATTTCAATGCAACTTGATACCAAAATTATCCAAGCCATTGACTTGTCAATGCTTGACCTCCTTTGAGGACATTTCCAAGAAAGGTATAGCTTTAGAGCATGTTCTCCTAGAGGAGGGAACCATAAAACATTATCAAAAATTAAATCAAAATTCCCCCTCTCATAATTACAAGCCAAATTTTTAGTCCAAGAATAAAAATATTGTCAATGATGGGGTCACCAATGCCAAGCACATCTAAACTATCCTTGCACCATCCAAGCCCACCACCACTAGAAATTTCTTTAATAACCGATCTAATCCTTGCAACCAATCCAAATCTCATGATCAATCACAACCTCACAACACCACTTCCATCCAAGGTCACCCTCCTCGATCCAACAATTAGTGTGAGTATACCCCACTAGGTGAACCCATTGAGGCTATTTTCCAGAAGCTTGTCAAGGTTGGCATTGTTGTCTTCTCAATGACATGCCCTTTTGATCCCAACCAACCTAAGCCCTGATGGTATAATGAGAATGATTACTATGACTACCATCATATCAATGGTCATGACACACGTAAGAGTATGAAACTTAAGATCTATATCCAAGACCTTATTGATAAGGGTGATATTTAGGTTGATGTTACAAAGCCTGGTAACTCCAATGATAAAATCAAAATATACCAGGACCCATTCCCTAAACATGGTAAGGACAAGGCCTCACCATCTCATAATTTCAATTATGACTACACTAATTACGTCTATGGCTTTGACTCCCTGCTAGATTGCATAGAACCCATCGATACCCATGTAAATACCATCACAATCTGAGGAGATAAACCTCCTCCTACCCCTTATAGACCCAAGGTTACCATCCAAGGTGTCCCTCACCCACAATAATCCACTCAAACCTCTCAAGACAAAATAGTCATTCAAGGAGCTACACCCTCAAACGATTGCAATGTGACTACCCGTAGAGGGAGAGTAACTGTCTAGGGAACTCCTCCCCCTCCCCTGCAACCTCCCATGTCATCCACTTGCTGATACGATATTATTGATCATCTCAAGAAAATTCTTGCATAGATCTCCACACTTGACCTCCTCAAAACATCCCCTATTCATAAAGAGATCCTTAAGCAGGCCCTTCTAGAATTCCGCATCCCCGATAACATCAATGCAGTCTAATTTCAAGCCCTAATAGGAAACCTTGTTGCACAACACCATCTAATTTTCACATCCAAGGATGCACCCACTAATAATCCATACCAAAACAAACCTTTTCATATAAAAGCCCTTGTACAGAAGCATAAAGTTAAGTGAGTCCTTATAGACAGTTGATCTAGTTTAAATCTATGTACATATAAGTTAATCAAACAAATGGGAATCTCTAAGGACTTGGTTGACCCATCTAGAAATATCACAATTAAAGCATATGATGAAGCAGAGAGAGTTTCCAAAGGTATCATCACATTGCCTCTTCAATTGGGCCTAGCTATTGTGGATCAACTTGTCAGGTTTTGGACCTTGAGCTTCTTTATAACATCCTTCTTGGCCATCTTTGGATACATTCCATTTAAGACATTCCCTCCGCACACCATCAATGCTTTAAATTTATATTCAATGGTAGAGAGATCACCATTCACGTGGACCCGAAACCATTTGAGTATTGTAAACTTCTTCAAGGGAATCACCCTTACCATTTCCCACTCAATAGACCCACTCCACTTCCCCCATTTGACTCATCCAATGTCACATCCCCCTCATCTAAATCTAAGGTCAAGATCAAAATTATAGACAATGGCTATGGAGGGTATACCCTAAAGAATTCTCTCTATGTGGGTCAACTCCTTCTCTCTCCTAAATCATATGGAAAGCCAAAGGAAATCAAGAAACAAGATAAAGCCACTATCAAATGCAAAGAAACTACCTTCCAACAGTGGGGACCACTTGATGAGGAAATTTTGGAAACCGATGTTACCTCTTGGTTGTTGGCATTCTACACTCTTATGAGAATAGTTGATGTTGTCATTGATGGCAACCAACTGGAAACCTACTGGCAATCACCTGACAACCCACCGGTTGACAATAGACTTCTACATACATCGATAGACACTTCACTGGCAGCAGCAATAATGCATACTTGCACTCAAGCTGACATGGAATAAACTTTGTTTATTGTTTTATATTGTAATTATGTTTTGTAAAAGCCAACATGGCATATTGTGAAATACTCATATATATGTATGAGATCTTATAGGTCATTTTGATGAGATATAGATATGATGAGAATGAGAGAATAGATAATATTTTTGAATAAGGTAAAATAGTTGACAATGAAGGTTTTTGGTAATAGAATGAGCTTAAACCGGTACTGAACCTAGCATAGTTGATGTTGATTTGAAGTAGTACATTGTATTGGATTTTGATAATCCATTTTGTAAGTCAGTGAGACTTATGTTCTATAATTGAGCAGTGAGCTCTAGGCTGCTAGCCTTCTTGCATGTGTAGGCCTCTCATTGTAAGTAATATTTATTCATTGGCCAGTGAGTGAATATTGTGGGTCACAAATCCCACCAAGGTTTTTCCCACACCGGTTTTCCTCATTAAATATCTTGTGTTATGGTGTGTTCTCTATGATGTCTTTGTTATTCTTATTTTCAGCATTAATTCTTATTTACCGGTACACTATTTTGGGATACAAAGTTTTTAATAAGTCTAAATATTCTATTAACTGGTTAGACACTGATTCACCCCCATCTCTTAGTGTCTTTGGGACTATCATTGATTCTAACAATTGGTATCAAAGCCTGGTCCTCTATTTTCAAAAGCCTAACAGCTTGAGGAAGATTCTGACATCGGTACAGATGGAGAACTCAAGAAAACAATTGGAAGGAGCTCTTGTAGATTATGATGCAGAGAAATTGAAGAATATCAAACTTGAAGATGATCTGAGGACTACATAGGAATTCATTAAAGGACTTCAGGAGAACCTTTCTATAGCACAAAATAAAAGAAAAGAACTTCATAAGAAGATGCAGAAAGATGATGAGGAAAAAGAATCTCTTAATGAACTTGCAAACAAGTTGAGATAGAAAAATAGTAATATGAAGAATGAAATGCAAGATATGACTATTAGGTTATGTAAAGATATTGAAGACAGGAAGAAGAGTGAAGAAGACTTGACTAGAAGACTCAATGATGCTGCAAATGAAAATCGAAGACTTAGTCATGAAAATGATATGTTAAAAACAAATATGATTCACATGCAACATGATAAGATTGAGCTTATGAGACAACATGATATTTTGGAAGATGACTTGGCTACTGCAAATAAACACAAAGATAAATTCAAGAAAATTTCAGAGGAGCTTGTTGACATGCTGAAAAGTCAGAAACCTAATGGAGAAACAAATGGACTTGGATTTGAAGTTGGAGAAAGTTCTGGTACTGCAAACAATCTAGATCAGAACAAACCGGTAAGACAACCGAATGCTTATAAGTTTAATGGCAAATGTTTCAATTGCAACAAATATGGTCATAGAGAAAATTAATGTAGATTTAGAAACAATCAGAATATTAATTCACCCACTGGTCAATGTTCCAAATGCAACAAAGTTGGTCATAATTCAAAAAATTGCAGAATGAATGTGAAATGTGAAGTTATGGACACTTATCTAATCAATGCAGAACACAAACCCACATAGGATATGGAAAGGCTATTTAGAGGAATAACGTGACTTGTTATGCTTGTAACAAAATTGGACATATTGCCAAATTTTGTAGAAGCAAGACTTCACCGGCAAACAATAAAGGATCTAGTTTGAAAGGCAAAGAAAAGGTAGAAGAGGTAAAGCAAGAATTTTCAAAACAATGGATTAGGAAGAGAGATTAGAATGTTGATGAAACTATCTCTATACCGGTAGAATAGAGTAATCCTCCACTAGTAGGAGATTCTTCATCCAACTGAGAAGTAACCCTTTGGGGGTATTGTAGTAAGTTGAAAATCATGCAAATTACCCTCGGTCGATGGTGAGAAGATAAATTTTTTCTTTACCGACAGATGTGTTAAGTTTTCACTTAATTGACAAAAATTCAATGTGGTTGGTAAGAGAAATGTGTTGGCATATGTGCAGAGTATGATGACATGATGATATTGTATGTTGTCCTTGATGTCAATATGCTAAAGAGTGAACTAGTATATTGAAGCAAGCAACTTGCAAGAGAACTAGTATGATGTTGTGAACCAGTATATGTGAAAAACTGAAGCGGTATGTTTGTCCAAGTGAACCGGTATGTTGGAATGTGAACCGATATATGGAATTTTTTATATCAAGGTTTCATATGGTATGACTACCAGTTGGTAGTCTTAGCTTCAGGGTTTCTAGTTGAAGTGTTCTATGCCTATGTGATTCAACCGATGACATCGTGTGATGAGTTAGCATTGTAATGAAGAACAGATTGTGTTGCCATGTCAGCCTTGTGCGCGTGAAGGATCTTGCATGAAGGAGATTGATCCTATCTACCTCGAGAATGTGCAAAGTCTCTCTAAATGGTGGAGAACACATGATGGATTATCAGCCTCCAAGAAGCGGTGAAGAACGAACATTGGAGAATGTCTTGAGATCTGTTCAAGACTATTGTAATCAATGCAATATGTTCAACGGTTAGGATTGAACCGACTAAATTGCTTAACCTAAATGTTTAGGGTTTAGGGTTTATGCTACCGACCTATCTATTTCCTATAAGGTCAATGTTGATTTTCATGTTGAGGTTGTTGGCAAATGTTGTGTGTGTGTATCTAAGTGCAGAGATACGTGATTCTTGCCAGACCAGATAAGAGAATAGATACCTGCAGAGTGTGATTGCAGAGGAAGGAACTAAAGCGGATCTACATTAGCATTGAAGTGTTGTTACCAGATCATTGTAATACCTATTGACCTCTAACCACTTCAACAGTTGGAAAATCCCTTAACATGGTAGCTTTAACCGACTTGCTGTAAATCCTTTAATAGGGTGACGCAAAATCATTGAGTTCTTAAAATCCTCTAACAAGGTAACCTTTAACAGGGTTTAACCCTTAATCGGGTATTTTAGCCATCCCTTAACCAGGTGATCCCTAGCAGGATTGGTTCCTAACAAAACCTATTGTAAAGTCTTTAAGTGGACTAGGCTCCTAATAGAGCGGACTTCAAAAGGGTTCAAAGAATAGCTTGTGGGTATTCATCCACACTGTAGTTTTTCCCAGTTGGGTTTCCATGTGAAAAATATGTGTGTTATGTGTGATGCTTTTCATGTGATGCTTTGTTATTCTCTGTCAAGCGGTAAAGCATGTTGAACTAGTAAGTCTTTACATTTCTGTTGAAGTATTACTAGTGTATGCATATGGGTGAAGTGGAAATAAGATGTTAGATTGCGTGGAAATCTAAGTTACTGGTTTATGTCTTTCACTGTGTTTAACTGATAGTAATCTAGTTTAGACCGGTGTTATTGCTTGCCAGTCAAGTACAGTGTTTTCAGTCAAACCGGTTCAAGGAAAAGTGTTTTTCTTAGTACTGATTCACCCCCCTCTCAGTACCAGTTTGGTACTAACTGTTCATCATTGATTCATCAATTGGTATCAAAGCATCCTCCAAGTCCTTTGTGTTGTAAGCATAACTGCTTGAGGTAAACATCCTACTCTAATGATGAAGAGGGAAGGTCCAAAGTTCAACAGAGACAACTTTAAAATATGGAAGGATAGAATGAAGATATACATCAGAAGCATGGGTGCTCAACACTGGAGCTATGTTGAGAATGATTATGTTATTCCTACCGATACTCTCACCAATGATCAAAAGAGAGAGATTCAGGAGAATGGGAAAGTCATGGAAGCCCTAATCAATAGTTTATTGATGTTTAGGATAAAGAGAATCCCAAAGAAGTATGGGATGCCCTTGAGAATATCTATGGCGGTGATGAGCATGTGAAACAAGCTAAGGAAGAAAGACTTAGGGGAAAGTTTGAAGACATGCAGATGGTTGAAGGAGAGACCATTCAACAATATGGAATAAGAATCAAAATTGTTGTTGGAGATATCAAGAGCGCAAGTGGTAAAATGGAAGATTCCACAGTTGTTAGCAAAGTTTTGAGATCCTTATTACCAGTCTATGCAATAAGGGTTGTTGTTATTTAGGTGTTGAGGTCTATAGATAAGACAAAGGTATATCTGGACTACATCATTGCAAAGTTAACAACTTATGAGCTAAATAATTATGATGGCAATATTTAGAAGACTGAATCAGCCTTTAGAGAATTTGCTGCACCATCTAGAAAAGGCAAAGAAGCTAGTACTAGTGGTGAACCAAGACAAAGTAGAGAAATGGATGATGAGGAGATCCTGATGGAATTTGAAGCTCTTCTTGCTAAGAGACTTCCCAAGGGAACTGGTAAATACAAAGGTAAGCTTCCTTTGAAATTCTTTTCTTGTAACCAGATAGGACACATTGTTGTAAACTACCCTAATGGTGATAACAAGGACAAACCAGAGAGGTTCAAGAAGTTCAAAGGAGGAAACCAAAGAAACAGTTTTGTAGTAGTTGATGAAGGTGTCACTGATGAGGAATCAGAAGATGAATAAAATGAAGATATTGTGTTTGTAGCAATCAAGGAAGATGTGATAGACAAGAAGGCTCTTGTCTCCCGCTTTGATAATTCCAATGAGTGGATTATTGACAGTGGCTATTCTCACCATATGATTGGTGACCAGAGTAAGTTTCTATCTCTGGAAGAGTATGATGGTGGTGTGGTCAGTTTTGGTAATGATGCACCATGTATGGTAAAAGGCAGAGGGTCCATCTCTCTAAATGGAAGAAGCAGTGCTAACAATGTGTATTGGGTAGAAGGTCTTAGACACAACCTTCTGAGTGTTGCTCAACTAAATGATAATGGACTCACTCTGGAATTCAAAAATGGAGTGTGCAAAATCAAAGGAAAGAAAGGTGAACTGATGGCTACCGGTATGCAGACCAAAGGTAACCTATTTCTGCTAAATGCTAATGTCAGTACATTTCTAATGGCTAATTTTGAGGATAGCTGGATATGGCATAGGAGACTCTGCCATGTAAACTTTGATAATATTGTGAAGGCCAGTAATATCAAGGCAGTTAGAGGATTGCCTATGCTAAGAAAACCTGAGAATCCTTTGTGTAGAGAGTGTCAACTTGGGAAAATGTCTTCCTCAACCTTCAAAGGTAAACCTTTCACTGCAGACAATTTACTTGATCTTGTGCATACTGATTTGTGTGGTCCTATGAAAACTAGGAGTGTGCAGGGAGATAGGTATTTTATGATTCTTACTGATGATTGCTCAAGAATGATGTGGGTCACATTCTTGAAGGACAAATCTAAAGCTTTTGGAAAGTTCAAAGCCTTCAGAGCACTGGTTGAAAAAGAAAGCGCTAAGAGGATTAAGTGCTTAAGAATTGATCAAGGAGGAGAATTCACTTCTGGTAAATTCAACAAATACTGTGAAGAGAATGACATCAAGAGGTAACTGTCTGCCCCCCAGACTCCACAGCAGAATGGCCTAGTAGAAAGGAACAACCGAACTATGGTTGAAGTAGCTAGAACTATGTTGATCCAAGGGAAGGTTGCTCACACCTTTTGGAGAGAAGCGGTGAGCATTGCAGTCTACACAATGAACTAGGTACTCATAAAAAAGGGTAAGGATAAAACACCTTATGAGTATTAGACTAGTAAGACACTAGTGGTAAGATAATTCAGAGTGTTTGGTACTAAATGATATATCAAGAGGAGTGAACATCAGATCAAGTTTGATGCTAAATGTGATGAGGGAATATTCCTAGGGTATTCCACAAAGAGAAAAGCTCTCAAATGTTTCAACAATAGGACTTAGAGAATTGTTGAAAGCATCAATGTTAGAGTTGATGAAACCTCTAAGAAATATGAGGAAACCGACAATGAGCAAGTAGGAGATGAACTGGTAGTAACCTTCTGGGAACCGGTTGCAAAACAGCCAAGCGCCAGTAATAGTGCTCCTACACTGGTAGATGTTGATGTTGATGAAGATGAGGATGAAGAAGAAAAGCAAGAGGAAACAACTAAGATCATTCCTAGGTATGTAAAGTTGAATCATGATCCAAAGCAGATCATAGGAGACAAGGATGCATGAATTCTTACAAGAAGAAAGGTCAGAGAAAAATCTTGCATGATCTCTGAATTTGAGCCTAAAACATTCAGAGAGGCACATAAAGATGAAGACTAGATCAAGCCAATGGAAGAGGAACTTGACCAGATAGAAAAGAATGGTACATGGCCTTTGGTACCCAGACTAGAGCATAAAAATGTCATTGCCACCAAATGGGTTTTTAGAAATAAGCTCAATGAAGATGGTTTAGTGGTTAGAAACAAAGCCAGACTGGTGTGTAAAGGATATGCCCAAGAAGAAGGAGAAGACTATGGAGAAACCTTTGCTCCAGTAGCCAGATTGGAAGGAGTTTGTATGCTTCTTGCATATGCAACATTCAAGAGATTCAAAGTATATCAAATGGATGTAAAGCCTACAATCCTGAATGAAATACTAGAAGAGGAGGTGTATATAGAGCAACCAGATGGGTTTTCCCTATCAGAAGATAGTGACATGGTGTGTAGGATACATAAGGCCTTGTATGGACTAAAGAAGGCACCTATAGCATGGTATGAACGCTTGCACTCCCATCTTATGAAGATTGGATTTGAGAGAGCAAGTGAGGATAGTAATATCTACCTAAAGTCAGAAGGAGATTAGATTTTGATCTGTGAGGTATTTGTTGATGACATAATTTCTGGAGGAGATGACAAGTTGAGTCATGATTTTGCAGATGAGATGAAAAAGGAGTTTGAGATGTCACTTATAAGGGAGATTAAGTTCTTCATTTGACTACAGATTCAACAAATGAAAGATGGAATCTTTATCACTCAGTCCAAATATGTCAAAGAGGTGTTGAAGACCTTTAGCATGGGAGATAGCAAACCGGTTAGTACACCGATGGTGACCGGTTGTAAACTATCAAAGGAGGATGATTGAGGGTTGGTAAATGAGAAGGAATATCGATCAACGATTAGTAAATTGCACTATGTAGTACATAGAAGATCAGACATTGCACATGTAGTGGGCATTACTACATGGTTCCAGAAGAGCCCAAGAGAATCCCACTTGGTAGCAGTTAGGCGGATTCTGAGATATTTGAAGGGAACTATTGACTATGGATTATGGTATCCATAGAGTAATGATTTCAACCTGAAAGTGTTTACAGATGTTGACTGGGCTGGTAATGTGGACGACCAAAAGAGCACAACCAATGGTGCATTCTTTCTTGGTGGCAGACTAGTCTCATGGATGAGTAAGAAGCAAAGTTGTATCTCTCAGTCTACAGTAGAAGCGGAGTATGTTGCAGCATTTATGAACTATAACTAGACAATTTGGATGAAGCATGTATTAAATGGCTTCAAAGTTCTTGTATCTGAACTGGTAAGTATATTTTGTGATAACACAAGTACGATTAACATCTCCAAGAATCCAGTTTTACATTCTAGAACCAAGCACTTTGAGCTTAAGTATCATTTCTTAAGGGAAAAGGTTCAAAACAAAGAAGTTGTATTGGACCATGTTTCCAGTAAGGAGTAGTTAGCAGATATATTCACCAAGCCTCTACCGAAGGCTACCTATACCTATTTGAGAGGTGAATTAGGGGTGTTTCCCCTTCAAGATGTGAACTAAAGGTGTGTGCTCCACATAAGTCAGGACTTACATTGATATATCTTTTTCAGGATTGGTGCGATGAAGGATGCTACTCCTTAGGGGGAGCAACATAGTAGAACATAGATGTATCTGCCTTCACTTTGGCATTGTTGTCAAAGGGGGAGAAGATGTGAAGCAAAAAAGATATCTACAACATTGGGGGAGAAGATGTGAAGTGGAAAAGATATATGCAACATTGGGGGAGAGGATGTGAAGCAGAAAAGATATCTGCAACATTGGGGGAGAAGATGTGAAGCGAAGAGATATCTTTGTATATTGCCATCAATGCCAAAGGGGAAGATTGTTGGCATATGTGCAGAGTATGATGACATGATGATATTGTATGTTGTCATTGATGTCAATATGCTAAAGAATGAACCGGTATATTGAAGCAAGCAACTTGCAAGAGAACTGGTATGATGTTGTGAACTAGTATATGTGAAAAAGTGAAGCAGTATGTTTGTCCAAGTGAACCGGTATGTTGGAATGTGAACTAGTATATGGAATGTTTTGTATCAAGGTTTCATATGGTATGAGTACCGGTTGGTAGTCTTAGCTTCAGGGTTTCCAGTTGAAGTGTTATATGCCTGTGTGATTCAACTGATGACATCGTGTGATGAGTTAGCATTGTAATGAAGAATATATTTTGTTGCCACGTCAGCCTTGTGCGCATGAAGGATCTTGCATGAAGGAGATTGATCCTATCTACCTTGAGAATGTGTGAAGTCTCTGTAAATGGTGGATAATGCATGATGGGTTATCAGCCTCCAAGAAGTGGTGAAGAATGAATGTTGGAGAACATCTTGAGATCAGTTCAAGATTGTTGTAATCAATGCAATATGTTCAACGGTTAGGATTGAACCGACTGAATTGCTTAACCTAAATGTTTAGGGTTTAGGGTTTATGCTACCGACCTATCTGTTTCCTATTAGGTCAATGTTGATTTTCATGTTGAGGTTGTTGGCAAATGTTGTGTGTGTGTATCTAAGTGCAGAGATGTGTGATTCTTGCCAGACCAGATAAGAGAATAGATACCTACAAAGGGTGATTGTAGAAGGAAGGAACTAAAGCGGATCTGCATTAGCATTGAAGTGTTGTTACTAGATCATTGTAATACCTATTGACCTCTAACCACTTCAACAGTTGGAAAATCCCTTAACATGGTAGCTTTAACCGGCTTGCTGTAAATCCTTTAACAGGGTGACTCAAAATCATTGAGTTCTTAAAATCCTCTAACAAGGTAACCTTTAATCGGGTATTTTAGCCATCCCTTAACCAGGTGATCCCTAGCAGGATCAGTTCCTAACAAAACCTATTGTAAAGTCTTTAACTGGACTAGGTTCCTAACAAAACAGACTTCAAAAGGGTTCAAAGAATAGCTTGTGGGTATTCATCCCCACCGTGGTTTTTCCCAGTTGGGTTTCCACATGAAAAATATGTGTGTTATGTGTGATGCTTTGTTATTCTCTATCAAGTGGTAAAGCATGTTGAACCAGTAAGTCTTTACATTTCTGTTGAAGTATTACTAGTGTATGCATATGGGTGAAGTGTAAATAAGATGTTAGATTGTGTGGAAAGCTAAGTTACAGGTTTATGTCTTTCACTATCTTTAACTGGTAGTAATATGGTTTAGACCGGTGTTATTGCTTGCTAGTCAAGTATAGTGTTTTTAGTCAAACCGGTTCAGGGAAAAGTGTTTTTCTAAGTACTGATTCAACCCCCCCCCTCTTAGTACTGGTTTGGTACTAACTGTTCATCATTGATTCATCAAAATGTCATTATAAATTAGCTAATTTCCCTCATTTTTGACTCACTAAGCATTCAAATTAGAAGAGAGTGTGAAAACAGAGCAAAGGCATTCAAGGCGAAGGTGCGAAGTGATTTCTTCAAGCATTCAGAATATTTTCAAGTAGCTAAAGGTATTTTTCAGTGGCTTCTTCTTCTGCTCTCAAGTTTATTCGAAACCCTACTATTGTGGAAACTGTGAAATGACCTAGGCCCATATTTAAAATAATTCCCAAACTTGCTAAGCAAGATGACTCTATAGGGGCATTTCAAAAATTCCTAAAGTCGTATGTTTTGTAGAAGACCCTAGGATTTATATACATTGCAATATAGAAGAACTAGGTTTCGAAGAATTGATTAAAATGTTTACTAAGGTGATTTGTGATGAAAATGGTGTTGTCAAACCTGAACACAAAATTATAGAAACTCTAGGTTTTGTGGAGATACTGAACATTCCCCAATTTCCAGAGGAAGCAGTAAGAATTATCTTGAGTAGAGCACATGGAAAATTTTTATGGTTGGATTCTGTCTACAAAATAACTCGACAAGCAATTAGGGCAGTAACTTGTTTACCCTCAATCGACAGTAGACCTGACAAAAGAAAGAAGATTCCTAACAACAAAGTGATGACCCTAACCGGAGCAACGTCTGATAATAGATCACTAAGAGTGAATGATATCAAAGACATCAATGTGAGATTTGTGAGTATGGTGCTAGGTTACAAGACTACACATGCTAACAGGCTAAATTTAGTTTCTAGTCTTTGTATAAATAGTGCTTATGAGATGGTTAACAATAATGCAATGATAGATGTGTGTGAGTGGATAAAAGATGAGCTCATTGATAATTTGAAAAAGATTAAAGGAGATAAGAAAGGGACATTCCACTTTGGAAATCTTTTGGTATGTTTAATGTTGTATTTCACTAAGGAAATCCCTGATACAGGACCTAAAGACTTTGGATATGATATACCAATAGGAAAAAAATTACAAGAAGCCTTTATCAGCATGGGAACTGAAAAGGACAACAACATAACTGAATACTTCAAAACTTTCCAAGCTAAAATGAGAACCAGAGAAAGGCTACCTTAGAGTGTAGTGGACAAATATAGCAAAGAAATCTATTTTGTTACCAAGAGAGATGAGACATGGATGGAGGTTGTACTCCCTAGAACTGTCTAGGTGACTAAAATGGGATACGAGGTAGATCTTAAAATTTTGGAGATATATGCCAAAGATTTACTGGATGCATTGAGAGAACCATCAGAACAAGTTTTTGGTAGTGCTGAGACTATTAAAAGTGATGTAAATACATTGAAGAAAAGGAAGAAAAGAGAAAAGTTTATTAGAGATGCTTCTAAGAAAGTTAAGGAAATAAAAAAAAATGTAATGAACATTAGTGGGATATCGGCTAGTGAACTTGAAGGACCTCAACCAGAGGCACACATTTCACCAGTTGGCACATCATCTAGAACTGATAGTGACAAAGCAGCTGAGTTCAAAAGAGTTGAAAGGAGGAAGAGAATGTTAGGTCTCGGAGACAACTAAGAGGGGGGTGAATCCGTTGTCAAATATATTCAAACCAAAAACTTATTAACCAACTTAATGCTTAATATCGGTAAACCAGTTAAGTATGCCGGTAGATGGTGTTAACAGTAAATTGCTATACCGGTAAGGATTAATGCATGAAACATAAACATAAAATCATCCAAAACACATGACACCAATATTTGTACATGGAAACCCTGTAAGGGGAAAAACCACGATGGGAAACCTTACACACAATTAGATGATACTACTGCTAATAGTATGTGTACATAAATGGGGTCTCCACATGCAGAAAGGCCAACAGCCTAGAGCTCACTGCTCAATCACAAAATGGGAGTCACACTGACTACAGTTGGATGGTTAAATCCAATAAGAATGTACTGCACAAAATAGCATCTTCATATGCTGGATTCAGTACAGGTGTAATGTTGATATGCTTCTACAAAAACCTAACTTCACCTTCAAATGATGTCTTTGTGTATATCCCTTCTTGATCTCACATATACCTTCACTTAATTCTTTTTCGCATTCCACACTTGATCTTACAAATAAGATCTTACATTTATACCATACCCTAAGACCAATTTTAGTAGGTCGGCTCTACAAGATATTATAATAAAATATTTTACATAAAATATAATATCTGATGCAATAACCAATTGAACATGTCATCTTAATGCAATTACAACAATAATAAATCATCTCCATAGCGTGCCATGCTGATCTGGAAAAGATAAACCTGCCAGTGTAACCCTAGATAACCTGGACCTATTTGCCGGTAAAAGAAAATATGCAAATATGAATATACCAATGATTATTTCTTCAAAATAAAGTGTCCACATGATGTCTCTAACATTACCAAGTGTCTTCCATATCATTCCAGGTACCGGTGAACAATATATCCTATTGGTGAACCATATACCAGTAACTATTGCATAGTTTACTGCTTGCCGGTGAATGTTGCTGGATCTCCAAAGTAGGTGTATTAGTAGGTGTTGACATCAATGACAAAACCATACCAAAATACCAACAAACTCCCCCTTTGGCATTGATGGCAACACAAGATGGAAAAACCATCAAAGTGCCAAAATAGAAATGCAAAATATAAAAACCAACAATCTCCATTTCTGCCCCTGGGAGTAACAATACCAATCTCTCATACCAATTTCTCCTTAAATGTGTTTTTCAAAATCTCTCCCTAAAAGGATAATGTGTTTTTCTATAGATATCTCTCCCCCTTTGACATCAAATGCCAAAGTCACAAAAAAGTCAAGTTCATACAAAATACCAATCAATTCAATATACCAACTACTCCCCCTGAGAAGTAGCTTCCTCATCAAATACCAGAATAAAAGATTTGTCCATTTGATTATGTCGGTTGATGACAATCATCAATTGTCTAAGTCTCTACCAGTGGTGGTATGACTCCAAGCTGATGTCTGAGATACTCAAAAGTCTCCTTAGGCAAAGGTTTTGTGAAAATATCCGCAAGTTGTTCTTTAGTATTCACATAAACCAGCTTTATCTCATTTTCTTCAACTTTTTCTCTTAGAAAATTCAGTTTGATAGAAACATGTTTTGTTTTAGAATGTAATACTAGATTCTTAGATATATCAATTGCTGCATTGTTATCACAATATATAGTAATAGGTTCCTTGCATTTTACCTTTATGTCTTTCAACATTTGCTTTAGCCATAATATCTATGTACAGTTTGTTGTTGCTACAACATATTCTGATTCTGCTATTAATAAAGATGTACAACTCTGTTTCTTACTCAACCAAGAAACTAGTCTCTTTCCAAGAAAGAATGCTCCTCTAGTGGTGCTTTTTCTATCATCTATATCTCCTACCCAATTTGCATTTGTGTATGCACATAGGTCAAAATTTTCATCTTTAGGATACCATAATCCAAGATTTTTTGTGCCTTGTAAGTACTAGAAAATCCTCTTTAGTGCTGATTCATGATTTTCCCTAGCATTACTTTGAAATCTAGAAACAATACATACTACATTCATAATATCAGGCCTGGTTTGTGTCAAATATAGTAAACCTCCTATCATAGATTTGTATCTAGTTGGATTAATAGGTGTAGATTCATCCCTTTGAGATAATTTGCCATTTGTAGTCATAGGTGTGCTTATCGGTTTAGAGTTCTCCATCCCAAATTTCTTTAGTAATTCTTTCAAGTACTTGGATTGACTCAAAAATATACCTTTATCAGTCTCAGAAATTTGCAAACCTAAAAAGAATTTTATTTCTCCAATCATAGACATTTCAAATTCTTGCTACATTTCAAGAGAAAATTCCTTACATAATCCATCTTCTCCTCCAAATATTATATCATCAACAAATACTTCAATAATCAAGATGTCATCATTAGTTACTTTGTAGTATAAATTGCTATCTGCATTTCCTTTAGTAAAACCAATCTTCAAAAGATACTTATCCAGCCTTGCATACCAAGCTCTTGGGGCTTGTTTCAATCCATACAGAGCTTTTATTAACCTGTAAACCATATCATTGTCATCTGTCAAAGAACATCCATCAGATTGTTCAATATATACTTCTTCTTCAAGATCTCCATTCAAAAATGCACATTTAATATCCATTTGATAAACTTTGTAGTCCTTGTGAGCTGCAAAAGCCAAGAATAATCTAACTGCCTCAATTCTGGCTACCGGTGCAAAGGTTTCATTGTAATCAACTCCTTCTTTCTAAGAATATCCCTTACACACTAGTCTTGCTTTGTTTCTGACAACCTTACCATCTTCATTAAGTTTGTTTCTAAATACCCATTTAGTTCCAATTACATTTTTATCTTTAGGCTGGGGAACTAATGTCCAAGCATTATTTTTCTCAATTTTTCCTAATTCTTCTTCCATAGCTTTAATCCAAAATTTATCTTCACATGCCTCATTGATAGATGATGGTTCAATTTGAGAAATAAGACATACCTCTTCATTTGCCAATCTTCCTCTTGTCATAAATCCTTTAAATTTATTTCCAATTATCTGATCTTCAGAATGATTCAATCTTACATACCGGGGTGTCTTAGTTTGTTGTTGTTCTTCAATTATTGTGGAATCTTCTGATGATACTGGGGTAACTGGATCTTCATTTTGTACAGGTGGATTCAGTATAGGTTCATTTGTCACAATTTCTATTGCCGGTTCTATATACCTTGAAGTTCCTTTGAATTGTTCATCAATCTTTACATTTGTACTTCAACAATTTTCTACAATCTTTTATTAAAACATCTATATGCCTTGCTCTTAGATGAATAACCAAGAAATATTCCTTAATCCCTTCTAGGATCAAATTTGCCAATATACTTATCTCTTCTAATATAACATTTACTTCCAAATTTTTTGAAATACTTAAGAGTAGGAACATTACCAAACCATAGTTCATGAGGGGTCTTACTAGTTTCACCTTTGATGTGAACTTTGTTGAATGTATAGACAATAGTGCTAACTGCCTCTCTCCAATACACATGTGGTAGATTTGCTTCTGATAATGTACTTCTAGCTGCATCCAAGATAGTTCTATTTTTCCTTTCAACAACTCCATTCTACTATGGTGTTCAAGGTGCTGATAACTGTCTTTTGATTCCATTCACTTCATAGAATGTATTAAAGTCCTTAGATGTGAATTCTCCTTGAGCTGATCTTAAACATTTGATTTTCTTATTGGTTTCATTTTCAACCATTGCTTTGAATAGTTTGAACTTTCCAAGTGCTTCTGATTTCTCTCTGAGAAAAGTAACCCAACACATTCTAGAATAATCATCTATAATTAGCATGAAATATCTATCACCTTGTAAGCTTCTAGTTCTAGTTGGACCACATAAATCAGTGTGAATTAAATCAAGAGCATTATTGGATTTTTCTGGAATACTTTTGAAACTAGCTCTAACTTGTTTTTCAAATTGATATTCCTTACAAATTGTATTTTGAGGTTTCACAATTTTAGGTATATCTCTAACTGCCTTAGAAGTACTGATTTATACCATGCAATCAAAGTTTACATGACATAGTCTCTTATGCCATTCACAACTTTCATCTATATGTGCAATTAAGCATGCCTTTTCACTGTTATTCAAATGAAAGATATTTCCTCTAGTCTGATTACCAATTGCAATTTCCAAACTAGTTCTATTCATGATTTTGCATTTTTCATTTTTAAATTGTAACTGAAATCCCTTCTCAACTAATTGACCAACACTTAAAAGATTATGCTTTAATCCTTCAACATAGTAGATAGTGTCAGTGTTATGTTTAACATCAAGAGATATTGAACCCTTACTTTTGATTGAACAGGCTTTGTCATCTCCAAATCTTACTAAACCTCCATTGTATTCTTGAAAGTTCAAGAATTTACCTTTGTCTCCAGTCATATGATGTGAGCATCCCGAGTCAATAATCCATTCATCCTTTGTTTCAACTTTCGCTACTAGGGCTTGTTCTACCGGTTGAGCAGTGGGTGCTGATTGATCTTCTGTTATAGCAACAAAAACCCATCCATTGTCTTCTGGATCCTCATCAGAATCATTAGTCACACCTTCATCAACAATGTAACAAGATTTGTCTTTGTTCTTCTTAAATCTATATCTCTGATATTTAGGATTCGGCTTGTATGTTCTTCTAGCTTCTTCTCTTAGTCTAGCATGTCTATCAAGCCATCTTGAAGCCATATGACCAATCTTATTGTAGTTAAAACATTTAAAGGGTGCTTTACCTTCATACTTACTTCCAATTGGACCTTTTGGCATTTTCCTTGCAAATAGTGCTTTAAGCTCTTCAAGTTCTCTTGCATAAAAGGCTCTCCAGTCTGATTTGTCAAATGATGGAGCAGATGATGTTGATGCTTTAAAGGCCAAATCAGTATTTATAGCAACAGGACCAAATTCCTCAATTTCAAAGGCTGAAAGTTTTCCAATTAATGTATCCCTAGTTACTGATGTATTAGGCATTGTTCTCAATTCATTTATAGCAGTAACCTTCATTTTATATGCCAGTGGCAAACCTCTTTAAATTTTTGAAACAATTTCATCCTCACTCAAGGTTCCTCCACAACATTTAATACCCAAAACAATTTCATTTACTCTTTCCATAAAAGCAGAAATCCTTTCATCTTCTTCCATTTTCAGATGTTCATATCTGACTCGGAAGCTTTCAAGTTTCACAATTTTGATTGTGGAATCTCCTTCATTCAGTGTTTCCAAATGATCCCAAATAGCTTTAGTAGTAGACCTATCTAATAATCTCATGATTTGTTGATCTGATAATGTGCTCAAAAGTGCTTCTCTTACTTTGCAATCATTTTCTTCATCTTTAGCTAAGGTAGTTGGAGTAGTCTGACTAGCTACAGTAGCAGTATAACCATTCTTTGTAACTTCCTAGATGTCTTTACCAATGCAATTCAGATGTGTCTCCATTCTGATCTTCCATATCCCATAGCTGGTTCCATCAAGTTTAGGATTGTCCTTCCTGAAATAATTAGTAGACATTGGATCTCCTCAAGTTGTTAAACTTCTGCAAAAGAGGACTAGGCTCTAATACCAATTGTTAGGTCTCAGAGACAACTGAGAGGGGAGGGTGAATCAGTTGTCAAATAAATTCAAACCAAAAACTTATTAACCAACTTAATGCTTAATACCGGTAAACCAGTTAAGTATGTCGGTAGATAGTGTTAACAGTAAATTGCTATACTGGTAAGGATTAATGTATGAAACATAAACATAAAATCATCCACAACACATGACACCAATATTTGTACGTGGAAACCCTATAAGGGGAAAAACCACAGTGGGAAACCTTACCCACAATCAGATGATATTACTGCAGATAGTATGTGTACATAAATGGGGTCTACACATGTAGAAAGGCCAACAGCCTAGAGCTCACTGCTCAATCACAAAATGGGAGTCACACTGACTACAGTTGGATGGTTAAATCCAATAAGAATGTATTGCACAAAATAGCATCTTCATATGCTGGATTCAGTACCAGTGTAATGCTGATATGCTTCTACAAAAACCTAATTTTACCTTCAAATGATGTCTTCATGTATATCCCTACTTGATCTCGCATATACTTTCACTTAATTCTTTTTCACATTCCACACTTGATCTTACAAATAAGATCTTACATTTATACCATACCCTAAGACAAATTTTAGTAGGTCGGCTCTACAAGATATTATAATAAAAATATTTTACATATAATATAATATCCGATGCAATAACCAATTGAACATGTTGGCTTAATGCATTTATAACAATAATAAATCATCTCCATAGTGTGCCATGCTGATCTGGAAAAGATAAACCTGCCGGTGTAACCCTAGATAACCTGGACCTATTTGCCGGTAAAAGCAAATATACAAATATGAATATACCAATGATTATTTCTTCAAAATAAAGTGTCCACATGATGTCTTTGGCATTAGTAAGTGTCTTCCATATCATTCCAAGTGCCGGTGAACAATATATCCTACCAGTGAACCATATACCAGTAACTATTGCACAGTTTACTGCTTGTCGGTTAATGTTGTTGTATCTCCAAAGTAGGTGTATTAGTAGGTGTTGACATCAATGACAAAACCATACCAAAATACCAACAGAGAAAACCTTCACTGGTACCCTCTCCTTCACCTAAAAGAACAAGGACTTTGAGGAAGAAACAACAGGCAGTAAGGGGACCACCAAAGAAACTGACACCAAAGAAGAAACAACAACCTATTACCCCTTCTTTGAATGATTTATTAAATGAGATAACTGATGAAGGAAATTTGGACAATGTACACAAAGTGTATAACACATTTAATGACTCCGACAGGGAAAGCATTGAGAACAATATAATTTTACATTTGGACATATATAAAAAGGTTTTAATTGAAGTTGTGGATGACTTACCCAATGATCTATATAGGAGATTGGAAGCAAAAAGGATTGCAGTGATGGAATTAGATAAGAAACTAAAAGTTGAAAAAATTCTAGTTGTACATCCTGTAAATTCAAAAGAGGAATTTGATGAATTAATCTTTGAGGCTAATCAATCTATTTTTGCCAGTGGACATCGACAAGTAAGTTTAATGGTAGATAGAGTAAAAGAGATTGTAGATGAGACCGCTAATAACTGGGATATATTTGTTGTGGAGAAGGAAAAACAAGAGGAAATGAACCGACCAAAGAAGACATTTAAAGTGTATTGAAAGGATAAGGACAAGGGAAAAGGTAAATTTGGTGATATTCCAAACATCAATATTATTGACAACCTACCTCCACCTTTGGATATTGCACCGATACATACAGATGACCCACCAGTTATTGACACTAATCCTGAATCAGAGATAATTTTCACCATGAATGTGGATACTCAGGAAGTGAATATTATTTTAGACAAGGATAGTGCAGAGGTTAATGAAGACAATGTTGATAGTGGCAACTTGGCTAAGAATGTGGTAGAGACTGTTGAGGTTGAGATCCCAACCCAAACAAAGAAACCATTAGAAACAAAGAAACCATTAGAAATAGAGAAACCTACTGAAGGAATAGATGTTGGCACAGGGCCACCAGAGACTGAGATATCAGTAGAACTTACTAAGAAACCTACCGAGGTAGAGGTACATACTAAGGCAGAGAAACCAACAATTACTAAGACATCAAAACAGTCTGAGAAATCCTTGCTAGTTGAGATGCAGACACAGACTGATCCACTGGAGGTGAACACAACTAAAATGGTTACGACTGATGGAAGCATAGAGGTAATAAAGGCAACTGGTCAGACATCCGGTACATCAGCAAGTGAATTCAAACCTACCAATGTTACAGAGGTACTTTTGGATTCAATCAAAAAGATAATGGATTGCAATGCATTAGCCTACAAAGAAATTGATAACACTATACATATTCTTAAATTAATTGCACCAATTTTAACATAGATCATATTAAGGATTCTTTAGGCAAATTGGACACATTGTCCAAATTTATTGCTGACAATGTAATAATGATTGATAAAGTGAATGAGGATACAATAAAGGAGAGAGTTGAAAAAGAGAAGAACAAATTTTGTGATGACACCATTAAGAAGTGCACAAAACAAATAGATACATTATTACCAGCACTAAACTCTACAATTTTGGAGTACAAAGAGCTATACAGGGAAATATGCAAACCTCACCTTCTGATAGAGGACATAGACAAGGAGATCAGTAAAAAACAAAAGAAAATCGATGACATAACTAATAACATAATTGGTTCATTTGATCACATATCAATTTTTGAGCAAGAGATGGCAGGTTTTGAGGAAAAATTAGAGAAACTTGAGAAAGAAAAGGCAAGGATAAGGTCTAATGCCAGAGAGTTGAAAAATAAACTTGGTCCTAAGTTGGAAAATCTTATTTCTTAGAGAATAGAAATAACTAAGGCAAGGAGAACGATCACCAGAAGATCACATGCACTATCTCACCGGCACAATCCAACAGACTGAGGCAACCTTGAATGACAACAAAAGGTTTATGCATAATCTGAATTTGGTTTTAGCAGATATCTTTCAGATTGTAACCAACCGGTTACAGATCTTGAGATGAAATATTTTTTGCACTCATTTGACTACTTTTTTGACAACCTTTGTCATTGATGTCAAAGGGGGAGTAGTGGAGAGAAAACTTCTTATTCAGAGGAGATCATTTTCTCAGGGGGAGCACATAGTTTTGGACTTCTTTTTTTGGAACAGTTTTTGGATTTTCCTCATGAGTATTGCCATAAATGCCAAAGGGGGAGATTTTTGGCATTCTACACTCTTATAAGAATAGTTGATGCTGTCGTTGATGGCAACCAACTATCAACCTATTGGAAATCACTTGGAAACCCACCGATAGTTACCGACACTGGCAATAGACTTCTACATACATTGACAGGTACTTCACCTGCAACAACAATAATGCATACTGACACTCAAGAAAACATGGAATAAACTTCGTTTATTGTTTTATATTGTAATTATCTTTTGTAAAATCAGACATTGCATATTGTAAAAGACTCATATATATGTATGAGATCTTATAGGTCATTTTGTTGAGATATAGATATGATGAGGATGAGAGAATAGATGATATTTTTGAATAAGGTGATATAGTTGACAGCGAAGGTTTTTGGTAATAGACTGAGCTTAAACTGGTACTAAACCTATCATAGTTGATGCTGATCTGAAGCAGTATATCGTATTGGATTTTGATAATACATTTTGTAAGTCAGTGAGACTTTTGTTTTGTAATTGAGCAGTGATCTCTAGGCTTCTAGCCTTCCTGCATGTGTAGGACCCTCATTGTAAGTAATATTTATTCATTGGCCAGTGAGTGAATATTGTGGGTCACAAATCCCACTAAGGTTTTTCCCACACCGGGTTTCCTCGTTAAATATATTGTGTTATGGTGTGTTCTCTATGCTGTCTCTATTATTCTTATTTGTTGTGTTAATTCCTATTTACCAGTACACTATTTTGGGATACAAAGTTCTTAATAAGTTTAAATATTCTCCTAACCAGTTAGACATTGATTCACCGCCCCCCCCCCCCCCCCCCTCTTAGTGTCTTTGGGACTATCATTGATTCTAACATTGGTTGTATCAAGAGGAAGATGAAGAATGAACAGACATCCCAAATAAAATGTATCAAAAAACATCTGCCATGGTAGATAAGATGGGTTACAAAGGACATGATCTTGGACTAGAAGAAAAAGGTAGAAAAGCACCCATCTCTTTGATCTCCTATAAGTACAATAGAGGCTTAGGTTTCTCTCCTATACCTAAGATCACTATTGCTAGTGCTTAGCTAGATCCTCCTACTAAGGTCAAAGATCCTGATGAAGAGGAAGTCCATGAAATGCCTTTCAAATACCTCAATGATATATTTCATGGCACTATTTTAAAAACTATCACCCTCATCACTCCTTCCAATCCATTTGAGCTTAAACATGTTCATCCTGAACTCATTGACTAGGACCATCAAGGACCACCTGTTCTAGACATTTGTGCGAATGATGATTCCCTCATAGCATTACTTAACATGCAAAACCTTGAGAACCACACATCTATCAATAAGATTCAACTTCATCTAGAAGCTTACTTTGGTAGTCAGGTCAACTCCCTTAGTCGCAAAAATGAAAAGAAAAATCAGAATTCCCCTGGTGAAAGCCTCTTTGAGGCACCTTCAGACATGAAAAAAGTAAAAATATAGGATGCATCTTGGGGTGAAAACCTAGATTAGGTGCTTGAAGATGAGGGAATTGACCTCCCTACCATGGTTACCCTAGATCAGGAAAAGTCCCCTCTACTCATTGAAGAAACTAACACAATCATTATAGGCATAAAAGAAACACTAAAGAATGTACTCATCACCAAGTCACTCATTGATCAAGAGAAAAATAATTTAATAAGCTTTCTAAAAGAAACAAATATCAATTTTGCCTAGTCATATGGTGACATCCCAGGCCTTGATCTTGACTTGGTGGTACATAATCTTGAATTTCATCTAGATGCCAAACCTATGAAGCAGAAACTATGCAAAATGCTTCCTCAAATTGCACTCCTAGTCAAAGAATAATTACAAAAGATATTGGATGTTGGCTTCATCAAATCCATTGATTATCGTGAATGGGTCTCCAACATTGTACCTGTCAGCAAGCTTGTTGGGGGCATGAAGATTTGCATGAACTTCAAAGATTTGAATAAAGAATTCCCTAAAGATGATTTTTCTTTTCCCAACACAACATGATTGTGTCCTTGACAGAAGGGCATGAAATTATTTCCCTCATGGATAGATTTTCTGGCTATAACTAGATCTGAACTGTAGAAGAAGATCAACACAAGACATCATTCACAACACCTTGGGGAACATTTTATTATCAATTCATGCCTTTTAGACTCAAGAATGTAGGAGCAACCTATAAATGTGCAATGACAATCATCTTCCATGATCTTTTACACAAAATAATGGAATACTATGTAGATGATCTCCTCGATAAGTCAAAAACAAGAGATGAGCATATTCCAATCCTAAGGTAGATCTTTGAGAGACATGAAAAATATAAGTTGTGTTTAAATCCTAAGAAATGTATCTTTGGAGTAAAATTAGGAAATCTCCTTGGGCTCATAGTATCTCGTAGAGGCATAGAAGTGGATCTTGCTAAAGTGAAATCTATAATGGAAATGCCTCCCCCAAGGATACTTAGACAACTCCACAACCTACAAGGGAAACTTTAGTCCATCTGAAGCTTCATTGTACAGTTGGTAGATAAGTGTCACCCTTTCGCACATCTTTTGAGAAATGATACCAAATTCAAGTGGGTTTGTCTTTGGCAAAAGGCCTTTGATAAGCTCAAAGAATATCTAGCTTCTCCTCTAGTCTTGATGCCTCCTATCCAGGGATAGCCACTTCTTTTATACATATCAGCAACCATAGTGGCACTATGGGCATTATTAGCATAGACAGAAGACCAAGACAAAGAGCACATAATTTACTACATCAATCACACACTTGTAGGGTATGAGCTCAATTATACCCCCACAGAAATAGCTTGCCTTGCATTGGTATTAATCACACAAAAGCTAAGACACTACATGCTCAACAACAATACTAAGTTGACCGCCAAATTTAACCCCCTCAATTACTTGTTGTCGAAAGTTGCTCTCACTAGAAGAACCACAAAATGAGTCATGCTATGAGGTGAAATTAACATTGAGTATGTGGACTAGAAAGAAATCAAAGGACAAGTTGTAGTAGATCAATTGGTTGATGCTCCTCTTCAAGGTGATCACCCCCTTATAATAGAATTTTTAGATGATGCCATTATGACTTTCACCACATCTTTAAAATGGTAGTTGTACTTTGATGGCTCTTGCACATAGAATAGATCGGGGGTAGGTATCTTTCTTGTGAAACCTCAAGGCGATTGCATCCTAAAGTAATATAAGATTGCCTTTGCATGTACCAATAACATTGCAGAGTATGAAGATTTAATCATTGGGCTCTGCCTTGCAATCCAATGGAAGATAACTGAGTTACAGGTTTATGGGGACTCCCAACTTGTCATAAAACAAGTAAATGATGCGTATAAAACAAAAGATGTCAAGTTAGTCCCCTATCATAGCATGGTAGAAGATCTCAAGCAACATTTCACTCTTATCTAATTTGATCAAATCCCCAGAATGAACAATCATGTTGTTGATGCTATGGCTACAATCAGTTCTCTCCTCCAGATGTTGCCTAATAGTCAGAAGTGTGAGTTCTTGGTTGAGCAACCCTTAATTACAACATATGATACCCCTGAATCTGAAATGGTGTGTATCCTTGTCAGTTCTGACTCCCCTTGGTATGAAGAAAACTTTACCTATGTTTGAGACAATATCATCCCTCCACACCTCACCAAAACCCAACAAAAAACCTTTATCCAGAATTGTGCCCCCTACACTATCCTCCGTGTCACCCTTTTTTGAAGGAATTTTGATAGATCCCTCCTAAGGTGTTTGGACAAACTAGTGAATAATCTGTGTAAGGAATGTCAGTTAGGAAAGATGACATCCTTAAATTTTAAGAGAAAATATTTCTCAGCAGAATATTTGTTAGATTTGGTTCATATAGATCTTTGTGGATCAATAAGGACAAAGAGTATTCAAGGTGAGATATATTTTATGATCTTCACTGATGATTATTCAAGAATGATGTGGGTCACATTCTTGAAGGACAAAAAAAAAGCCTTATTAAGTTCAAGGCATTCAGGGCCTTAGCTGAAAAGGAAAGTGGTAAGAAGATAAAGTGTGTGAGGATTGATCAAGGTGGTGAATTTATTTCAGAGGAATTCACTAGATATTGTGAAGACAATGGAGTTAAGAGGCAACTTTCTGCACCAAGGACACCATAATAGATTGGTATTGAAGAGAGGAACAACCGGTTAGTTGTTGAAGATGCTAGAATGGTGCTAATACAAGGAGGTGTAGCAAAAACTTTCTAGAGAGAAGCTATCAGCACAACTGTCTACACTATGAATCAGATATTGGTAAAGAGAGGCAAGGATAAAACTCCTTATGAATACTAGTATGGTAGATCACCTAATGTCAGTTATTTTAATATTTTTGGCAATAAATAATTTATCAAGAGAGGTGAATATGTTAGTAAGTTTGAGGCTAAGAGTGATGAAGGCATATTTCTTGGTTACTCCACCAAGAGTAAGGCCTACAAATGTTACAACAACCAGACACAGAGAGTCATTGAGAGTGCTGATGTCCAAGTGGATGAGTGTCCTAAAGTTTTAGGAGAAACCAGTAAGGAAAATAAGGAAGATGAACCTTACATTATAATTTTGGAACCAGAACTGATGAAGCCATAAGCTGGTGAAGTGAATGTTGTAGTACCAATTCAACCGAGATAGGTAGATTCAATAGAAGATGATGATATCAAGGAAGAAGAACCTAAAGATAATGATCATGTCATTCCAAGGTATGTGAGACTCAATCATAATCCTGACCAGATTATTGGAGATAAAGATGCTGGAGTATTAACCAGAAGAATAATTAGAGAGAATTCTTGTATGATCTCCACTATTGAGCCTAGAACTACTAAGGAATCATTTGGAGATTATCACTGGATCAAAGCTATGGAAGAGGAGCTTGACCAGATTGAGAAGAACAATACATGGACCCTAGTACCTAGACCAGTAAACAAAAATCTGATAGGTACTAAATGGGTATTCAAGAATAAACTGAATGAAGATGGAGTAGTAGTCAGAAACAAAGCTAGGTTGGTATGCAAAGGTTATGCATAGGAAGAAGGAGAAGAATATATCAAGATATTTGCACCAGTTACTAGATTGGAAGATGTTAGGACTCTACTTGCATTTGCAACATATAAGTGATTCAAATAATATTAGATAAATGTGAAGTCAATATTTCTAAATGGAATACTGGAAGAGGAAGTATACATTGAACAACTAGACGGTTAGGCTTTGACTGATGCAAAGGATATGGTGTGTAGACTTCACAAGGCACTATATTCTTTGAAGCAATCACCGAGAGCATGGTATGAAAAGCTACATTCACACCTAATGAAGATAGGTTTTCAGAGAACCAGTGAAGAAAACAATATATATCTCAAATCTAAAGGAGATAAGATACTGGTTAGTGAAGTGTTTGTGGATGATATCCTATTTGGAGGCAATGATGACATGAGTGATGACTTTGCAAATGAGATGAAAAGTGAATTTGAAATGTCTCTAGTAGGAGAGATAAAATTCTTCATAGGTTTGCAAATTCAACAGATGAAGAGTGGTATTTTGTATTTTTATCACACAGTCTAAGTATGTGAAAGAGGTATTGAAGACATTTGGAATGAGTGATTGTAAACCAGTTGGGACACCAATGGTTATAGGTTGTAAACTATCTAAGGATGATGATGCCACTGTTAGGATTCCCACAGATACTGAGAGGGGGGGGTGAATCAGTATCTAACCAGTATATTAAATTTCTTAATTTAGAACATGTAGAGCATATTAATACTGTGTATCAGTAAGCAGAAAGTAATGCAATAAACAAAGATAAAAACAACCACATGAAAAACACACCATAACACAAGGATTTAATGAGGAAACCTGGTGTGGGAAAAACCTCAGTGGGATTTGTAACCCACAATATTCACTTACTGGCCAATAAGAGAATATTACTACTACAAGAGGGGCCTGCACATGCAGGAAGGCCAACTGCCTAGAGTTCACTACTCAAATACAAAATAGGAAGTCTCACTGACTTACAAAATGGATTATATAAATCCAATGTCTTGTACTGCTTCAAAATAGCATCTATAATGCCAGATCTAGTACCGGTTTCTGCTCTGCTTCTAACATAAACCCTTAACCTATAATTCGCATAATAGGTCTTCCTTATTTCACCTAATTGCATTCCTCTTTCTTACTTACAAATGTTCTATAATGATCTCTCTTATATAAGAGTCATTTTACAACTTCCCAAGTCGGCTTACAATGATTTTACAAATAATAAACAAAATATATTACAACAAAAATCCTGTCGACCTCTGTGTCGGTATGCTACCTTTCACTGCCGATGCCGGTGTAGAGTTTGATCTTGCTAGTGCTGGTGAAATGTCTTGCTAGTGTCATAGGATTCTAAGGTTGCCATCAATGACAAAACCTTCAATCACCTACAATGTCTCATTGGAGTGTGCATATGCCAACAATCTCCCCCTTTGGCATTGATGGCAATACTCATGAGAAAATTTCAAAAGTGTATTCAAAACTTGTAATCCAAAAATATGTACCAAAAATATATGAGCTCCCCCTGAGAAAATAAGTCTTTTGCAGATTATTTTCTCATACTACTACTCCCCCTTTGGCATCAATGACAAAGGTTGTCAAGGTGTTAATAGAGTTGTAGTTTTTCTGTCTCAACCTTGTAACTGGGTGGTTACAATTTGAAAGAGATCCACCAAAACCAAATTTATGCTTTCCATAAACTTCTTACTGTCTTTTATTGCTGCCTCTGATCTTTGAACTATACCAGTGAGGTGCTGCATATGCTCTGCCGATGTTTTTTGTCCTTGTACTAATGCCTAAGAAATTTCCTTTCTCAAGGATGCTAGATAGTCCAGTCTTGGACTCAATCTCAATCTCATACTTTTAGCCTTGTTTATTATTCTCTCCTTTTCTCCCTCTAGTTTCAATAGTTCTACCTCAAAACTAGTTATCTTTTGCTCAAAAATTGATAATGTATCAAGAGAATTAACAAAATTGTCAGCAAGTTTATTAATTTCTTCTTGTGCCTTGCTCAATTTCTTATCTATGTCCATTGTCAAAAAGTTTGTCTTGCAAGTATCTTTGTACAGAGTTTTACATTCCTTCAATATGTTGCATAGTTCTGGTAGAAGTGTGTCAAATTCCCTAGTACACTTCTTTATTTGATTCTCAAAGAATTTTTGTTTTTCAATTTCCAACATGTCTTTGAATGTTGTTCCTTTATCCATTCAACTGTCACTGTGTTGTTAGTAATGTACTTCGACAAAGTGTCAAGTTGACTTAAAGAATCCTTATTATCTATAGTTGACTTAAAGAATCCTTATTATCTAAAAGAACTTCAATTACATTTGTTGATTGATAGCCTACAGAGGAGGAACCAACATTCTGAATTCTGCCGGTGGAGGAAGTAACCATGCTTGTAGTGACCTCTAGTAGGTCAATCTGTGTTTCCATTTCCTTAAGAAAGGGTTTTTGTTTCTTTCCTGTTGCCGGTGGTACTATTTCCACATGAACTTGTTCCTGTTCCGGAGCCTGTTGCTCTGCTTGTTTCTTTGTCTGTGTCTCTGTCTTCCCATCTATCGGTTTACCTTCAATGTTATCAATGTTGTCAACTACCGGTGGCTCACTAGCCATGTCAGTTTTACCAGTTGTGTCCTTGTCTATCACAATGTTGACCTTTTGAGTATCAACATCCACTGTGTATAGTACCTCAGGATTAGGATTAGTATCCTCTTGTGATACATCCATACTTTCATCTGCCAATTGGTCTTCTGTTGTTGTTACTGGTGGAGTAATTAGAGGTGGTGGGGATAAGTTATCTTTTATTTTGATACTAGGAGGTCCACCAACCTTTCCTTTACCCTTATCTTTGTCTTTCTGATAGACTTTGATAGGCTTAGGGTTCCTATATTATTCCTGCTTTTCCTTCTCCACAAGGAATATATCCCATCCATTTTTTGTTTCTTCTGTTACCTCATTTACTCTTCCTGCCATTAGTGCAATATGTCAGTGTACAGTAGAGAATACTGACCGGTTGGCCTTTGCAATCAGATCATCTATTTCTTTTGGAGAGTTGACTGCATAGACAGCAAGTAATTTTTCAATTTTGATTTTCTTGTCAAGTTCTACAATAGATTGTCTTCTTGCTTCTAGTCTCTTGAATAATTCATCTGGTAGTTCATCTACAACTTGCATCAAAAACTTCTTATAGATATCCAGGTGTAAAATGACACTATTTTCAACTTGCTCTTTCTCATCTGTTGATAGTGTATCATATAATTTTTCTATGTTCTTGAGATTTCCTTCTTTTGTGATTTCATCCAACAGTTTGTCAATTGGAGAAATATTCTGTTGAGTCCTTTTCTTTTTAGGTGTTAGTTTTTTCTTTGGGGTTGTCTTCTTTACTAGAGACCTCACTGCCTGTTGTTTTTGTCTAGTTCTTCTAGGCGAGGGTGTGGATACCGGTGAAGGTTGTCTTTTCCTTACAAATCTTTTAAATTCAACTGGCTTGTCACTCTCTGAAGAAGTTGCTACCGGTGATAGGTGAATTTCTGGTTGTTGTTCCTGTAACTCATCTTTAGTGATACCAGTTTGTTTCAGTACATCTTCTTTTATAGCCTTAGCCTACCTTGAACCTCTTCTCACAGTTGCTTCTACTTTCTTTACTCTTTTCTTAGATTGAATTTGGCTTTCAATGGTCTCAGCACTACCAAATACTTCTTCCTTAGGTTCATTTGGTGCTTCTAGAAGAGCTTTTGCATATGTTTCAATGATGTGGTCATCAGTCTCATAGCCCATTTCAGTAACCCAAATTGTTCTTGGGATAACTGCTTCCATCTAGATCTCATCCTTCTTAATCACAAAACATATATCATCCTTGTATTTGTTAACAATTTCCTGTGATAGTCTGATTCTTTAGTTCATTCTGGCCTTTAGTGCTTGAAAATACTCATTGATATTCTTTTCCTTGTTTTCACCCATGTTGTTAAATAAGTCTAATAATTGTTTTCCTACTGGTATGTCAAATCCAAGATTCTTGTTGCCTATACCTGGCGCTTGTTTGGTTATATGTAGCATTAAGCATACAATTAAATTACCAAATCTAAAAGTTCCTTTCTTATCCTTCTTGATCTTCCCTAAATTGTCAATCAATTCATCCTTTAGCCATTCACATACATCAATTTTCACATTTTCTTTTACAATATCATGTGCACTTTTTATGTATAAACTAGAAACTGAGTTAAGTCTGTTTGCATGTGTTTCTTTGTATCTTAAAATCATGCTAACAAATCTCACATTTGTGTCAGTCACATCATTAACCCTTAGAGACCTTCTATCGGATGTTGCACTAGTTACGTTCATTACTAGGTCATTTGAGACCTTCTTTGTTTTTTCTGGTTGGCTACCGGTGGAGGGTAACCCTGTTACAACATTCACCGCTTCCTTGGTAATTCTGAGAATTTATGTGAATCCTAGGGTTTCAATAATTTGGTGTTTAGGTTTTACTTTACCGGAATCATCACAGATAATAGATTTGTACATGTTCTTGATTTCTTCATCTCCTAATTCTTCTATATGGCAATGGATATAGATTCTAGGGTCTTCTGCATAAACAACTCCTTTGGGAATTTGGGAAAAAGCACCTACATTGTCATCCTTTTTAGCTATCTCAGGAACTAGCTAAAATACGGGCCTAGGGTATTTGATTACCTTGACTACAGTAGGGTTTGCTATGAATTCAGGTACAGAGGAGGATGCCATGATTATAAATACCTTTTTCTACCTTTGGAAGGATTGATTGCTGAAATGTCTTGCGTCTTTGATCAAAATGCCTTAGCTCTAGAGATTTCACGTTCTTCGAATGTTTGAATGCTTGGTGAAGTAAAATGGAGCCAAAAACATTAATTTATAATGTCAATTTTCCAACTACCACATTTAATGCTTGTCGGTTAAGTAGTCACTTAACTTTGTCTACCGGTATAGAAGTAAATTCAACTTCTTACCATCAATCGAGGGAATAATAGCATATGTCTCACTGATTGTCGAACCCTCAAGGAAATTTCTTCAATTTTATGAAGAGACTCCTGCCGGTGGAGTGCTACTCTGTTCTACCTATGGAGTGTTGCTTGGTTCTACCAGTGGAGTATTATTCCTATCCACATTCTGTTCTGATTTCCTTATCCATTGTTTTGAAAATTCTTCCTTAACTTTTTCAACCTTTTCTTTTCCTTTCAAACTAGGACCTTTGTTGTCTGTCGGTGATCCTTTACTTCTACAAAATTTAGCAATATGCCCAATTTTGTTACATGCATAGCAAGTCACATTATTCTTCTAAATAGCTTTCCCATAACCTATGCCAGTTTGTGTTCTTCATTGATTAGATAAGTGTCCATATCTTCCACAAACATAACATTTTACATTCATTCTGTAATTCTCAAAATTATGACCAACTTTGTTGCATTTTGAACATTGACCGGTGGGGGTGTTGATATTCTGATAATTTCTAGATCTACATTGATTTTCTCTATGACCATACTTGTTACAGTTAAAGCATTTTCCATTAAATTTATAAGCAGTAGGTTGTCTTACCAGTTTGCTATGATCCTATGTGTTTGTAGTACTGGAGCTTTCACCAATTTCAAAGCCAATTCCACAAGTGTCACCTTTAGGTTTTTGATTCTTCAACAAGTTACCAAGTTCTTCTGAGCTTTTCTTGAATTTCTCTTTATGTTGATTTGCAGTATCTAGTTCTCTTTCTAAGACTTCTTTCTGCCTCATTAGTTCATTGGAGTCATTCTGAGTGTGCATCAGATCTGTCTTCAACAAATCATTTTCATAACTGAGTCTTGTGTTTTCATTTGCAGCATCACTTAGTCTTCTAGTCAAATCTTCTTCATTCTTCTTCTATCTTCAATTTCTTTATAAAATCTCATAGTCATATCTTGCATCTCATTCTTTGTTGTCATGTTCTCTTGTTTCAGCTTATTTATCATATCATTAAGAGTTTCTTTTTCATCATTCTCATTTTGCATCTTTTCACAAAGTTCTCTTCTCTTGTTTCTTGAAATAGTAAGATTTTCTTGAAGTGCTTGAATAATATCCTGAGTAGCCTTTAGATCATCTTCAAGTTTGATATTTTTCAATTTTTCTGCATCATAGTCTAAGAGAGCTCCTTCAAGTTGCTTCATCAAATTTTCCATCTCTATCGGTTTCAAGGTCTTCCTCAAGCTATTAGGCTTCTGAAAATAGAGGACCAAGCTCTGATACCAATTGTTAGGATTCCCACAGATATTGAGAGGGGGGGTGAATTAGTATCTAACCGGTATATTAAATTTATTAATTTAAAACATGTAGAGCATATTAATACTGTGTACCGGTAAGAATAATGTAATGCAATAAATAGAGATAAAAACAACCACATGAAAAACACACCATAACACAAGGATTTAACGAGGAAACCTGGTGTGGGAAAAACCTCGGTGGGATTTGTGACCCACAATATTCACTTAGTGGCCAATAAGAGACTATTACTGCTATAATAGGGGCCTGCACATGCAGGAAGGCCAACTGCCTAGAGCTCACTGCTCAAATACAAAATAGGAAGTCTCACTGACTTACAAAATGGATTACATAAATCCAGTGTCTTGTACTGCTTCTAACATAAACCCTTAACCTATAATTCGCATAATAGGTTTGCCTTATTTCACCTAATTGCATTCCTCTTTCTTACTTACAAATGTTCTACAATGATCTCTCTTATATAAGTTATTTTACAACTTCCCAAGTCGGCTTACAATGATTTTATAAATAATAACCAAAATATATTACAACAAAAATCCTGTCGGCCTCTGTGCCGGTATGCTACCTTTCACTGCCGGTGTCGGTGACCTGAGTGTTGGTGGAATGTCTTGCCAATGTCATAGGATTGTAAGGTTGCCATCAATGACAAAACCTTCAATCACCTACAATGTCTCATTGGAGTGTGCATATGCCAACAACCGCATCTGTTGATGAAAAGGAGTACAAATGAATGATAGGGAAACTGCATTATGTTGTTCACAACAAATTGGATATTGCTCATGCAGTTGGTTTAGTTGCCAAATTTCAGAAGAATCCAAAGGAGACACACTTGATAG
Source organism: Cryptomeria japonica (assembly GCF_030272615.1). Taxonomy (NCBI): domain Eukaryota; kingdom Viridiplantae; phylum Streptophyta; class Pinopsida; order Cupressales; family Cupressaceae; genus Cryptomeria; species Cryptomeria japonica. Next base: position 641,147,840 of record NC_081407.1, on the reverse strand, counting down.
CAACCAAAAGGATATTCATATATTTGAAAGGTATTATTGACTATTGATTATGGTATCCATATGCAGGTAAATTTGATTTGAAGTTTTATACAAATGCAGACTGGGCAGGTAATGTTGATGATGGGAAGAGCACAACCAGTGGTGCATTCTTTCTTGGAAGAAGTCTTGTATATTAGAGCAGCAAGAGGCAGAGTTGTATATCATAGTCCATTGTTGAAGCTAAATATGTTGCAGCATATATGAATTGTACCCAAGCAATCTAGATGAAACACATTTTGGAAGGATTCAAGTTGAAGATTATAGAACCAGTAAAGATTTTATGTGACAACACTAGTGCAATAAATATTTCAAAGAACCCAGTGTTACATGCTAGAACCAAACATATTAAGTTGAAACATCATTTTTTGAGGGAGAAAGTGCAGATTAAAGATGTTTTATTGGAGCATGTATCTACTAAGGAGCAGCTAGTGGATATCTTTACTAAATCTCTCCCTAAGACTACTTTTGAGTATCTTAGAGGTCAGCTAGGGGTTGTGCCCCTACATGAGGTCAATTGAGAAGATGTGGAATACATCAGTCCTAGAGCTAATTGAAGAATCTTGTAGCAGGATTGGTGCAGAGTGGAGTTATTACATAGGGGGAGAATCAAGTTGCAGATTGTTGATGCCAAACAGTGAAGTATGACACTGTATGTTTTACTTTCACTTTAGCATCGTTGTCAAAGGGGGGGGAAAAACTATATGATTATGGGGAGAAGAACTGTATGATTGATAGAGAGAAGATCTATAGCCAGTTACCACCTAAAGACATGGAGACTTAGTTGAAGGAGAGTACATGGTAAAATGTAAACCATGATTCCTATACAATCATCACAATCAGGGGTATTGATATTTGTATTGCCATCAATGCCAAAGGCAAAGATTGTTGGCATTTGCATGAAGATTGCATTAATGAACTATTATGTTTTCATTAATGTCAATTATAACCAGTAATGATGTTGTTATGATATTGTTTTGCAACCAGTAGGTGAGCTAGTGAAGGAAACCGATATTACTTGAGATACAGTGACATAAACTGGTAATCCTACCTATTGATGTGCTAAACCCTAACTGATGGCTCTTGGTGAATTGGTTGTATTAGTTTATGATCAAATGATGAACACTAATGATTATGCCACATATGCATGCTGTATGTAAAGAGTTTCGAATGGTTTTTAGTGTGTAGAGATAATAGTTTTATCTTGGGAATGGGCAAGTACATTGAATGAAGTGGAAACAGTGTGATGAGTTACTGGAATCGATGAAGAGGTGATCAAGGAGAGGTCAAAGTTGTCTTGAACAATGTGCAATTATTTTTAGGTAATCCAATGATCATACTTGAACTGATTTGCTTGTAAGCTCTATGATATCTTAGGTTTGTGATGTGTTACTGGCCTATTGTTTTGCTTATAAGGTCAATGAGTTGTTTTGTTATAGTGCTAGCAATTTTGGTTAAGTGTAAGTGTGATTGGTTGCCAAAACATGAGGTGTATCTATAGTATGTGTGAAGGTAGATAAGATCATGAAAAATATATGATCAAGCAGAGTAGTGTTATTCACCAGATCTGAAAACCCCTATTGTTCTCTAACAATTACAACAGTAGAATCCCTTAATAAAGTAAGCTTTAACAGGCTTAGTGTTATCTAAATCCTCTAACCAGGTGATCTATTAGTTTGGATTTGAAATCCTCTACCGAGCTTACTCCTAACAAGGTACTACCTTGAATAAGGTATAGCTCCTAATAGAGCTTTGGGATCTTTAACAGGATTCGCTCCTAGTAGAGCACTTTTGTAGACCTTAACCGATCAGTTACCTATTATTGCAGATAGTTAACTTGTGAGTCCCATCTCACCGTGGTTTTTCCCAGTTGGGTTTTTGACGTAAAAACACTTGTGTTATGGTGGATGTTTTACTTGTTGTGGATGCTTTAATATAATTTTGGATTTCATACATAGTGTTAAGTAAACTAGTTAAGTATCTTTACCGGTTTGTAATTCAACTGGTATTGATTTTGTTGTCACTGATTCATCCCCCCCCTCTCAATTCTTTATAAATCTATCAATTGGTATCAGAGCTAAAATTCATTAAGGCTTAATCTCTTGGAAGGAAAGCCTAAAGCCACCATGGAGGATATGAGTTATTTAGAGATGGCTAGAGTGCTTGATGCTACCAAGGAAGAGCTAGAAACCCTAAGGGTCATATTTAAAGCTTCACAAGTCAAAAGGAGAGAGATGAATAAACAACTATTGGAGATATCTGATAATAGTTCTTTAGATGAAGCTAACATTGATGCATTGGCTGAAGAAGTTGAAAAACTGAACGATGAAAAGCTAGATCTGAGAAGAGAGTTAGAAGCCCTAACCATCCGCATGAGCCAAGAGCTTGGAGCAAGAAGGGTAGTTGAAGACCTAATCAAAGAAAAAGATCATGAGATTGCTAAGATCAAACAAGAGAATGGAACTTTGCATGAGCATTGGCATGAAGAAAAATAAGAGGAGGATTTGAAGCTAGATCTTGAAATGGCAACATCTCTAAGATAGACTCTGACAAAACACAATGAAGATCTTACCAGAGAACTCACTGAGGCTAATGGTAAGATGGAAAAGTTCAATAAGAGTTCTTCTATGCTGGATGAGCAGATCCAATCTCAAAGGATGAAAGGTGACACATCTGGACTAGGTTTTAATACATCTAAGAAAGGAGAATCTTCTGGTACAAAGAGCAACATTTACAAAGATAAAACTAAGCTTAAGGCTAACAAGCCTACTGGTAAGAAAGCATTTAAACTTGTTTTCTTTGTCTGTCATAAAATTGGACATACTGAAAATGTGTGTAGAAGAAGACCTAATAAGAATACAGGCTATAATGCAAATGCTAGTTATGTATCTAGGAGATTTGAAGGTCATTGTTCTACATACAACATGCATATGTGGCATAATCATTACCATTCACCATTTGATCATAAACCAATATTATCAATTCACCAAGCTCCATCGATTAGGGTTTAGCACATCAACATGTAGGGTTACCAGTTGGTCTCACTGCATCTCAAGTAATACCAGTTTCCTTCACTAGCTCACCTACCGGTTGCATAACAACATCATTACCATTTATAATTGAGGTCAATGACAACATAATAGTTCATTAATGCAATCTTCATGCAAATGCCAACAATATCCCCCTTTTGCATTGATGACAATACAAGTATTAATACCCTTGATTGTGATAATTGAGAGTAATGCACATACATAGGTATAGGAATCCTGGTTTACATTTTATCATGTACTTTCCTTCAACTGAGTCTCCATGTATTCAGATGGTAACTAGCTATAGATCTTCTCTCTATCAATCATACAGTTATTTGATTATGATGAATCAATAAGGATCCAAACAACTACTGAGAGGGGGGGTGAATCAGTAGATGGAAAACTGACTAAACTTTCACCAAACTCAAAAACAACCTCTCAAGTCAAACTTAGAACTGACTGGCTCAAACACTGAACTACAAACTTCAATAGAATTGATGGTTTACTGGTTTGACTGGCATATCAAAATAATAGTATAACAACTCTGAAACTCTCAAACCATTTAACCAAAACATCCAAATACTTTAGTGACAAAAGTAAAAACACATTTCATATTACTATTGGTCATCTTATCATATCTAAGTGGATTTAACAGCTAAGCAAATTATCCATATCAAACATAACCACAAAAACCATTCACCACTTGACACAACGATTTTGAGGTGGAAACCCAAATGGGAAAAAACATGGTGGGGATGAATACCTACAAGTATTTTGAACTCTTCTGAAGTTCGTCGTGTTATGAGCCAAGCCTGATAAAGCTTTACAAAAAGTCCTATTAGGAACAGATCCTGTTAGGGAGCACCCTGTTAAGGGATTGACTATAATGCCCTATTAGAAGCAATACCCTATTAGGAGTAACCTCGGTAGAGGATTTGAAATACAAGCTAATGGATCACTTGGTTAGAGGAGTTACACTAAGCCTGTTAAAGCTTACCCTATTAAGGGATTTGACTGTTGTAATTGTTAGAGAACAACAGGGATTTGTTGATTTGGTTAATAACACTACTCTACTTTATCAGATCCTTTTCATGCTCCTATCTTCCTTCACACATACTGCAGATACACCTTCTGGTTTGGCAACCAATCACACTTACTCTTAATCAAAATTGCCAAAACTACAACAAAACAACTCATCGACTTATAAGAAAAACAATAGGTTGGCAACACATCACAAACCTAAGATCTCATAGAGATTACAAGAAAATTGGTTCAAGTATGATTGTTGGATTACATAATAATCATTGCACATTGTTCAAGACAACCTTGACCACTCCTTGATCACCACTTCATCGATTCCAGTAACTCATCACATGTTTTCCACTTCATTCAATGTACTCTCTCACTCCCAAGATAAAACCATTATCTCTATGTGCCAAAAACAATTTTAAACTCTTCACATACAACATGCATATGTGGCATAATCATTACCGTTCATCATTTGATCATAAACCAATACAACCGATTCACCAAGCTAGTACCAAGAGTTGAAGGGAGGGTTGTGACAATCATGAGCATCATTACATATACAGAATGATAACTATGATGACCTATGTTTGCATCATTTAATAAAAGGAGTGCAATCACCTTTACAAGACAACCCCCCTTCATTATTTATGAAATCACGATCACAAAGAGTTCAAAGAAATAGCTTAAGATAGTGTGCTTGAGATAGAGGCAAGTGAGGACATTATTTTTGAAATGAAAGAATAGTCATGAAGGGTAGAGGAATTTTGTCACTACTAGCAATCCAAATAAGGCAGGAAATAAGAATATGCAGAAGCAGCCTTAAAAGTCTACAATAAGAAGCACACAGTCATATCTTTTCAACATGTGAAAGAACAAGGGTTGCTACTATAGTAGAACATAAATACTACCATTAGCTTGTAGAACAATGAAGATATCAGCCATGTAGGATAGGGTTTTAATGATGGAAGGAAATCTCAAAGATTCTCAGGGAAAGGTCTATAAGAAAAGAACAGTGAGAAAGCTTACTATGAATACCAAATACAAGAGCTTTACCAGACAAAGTATAGTGCATAGAAGAAGAAGGTCATAATAGTCCTACAAAAGATTCATCAACAAAAATCAAACTCAAAATGGCAGAGCACACAACTACGGTGATCATAGAGAACAACAGTCTAGAAAAGAGTAGATCTAAAACATAATTGTTGGCATTTGCATGAAGATTGCATTAATGATATGATATTTTGTCATTGATGTCAATTAAATCGGTAATGGTATTGTTATTGTTGATATTTTCTTGTAACCGGTAGGAAGAGCTTTGTGGAAGATGTTGTAAACTGGTATGTAAGTTAAACTAGAAACCGGTGTATAAGGTTAAGCCCTTTCTATGTTATGTAACCGGTAAACCCTACAAGTTGTCTTTGTTAAACCCTAACCTACTAAGTTTGCTCAAATGGTTATGATGGTTTATTATCTGATGTTCAGTGGTAATGGCATGTTTGTTTGATTGTCTTAGGAATGAGAAAACTGGATTACATCTAATGCAAAGCGTGTGATGAGTTACAAGTCTGATGAAGTGGTGATCATGGAGAAGTTGGAATTTTCTTGAAGAATGTGTACAGATTGTTATGTAACTCCAACAGTCACACTTGTACCAACTTATTTGTAATCTCTATGAGAGAATTAGGTTTTTGTTGTGTTACTGACCTAATTGATTTGTACTTAAGGTCGATGAATTTGTTTTGTAAAAGTTGTTGGCAGAAATCAGTTGTGTGTGTGGTTGCCTAACTGGAGAATGAATCAACAGTTTGAGTAAAGGAAAATTGAAGCTTAAAAGGATCTGATCAAGCAAATGTAGTGCTATTTAGACATATCAAGAAAAACCTATTGTCTTCTAACAATTACAACAGAATTGAAATCCCCTAACCTGGTAAGCTCTAACAAGCTTGGTTACTTCTTAAATCCTCTAACAAGGTGGTCCATTAGCTTGGATTCTTAAATCCTCTATCGAGGTTACTCCTAACAAGGTATTTTCTTTTTATCAAGGCATTTGTAAAATCCCCTAATCGGGCGATTCTTAATAGGATTAGTTCTTAACAGGACTTATTGTAAAAGCTTTAACAGGCTTGGCTCCTAAAAGGGTGAACTTCAGAAGGGTTCAGATAGCTATCTTGTGAGTCTCATCTCACTGGTTTTTACCTATTTGGGTTTTCCACGTATAAACATTTGTGTCATGTGGTGATTTTTTTTGTGGTTATGATCTTATTTGTTGATTTGATTAACTGCTTAACTATTCGGATAAGACATGATAACCGAAATTATTGAGAGATTATGTATGTTGATATCTTATTAAGAATTTGGATGTTTACAAGTTGAATGATGTTTACTATTAAGTTGGTATAATAGTTAACCGATTGATGTTGATTATTCTTATGAGTATTGATCTTGATAGTGATATTTTGTTGATAAGTTTACTTTGTGTGATTGAGATTGAGTTTGGGAAGTTTGTATCAGTTTACCGATTCAGCCCCCCCCCCCCCTCTCAGTAATCTACCAGATACTTATTCTTTCATCATACCATCAATAACATGCTTACTACACATTTACCTGTTTAAGTATTATGAAAATCTTCAATAATAGAGATTCAGATTCAAAAAATGTCTTCCAGTTCGAACCCTAGGCATCATGGTGGTGCTCTCACAAGCAGCAAAGAAGCAAAAGTGAATATCAAATGGTTACCCATCACTTTGGTATTTGGGTTTGAGAACCATAATAGGTTTGAATGAAAACAAAGGCATTTTGCCTTTTGCTTGTTAGAAAAGATTTATTCTTATAAATGCATGACCGAGTTTATTTGTGATTTCTCTTCTTTTACATGTTTTTAAATATTGAAGCCAACAAGCCTTTTTTGTGTATTTATTTTTAAAGAATTGTAAAACTTTTTTAAAGTGATGAAATGAATCACTTTGATAAATATTATTTGTTAATACAAGAAAAGGTGCTACATTGGTTTCAAAAGCATAATCAAAGAGAGGGTAGTTAAGTTGTGTTGCTTTTGCTTGCATATAGGAGGTGGTTGGGAGATTTAAAAACATTCAGAGGAAAAGTAGGTGATTTGGTCACTTAATTGGTAGTTCAGCTTCAGTTAAGAGTCCAAATGGATGGAGTATGAGTCAAGGAGGATTTTTAGGCATTTGAGTCCTTGTTTCTTGTAATTACAACCTTATTTTGGAGGAATTTTCAGTTACATATGACCTTTTTGGTTGTTTGCAAATTCAGAACTCTTGATACCTATTTTGAGGAGTTTTCTTTCAATCAGGTGCCTAATTTAGAGGAGAGGTGACAACACATCATGTCTTGGAGCCAAAATTCAAAATTTGATTTTTTGGAGCCTTTTGTATGAGTCCCTTTCTTTTCTCATCTTCTCTCTAGTTCTGAGTATTGTAATTGTTGTGGCAGGTCTTTCATACTTTAGAACTCATTTTTTTATGAGTAATTATCATTTTGTAGAGCATTTTGGCCTTGGAATACAAGATCCTATTTTTCAATGAAAGAAGCTTGTTTCCTCCTTAATTATCTTTGGGTTTTCAGTGTTGTTAGTGGATTATATGATTAAAATATTGTATTTTCCCTTTATTTAATCAAAGTTCCTTCAATATTGGATGCACGAGGTAGCATGTTATAGTGCAGGTATGTGAATGTGTTTGTTATTCTATTGCATTAAATTGTAAAAACATCATTGTTTTCCTTTTTTATGAGCACCAGAAAGCTGAAACCTTTCATAAGAATCATTTTTGCAAGCATGTGCAATTGAGTTGTGAGATAGTGTGGCTTCTTTAATTGACTGGTTTTGTGACTTTCAACATCATTGTCAAGTTTTATCCTTGGTGTATCACCTATTAGTGTTAAGTTTAAAATTACAAGTACATCTTTCTTACCCTATTCCCTGTGAATCGTTAGTTTTAGGATATCTAAAGGGAGACAACCCATAATCTGGGGGTCTACTCTCGCCATAAGATACCCACAACCTGAGAGTAGTCCCATGTTGCACGAGATTGCATATTTTTAATATTTATATCAGTTTAAATCCTTGTTACAATAGTTTTTGGCACACCCAGTGGGACTATTGAACTATTTTAGTGCATAGAAGGCCACCTTACAACTGACTTGGTGTGAGAAGCAATATAAAACCCTTCAAGAGGAAGATTTTTCCACACCTAGAGACTCTTGATCTTTGGTTTTTAGGAGTTTAAGTGTTTAGCATATGAGAAAAATTCAGACTAGGCAAAGTTCAGACCCAATACATCATTCTAGTTATCACCCAAATGGAAGGCTAGGGTACAAAAGGAGACAACTAATCTAGCAAGTAGTGTCTTACCTATTGTTCCCAACTCTCATCCAGTAATTACAACCTATAGTAATCCACTATTTGCAAGCTCTTCCACTCAAATCCCAACAAATTCTACAATTCCTAGTAGTTCAAATCCTTCAAGCAAAAATATGGCTCATAATCAACGTCATAGGAATCAACTCTTTGTACCATTTAATGAAGGGAGTCCCTTGAATTGGCCCAACATGATGATATTCTAGCTACTTCCCTTAAGAGCTTACCATTATTCACTACAGAGGATCATACTACAACCATAGAGCACATTAGAGATGTGGCCTCCTTGTGTGGAGTGCATCACATTACTGAAGAAAATGTTGCATTGAGGCTCTTGGTAGCTTCTTTCAAGGTTAAATCCCTCCAAGGGTTAAGAGGCCTTGTTGTAAACTCAATAGCTACATGGGACTAGTTGGGAGATCGACTGAATAGTCATTTTGAAGAGAAGTCAGATCACCTTTCTTTGGTGGAGCAACTCACTACCATCAAAAGATCTCCACATGAGCACATGATAGACTTCAACAACTGATTCCAAAATACTTGGAATAGGATTCTAGCTTCGGTAAGGCCTTCCAATGATTATCCATTCTTATTTAACCTAAAAGCTTTGAATTTTGATATTTCACTTATGATATAGTCCATGGGTGGGAATAAATTACCAATTGTTGACTACTAATTTTGCATTATACTAACAGAGTTATGGGAAATTCAGTGATGGGGGACCTTTGAGAGAAGTTCACTGAATAACCTCCGGGTTTGAGAAGCCAACTCTTCATACAATGGGAGGAAGAAAAGGGAGAAATAATAGTTTAAAGCTACACTAATTAGGTGATGTGCCAGAATATTTTTGGAACATTTGAAGCACAAAAAACCTAGGTATTTGCAATTTTAAGGCTCATTCAACAGTCTACATGCCCAATACAGTTAGAGAATAAAATAAAACAAGGATCATTCAAAATAACATGACATACACCATTCATCTAACAGATAACAAGTTTAATAACATAGTTTAATCCGTAGAGTCTCACAACACATATCATAGAAGTTACTGAATTAGAAAATAGCACAAAAGTTAACCTATTAAGCCTCAAACAAAATAACCATAAAGGCCATAGGCACAGTCTGATATATTTATCATCCACAAAAAATCATTAACATAAGGGCCTGATTCATAGAGACAAAGTCTAGTGATCTTTCCTCAAAGTGTAAACCTCTAAAATAATTGAAGGAAGGCCAATAAATAGCCCTCAAGCACCTAACAACTACCAGCGAGAAGGCATGAGAAAAACCCCCACAACCACTCCCTATCAGGAATATCCTTGTGTGGCATCCATAGAGATGAATGCAATCAAAAGGCAAAAATGGCTCTTTGATATCATTATGCTAATTGCATCATGGTGACCTCTGTATCTGCCAAAACAAGAAACTCGCGGTTCCAACAATATTCTAGCTCACGAACCGATGAAGGGATACATCAAAACTTGGAGGAGACTTAGAGCCCAATGCCAAGGGAGGACTAGGAAATAAAGTGTGAAGGTGCCATGTGCCACTACTAGCGGATGAAGAATGGTGGAGTCAGGAGCACATACACAAAAGGGAAGACCTACACCACGTGACAGCTCCATGCTTTCTCAATGCAAGGCGAGAAATGCGAGCCACTTAGAGCAATGTTGTGACACCATGTGGCACTCGCAGATAAATGGTAGAGAAGGATGAAAAGAGAAAGGGGGATGGCAAACACTTAACTGAAATGCCATCCTATAAACAAATTCAACAAAAAATTAACATTTTTGGCGACTAAATGGGGAATTCTCCTTGCAGAATGCTAGGACCCAAAATTGTGTATTTGAAGATTAGACTTAAGCTTGAATTTAGAAAATTAGATCAAAGACCTACTATAGCGGGATCTAATCATCCTTAGAAGGCAACACCTGAGCTTCTAAGATCTGGAAATTCTGGTCCAAATAGATAACTTCATCAAATGGCAATCTTTTTGGTTCTACATGGACCATCTTCAGAAGCGCATGGAGTTGAGCTAGGGGGTGTAGGAGCTACTCAACTTCCTCAACTGAAATAGGACTACTAAGATGCTATAGGAAAGTTTGATCTTGTTGTAGCTGATCAATTTGGCTCATAATTTTCTCAACCCCTAAAACAGAGCCATCTGCAGGAAAAGGAAAAGGCAGGCCAAGGTACACAAACCTCTCCACATGCAGCTTGATATCTAGAACCGAAATCATTAAGTGTTGTCAATGCCTACATGGTTTCCTTATGATGATTGATGAAAATATTGACCCTCCTATTCAATTGCTTAGATCTGCAACTCCCTTTTCTACCAAATCCTCATTAGAAGCAACATATAGCCACTGAATCAACCTATGGGCCATGGGGAGCGTAGGACCAATTAAGAGCATAACCTTGTTAATGAGAACACCTGCTCCAGCACAAAGAGACTGTGCTTCACCAAGGAACCTCGACATAGGCTACAGCGAAGGGTTATATTGCTTAACCTTCTCCCAATGAGAAACATACAACTCTTCCACAACCGAGGAGAGATCTTGAGGAGCTTCCAGAGGGGGGGGGCAAGTTGAGATAAGTGCATGATTTCATTGTCCTTCGCTCTTATCTCATTTTGTTGATCCTTATTTTTGTCCTGCTCATGAGTGGCCTGATACTCCAAAGTGAGGATCCTGGTGCCTTTATCCTGAAAAGTGTCCTAAAGCTGCACTATGTGATCTTGCTCTTGTTGCAATAATTCCTTTACATTCTCGAGTTCCTTCTTAGTTTTCTCTATTGGCATTTGCATGAATATTTCATTAATGAAATGTTGTGTGGTCATTGATGTCAATTGTAACCGGTAATGATATTGTTATAATGTTGTTTTGTAACCAGTAGGAAGAGATAGAGAATGAAACAATAACCAGGAAGTAAGTTTGTGGAGTGAATCAGTATTGCTAAGTATTGGAGAGTTGAACCGGTAAACCTTACCTGTTGATTTGATAAACCCTAACCAATTAAGTTTGGTGAATTGGTTGTATTGGTTTATGATCTAATGATGAGTGGTAATGATTATGACACGCATGCATATTTTATGAAGAGAGTTTCAAAGTGTTTTTTCATGCGTTGAGATAATGGTTTTTGTCTAGGGGATGAGCAAGTATATTGCATGTAATCCAAAGTGCATAATGAGTTACTGAGTTTGATGAAGCTATGATCAAGGAGCAGTCGAGGCTTTCCTGAATGATGTGTAGAGATTGTTATGTAATCCAATGGTCATACTTGAACCGACTTGTTTGTAATCTCTATGAGAGAATTAGGTTTTTGTTGTGTTGTCGACCTATTGATTTGTTTATAAGGTCAATGAGTTGTTTTGTTTCAGAGTTGGCAAAGTTTCAGTTGAGTGTGTGGTTGCCGAATTAGATGATGTATCTATAGTTTGTGTAAAGGCAGATAGGAGCATAAAAAGGATCTGAACAAGCAAGTGTAGTGTTATTCAAACATATCAGTAAACCCCTATTATTCTCTAACAATTACAACAGTTTGAAATCCCCTAATCGGTTAAGCTCTAACAAGCTTGGTGCTATTTAAATCCTCTAAGAAGGTGGTCCATTAGCTTGGATTTAAAATCCTCTACTGAGGTTACTCCTCATAGGGTATTTCTTCTAACAAAGCATTATAGTCAATCCCTTAACCGGGTGGTCCCTAACAGGATATGTTCTTAACAGGACTTTTTGTAAAGCTTTAACAGGCTTGGCTCCTAACAGGGCAAACTTCAGATAGTTATCTTGTGAGTCTCATCTTACCGTGGTTTTTCCCATTTGGGTTTCCACATCAAAATATTGTGTCAAGTGGTGAATGTTTTTGTGGTTATGTTTTCTATGGTTGATTTTCTTAACTACTTAATCCACTTTGATAAGTCATGATAACCGGTAGCAATATGAAATAAAGTTTTACTTATGTAAGTAAAAGTATTTAGATGTTTAAAAGTTTCAAGTTGTTTACTGTTAATCTATTGTAACAGTCAACCAATTTATTCAGACAGTGATATTGCATTTATAGTTTAGTGGTTTAACTTGTCAATTCTAAGTTTACTTTGAGAGGTTGATTTTGAGATTGGTGAAAGTTTATTATCAATTTTTCTATCTACTGATTCACCCCCCCTCTCAGTAGTTGACCGGATCCTTATTCTTTCATCATACCATCAATTGGTCTAAGCCTAACAACTTGAGGTAAAGATCTTGTAGAACATGATGAAGAAGGAAGGTCCAAAGTTTAATATAGAGAACTATAGAATATGAAGTGATAGAATGAAAAATTATATCAAGAATCTAGGAAATCAATATTGGGAACATGTCTATACTCAATATGTTGCACCTACTAGGATTATGACTAGTGATCAAAAGAAAGAGCAACAAGAAAACAATCAAGTATTGAAGGATATTATCAGTTCTTTGTCTGATGCAGAATATGTTGATATCCATGGTCAGGAGACTGCATATGAGGTATGGAAGAAACTTGAACAGATTTATAGCAGTGATGAACATGTGAAGATTGCCAAGAAAGAGAGTCTAAGAGGAAATTTTGATGACACATGGATGGGTGAAGGTAAGAATTTCCAATAGTATGGTCAGAGGAAAAAAGAGATAGTTGGTGAGATCAAGAGTGCAGGTGGTAAAGTGGAAGATTCCAAAGTGGTTAGTAAGGTGTTGAGAACCCTGCTATCGGTCTACGTTATCCAAGTTGCAGCCATTCAGGAGCTAAAATATACTAACAAAACTAAGGTAACCCTTGACTCCATCATTGGTAAGCTTACTACTTTTGAAATAAATGGTTATGATGGTAGTGTTCATAAATCTGAGTCTGCATTTAGAGCTTCAATTTCTAACCCATCTATGAGGAAAAGTAGAGATGACAGTCATAGTTATGAATCTAGATCTAGCAAAGAAGTGGATGATGAAGACAGTTTGGTTGAGCTTGAAGAATTGTTGGCCAAGTGATTGCCCAGAGGAACCGGTAAATACATAGGTTGTTAGGATTCCCATAGATATTGAGGGTGGGGGGGGTGAATCAGTATCTAATCGGTGAATTTAATTTCTTAACTTAAAACATGTAGAACATATTATAACAGTGTACCGATATGCAAGAAATAATGCAATAAACAGAATTAAAAGCAACCACATGAAAAACACACCATAACACAATGATTTAACGAGGAAACCCAGTGTGGGAAAAACCTTGATGGGATTTGTGACCCACAATATTCACTTACTAGCCAATAAGAGAATATTACTGCTACAAGAGGGGCCTACACATGCAGGAAGGCCAACTGCCTAGAGCTCACTGCTCAATGGGAAGTCTCACTGACTTACAATGATGGATTATACAAATCTAGTATCTTGTACTACTTCAAAATAGCATCTATAATGCCAGATCCAGTACCGGTTTCTACTCTACTTCTTACATAAACCCTTAACCTATAATTCACATAATAGGTCTGCCTTATTTCACCTTAATATGATCTTCTTAGTTACAAATGTTCTACAATGATCTCTCTTATATAAGAGTCATTTTACAATGATGCCAAGTTGGCTTACAAAGATTTTGCAATAATAAACAAAATACAATATAACAAAAATCCTGTTGGCCTCTGTGTCAGTATGCTTTCTTTCTCTGCCGGTGCTGGTGGTCTAAGTGCCGGTGTAGAGTCTGATCTTGCTAGTGCTGGTGTAATGCCTTGCTGGTGCCATAGGATTGTAAGGTTGCCATTAATGAAAAAACCTTCAATCACCTACAATGTCTCATTGGAGTGTGCATATGCCAACAATCTCCCCCTTTGCATTGATGGCAACACTCATGAGAAAATTCAAAAGTGTATCGAAAACTATAATCCAAAAATGTTTCCAAAAATATGTTACCAAAAATATAAGAGCTCCCCCTGAGCAGATAAGTCTTCTGCCGGTTATTTTCTCATACTACTACTCCCCCTTTGGCATCAATGACAAAGGTTGTGAAGATGTTAGTAGAGTTGTAGTCTTACTCAACCTTGTAACTGGGTGGTTACAATTTGAAAAAGATCTGCCAAAATCAAGTTTATACTTTCCATAAACTTCTTGTTTTCCTTTATTGTTGTCTCTATTCTTTTAACTATACCGGTGAGGTGTTGCATATGCTCTGCTGGTGTTCTTTGTCCCTGTACTAGTGCCTCAGTTATTTCCTTCCGTAATGATGCTAGATAGTCCAATCTTGGACTCAGTCTTAGTCTCAAATGTTTTGCCTTATTCACTATTCTCTCCTTTTCTCTTTCTAACTTAAGTAATTCTTCCTCAAAACTTGTTATCTTTTGCTCAAAAACTAATAATGTATTAGGTGAGCTAACAAAATTGTCTGCAAGTTTATTGGTTTCATCCTGTACCTTGCTCATTTTCTTATCTATGTCTATTGTCAAAAAGTTTGACTTGCAAGTATCTTTATACAAAGTTTTAAATTCCTTTAATAAGTTGCATAGTTCTAGCAGAAGTGTGTCAAATTCCCTAGTACACTTCTTTATCTGATCTTCAAAGAATTTTTGCTTTTCAATTTCTACCTTATTCTTCAATGTCTCTTCCTTTATTTGCTCAATAGTCACTGTGTTCTCAGTGATGTATTTACACAAAGTATCAAGTTGTTTTAAAGAATCCTTATTGTCTATGTTACAGTTAGGAGCTATTACCTTCAAAATTGGGATTGTGTCATCTATAGCTTTATAAGCCTATGAACTACAATCTGTTATCTTTTTGATGGAGTCCAAAAGTACTTCAATTACATTTGTTGATTTGTAGCCTGCTGAGGAGGAACCAACATTTTGAATTCCACCGGTGGAGGAAGTAACAAGGCTTGCAGTGACCTCTGGTAGGTTAGTCTATGTTTCCATTTCTTTAAGCAATGGTTTTTTATCTTCTCTTGTTGCTGGTGGCACTGTTTCCATGTGAACATGTTCCTATTCTAGAGCTTGTTGCTCTGCTTGTCTCTCTATTTGTTGCTCTTTTTTAGTCTCAGTCTAAGTCTCTACCTGTTGCTCTATGTTATCAACTTCAACTTTCCTTTCAGTATTCTCAATGTTGTCAGTGTATCATAGACTTTTCCTATGTTTTTGAGTTTCCCTTCCTCTGTGATTTCATATAGCAATTTGTCAAGAGGGGCAGAGTTTTGTTTAGTCTTCTTCTTCTTTGGTGTCAACTTTTTCTTTCATGTGGTCTTTCTAACCGGAGACCTTACTGCCTGTTGTTTTTGTCTACTCCTTCTAGGTGAAGGTGTGGATGCTAGTGAAGGATCCCTTTTCCTTACAACTCTTTTGAAAGCTACAGGCATGTCACTCTCCGAAGAAGTAGCTACCAGTGATAGGTGAGTCGTAGACTGTAGAGTTCCTAACTCATCCTCAGTGATACCGGTTTGTTTTAATACATCTTCTTTAATAGCCTTAGCCTGTCTAGAACCTCTTCTCACAACTAATTCAACCTTTTTCACTCTCTTCTTAGATTGAATTTGTTTTTCTATGGTCTCAGCACTACCAAATACTTCTTCCTTTGGTTCATTTGGTTCTTCCAGAAGTGCTTTAGCATAAGTTTCAATTATATGATCATCAGTCTCATAACCCATCTCTGTTACCCAGATTGTTCTTGGGATGACTGCTTCCATCCAGATCTCATCCTTTTTTATTACAAAACATATATCATCTTTGTATTTGTTGACAATTTTCTGTGATAGTCTGATTCTTTTGTTCATCCTGACCTTTAGTGCCTGAAAATAGTCATGAATGTTGTTTTCTTTGTTTTCACCCATGTTATTGAATAGGTTTGTTAACTATTTTCCACTGGTATATCAAATCCAAGATTCTTATGGCCAATACCGGGAACCTGTTTAGTTATGTGTAGCATCAAGCATAAAAGTAGATTTCCAAATCTAAATTTTCCTTTCTTATCCTTCTTGATTTTGCCTAAGTTATCAATCAACTCATCTTTTAACCATTCACATACTTCAATTTTCACATTATCTTTAACCATGTCATAAGCACTTTTAATGCATAAACTAGAAACTGAGTTAATTTTGTTTGCATGTGTTGCTTTGTACCCTAAAATCATGTTAACAAATCTCACATTTATATCAATCACATCATTAACTCTCAGAGACCTTCTGTCAGATGTTGCACCAGTTAAGTTCATTACTAGATCATTGGAGACCTTCTTAGTCTTGTCTGGTCTGTTACCGGTGGAAGGTAACCCTGTTACTGCTTTCACAACTTCCTTTGTTATTTTGTGTACTAAATCAAGCCAAAAGAATGAACCATGTAACCTGCTCAAAACTATCCTAATCACCTCCTTGGGAAATTTGGGAATGCAGAGGATTTCAGTGAATCCTAGGGTTTCAACAATTTTATGTTTTGGTTTTACATTACCAAAATTGTCACATATAACAGTCTTATACATGCTTTTAATTTCTTCATCTCCTAATTCCTCTATGTTGCAATGAATATATATTCAAGGATCTTTTGTGAGAACAACTCCCTTTGGAATTTGGTAAAAAGCACCTACATTGTCATCTTTCTTAGCTACCTTGGGGACTAGTTGAAATACGAGTCTAGGGCATTTTATAACCTCGACTACTATAGGGTTTGCTATGAATTCAGGTGCAGAGGAGGATGCCATGATATATACCATTTTCTGCCTTTGGATGGATTGATTGCCAAAGTGCTTTGCCTCTTTGCTCGAAATCCCTTAGCTCTGCAAATTTTGTGCTCTTCAAATGTTTGAAATCTTGGTGAAGTGAAATGGAGCCAAAACCACAAATTTATAATGGTTTTTTTGCCATCTACCATATTTAATGCATGACGGTTAAGTAGTCACTTAACATTGTCTGCCGATATAGAAGTAATTTCTAACTTCTCACCATTAACCGAGGGAATTATAGCATATGCCTCATTGATTTCCAAACCCTTAAGAAAATTTTCTTCAATTTGATGAAGAGCTTCCTGCCGGTGGAGTATTACTCTGTCCTGCCAGTGAAGCATCACTATGTCCTGCCGGTGAAGTGTTGATTGGTTATACTAGTGGAGTAGTATTCCCAACAATATTTAGGTCTGACTTTCTAATCCATTGTTTTGAGAATTCTCACTTAACCTCTTCAACTTTTTCTTTACCTTTCAAGCTAGAACTTTTGTTGTCTGTCGGTGATCCTTTACTTCTATAGAATTTTGCAATTTGCCCAATCTTGTTACATGCATAACAAGTCACATTATTCTTCTGAATAGCTTTCCCATAACCTATGCCAGTTTGTGTTCTGCATTGATTAGATAGGTGTCCAAATCTTCCACAAACATAACATCTCACATTCATTCTGCAATTTTCAGAGTTGTGAGCAACTTTGTTGCATTTTGAATATTGATTGGTGGGTGTGTTGATATTCTGATAATTTCTAGATCTACATTCATTTTCTCTATGACCATACTTATTATAGTTAAAGCATTTTCCATTGAATTTATAAGCATTAGGTTGCCTTACCAGTTTGTTATGATTCTGTGTATTTGCAGTACCGGAGCTTTCACCAACTTCAAAGCCAATTCCAGAAGTGTCACCTTTAGGTTTTTGATTCTTCAACAAGTTACCAAATTCCTCTGAGCTTTTCTTGAATTTCTCTTTATGTTGATTTGTAGTATCTAGTTCTCTTTCTAAGACTTCTTTTTGCCTCATCAGTTCGTTGGAGTCATTTTGAGTGTGCATCAGATCTGTCTTCAACAAATCATTTTCATAACTAAGTCTTGTGTTTTCATTTGCAGCATCATTTAGTCTTCTGGTCAAATCTTCTTCATTCTTCTTTCTATCTTCAATTTCCTTAGAAAATCTCATAGTCATATCCTGCATCTCATTCTTTGTTGTCATGTTCTCTTGTTTCAACTTGTTTATCATATCATTAAGAGTTTCTTTTTCATCATTCTCAATTTGCATCTTTTCACAAAGTTCTCTTCTCTTGTTTCTTGAAATAGTAAGATTTTCTTGAAGTGCTTGAATGATATCCTGGGCTGCCTTTAGATCATCTTCTAATTTGATATTTTTCAGTTTCTCTGCATCATAGTCTGAAAGAGCTACTTCTAGTTGCTTCATCAGATTTTCCATATCTACCAGTGTCAAGATCTTCCTCAAGCTATTAGGCTTCTGAAAATAGAGGACCAAGCTCTGATACCAATTGTTAGGATTCCCACAAATACTGAGAGGGGGGGGGGGTGAATCAGTATCTAATCGATGAATTGAATTTCTTAACTTAAAACATGTAGAACATATTATAACAGTGTACCAGTATGCAAGAAATAATGCAATAAACAAAATTAAAAGCAACCACATTAAAAACACACCATAACACAATGATTTAATGAGGAAACCTGGTGTGGAAAAAACCTCGGTGGGATTTGTGACCCACAATATTCACTTACTAGCCAATAAGAGAATATTACTGCTACAAGAGGGGCCTGAACATGCAGGAAGGCCAACTGCCTAGAGCTCACTACTCAATGGGAAGTCTTATTGACTTACAATGATGGATTATACAAATCTAGTATCTTGTGTTGCTTCAAAATAGTATCTATAATGCCAGATCCAGTACCGGTTTCTACTCTACTTCTTACATAAACCCTTAACCTATAATTCGCATAATAGGTCTGCCTTATTTCACCTTAATGTGATCTTCTTACTTACAAATGTTCTACAATGATCTCACTTATATAAGAGTCATTTTACAATGATGCCAAGTCGGCTTACAAATATTTTATAATAATAAACAAAATACAATATAACAAAAATCTTGTCAGCCTCTGTGCCAGTATGCTTTCTTTCTTTGTCGGTGTCGGTGGTCTGAGTGCCGGTGTAGAGTTTGATCTTGCTAGTGCTAGTGTAATGCCTTGCTGATGCCATAGGATTGTAAGGTTGCCATCAATGACAAAACCTTCAATCACCTACAATGTCTCATTGGAGTGTGCATATGCCAATAGAGGTAAATTACCTTTGAAATGTTTTGCATGCATCAAGATTGGACACATTGCAGCTAACTGTGCTAATGGTGATAATGAGAACAAGTGAGAGAAATTCAAGAATTACAAGGGAAAAGACAAAAGAGATTGTCTTATTGCAGTTGATGGTGGTATCACTGATGAGGAATCTGAGGGTGATGCTAATAATGGAATTTTGTTTGTATCCATTAAAGAGGAAACATCTGATCAGAAGGCTTTAGTTTCTTGCATGGATAATTTTGATGATTGGATCATTGATAGTGGTTGTTCACATCACATGACCGGTGATCGGACTAAATTTATTTCTTTGAAATAATTTGATGGTGGACTTGTAAGATTTGGTAATGACTCACCCTGCATGGTTAAAGGTAAGGGAACTAGTTCTCTTAATGGAAAGAGCAGTGTAGATGATGTCTACTAGGTTGAAGTCTAAAGCATAATATTTTGAGTGTTGCTCAACTCAATGATAGAGGAAATTCATTGGAGTTTAAGAATGTGTTAGGTCCCGGAGACAACTGAGAGGGGGGGGTGAATCAGTTGTCAAATGAATTTAAACCAAAAACAACTTACTCAATTTTCTGCTTAATACTAGTGAAATATTATGTTGTACTAGTGGACAGTTTTATTAGATAATTGCAATACTGGTAAACTTTAATGCATGAAACAAAAAGACAAAGTCATCCATAACACATAACGCCAATATTTGTATGTGGAAACCCTGTAAGGGGAAAAACAACGGTGGGAAACCTTACCCACAATCAAATGATACTACTACAGATAGTAAGTGTATACAAATGGGGTTTGCACATATAGAAAGGCCAAGCACCTAGAGCTCACTGCTCAAACACAAAATGGGAATCACACTGACTACAATTGGATGGTTAAATCCAATAAGAATGTACTGCTCAAAATAGCATCTTCATTTGCTGGATTCAGTACCGGTGTAGTTTTGATATGCTTTCACAAAAACCTAGCTTCACCTTCGAATGATGTCTGTGTGTATAGCTCTTCTTATTCTTGCATATACCTTCACACAATTCTTTTTCTCATTCCACATTCGATCTTACAAATAAGATCTTACATTTATACCATAACATAGGACCAATTTTAGTAGGTCAGCTCTACAAGATATATTACAATAATATCATTTTACAAACAAAACAATATCTGATGCAATAACCAATTCAACATGTCAGCTTGATGCATTTACAACTAATAAATCATCTTCATAGCATGTCATGTTGATCTGGAAAAGATAAACTTGTTGGTGCATAACCTGGACCTATTTGCTGGTAACAACAAATATGCAAATACGAATATACCAATAAACAATTCTCCAAGACAAGATGTCCAAAAAATTTCTTCAACATTACCAAGTGTTTTCCATGCCATTCCAAGTGCTGGTGGTCATTATATCCTACCGGTGTACCATATATCGATGATTGTGCATAAGTCACTAGCTTGCTAGTGAATGTTGTTGAATCTCCAAAGTGCTAGAGTTTTAGTAGGTGTTGACATCAATGAAAAAACCATACCAAAATACCAACAATCTCCCCCTTTGGCATTGATGGCAACACAAGATGGAAAAACCATCAAAGTGCCAAAACAGAAATGCCAAATACCAAAGTACCAACAATTACCAAGGTATAAGTAAACTCAATCTCAAAGTAACAATCTCTCCCCCTAAGAGTAACATGTGTTTCCTTGTGTTCCATGTTTTTCCATACCAATCTCTCCCCCTTTGACATCAAATGCCAAAGTTATTACAAAACCAAGTTCATATACAAAATACCAACCAATTTAGTATACCAACTACTCCCCCTGAGAAGTAGCTTCCTTATCAAAGCCGGAGTAAAATATTTCTCTGTTAATTCTGCTGGTTGATGACAAATATCAACTCTCTAAGTATCTACCAGTGGGGATAGGAACCCAAGCTGATCTCTAAGATATTCAAAAGTTTCCTTAGGCAGAGGTTTAGTGAAAATATCTACAATCTGCTCTTTCGTATTCACATAAACCAGTTTTATTTCTTTTGCTTCAACATTTTCCCTTAGAAAATTCAGTTTGATCGAAACATGTTTTGTTTTAGAGTGTAGTACTAGATTCTTAGATATATCAATTGCTGCAGTGTTATCACAATAGATAGTTATAGGTTCCTTGCACTTTACCTTTATATCTTTCAACATTCTACTATTGATAAAGATGTACAACTTTGTTTCTTATTTAACCAAGAAACTAGTCTGCTTCTAAGAAAAAATGCTCCGTTGGTGGTGCTTTTTCTATCATCCACATCTCCTAACCAATTTCCATCTGTGTATGC
The DNA here is from genome assembly GCF_030272615.1 of Cryptomeria japonica. Classification (NCBI taxonomy): domain Eukaryota; kingdom Viridiplantae; phylum Streptophyta; class Pinopsida; order Cupressales; family Cupressaceae; genus Cryptomeria; species Cryptomeria japonica. The sequence continues at coordinate 641,126,013 of NC_081407.1, read as the reverse complement.
ACATAGTTCAAAGTTTTCATCTCTAGGATAACATAATCCAAGATTTGCAGTGCCTTGTAAGTACGAGAAAATCCTTTTTACTGTTGATTCATGATTTTCTTTAGGATTACTCTGAAATCGTGAAACAATACATACTGCATTCATAATATCAGGTCTGGTTTGTGTCAAATACAGTAAACCTCCTATCATAGATCTGTACCTTGTTGGATTTATAGGTGTAGATTTATCCCGTAGTGATAGTTTATCATTTGTAGTCATAGGTGTGCTTACCGGTTTAGAGTTCTCCATCCCAAATTTCTTTAATAATTCCTTTAAGTATTTGGATTGACTTAAGAATATACCTTTGTCAATCTGTGAAATCTGCAATACTAAAAAGAATCTTATTTTACCAATCATAGACATTTCAAATTCTTGTTGCATTTTAATAGAAAAGTCTTTACACAATCCATCTTCTCCTCCAAAGATTATATCATCAACAAAAACTTCTATAGCCAAGATGTCATCATTAGTCACTCTATAGTATAAGTTGTTGTCAGCATTACCTTTAGAAAAACCAATCTTCAAAAGATACTTATCTAATCTTGTATACCAAGCTCTTGGAGCTTGCTTTAATCCATACAAAGCTTTCCTTAACTTGCAAACCATATATTTGTCATCTGTCAAAGAAAATCCATCAGGTTGTTCAATGTAAACTTCCTCTTCAATATCTCCATTCAGAAATGCACATTTGATATCGATTTGATATACTTTTTAGTTCTTTAGTGCTACAAAAGACAAAAATAATCTGACTGCCTCAATTCTAGCTACCGGTGCAAAAGTCTCATTATAATCAATTCCTTCTTTCTGAGAATATCCCTTACACACTAGTCTTGCTTTATTTCTGATAACCTTTCCATCTTCATTAAGTTTGTTTCTGAATACCCATTTGGTTTCAATTACATTTTCATCTTTAGGCCGGGGAACTAATGTCCAAGTGTTATTGTTCTCAATTTGTTCTAATTCTTCTTCCATAGCTTTAGTCCAATATTTATCTTCGCATGCCTCATTTATCGATGATGGTTCAATTTGAGAAATAAGACATACCTCTTCATTTACCAATCTTCCTCTTGTCATAATTCCTTTTTACTTGTTTCTAGTTATCTGATCTTGAGAATGATTCAATCTTACATACCAAGGTGTCTTCGTTTGCTACTGATCCTCAGTCACAGTAGAATTTTCAGATGGTACCAGTGTAACTGGATCTTCATTCTATACCAGTGGGTTCAGTGTAGGTTCATTTGTTAGAATTTTTGTTGCCAGTTCAGAATCTATATACCTTGAAGTTCCTCTGAATTGTTCATCAATCTTCACATTTGTACTCTCAACAATTTTTTCAGCAATCTTTTGTTAAAACATCTATATGCTTTACTCTTAGATGAATAACGAAGAAATATTCCTTCATCACTTCTAGGATCAAATTTCCCAATATACTCATCTCTTCTAATATAACATTTACTTCCAAATATTCTGAAATATTTAAGCATAGGAGTAATACCAAACCATAGTTCATGAGGGGTCTTACCGGTTTCACCTTTGATGTGAACTTTGTTGAATGTATAGACTGCTATATTTACTGCCTCTCTCCAATATACATTGTGGTAGATTTTCTTCTGATAATATACTTCTAGCTGCATCCAAGATAGTTTTGTTTTTCCTTTCAACAACTCCATTTTGTTGTGGTGTCCGAGGTGCTGATAGTTGTCTTCTAATTCCATTCACTTCACAGAATGCATTAAATTCCTTAGATGTAAATTCTCCTCCTTGATCCGATCTTAAACATTTGATTTTCTTACCGGTTTCATTTTCAACCATTGCTTTGAACAGTTTAAACTTTCCAAGTGCTTCTGTTTTTTCTTTGAGAAAAGTAACCCAACACATTCTAGAATAGTCATCAATGATTAACATGAAATATCTATCACCTTGTAAGCTTTTAGTTCTAGCTGGACCACATAAATCGGTGTGAATTAAATCAAGAGCATTATTGGATTTTTCTGGAATAATTTTGAAACTATCTCTAACTTGTTTTCCAAATTGACATTCCTTACATACTATATTGTGAGGTTTGATAATTTTAGGTAAATCTCTAACTACCTTAGTAGTACTAATTTTTACTATGCAATCAAAGTTTACATGACAGAGTCTCTTATGCCATAGGCAACTTTCATCAATACGTGCAATCAAGCATGTCTTTTCACTGTTATTCAAATGAAAGATATTACCTCTAGTCCGATTATCGGTTGCAATTTCTAAACTAGTTCTATTCATGATTTTGCATTTACTATTTTTGAATTGTAACTAAAATCCTTTCTCAACTAATTGACCAACAGTCAAAAGATTATGCTTTAAACCTTCAAAATAGTAAACATTGTCAGTAATATACTTACCATCAAGAGATATTGTACCCCTACCTTTGACCAAACAAGCTTTGTCATCTCCAAATCTCACTAAGCCTCCATTATATTCTTGAAAGTTCAAGAATTTACCTTTATCTCCTATCATATGATGTGAGCATCCTGAATCAATGGTCCACTCATCCTTTACTTCAATTTTAGCTACCAAGGCCTACTCTACTAGTTGGATTGTAGGTGCCAGTTGATCTTTTGTTATAGCAACAAAAACCCATCCATTGTCTACCGGATCCTCATCAAAATCATCAGTCACACCTTCATCAGCAAGATAACAAGATTTGTCTTTATTCTTCTTAAACCTATATCTCTGATATTCAGGGTTAGGCTTGCATGTCCTTCTAGCTTCTTCTCTTAGTCTAGCATGTCTATCAGGCATCTTGATGCCATATGACTAATCTTATTACAATTAAAACATTTAAAGGGTGCTTTACCTTCATACTTACTTCCAACTAGACCTTTAGGCATTTTCCTTGCAAATAGTGCTTCAAGTTCTTCATTTTCTTTCCTACTTTCCTCAAGTTCTCTTGCATAAAAGGCTTTCCAATCAGATTTGTCAAATGATGATGCAGATGATATTGATGCTTGAAAGGATAAATCTGTCTTTATAGTAGCAACAGGACCAAATTCCTCAATTTCAAAGGCTAAAAGTTTTCCAATCAATGTATCCCTAGTTACCAATGTATTAGGCATTGTTCTTAACTCATTTATAGCATTAACCTTCATTTTATATGTCAGTGGCAATCCTCTTAAAACTTTTGACACAATTTCATCTTCACTTAAGTTTCCTCCACAACATTTAATACCCAAAATGATTTCATTAACTCTTTCCATAAAAGGAGAAATCCTTTCATCTTCTTCCATTTTCAGATTTTCATACCTGACCCGGAAGCTTTCAAGTTTTGCAATTTTTACTATGGAATCTCCTTCATTCAATGTTTCCAAATGATCCCAAATAGCTTTAGCATTTGATCTATCTAATAATCCCATGATTTTCTGATCTGTTAATGCTCTCAAAAGTGCTTCTCTTGTTTTGCAATCATTTTCCTCATCTTTAGTCAAGTTGGGTGGATTAGGCTGTCTGGAAGTGGGAGCAGTATAACCATTCTTTGTAACTCTCCAAATGTCCTTTCCAATGCAATTTAGATGTGTCTCCATTCTGATCTCCCATATTCCATAGTTGGTTCCATCAAGTTTAGGATTGTCCTTCCTGAAATAGTTAGTAGACATTGGATCTTCTCAAGCTGTTAAACTTATGCAAAAAGAGGACTAGGCTCTGATACCAATTGTTAGGTCCCGAAGACAACTGAGAGGGGGGGGGTGGCGAATCAGTTGTCAAATGAATTTAAACCAAAAACAACTTAATCAATTTTCTACTTAATACCGGTGAAACAGTCTGTTATACCAATGGACAATTTTATCAGATAATTGCAATACCGGTAAAGATTAATGCATGAAAAAAAAAAGATAAAGTCATCCACAAAAAATAACACCAATATTTGTACGTGGAAAGCCTGTCAGGGGAAAAAACATGGTGGGAAACCTTACCCACAATCAAATGATACTACTGTAGATAGTAAGTGTATACTAATGGTGTTTATACATGCAGAAAGGCCAAGTGCCTAGAGCTCACTGCTCAAACACAAAATGGGAGTCACACTGACTACAATTGGATGGTTAAATCCAATAAGAATGTACTGTTCAAAATAGCATCTTCATATGTTGGATTTAGTACTGATGTAGTTTTGATATGCTTTCACAAAAACCTAGCTTCACCTTCGAATGATGTCTGCATGTATACCTCTGCTTATTCTTGCATATACCTTCACACAATTTTTTTTCTCATTCCACATTCGATCTTACATTTATACCATAACCTAGGACCAATTTTAGTAGGTCAGATCTACAAGATATATTACAATAAAATCATTTTATAAATAAAACAATATCCGATGCAATAACCGATTCAACATGTTGGCTTGATGCATTTACAACAATAATAAATCATCTTCATAGCATGTCGTGCTGATCTAGAAAAGATAAACCTGTTGGTGCATAACCTGGACCAATTTGCCGGTAATAGCAAATATGCAAATATGAATATACCAATAAATAATTCTCCATGACAAGATGTCCAAAAAATGTTTTCGACATTACCAAGTGTTTTCAATGCCATTCCAAGTGCCGGTGGTCATTATATCCTATCGGTGTACCATATACCGGTGACTGTGCATAAGTCACTAGCTTGCAGGTGAATGTTGTTGAATCTCTAAAGTGCTAGAGTTTTAGTAGGTGTTGACATCAATGAAAAAACCATACCAAAATACCAACAGAATGGTATTGTGAAATCTATGAGAGCAAAGTTGAACTGATTGCAACCAACAAGCAGACTAAAGGTAACCCGTTTCACCTGAATCCTAAAGTCAGAACTATTTAATTGTTAAAGTAGATGATAATTGGCTTTGGCATAGGAGATTTTGTCATATAAATTTTGATAACATTGTTAAAGTGAGTAAGTCCAAGACAATGAGAGGCTTTCCTCAGCTGGACAAACCAGTTAATGCTCTATGTATGGAATGTCAGTTGGGAAAGATGGCATCCTCAACTTTCAAGAGAAAATCTTTTTCAGCAGAACATCTATTAGATTTGGTTCATATAGACCTTTGTGGACCAATAAGGACTAAAAGTATTTAAGGTGACAGATAATTTATGATCTTCATTGATGATTGCTCAAGAATGACGTGGGTCACATTCTTGAAATATAAAATAGAAGAATTTAGTAAGTTCAAGGCATTTAGGGTCTTAGCTGAAAAGGAGAGTGGTAAGAAGATAAAATGTCTAAGGATTGATCAAGGCGGTGAATTTACTTTTGAGGAATTCACTATATATTATGAAAAAAATGGTATCAAATGGCAGGACACCACAACAAAATGGTATTGCCGAGAGGAACAACCAGTAAGTTGTTGAAGCTTCTAGAACAATGTTGTTACAAGGAGGTGTAGCGAAAAATTTCTAGAGAGAAGTTGTCAGCATAGCTGTTTACACTATGAACCAAATTTTGGTAAAAAGAGGTAAGGATAAGACTCCTTATGAATACTAGTATGGAAGATCACCTAATGTTAGTTATTTCAAGATATTTGGCAGCAAGTGTTTTATTAAGAGAGGTGACTATGTTAGCAAGTTTGAGGCTAAAAGTGATGAAGGTTTGTTTCTTGGTTATCCCACCAAAAGTAATGCCTACAAATGTTATAACAACCAGACATAGAGAATCATTGAGAGTGTTGATGTTCGAGTGGATGAGTATCCTGAAGTCTCTGGGGAAACCAGTGTGGAGAAAAAGGATGAAGGTCCTTGCATTTTGTTTTTGGAATCAGAACCTATGAAACCTGAAATCGGTAAAGAGAATGTTGTTGTACCACTTCAACCAGAATAGGTAGATTCAAAAGAAGATGATGATAATATAGAATAATAACCTGGAGATAATGATCATGTTATTACAAGGTATGTGAGACTCAATCACAATCCTGAACAGATTATTGGAGATAAGGATGCTAGAGTATTAACCAGAAGAAGAATTAGAGAGAATTCTTTCATGATCTCCACTATTGAGCCTAAAACTGCTAAGGAAGCATGATCATTCAATCAAAGCTATGGAGGAGGAGCTTGATGAAATTGAGAAGAACAACACATGGACCCTAGTACCTTGACCAGTAAATAAAAATGTGATAGGTACTAAGTGGGCATTCAGGAACAAGCTGAATGAAGATGGTACAGTAATTTGCAACAAAGCTAGATTGGTTTGCAAAGGTTATGCACAAGAAGAAGGAGAAGATTATGGTGAGACTTTTGCACCAGTGGCTAGAATTTTGCACCAGTGGCTACACTGGAAGGTGTCAGAACTTTACTTTCATTTGCAGCATATAAGGGATTCGAAGTATATTAGATGGATGTGAAGTCAACATTTTTTAATGGAATAATGGAAGAGGAAGTATACATTGAGTAGCCAGATGGTTATGCTCTGACTGATGAAAATGACAAGGTATGTAAGTTGCACAAAGCATTGTATGGATTAAAGCAAGCACCAAGAGCATGGTATGAAAGGCTTCATTCACACCTGATGAAGATAGGTTTTCATAGAATCAGTGAAGATAGCAACATATATCTCAAATCTGAAGGAGATAAGATACTGGTTAGTGAAGCTTTTGTAGATGATATCATATTTGGAGGTAATGATGACATGATCAATGACTTTGCAAATGAAATGAAAAGCAAGTTTGAAATGTCTCTAGTTGGAGAAATAAAAATTTTCATAGGTTTGAAAATATAGCAAATGAAGAGCGGTATTTTCATCACACAGTCTAAGTATATCAAAGAGGTATTAAAGACATTTGGTATGAGTGATTGTAAACTAGTTGGAACACCAATGGTTATAGGTTGTAAGTTGTCTAAGGAAGATGAGGCCACATCTATTGATGAGAAGGAGTATAGGTCAATGATTGGAAAATTGCACTATGTTATTCACAGCAGATTGGATATAGCTCATGTAGTTGCTCTAGTTGCTAGATTTCAGAAGAACCCAAAGGAAACACATTTGGTAGCAACCAAGAGGATATTCAGATATTTGAAAGGCATTATTGACTATGGATTATGGTATCTATATGAAGGTAAATTTGACTTTAAGGTGTACACAAATCCAGATTGGGTGGTAATGTTGATGATAGGAAAAGCACAACCGGTGGAGAATTATTTCTTGAAGGAAGACTTGTTTCATTGAGTAGCAAGAAGAAGAGTTGTATATCATAGTCTACTATTGAAGCTGAGTATGTTGCAGCTTATATGAATTGTACCTAGGCTATCTAGATGAGGCACATTTTGGAAGGTTTCAAGATGAAGTTTCAAAACCTGTAAAGATATTATGTGATAATACTAGTGCCATAAATATTTCCAAGAACCATGTTTTGCATGCATGAACCAAGCATATTGAATTGAAGTATCATTTCTTGAGGGAAAAAATTTAGAGTAAAGATGTGATCTTGGAGAATGTTTCTACCAAGGAGCACCTTGTAGATATCTTTACTAAACCTCTGCCTAAGACTACTTTTGAGTATCTTAGAAGTCAGCTAGGCATTGTACCCCTTCATGAGTTGAATTGAGCATGATGTAGAGTACATTAGTTTTAGATCTACTTGCAGAATTTTACAATAGGATTGATGTGGAGTGGAGTTACTCCATAGGGGGAGCATCAAGTTGCAAGTTGTTGATGCTGAACAGTGAAGTTTTACATTGCATGTTTTACTTTCAATTTGGTATTGTTGTCAAAGGGGGAGAAGAACTATGTGATTATGGGGAGAAGAGCCATTCACAAACTAAAGACAAGGAGAGTACATGCTAAAATGTAAACCAAGATTCTTATTCACAATCACAACAATCAATGGTATTGATATTTTTATTGCCACCAATGCCAAAGGGGGAGATTATTGGCATTTGCATGAAGATTGCATTAATGAAACATTATATTGTCATTGATGTCAATTGTAACTGGTAATGAATATTGTTATAATGTTGTTTTGTAACCGATAGGAAGAGATAGTGAAGGAAACTATAAACAATAGGTAAGTCTATGGAGTGAACTAGTATTCCTAAGTATAGGAGATTTGAACCTGTAAACCCTACCTGTTGATTTGATAAACCCTAACTGATTAAGTTTGGTGAATTGATTGTATTGGTTTATGATCTAATGATGAGCGGTAATAATTGTGACACATATGCACATTGTATGACGAGAATTTTAAAGTATTTTTGCCGCGTTGAGATAACAATTTTTGTCTAGGGAATGGGAAAGTATACTGCATATATGCAAAGCACGTGATGAGTTACTGAGTTTGATGAAGTGGTGATCAAGGAGCGGTTAAGGCTTTCTTGAATGATATGTAGAGATTATTATGTAATTCAATGGTCATACTTGAACCGACTTATTTGTAATCTCTATGAGAGAATTAGGATTTTTTTGTGTTACCGACCTATTGATTTATTTATAAGGTCGATGAGTTGTTTTTTGGAAAAGTTTCAGTTGAGTGTGTGGTTGTCAAACTAGATAATGTATCTGTAGTTTGTGTAAAGGTAGATAGGAGCATAAAAATGATCTGAACAAGCAAGTGTAGTGCTATTCAAATAGATAAGAAAACCCATGTTGTTCTCTAACAATTATAGCAGGTTGAAATCCCACAACTGGGTAAGCTCTAACAAGCTTGGTGTTATTTAAATCCTCTAACCAGGTGGTCCATTAGCTTGGATTTCAAATCTTCTACTAAGGTTACTCCTCATAGGGTATTGCTTATAACAAGGCATTATAGTCAACCCCTTAACCGGGTGGTCCCTAATAGGATTTGTTCTTAACTAGACTTTTTATAAAGCATTAATAGGCTTGGCTCCTAATAGGGTGAACTTCAGAAGAGTTCAGATAATTATCTTATGAGTCTCATCTCACCGTGGTTTTTCCCATTTGGGTTTCCATGTCAAAATATTGTGTCAAGTGGTGAATGTTTTTGTGGTTATGTTTTCTATGATTGATTTTCTTAACTACTTAATCCACTTTGATAAGTCATGATAACCAGAAGCAATATGAAATGAACTTTTACTTATGTTAGTAAAAGTATTTGGATGTTTATGAGTTTAAAGTTGTTTACTATTAATCTATTGTAACAGTGAACCAATTTATTCTAACAGTGATATTGCATTTATAGTTCAGTGGTTTAACTTGTTAGTTCTAAGTTTACTTTGAGAGGTTGATTCTAAGATTGGTGAAAGTTTATTATTAGTTTTTCTATCTACTGATTCACCCCCCCATCTTAGTATTTGACTGGATCCTTATTATTTCATCATACCATCATGTTGCAGGCTACTCTGCATTTCATGCATGGTTGCTTCAAAATTCCCTCTTTCCTCAAAAATAGTGACCTGCGCATCGCTCAAATATCGAACGTATTCTTCTTTCAGGCGAATCTCTTCCTGCAGTTGAGCTTGAATTTGGGTAGCATCTCTGGAAGTTTCTTTTAATTGTTGTATTTCTTGTTCTCTCTCTTGCAATTCCTTTAGTGCTACATTCCTCACCACCACTTGCCCCTACAGCTGATAACTCGTGTTGTTCACGGCAGCTTGAAAATTTTCCTTTTTCAGAATTTGTTTCAGCTAACAAGCTTTGCAAAAGGTTGATCTCAGCATTTCTATCATTTTCCTCTTTCCTTTGATGTTCCAAGGATTCTTTGAGGCGAGTGAGCTCTTCTTGCATCTTGTCTAGATGATGACTATTCTTGATGGAATCTGAATACACGGCCTTTGAAGTCTCTTCTATCATTTCCACCTTATCCATTGCAGTGGCATTCATGAGATCAATCCTGACAACATGCAGGGAGTAATCATCTGATTTATTTGGGCCTCCAACTTGTTGACCTTCAAAATCATGGTTGCAAAGAGGAGAATTTGATTCTCCTTGATGAAATGTGTCCGCACATGCAGTCAGGTTGGCTTCTGTCCATCTTTATCCTTCCTCTTGTTGGCTTGGTTAAGACGCGTTGTCATGGAGTAGGTGATCTGTTGATGAAAAGTATCCGAGGTTGGAATAGCTTGACCCACAAATGTTGAACCGAGAGGAATGGCATAGGGAAAAGAAGAAATGGAACCACCAAGGTTTATCTGAATGGGTTGTGCAAGTGTGGTTGGTCAAAACAATGGTACAAAGGGAGATGCTCCTGAAAAAGTTGGATCAATGGAGGTTGAACCAACATTGGGGGGAGGAGTGGAATCTCTAGAACCAAGCATATGTGCTACAGCGGTTGTAGTGGAAGTCTCCAGGAATAACGTTGTAGGGAAAATGACATTAGGGGCAAGCAATGAGGAAGCAACCTACAAAAATAGCCTATTGTGAAGGAGTGGTCATGGACGCAACCTTAGGCTCAATCAACGATCTGACGGGTGCTAATGTAAGAGTAGTAGGGACCTAGATAGACATGGGTGCAACTTAAGATGTTGAGGAAACTAGAGACTAAGAAGAGAGGATGGGAGGAGGAAGGCATACTCGAACCATAGAATTCGTCGCCTACTAAGAGGCAGAAGGAGCCACAAGAAGTCAAGTAGATGAACCCTTCTTTGTAGAACCCATAGATTGTTTCTTTCTGGATGGGGGGTCAGAGATCTACTTCTCGGTTGGTCTTTTTTGAGATTGGGAATGTGATTTCTGAGCTAGGCTGGCGAAAGGAAATGAAATGTCAGCCTCAACATCTTGCTACTCTACATTTATAATCTCCACCTCTTGTTGTTGAGCATCCTTAGGGGATGAGTCCTCACGTGGGGACTCGTCAGTCACCTCTTCCTCATCATTACCATACTTTTTTCATGTCTCTTCAAAATACTTATCCAAGGGAGAGTTACCCACATTATCCCTGGGTTGTTGAGTTTCTTGATGGTAGATCCGGAAATTCTCTCTCTTATTTCTAGGCCAAAAATATTCTTTCATGGTTCACAGCATATTTTGGGGAATAGGCTTAGCTAGGTTGTGCCTCTATAGGGGAGTATAGAAACTTAACCATGGGGGTCACACATTTTCAATAAAATCACTAGGATCAATATAGAGGCTCAGGTCATTCACTGGAGGATAGGTGTTGCCTTCCCATGAGTTTCATGGCACATGCTTGATGGAATTCCTTCTATTTTGGATGGACAAGCTCCCATCCGGGTCATAACTCCATACATCATCAATTACTACCAAGCCGAGTTGCACCATCTTGGAGGTCAAGACCATCTCAGTGATACTCTTTCGATCGAGGATGATGGGGCCAATTGACTTGTGGTATTCAGGTATAGATGTATCATGTTTCCCTGACCCTATAGCCTTCTCAACTTCCACTAGCTGCTTGAATATTTCAAGAGCCAAGGTCCTTTCGGTGACATACGTAGGCAGGTGGAATGGTTCCTTAGAAAAACCATGTACACAGATGAAAGAAAAATTTCTCCTCAAGAACCAATCATAGCGGGGGTGTTCATTACTCATCCAATTCACTTGAATATAGGAAAATTGGGCAAGAGGCTCCTAAGGAATAACACCAAAATCCTAAAAGACGGGGGCCACAAAACAATCTAAAAACTGATATGCATCATAGGTGGCTGACAAGATGGCTGTCCAGGTGGACACCATCATCCTATTTCCTTGCTCATCATGGGTAGTGAATCACATGTACTAACTAAAGAAATGGAAATTTCGGTGTATGAAAAAATGAACTAGGAAAGAAGAAAACCTAAACCGTCATGACTGCTCAAACTCGGGCAACTGTCTTGTCATCTCTTTGGCTATCAACATAGAGAAGTCAAAATGAAATGGCTCTCTCTATTTCTGGCATTTAAAAAGCAACCCCATCTTGGGAGCTGAGATCTCCCGGTCACTGTCATGACTGCATAGGAATGCACTTGTTGTTGAGGCAATGTCTTTAAGGTCATCTTTCTTGAGGTCACTATAGCTCATGAGGAGCTTGGTAGGTTCAATCACTGAGCTTCAATTTAATGCGGCTTCAAAGAAGGGGATGATATCTCTCCTAGTGTACTAGTAGTCTTCCATGACATCCTTTTCAAAAATATCTATAATATTAATTCTGGGACAACACAACATGTCCCTAATAGTGTTTGGGGATATGATAACCTACAAAGAAGAGCTCTGTATTGAAGGAGGATTAGGTACTAATCTCCTCGCGCACGCTGCAACAAACTCCAGGCAATGTGGAACCATGGGCACCAAGAACTAGGGAACGTCACTGTTTCAAAATTTAAATGTCATAGGCTATGGCTCATCCTTATGGTTCAACATTATCACACATGTGGCCTCCCTAAGGCCCTTTGGTTGTTTGTGCAGGTTAGGCTTAATGACATCTTCAAATGTATCAATCAATGCCATGGGGTCGTGGGTGTTCATCTTTGACTTGGGCTTGGTTTTGGGGTAGTCCTGATGAATACTAAGAGGGGGGCTGAATTATTATACCAAAGAATACCGAACTTAAACACTTAAATAGTTTAGCATTAAACCAGTATAACAGTTTTACTAACAAACTGGTTAACACAAATGCAAACCAAATAGAAAATAAGGTATTCACCCTCATAAGCACAATCACCATAACACAAGAGGTTTTGATGTGGAAACCCAAATGGGAAAAACCAAGGTGAGATGAAACTCACAAGTAACTATCTGCAGAATAGTAACCAGACCGGTTAAGGTCATACAATGTTCTTCACCAGAACATATCCTGTTAGAATCTCTATTAGGAGATAAGTCTGATTAAAGACTACCTTGTGAGAGGATTTCAGCTCCACAGATGTGAATCACCTTGCTAGAGGATTTACAAAGGCTTTTCAGGGCCTACCCAGTTAAGGGTTTCAGACTTGTCGAAGATGTGAGTAATCAACAAGTGAATAATCTAGCAAATAGCATAGTCTGCTTGGTTAGATCCATGATAGCTCATTGCTAATGAATTCTAGCATTACTTCAGTCTTCAGTAAATCCACACACTATTACAACACATAGACTTGATCTTCTCTTCTAAGATCACACATACAAAAACTCATCAACCACCAAAACCTTAACAACTACCTCTACTAAAACCCTAGACATGATGTCCTTGAAAAAGGAATCTGATTTCATGTCAGTCCAATAGGATTACATTGCAAGTTCCTAGGTTCATTGTATCTAGACACATTTGATAACACAGCACAAAATCACCGTCAAAGTGTCGGTGGATGGTAACTCATCACAAAAATAGTGGTTGGTAACTCATCATAGAGTATTACCGGTTCATACAACTTTACCAATTACTGGTTGGTAACTCATCACAGAGTAATACCGGTTCAAACATTAAACCGATTATTGGTTGTCAAAAATGAAGATTGGGAAAATGATAAGTGCCACTTCAGTTCCTTTGTACCGCTTGAGATCCTCAAACCACTTGATTTCTCCATACTGCTTGGGATCGGTAGACACTTTCTACAAAAACCGATAGCCTAAAGGCTATAATACATAATACCGGTTGGGGAAAAATACCAGTTGAGCATAACTCATACATACAAAAAGTGTTCCCAAAACAAGTGTGTGTCCATCAATGACAATCACAACATAATCATCAAAAATGTCAACAATCTCCCCCTTTGGCATTGATGGCAACACTTAGGAAAAATTTTGACATCCAAGTGTTTTACAACAAAAATATGCCATAATCAAAATTACTCCCCCTAAGCATATACACTACCCCTTTTGCAGAAAATACAATGTATACTACTCCCTTACAAAGATAAACATGAAAGTATACATAACATGCATCAAAATTTTAAATACAGAATACTACTCCCCCTTAGCCAACAATGACAAAGTACAGCTGAATAACCCCTGTTTCATTATCATTAAAATAATGAGTGTTTATGACAATAAAGAGTGAAACTTGTCAAAAACTGATTTAAAGTCTTGCATAAATGTTTTCATGGATACAGACCATGATTCAAGCAATGAGGTAGCAACCTCACTCTCCATTTGCATCTAAGATACCTGTTCCTCCATGGCGTCCAAGGTACTCATCTCCTGAGTGAGCGTTAAGGCATCCAGGTTGAGATAGCATTTCTGAAGTATTTGTAGTCATGGTAGTAAAACTAATTGAAGTTCCTACAAATCTCTGGTCCGGTTGTTGATCTCTAGTTCTATTCTTACAGCCTGAAGTTGAAACCGGTGAAGGAATCATAGGGCATCTTGAACGTGCTTATGAATGTCTGCAAATCAATTTGCAGTTTGTCTTTCTGAGCAAGCACATCATCACATAATAAATGAGGTTGACATATCTTACTAAGCAGTAGATTCCCCTCATCCAGAACATCTTTTATGTCCTTCTATGCTTTTTGTAGGTCAGACCGGAGCTCATTTAACTTCTTTACCATGGTAGTGTTCAAATCCTTTTGATGCTTCTTTTGAGCATTGGCTTTAGCAACATCTTCCAGACATTGCACTTGGTCCTCTACAACTGTGCATAGGAGCTTCAATTGAGCTAGAGAGGAATCGGTACTTAGGAGATTGGTACTAGGAATCAAACTAGTGAGAGTTTCCACCATAGTTTGAATCACATCTTCCTCCTTTTTCCTCCATAGTGCATCCAATTGCCCTTGAGAAAGCTTAATGCTTTGCAGTAGCTCTATTTCATTTGCAGACTGGAGGTCAATGGGATTGGTGATGTCAGCCGTTTTGGCTTTACCACCGGTTGCCTTTGGGGTCTCTGTATGTACACTCTTTGTCGCTTCCTCCTTTTCCTTGGCTTTTTGCTTATCTTCTTCTTCCTTCTTTTGCTCCTCAACTTCTTTCTTTATTTTATCTTCTTCCTTCTTCCTTTTTTCTTCTTTCCACTTCTCTTCTTCTTTCCTTTCTTCTTCCTTCTTCTTCTCCTCTTCCTGTTTCCTCTCTTCTTCCTTCTTCTTCTTCTCTGCTTCCTGTTTCTTCTCTTCTTGTTGTTTCTTCTCTTCTTCCTTCTTCTTCTCCTCCACTTCTTTTTTCTTCTCTTCATCCTTCTTCTTCTTCTCCTCCACTTCTTGTTTCTTCTCTTCTTCCTGTTTCTTCTCTTCTTCCTTTCTCTTCTCCTCTTCCTTTTGCTTCTTCTCATCTTCTGCCTATTTCCTCTTCTCTTTCGCCTTTCTCTTATCCTCGTCCTGTTTCTCTTGTCCTGCCATTTCTAATGGTGTATCAAGGGTAACATCTTCACCGTTCAAGGCATCAACATCAATGGGGTCCATTTGCTTAGTGACCTCTTCTCCTTCACTGTTATACACCTCATCCAATTTTTCTATTTCCGGTTCTTGTTCAACCTTTCTGTTGGCTTCTGACACTTGGTGCAATCTCAGAGTAGCTTGGGCATGATAGTGGGTATCTTTTACCACCTCAAGGACTTTCCCTTTTAGCAACAAGAGTCTCCTTCTTCATATAAAGAAGAGGCCTTTATATTTTTCCATAACTTCATAAAGTTTGGAATTAGACACATCAGGAAAATATTGAGAAAATATTTCCTCTCTTATCTCCTGTTCTTTTTCTATGGCAATGCGCCATTTTTTATCTAAAGAATTAAATAAAGAATCCAGTTTCACAGATTTAATTTCTGATGGCAACTGGTCATTAATACATAAATATTGAATGACTTCCTATTCTACTTCCTCCTTCTCATTATCATTGAAATCATCAAAATAATCTGCCAAATCACTCAGCACTTTTCTCCTAATGTTCTTTATAGTTCTTTGACAATGTGTCAAAGGTTTGTAAGAAGAAATATCAATATTTACCGGTGCTGAAGATGTCGGTTCATTGCTGGTTGTCTTTGTCTTCTTTCTTGTTTGCTTAGTCTTCTTAGGCTTTTCTTCAGATTCTGTATCTTCTGAGTCCGGTGTGTTTCCCTTTGTCTTCCGCTTTCTCTCAAAGACTTTGGTAGGTGCAACTTTCGGTTTCTTCTTTGCCGGTGACTGCTTGGTCACTTTAGGACTCGCTAAAGTAACTGGTGCCGATACAGATGGCACTACCTTTCCTTTCTTCACAGAGGGCTCTTCAACCAATATAACCCTTTCCAGATAGGTGTTGGTTCTTTTCTTCTTAGGATCAAGCGGTGAGGCAAGTAGGGTAGAAGCATACCCATCTAGCATGTCATACATCACCTCATAACCCATAGCCTCCACTTCTTCCTTTCTGGGCTCAACAGCCTCCATTATGCACTCATCTACTTGGATGACAAAGCAGATGTCCTCTTCATATTTTTTAACAATATCACCAGATATTCTCACCCTTTGGCTCATCTTACGTCTGAACTCATCAAAGTATTTGTTCAGGACTTCAGGGTAACCGGTTCTAACCGCTTGAAGACTTTCCCTAATTTTCTTTGTAACCAGTTGGTCAGCAGACCACTGAATATCACTGACTCCTGGAAAGTAGCCTTGGAAGTAGAAGAACAATCTGACCAATAGTTGTCCAAATTTAAATCTCAAGGCATTGTCCTGTTTGATTGACTTCAGGTTCACCAGTAGCTGCCTTTGCATACAGGTGTATAAATCAAATGAGGCATCTTCCATGATCATTCTATAGCCAGCATTTACTGTTGCAGTAGAGACAGAGTTAATTTTGCTAGCATGGAATGTTTGGTAACCTATCACCATGTAGGTACACTTGACCAGATCATCCTTGATGGTATTGATGGTCATTCCCCATTGGTCACTCATGGGATAGGTGAGCTTGGTCATTTCAGTCTTGCTGATCTTCCTTAGGGCTGATACTTCTCCAACGTTACAGAAACCAGTGACGACATGAATCGCTTCTAGTGTGATGTCATGTGTCCACTCTAAGTACATTTTGTCACTGTGCACTTTGCTTAAAATGACGCGGATGTGATTATCTGTGAATTCTTCAAGGAAATATACCGCATTATGAAGCTTCTTCTTTTCCAAGATGTTGAATTCTGGTTTGATCTTCTTGTCCTTCCCACAGAACAAACTTAACTGAGAATGGATCACTAGAGATCCTAGATCTTCAATTTTACAGTCAATGTAATCTGAAATTCCTTCCTCAACTATAACACTAGCGGGTATTTGAGATAGGGCATTATATTTTGCCTTTCGTTGGATGAAATCTACTGAATCAATGGGTGCACTAGAACTAGAGTGCGATCTGAAGCCATGATAAACAGAGAAACTCGAAAAATACCTTCAAAAGTTGAGATTTAGGGCTTGCAAATTCCTCTTCACCACTCACTACTTTAGTTGCTAGGTTATCGCTTTGAATTCTACACTTGACCGATTGATGTTATCTTCATATTCTTCTTCAAGTTTTTGAAATCTCTCTAAATTGCAAGACAAATCATCTTTTGTCACTTTGCATTTCGCTCAAAAATTTGATAATTGAAAATGACTTGAAAATCCCTTTTAAATGAATTCTCCACCTACCATAATAAATGCTCCACCATTAGGGCATAAACCCTAATTTACCTTTTACCATTTTCGGTCTTCCACCAATTGGTAGGTATCACATACCGGTTAAGGTCTTTTACTGGTGTAAACCGGGGGTTCAAAATATTTTACCAATTTGTTTCCCCCTGAGCTCTCGTGTAGCTTAGTTTTCCGGTTCAGAGATTTCCACACAAGGTGCAGAAACTGGTTCTTCTTGAGACACTTCTTCTAGCTTCTTTTTCCAAGTTTTCTTCATATCCACTTGAACAGTTTCAACATCAATCTTTCCTTCCGGAGTGACCAGTATATCATTCGATATATTTTTTCTCGTTCTGTAGAATCTTGTTGTATGACTCAGTTTGTTGCAATGATAGCAAACCATTCCAGGTACTCTCCAAGTTCTGTTATTCATGTTTCCATTCGTCCTTTTGAATGTTGCAGTAGTGTGACCACTACAATGATAGATCAAACAGGTTGCTCTCCATCCAGTTGTCGCTTGATAGCCACCGCTTCCTGACTAATGATTATGGGTATTAAATCAGTTTGGATTCTAGTCCTCAGAGGGTTCAAGAAAGACTCCTTGACTCCTTTGAGGATACCTTCCAGTGTCATGCATGATAGACCTGCATTCAAATTCTCTATGCCCAAACTTGTTGCATGCATAACAATTTCCATTGAATCTATTGGATCTAGGCTTATTGTTTAGAAAGTAAGGAAAGTTGTTGTAAGCCTTGTTTCTACATACATTAGCAATATGTCCTTCCTTGAGACAATTAAAGCAAACATGTTTGAACTTTTTCTTACCTTTATCCTTTGGTGTTAGTTGCTTCTTTGATGCTCCATCTTTTGCTCCAGAGATCTCACCTTCCTCATAACCAAAAAAACCAAGTCCAATGGTATTCTTCACCAGTTTTACTGATTCAAGCTTTTGTTCTAGCTTAACAGTGCTCTTATTGATTTTGGCAAGTATTTCCTTTGACTCAGTGAGTTCTTTGGGAATAGTAGCATTGGATTCCTTCAAGGTTGCATTCTCAGAAATAGCCATGTTTAGTTCACCTTTCATTTCCTCTTTTTCCACTTTGCTCTCTTGGAGATGAGCGGTAAGTGCATTGATTTCTTGCTTTAGCTTGGAGATCTCATGATCTTTGTCTTTTACCAGCTTTTCTCCAGTTCTCAAGCTCTTGACACATCCTGATAGTCAGTCCTTCAAGTTCCCTTCTTAGGTTAGCATTAGACTCATTCAATTTTTCAACTTCTTCAACTAGGGCTTCCATGTCCACTTCATCAGAGGAACTATTTTTAGTTAGCTCCATCAGTTTTTCAGCATGCTCTCTCCTTTTTTCCAGAGAGGCCTTATACTTGACTTTTAGTTCATCATAGGCTTTCTCAATCTGAGTAAGCCGATGAATAAGTTCTCTCATAGTGTATTCCCCCATATCTCTTTCCAAGTGGTTTAACTTATAGAAAGGTTGGCTCTGATACCAATTGATGAATACTAAGAGGGGGGGTGAATTAGTATACCAAAGAATACTGAACTTAAACACTTAAACAGTTTAGCAGTAAACTGGTATAACAATTTTACTAACAATCCAGTTAACACAAATGCAAACCAAACAACAAATAAGGCATCCACCCACATAAGTACAATCACCATAACACGAGGTTTTGACGTGGAAACCCAAATGGGAAAAACTATGGTGAGATGAAACTCACAAGTAACTGTCTACAGAATAGTAACCAGATCAGTTAACGTCATACAATGTTCTTCACCAGAACATATCTTATTAGGAATCTCAATCTCTGTTAGGAGATAAGTACGATTAAAGACTACCTTGTGAGAGGATTTTAGATCCACAGATGTGAACCACCTTGTTAGAGGATTTACAAAGGCTTTTTTGGGCCTACTCGGTTAAGGGTTTTAGACTTGTCGAAGATGTGAGTAATCAACAAGTGAATGATCTAGCAAATAGCATAGCCTGCTTAGTTAGATCCATGATAGCTCATTTCTAATGCATTCCAGCATTACTTCAGTCTTGAGTAAATCCACACTCTGTTACAACACACAAACTTGATCTTCTCTTCTAAGATCGCACATACAAAAACTCATCAACCACCAAAACCCTAACAACTACCTCTACTAAAACCTTAGACATGATGTCCTTGAAAAAGGAATCTGGTTTCATGTCAGTCCAATAGGATTACATTGCAAGTTCCTAGGTTCATTGTATCTAGACACATTTGATAACACAGCACAAAATCACCGTCAAAGTGTCGGTGGATGGTAACTCATCACAAAAATAGTGGTTGGTAACTCATCACAGAGTATTATCGATTCATACAACTTTACTGATTACCAGTTGGTAACTCATCACAGAGTAATACCGATTCAAACATTAAACTGATTACCGGTTGTCAAAAATGAAGACTAGGAAAATGATAACTGTTGCTTCAGTTCCTTCATACCACTTGAGATCCTCGAACCACTTGAGGTCTCCATACCGATTGGGATCGGTAGACACTTTCTACAAAAACTGATAACCTAAAGGCTATAATACATAATACCGGTTGAGCATAACTCATACATACAAAAAGTGTTCCCAAAGCAAGTGTGTGTCCATCAATGACAATCACAACATAATCATCAAAAATGGCAACAAGTCTAGCTTTGGAGGCATAGTGTGAGATGCATATGAGATCTCTGGTGCACATCAACCCAGATCTCGACTTGAGATGGGTTAGAGGCTCTTGCTACAATCTCCATTTCTTTGTAAACAAGCTTCTTAAGGATTTTGGTGCTCGAAATACATAATGAATATCTTGCATGCACTTTTGAGGCTCCCTTCTTTAAATGTATGGCATTCCTATATTTGCATGCAAAAAAGGTGTGTTTATTATAGGTATCAGTCTGCACGTATGCCATCTCATTTTCCATGTGGCATTAATGTTGAAACATGAAGAGGTGCCACCATTTATTTTTTGAAATGATATCTGCCCACTACACCGTCATTTTAAGCCACTTAAAATGACTCACTTGTCAGGACAGATCTCCTCATTAAGGAGAAAATTTGTGGCTCTTAAGGCTAACACGAGCCAAAATGGTCCTTGAGATTACTAGGTTAAGGCAAAACATACTTTGGGATATGTGTGGTATATGAGTATGCTTCTTCTCTTCTCAAGGCTCTAAGCAAGATATATGCAATCCTTAAGCTTAACTCCATTCACTCATGTGAGCCATGAGAAAGGCCAGTTGCATCAAAGATCGAGGGCATTGGCTGTTAATTTTCATTTATTATTAAGACTAGAAATCAGCTATAAATTTCTTTTCAGACATCTTTTTGCATAGTAGCTAGCTCAACGATGGATTTTCTAGAGTCATGGATACTCCTATTAGGCTCACTAGTTGCAAGGTGCAAGTCTCCTTTCTAGGAAACATTTCAGACCAGTGGTTGTAGAGAATGATGCGATAAAGAAGCCCTTTGATTATTGCAGCCATCAAATGGGTGCTTGGTGAGGATTTTATTGATGATATGGATCGGTATCACATAAGCATGGACATTTGCTTGCACTTTGTGGCCTTGTTATTGGATGTTGGGATGAATGAATTTTTGGTAGTGGAGATAACTCGGACACTCTTCCCATCAGAGTATCTGAGTGGTCTCGAAGAAGTATTGCAATACGTTATTCCCTTATGGGGCTTGCCTTTAGCTTTAGACATATAATACTTCATAGCCCTCAAAGAAGATGTGGAATGGAATCTGCTAATAGTGGTTTAAGGACAATGACATTGTCTTCTCACAACTTTTGAGTAGAACGTGTTGTTGAATTCCTCCTGTGATCTCATATGATAGTGCCTGCTTCGGCTATAATGACTTAGTATACTAATTTCCAGGACTACATCTTTCCAAGGATTCTGAAGCCACACATCCCTCCATGCGTGGTGCATGTCACAATATTCCAAGAGTCATACAATAACTCTGGCTATGAATGGATGGATGAAGGGGATGACGGTGAAAATGACCCCAATTTCCTCATGGAAGAGGAGGATGATAAAGAAGATGATTGATAAAAGAACTGCCCAGCTTTCTTCGACAACCTGTCACCTTTTATTTTCTTTTCTTCTTCATAAGATACGAGCCTCACTGTTGCATTATACAAAATAGATACTATAATATAATATAATGTCTCTTTTTGCTTGTTTATAATGCATCTTATGGTTCACTTTTTGCTCTTTACAATGCATGAAAGATCATAATTAAATAAATATAGGCACACAAAATTTACACTCCTAAAAATACATTATTTACATGGAGATGCAAATTCTTTAATGGAAATGTTTGAGGTGAAATCTGTTAACTGATATTTCAAGGGATTCTCCCTGCATGTCTTCAAGGTCAAATGTGTTGAACTTCTTTCAGTTGGTTATATAGAAAATTCCCTCCCATAAGCTATCAAATTGTGTGTGTTGACCTAGCCTAGGGGCCCTCTCCTTGTATTTCAAGATGAGATCCCCCTCCTTGAATCCTGGGTCAGAATTTTTCTTACCATCAAACCACCTCTTGATGCTTTGCTGGAATTTTTGAAGTGACTCAAAAGATACTTCTCTTGCCTCTTGTAGTTCCATGAGTTACACTAACCTTACTTCCATCGACTCATTTTATTCCACCTCAATGGATTTGAGGAGCTGTAAGGCGGGTATTTCCATTGATATAAGGAATAGGATGTCTTTACCATAAACCAGCTTGTACAAAGAATTATTGAGGATTTGTTTGGGTGTGTTTGGTCTACCCATAATGTGCTCTTTAGGTGATGGTGCCATTCCCATTTGTACTCAGATCCAATCCTTTTGATGATTCTTATCAAGTTCTTGTTAGTGGACTCATCTAGGCTATTCCCCTGTGGGTAATAATTTGAAGAAGTTTTAAGGTAAATACCTTGACTGAGAGAAAATTGGGTCACTCAGGAACCTATAAACGCTCACTCATTATTTGATATTATGGTTTTTGGCAGGCCATACCAGTATACTAGCTCTTCCAGAAATGCTAGGATTTTTGTTTCTATAGCATTTGTTAGAGGTACAACTTGAGCCCATCTAGTGAAGTAATAAGTGGCAGTGAGGATCCATTTGTGTCTGATTGAACTTGGTGGATTAACTATTCCTATAAAGTGCAGACCCCACTAGGTGAAGGGCTCTTCGACCACTATTGGTCTAAGCGGCATTGCTACATTCCTACGCCTTCTACTATAAAATTGGCATTCCTTACATTTCCTTACCAGGGCATGTGCATCTTTAAACATTAAGGGCCAAAAATATCCAGCATGGGTGATTTTAATGACAATGGTTGGTGCTGAATAGTGACCCCCACAAGCCTATCATGGAATTCATGTCAGATCTTATTGGCTTGATCTTTGTCCACACAATGGAGTAAAATTCAATCCAAATTTCTTTTAAAAAGAAGCCCCTCCACCAAGTGGTATCCACTATTTTGCATTCTATAGAACCTCCTCTTTTCAGGGGGAATATGAGCTAGGAAGATCCCAGTTAGCATGAAATGCTTTCAATCCGTGATCGAGCATGCTTCCATCAGCTCAGAGGTGGCCATCACGACTTCCTCCATAGTGGTATTAGCTTCTTGGGGGCTTGACTCTTGGGCTATGTATTCACAAAGGCCCTTTCTGTGGATTACCTTTAGGTCTGATATCAATGTCATACTCTAGGATTTTAGTAATCCAGTTATCTCCTTTTTTTGTAATGTCACCTTCCATTATATATTCTTGGATTGAAGGATAGGCAACATATACGGTTTTTTTCTTACTGGCAATGAAATGCCAAAACTTTTTAAAGCCTTTGACAATGGTTAGGGTTTTCTTCTCAATGAATTTTACTTGGCCTCATATTCTTTTAGCATTTTTGAATGGAAGGCTACCAGATGTTCACCCTTTTTATCTGCATCCTTCTGGGTTAAAACTATGACAATGTTGTAGTTGTTGTAGAAGACATACATTATGAAATACGTAGACATGTCAAAATTAGAAAGGACTAGGGCTGATGAAATGGCATCTTTGATCTTCTTGAACGCCTCCTTTTCTTTAGGGGTCCACTTAAAATGTGTTTTTTTCTTGAGCATAAGTGTGATAGGCCTTACCATCTTGATAAAATTAGAGATGAAACGACTAATAAAATTATACTTGCCCAAGAACGATTGGACACCTTTCTTATTGACAAGAAGAGGGAGCTCTTTTATTGCTTTCACATGATCATGATTGATTGAGACTCCTTCTTTGGACACTACATGTCCCATCAGATTCCCTTATGGGACCTCAAAGATACATTTCTTTGGGTTCAAGGAGATACCAAATTCTAGGCACTTTTGGAAGACTAGCTTCAAATGATCAAAATGATCCTCTTTGTGTTTTAAGAACACAGTCAAATCATCTAAGTAGATAAGGATGATTTTTCTTATCAACTCCTTAAAATCCAAATACATGGCCCTTTGAAAGGTCACACCATCATTTGACAATCCAAATGACATCTTTTAGTAGGCAAACGTTCCCCACTTGGTGGTGAACATGGTCTTGTGTTGATCTTCTGGCTTGACTAGCACTTAGTTATAGCCTAAGAATCTATCTAACATTAAGAAAATTTCAGACCCAACCACAGTGTGCAACAACTGCTCCATTGGTGGTAGAAGGTAGTGATCTTTCAGGGAGGCTTGATTCAAGTCACAAAAATCTACATAGAGATAGATATCTCCATTCTTCTTCCTAACTGGTACGAAAGTTGATACCCACGTACTATGCTTAATGGGATAAATAATTTTGGACTCTATTAAATTTTTCAATTCCTGCGCCATGAGAGTTTCAATCTTTGGATTAACAGGCCTCTATTTTTGTCAGACTGGCTTGGAACCATTAGCAAGTTCAATTGTATGCTAGATGATGTTGGGGTTATAGCCTTTCAAGTATTCATATGGCCATGCAATCACACAAAGGTATTGATCAAAAAAGCGAGTCAACCTTTCTATTTCCTTTGGAGAAACCTCCTTTCCAACCTTGAGATTTCTCCCATTCCCCACTAGCATTTTAGTTTAGTCACCCTTGTCAGCTGTAAATTTTCTTTTATCATTTTTGTAATTATCATGATCAAATAGATTCTCAAGGGTGATCAGTTCATTCGGGAGTTTATTGGATTTTAACTTAATGATTTGATCTTCGTAGGCATCTTTTACGTTAGGTTGCATTTGATTTGCAAATTCACCGAAGTGTTGGATGAAAATGGAAATTTGTTCATCACTTTCAAATACTTTCCAATGGGTGTCATTGTTTGGAATAGTCGATCAAATGATCATGTGGATTGCCTGAGGATTGGTAAGCAATTTTGTAGCAGGGTCCAATTGTGACCCAATAGTGGTCATCTAGTCAGCGGTTGCATTTTCCTTGCAGGGGATCCTTTGAATATTGAAAGCATTGAAGCTTTCAATCAAATCCCATATTATGTGGTGATATGACCTCATGCAAACATGTTTTGCACTTGAGATCCCTCAGACTTTGTGCAGTATTAGTTCAAAATTCCTAAGACTTTCAACTATTTAATCCCCATTCACTCTGCTAAGCTTAGGCCTTGAATTAGTCCCCCGTACACCACTTCATTGTTTGAGCAAGCAAACTATAGGCAAAAAGATCTCAAGACTTATTCACTGAAGGGAAACGTAAGACAAACTCCAGCTATTGAGCCTACTTTGCATCTGGCACCATCAAAGTGAAAGGTCCATAGAGTAGAAGACAACTCCTCCTTTTCTAGTGGTTCTTTAGTCAATTTGGGAATAATATGATCCTCATAAAAAATACAATAGTTCCCAAGACCTGTAGCATGGTAATTGGCATATGGGTAAGAGTTTATGAACTCATTAAGGAAGACCTCCTGTTTTGGTGTAATGTCACTAGTCACCTCTTCGTCCTCTAGAAGCCCTACATTTTTATTCTCCTCATTGGAGATGGAGGTATGGGTTGGTTCAAAGTTGATCATGGCTTGATCAGCTATATGCTTAGCATGTAGGGGTTCTAAAAGTGTTTGCATAAAATATGAAATCTGCATCTATGACACAAACACTTAATAGATCATTACATGGATGGTTAGTTGATCAAAATCAATAAATGTAAAACCATAACAAATCGACATATTGCCTCCCAAAAGATGTGAGTATAGATTTTCTCTTAGATTTTTCTTAGCAACACCAATGACTTGACTACACCAAAATAGAGGATTTAATATATATGAATGCAAACTAGATGAGTGCAAGATTAACAAATTAAGCTAGATTAATCTAAACTGATATGAGATGCGTGATTGTATGCATGATTAATCTAAGATGCTAATTATGCTAGATGATTGAAATAAAAAATGATTATAGTAATGATGCTAAAATCTAGGATACAAGGGATCTTTATTTCTCCAAAATGAGGGGTAGTTATAGGAATTCCAAGGCCAAAGATGAGGTGGCAGGAATTGACGGTCCATATTTGATCTAAAGATACCAAGGGCTAAGATTGGGGAAGTTGGAGAAGAGGTTGGAGGAAGGGACACTTGTCATATTTATGGTGACAAGTGTCAAGGAACCTTGCTCATGAGAGGGCAAGTGTCAAAGGGAGGAGACATGTGGAAAAAGTGCCATGTGTCTCAAGGGAAGAATATCCAACCCATAAGAGGTTAGGATAAAAGAGGTTAGGATGTGCAAGAGGATAGGGTTAGTTAAACCCAAGATTAGATAGGATGGGTTAGGTTAGGTGGTTATAAGTTAGGAGCCATGTGCTCATATTTGAATTTAGAAATTCAAATATTAGGAAAAGATAATTAATTTCAACAAATCATGATTTGATTTGTTTTAACTAATTATGAGATTATAAGAGTGAATGAAAATGGGGGGAGGATTAATTAATTTACATTAATTAATTAAAGGGGAATTATTGAAATGAACTATATAAATAAATTGTGTAGATTTATTTTCTAGTAGATGAATAGGGAAATTAATCAAATTGCTTGTGAATTCAATTAATTGGGAAGGGGGATTAATTAAATAATTACGTATTTAATTAATTGTCTTTAGACCATTTTTAGGTGTATACATTTTGCCCCTCTTTGAAGTGATGTGTCACGACGTGTTGGTTCAAAGAAAAACTAATTGATGAGGTTGATGCGATATGATTCGATATGGATTTAATTTTGATATGATGCCCCAGACATTGATTGATAGGTTACAATGCAAGGATGCCCCCTTGGGAGATCAGTTGAGAAAATTGGTGATTTTGTTTGATTGTTTGGATTTGGTGTGAAATTGATTTCCCGATAAAGATATTGATTGATAGATGATGATACGAGGATGCCCCCTCAGGAGATCAACTGAGAGAATTGATGATTGAATTGTTTGGATATGTGTGAAATTGATTTCCCAATAAAATTTACATGATTCCTAAAACTTTGGTTGATGAAAGTGTCATTTCTCTTATTACTTTGATGTTTTGCTTGAATTGATGATTGATAGAGTTTGATTGACATCATGATCGATGAGGGTTAATGATATAACCTCAATATTTGATGATCTAATAGGATGAGTTTGATTGACTTAATAATTGATGAGTGTCAATGATGTAAACTCAAGATTGAAAATACTAGATGCCTGACCTCATGATGAATGAGAATCACTGATGGGTTCTCAAAGAGATTGATGGAAATATCCAGTGAGTGGATATGATAGCAGATCAAATGATCAAAGAGATTGATTGGATAAGGATCTGACATTTTGTTGATATCCCGTTGCAGGAAGATTTAGATGTGTTGATGTTGGTGTATTCGGGGGAGTAGCAAGAGGTTCGTTTAGGCCGACAATATCTGGAGAAAGTTTTGGTCATCGTCCTAGTAGAAATTGATTTGAGAGATTGATCATTGATTCGATTTTACATACACCATTGGTGAGACATTGATGATTCTTGTGATATTTTCTGACATTTTTGTGATATCATTGTACATTGGACCTTGATTATTTCTAATGATATAATATGCAGTCGATCCTATTTGCCTTATATGGTCTATGAGATTATGAATGCATTCTACTTGCTATATGATTATGGACCCTAGATGATGGATGCATGCCTCTTATATGGTGATGCAAGATGATGCTCTATGTACTATGTGACTCATGTGCAATGAAATGTTTCCTATTTGTATGATGCTTTTCTAACTCTTCCCATGCATGTTGATATGAGATGGATGCAACACAATGCAATGCTGATGGTTTTTTATATGATTTATATTTATGAATGAATGAAATATTGAATTATCTATATGGATGATGGATCTATATGAATGACGTCTTATTATGCAATGCTGACATGTGATGAAATAAACTAACTTATCATGCTGAATGAATGAATTGATTATTTATGTTAATTCCCAATGTACTCAATCACGTAATAAGAGAGATAACACATGTTGAAGCATTTGGCCTTAGAAAAATATGAGCTTTTGTGATCCCATGAAAAATGAAATGCAATCTACTTTAAATAATGCAAATGCAAATGAGATGCAACGATGCAATCAGATCAATCACTTGGTCATTTCTTTTTGTCATCATTGAGCTTTTAAAATGTGGGAAGTGAGTGCAAACATTGATGGTATAATTGAGCCATGATGACCTGAGCACTACTTTCTTAGGTTTTTATATTGCAAGTGAGAACAAGCATCAAGGTATAATTGAACCAAGATGACCTGAGTGTTGCTTGCATAAAATAGGTAGTATTAACCATTTCTATATGCAAATCTGAAATTTCTTTGATGATACTCTGATTATCATGTCTTGAGACAAATTTACACATATTAACGATTAATTTACAAATAGTAGACAAGAAAATATCATGTTCCATCCTTGTTTCTCTAGTTAGAGACATCCTTGAGTCACTCTGAAATCATGATAGTGAAAATCAAGATAAAATAGTTGAACTATTATTATCAAAGTGTTAAAATCATTACTCAAAAGGTATCATCCATTGATATGTGTTTTCCATGTTAGACTAATAGTTGATAGTTGATGGTTGATAGTTTGATCTTGTGTTCAATGTTGGATGTGTCTTAGTTTTCACTTGACAAGTGTTGCCTAATTGTTGTTATTCTTGTTTGATTAAGCTCAAAACGATGAAATTTTTTACCCCCAGCTAGGTTCAAGATTTTGCCCCTAGTCTAGAAACAAACTTTATTATGATATATACAATGATCCAAACCATGGTGAGAAATCACCCATGAAGCTTGTGCATGTACAAAGGCTATATTATGGATATGAACAGTGCTAATGAAAATGAATGCAAGTAGAAGGATGCATGAACCAATAGATGGAAAAGCTAGCTGATAGATAGCACCTATTGGCAGGTTTTCACCATCTATTTTTATTGTACTTTTTCTCATATTTGATTTTTTTTTCACTGTTTTAGCTATTTTTGTATTTTCTGCTTTTTCCATTGTTTTTGGATTTTCTACTTTTGCACTTTTTTTGGATTTTCCCACTTTTACACTTTTTTTGGATTTTTCTACCTTTACACTTTTTGGGGGATTTTTCTGCTTTTAGACATAAATTTTTTTTAGATGCATGCTATTGATGGGTTCCTCAAGTTCATCCCTGTCTAGCATTGATAGTTGATAGGCTCTTGACTTCCCTTTCTTTTCTTGATCTAACTAGTTTCGTGGATTTTCCTTTAGCACTAGTTCTCCAACTTGAAATGCTCTTGGTTAGACCTTGTGATTATAACTTCAACACATTCTTTGTTGATACACCTTCAAATGATCAAAGGAATTTTGTCGTCATTCATGGATCAATTCTATCTCTTATAGTCTGGATACTCGTTATTCTTCATCTAGGACAAGGCCTTTTAATGACACTCGCAGAGAAGGTATCTCTACTTCTATTGGTAGTATTGCTTCTGATCCATAGACAAGAGAGAAAGGTGTGGCTCTTGTTGGTGTGCAGATACTGGTACGATAGGGCCATAGAGAAAAGTTCAATTGAATATGCCAATCTCTACTAGCATCATTCACTGTCTTCTGGAGGATTTTCAAAATTGTTTTGTTTGATGCTTCTGCTTGTCCATTCCCTTGTGGATATTAAGGTGTGGATAATCTATGTTTGATCTAAAATTTCTCACAAAGCTCTTATACATCTAAGTTCTTGAATGGTTGCCCATTATCAGTGATAATGGTCATGGGTATACCATAGCGACATATGATGTAGTTCAAGATAAATGCAACAATTTGTTTTCATATGATATTTGTGAGAGGTACCACCTCAATCCATTTTGTAAAATATTTTGCAGCCATGAGGATGAATTTGTGACCATTGGATGAAGGAGGATTTATCTTTCCTACTAGATCAAGACCCCAATGATAGAAAGGACAAGAGGTTGCCAAAGCATGAAGTTCTTATGTTGGTGTATGGATTAAATTGCCATGGATTTGACATTGTTTGCATGTTTTAGCTATATAAAAATAATCTTGTTCCATAGTTGGCCAATAATAGCCCAAGCGAATGAGTTTTTTCAAAAGGGTAAGACCACTTGAATGAGTGCCACAAATGTCATTATGTACTTCATTTAAGGCCTTCTTAGATTCCTCTTGATTGAGACATCTTAAGAGAGTACCATCTGGACCTCATTTAAAAAGGGTAACCACGACAAGAGTATAATGGGAAGATTAGTGAATGAAATTTCATTTTTGGTTCTTTGACAAATAAGGAGGGAGGGTATTATATTTAAGGTATGTATAAATTTGGCCATAGCAGGAGGAATCATGCCCAACAAGGTGATAGATAATTTGGGAATCAGGACAATTATGTGTAGGGTAAAACAATTCTTCCACCAGGAATTCGTAATGCTCTTGATTTTCTTATGTTTGAAGTAGAGAAGCAAGTGTTTCCATGGCATATGTTGTTTTCTTGTCATTTCTTGGAATCTGCTCAAAAGTTATTTCTACAAAATACTTCTTGAAATCATCTACCATCTTTTTATAAGGCATTAGTTTGTCATCTTTTTGTTTGATAATCATCATTAATTTAATTGATGACAAGCTAAGAGTCTCCAAAAACCTGTGATTGTATGATGTTTTATTTTATGGCCATCTTGATTCCTGTGACCAAAACTTCATATTCTCTTGTATTGTTGGTGCATATAAAACTCAATTTATATGCCTTTGGAATTGTGCGACCTTGTGGTGTGATAAATAAAATGTCTACTCTCGATCCATATTGGGTATATGAACCATCAAAGTACAACTACCATGTTTGTTTGGTGACTGTGAGTATATCAACATCTAGAAATTCAATGTTTAAGGGATGATCACCTTGAAGTGGTTCTTCGGCTAGCTGGTATGCAATAACTTGTCCCTTGATAGATTTTTTGTCCACATATTCAATATTAAATTCACTCATGATGAATGACTCATTTTTCTAATCTTCCTATTAATGTCGCCTTACTGAGAAAATACTTTAAGGGATTTATTTTAGCAATTAGTTTAATTGAGTGAGAAAGTAGATAGTGTCACAACTTTTGAGAACTGAATACTACTGCTAAGCATGATTTTTCTATTGGTGAATAATTGATCTCATATCCCACTAATATTTTGTTGATGTAGTAAATAGTTCATTCTTTTTCTTCACTATCATTTTGTGCGAGAAGAACTCCTAATGATACTTCTATGGCTGATACATATAGTACCAATTGCTTTCCTTGAATTGGTGACTTTAGGACTGGTGGTTGCATGAGATATTATATGATCTTGTTGAATGCTTCTTCACAATGATTGTCCCATTTGAAATGAACATTCTTGTGTAATAGCTGAGTAAATGGTTGACATTTATCTGCCAACTAAGAAACAAATCTTCTAATTCATTTCATTCTTTGTTGAAGTGATCTGAGTTGACTGATATTCTTGGGAGATGCCATTTCTATGATTTCTTTAACTTTAGCCAGATCTACTTCTATACCTCTAGCTGAAACAATGTATCCCAATAGCTTACCTAACGTGATACCAAAGTCACATTTCTTAGGATTAAGCCTTAATTGTATTGTTCTAACTGGTCAAAGATCTTTTCCAGTATTTCTAGATGTTCCTCTCTGTTGTATGATTTTGCCAATATTCCATCTACATAGTCTTCCATGAATGTATGCATCATGTCATGGAATATTATTGGCATGGCTCTCTGATATGTAGCATCTACATTCTTTATTCCAAATGGCATGACGTTCTAGCAGAAAGTAACCCATTGACATGTGAAGTTTGTCTTTTCTTGATCTTTTAGAGCTATTTTATTCTAATTATATCCTGAGAAACCGTCTATTAGAGAAAACATGGAATGTCCAGTAGTTAAATCGACAATGATGTCAATGTTAGGCAAAGGAAATTCATCCTTTGGACATGCGTTATTGAGATCTCTAAATTTTGTGCATACCCTGATACTTTTATCTAGTTTATAAATAGGAACTATGTTTGATACCCATTGAGGATATGGTATAGGACTGATGAATCCCACGTCTAGTAATTTCTTCAATTCTGCTTGGACAAGGAGAGTTATATGAGGATGCATCTTCCTCAATTTCCATTTTACTGGTTCAGCTCCTAGAGTGATATTTAAGTGATACATTATAATATCTGGATCCAACCCTAGCATGTCTACATATGACAAGGCAAAATTGATTTGTCATCTTTTGAAAAATTCCAGATATTTTTTCTTTTCTTGCTCTGATAGAGAGGTTGTTGGATGTAGAACCTTTGGTTTATCTGTTGTTCCAATGTTGATTGCCTTTGTTGATTCAATCAGTATAGATGATCTCTCTTGATAATATTTAGGTAAGGTGTCAAATCTCCCATCTTTTGGTGCCTCAAGGAGGTTTTCACTATTAGATGTGTCTTTTGTTTTTACTTTTCCTTGGTCTAATGTTGCCAATAAATGGTTTTCAACATTAGACTTGATATTTTTTTCTTTATTTTTACTTTTGCGACTGGGAGATTTGGCACCCACTTGACTGGAAGATTTGTTAGAAAAATCCCTAGTGAAAGTTATTGCAAGCTCAATTGCATTGAGGTATAAGGCTATAGCATGGTCATTAGGAAAGGTATCAACTTTAGTATGTCCCTCATTATCCCGGTCAATAAGTTCAGGATGTATTAAAGGTAAGGGATCCTCAGGTTGAGATATTTAAAAGACATTAAGGGTCATGATAGAAATGTTAAAGTCCTTAATATGTATTTCAATGTCTAGGATGATACTCTCATCAGAATGACCTCTCGCAAGTAGTTCTCGATCATCCTTGATTAAATCCAAGTCAGTTGAAGGTGATTCTAATTCAAGTGATCTAGTTCCTAATATTTGTCCTACATATGCATGGACTATATCGACACCCACATCTTCTTCATAGTAGGTTTCTTCAGCTAATTGTTCAGAATGATAGGAATCCCATTCTCATTCATTGAAATATGTCTCACTGGCAACTTGTAATCTACAGATGTGTTCATATAGCTTTTGGTTTGTTTCTTTTATTTTCCTTTATATCTCTTTTCTTCTCTCATATTCAGCTTCCTCTAGGCTGATATTTAGTTTTGTTAGTCTTGTTATTAGTTCTCCTTGCTTTATACCATCTTCTTGTTTTTTTTGATTGGGAGTTGACTCTGCTTGGGAAGTGCCTTTATTTTGTCTTTCTTTCTAATTAGAAGCTCTCTCTTTTTGTGATCTTATGTTTACTTGTTCTTGTTGTTTGGTAGATGTGTCTTCTCTTTCGATTGCAAGTTGCTCTTGTCTTTTGTCATGTTCATTGTTTTGCTGCCTAAAAAATGTTTCTTCTTGTGGAGTAACTTGTCCATACCCTAAGCCTGATTTTTCTATATCCTACTAAGTATGAGGTTGTATGGGTTCTAAGATACCTTCTTTTCTTTTTCCTACAGGATCCATTCTAGTGTATCCCATTTTTTGAAGGATATTAAATCCTTTTCCATATTTTTCTGTGGGTATTCTGATATTTTTTTTTTTGTTGAACTTCTTCATCCTTATATAGCTATTGTAGCACATATTTGTCATCTGTTTCCTCAGATAATGTCCCAATGCTAACAAATGCTCCATCAAATATTGGAAGAGGTTTTAAAACTAGTTGTTGTTTGGAGTTTGATGGTTTACCATAAGATTTAGGAGAAAGTGGTAACTTTGACAGTGAATATTCTCTGTTCCCTTGATCTCTCAGCTATATTTTCTTTTTAAAACTTGACAAGATTGAGGAAAATGATTTTTCTTTGGATTGTGTGCTTGAAGATGACACTTCTCTATTATGTGGAACAATAACCTCTTGTGCTAGTTTCAAATTACTACAATATTGGAATGGATTCGAGTCTGCTGAAATTGTGATTTTCTGCCCATTATATAGAAACTTCAGGCATTGATGGTAAGTTGAGGGAACAACTTATATGTCATGAATCCATGGTCTTCCCAAAAGTATATTGTATGACAAATCTAGGTCTAGAACTTGGCATGTTGTATCTTTTTACAAGGGTCCTACTCTGATGGGTAATACCACAATTCCTTTGAAGGAATGTTCTTCTTCAACATATTCTTTGATTATGATCTTTTTACGGGGATCAACTACATCTTCAAAATAACCTAAAGCATGAACAAGAATTAATGAGAAAATATTCAAGCCAACTCCTCCATCTATTAGGACACATTTAACATGTGTTTTATGAATAAGGAATTCAATATGCAATGGAGCGTTATGGGGATGTTGCAAAGACATGTCATATTCTTCTGTGAATGATAAGAAATGAGGCATTGTGAGGTGTCCCACCATAGTTTGGAATTGATCTACATCAAGATCTTTGGATACTGTCGTATCTACTAGCGCTCTTTCTAAAATTTCTTTATGTGCGGTTGAAAGTTTTAAAAGTTCTAAAATTGATATATGAGCGGGAATTTTCTGTAATTGATCCACTAGACTATATTTTTTTGAAGTGGATGACGTATCAGTTGTAGGACCCAGTAAAATAATCTTGTCTTTGCTTCTTGTGATATCATGAGCAGGTTTTGGTTGTTGTTTCTCTTTGACCACAATCACATTAACGACATTATCATAAGTATGAACATAGTTCACTTTTTCTTTACCCTTGCCATTTTGCACTATTGATGATTCACCCTTCTCATAATTAGGAAGCACAGTTTTGAAAGTTGTGTGTGATTTGTTTGCCTTATGCCCATCCATAGTTATGATGCCATTGTCAATGAAATCTTGGATGACATGTTTTAACCACTGAAAATCGTTTGTTTGGTGTCCTTTGTTTCGATGAAAATCACAATAACGGTTGTCATTTCACCAAGCAGGTTTTATCTTGGGTTCAAAGTTTCTTGCTTCTGGCAAGGTAATCAACTTGTTTGCAAGAAGTGTATTTAGTGTTGTCCCAAGTGGTTCACCAATGTTGTTAAATTTCCTATGAAAGAAATTATTGAAAGATGTTTTTTGTTTATTGTCATCTTGTTGAATCGCTACTATGTGACTTGATAAATTGAAAATCAATTGCTTTGGTTTTACATTATTAGTATCCACTATCCCATCATTGACAATGTTTTAATTTCTGTTCCAAAATTTGGGCTTATCATTGTTGTCATTATTAGTAGTGTTGTTGGAAGGAGGATTAACTCCTTTTTATATATTCAACTCTCCTTTCTTTATCATAGCTTCTTCAATTCTGATTCCATTATCAATCATCTCTTCAAAACTTGGATGACTTTTTATTTTTAGTTTATAACTCATTTTTTTGTTTAGATTGTCAATGAATATGTCCATCTTTTTATATTCTAGCACCGTATGAGGATATTGGGCAACTAATCATCTCCACCTTTGTAGAAACATCATGAAAGGTTCTCCACTCTTTTGCTTGGTGTGACACAAGTCTAGCATTGTGATCTCATGTTGTATGTTGTACGCATATTGTGAAATAAACTTGTCCACCAATTCTGCAAATGATCTAATTTCAAGTGGAAGTTTTGAGAATCATTCCATAGCTTGTCCACTTAAGCTCTTTGGAAATAACCTCATTAAGTATGTGTCCTCATGTACAAATTCCATGCTCATCATGCAAAATTCTCTTATATGATCTTGGGGATCAGTTCTTTCATTATATTTGTCATATCTAGGAGTTTCACAATTTGGAGGAAAAGGTATCATGTTGAGACTTCTGTCAAATGGGTAAGGACAGATTTCTTGAAGTGAATACTTCTTATTAGTTCCTCTTTGTATATCTTGAATTTGTGTTTGAAGAGTTTGTATTTGTTGCGTGAGAGATAAGAGAGGATAATCGACATGATTTCTCCTTGTATCATCATGATCCCTTCTTGTATCATCACGATCCCTTCTTGTGTCATCATTAAGTCTTCATGTGTACTCACTGGCTCTTCATGCATCCTCATGAGTTCTTGTATCATCAGGAATTATTAAGTCATCCTTAGTTCTTTGTATGTCCTCATGATTTCTTGTATCATCAGGAATTTTTGTGTCATCCTTTTTGTGACTAAAAATTTCTTCATTTTGTTCAGTGTCATTGTAAGTGTCACTTGATACTCCCCTTTGTCTTAAATTATTTACATCAAAATCTTGGGGAAGTTTAGCACCAAATTTTGCTAAAAAGTATTTTTCTTTTTTACCCTCCAATATTTTCTCCATGAATTTATCAAATTTAGGATCTTGTTGGATTTCTTTGATGTGTTGATCAATTATCTCTTCTTGTATTTCATTTCCTTGTGCCGTTTCCTCATGATCCTTTTCCATTTCAAGTGTTTCTATTTATGTTTCTTTGATCTTTCATCTCTAAGCCCTAGTTAAAATGGGCATACATGTGTTATGAATGTTTTGTGAGGTTTCAATTTTCTATAATGTGCCCCAATAAGTGATCAATTGTTGAGGTAAATATGAAAGACTGATATGACACAACATGGTCATTCAAGTATTTGTGAGTTTTAAAGTTTTTCGATCTTAGTTTGGAATGCAAATTTTGTGATTTTTGATATGACCAAGTTCAATAGGAACGATATATTTTATGATAGAGAATGAGGTTAATCTAATCAAGCATTGTAGTTTCGTGATAAAGGATGATAGATCTTGATGAGAAACTATGTTTGAATGATCAGTTTATCAAAGAAATTGTGATAATACACTCTAAGATATTAGATCTTGAACTTATTGGAGATGACTACTTGAGAACCTTAGTGTGTCAAGACTAGGTATATGCTCATTGTGGTGTATCAGGATTGATTAGGCAAGTACGACAAAATCCAAAAAGGCATACAAAAAAATAGGTTTTTGGACTAATGAGAACAGAGTCTCGTACAACAAAAGATTGTGATCCAGATGACAACTTAGTGCTACCAGACGACAAAAGGGAAATCTTGTACAAGATGCTACCTATACTCATACGACAGTTTAGGGTGAACCAGACGATAATTCTCAGAGAACAAAATGACAAAATGGAAGACTCGTATGATAGTTTAGTGTGAACCAAACGATAATTCTCAGAGACCAGAATGAGAAAACTGGAAGACTTGTACAATAGCTTATGGTGAACCAGACCAGAATGACAAACTGGAAGACTTGTATGACACAGAAATGGACAGGGATGAGTTTCTGGCAAGAATATTTTTTACCAATGAGTTTTGATGTTTTTATTATTTTCTCCAGTTTCAGTATTTCAGTTTCAGTTTCAAGGACAAAAACACAACAAACATGCCAGATGCAAAGTGACCTCAAGCACATCATGCTAATCCTAAGGAAGTTGGCTGAGAGAGAAAACATTTTCTTGCAAGATTAGGTACACACCCAATAGCTAATCAGAATATGACCATTGAGTCTCACGTAATGGATTCTCAATACCGTATTAGTTGACTTCAAATGATAATGGGGACATTATATGGCAAGTATCTTGGGAGAGTTACTATCTCTCTTGTACAAATATTATCCCCCTTTTAGAGGTGAACTGGGTAGCTTCTATCTTAAAGTTCTTAATAAGGACTTCCTTTTGAAATTTCCCAATGAAGTCGCGCAAGCATAATTGAGGCCTATAGCTTGACAAGGTACTGAAACAAGATGTAGTCATGCAAGTGTGATTGGGACCGCGAGACCCTACAAAATGCCCGATATGAGAGATCTCAAAGAGAAAAATCAAATAAATCCATCCTCTGAGACTTTAATCTCGAGAGGCCTATTTATTATAGTGAGTCGGAATGCTTGGGTCTAGTTGTACTCACTTGGGTCATTCTCAAAGGGTGATTATTTTTTTCCACCATGACAGGTCCCTTAAAGGAACACAAATTTGAAACTCAAAAAGCTTCAAGGGTTTGGATTTTTGATTGTCTATATAGACAAGAGCATAATCTCCTACCTTTTAGACTCTTCTCAAACATGAAAAATAGATTTGTTCATTTACCATATTGCAATTTAAGTGCCTAGAAAACTTAAGAATACACAAAGTTTAGTTGAATATCCTTAGGCAACCTACAAAAACAATGAATCTGAAGCAATCACTGGTGAGCAGGGACCTCAAAGAGATCACTCTGGACCGGTCAGAAAGAGTAAACACAACAAAAACACAAAGATATGATGGAGGCAATGCAAAATAGATTATTTTATTACATGAAATTTTATTACATCCAACTGATAACAAACAGGTTACAACAAACAGGCTCATAGGCTTGGTAGAATAGGTCACAATCGGGACCTTGAATCTTATGATCTATCTTCTATGCATAGTTTAGCTACTTGATTCTCTCCTCCCTTACATTCTAATGGGTGATACAAATATATATATATATATATATATATATATATATATAGATATATATATATCGATCCAAAGGATCCAATTAGCCCAAAAGGGATCAAAATGCAAAGAACAATACTTAACTTGTAAAATAAGAAGGTCAGCTTTCGCCAAGAGATTCCTCCAGAAAATCCAAAGGATGAAACATAGATTGCGGAAAAAGGTCAGCCACACACTAAGGAACATTAGAATCAATTTCCAAGACTCCACAAGCTTCGGAAGGGGTTTTGGTAGATCGCCATAATAGGTCCATGTAACCGGTAATAAAGGATTGTCAACCGGTAATAGGATATTGTCATGGAAATCGATAGTGATATCTTGCCAAAAAAATGATCCAAATGCGATGCAATCTGGAAGCAATAAATATGATCAAGTCTTCAAGTATAATCCAACTCCACAGGATTCAATGAGCCAAAACTGGGACACATAGAAAGGAATTTTTTTTTGGTTGATGCAAGATTGCTATGAACCGAGGATGCTCCTGCATCAGACATCTGTAGTTATTGAAAAAGTGAGCCTCTCACTTTGCTGGGGTCAGAGGGAAACCAAGGAATTCTACCTCTGCTTGAGAAATATAAGATAAATATTAAATGGTTATGTCCTTCTACTTCACAAGATATTCCTTATACTAACTGCTCTAGGTACTACACTCAATCCTACTGTCCAAAATCTCTTCAATTTGATTTGGTTCCTTCCGGGGCAACTATTTCTCCAAGTCTGCAACACTATCCTCACTAAATTCAAGTTCATGATACTCATGAAGATCTACAATGTTGAATATAGGTCAAATACTCAGACTATCTGGTAATTCCACTTCATATGCATTTTTAGAACTAAACTTCCTCAAAATGTCCAAACTTCTTCATCTACAACTTATTATAAGTTCCAACTAGGAATATATCTGTTCTCAAATATACCATCACTTGATCACCAACTTCAAATTCCTTATGTCTTCTCTTCTCATCTTCCTTCTCCTTATACTTGTTCATGTCTTCCAAATGATGTTTAACCTAAATATGCAATGTTGTCATGTGATCTACAAAGTCTTCTGCTTCTGAACTTCTCTAGTCTTCATTGCTAATGTCTCTCAGCTTTGATATATCTCTAGGATGCACTACAATAACAATCTCAAAAGGTGTTCTTTAGGTACTTATATTCGCTAAATTGTTGTAGGAAAACTCTTCTTGTGCAAGAATCAAATCCCAACTTCAAGTTTTATCTCCCACTAAACATCTCAACAAGTTTCCCAAACTCCAATTAACAACTCTTGTTTGTCCATCATTCTGTGGATGAAAAGTAGAACTGAACTTCAAATCCATCTTCATCTTCTTCCAAAGTGTTCTCAAAAAATAGACAACAAACTTAGTGTCTCTATCTGAAACTATGCTCTTAGGTAATCCATGCAATCTCACCACTTCCTTGAAAAAATAGGTCTTCTACATGCAATGCATCTTATTTCTTCTTACAAGGTATGAAATGAGCTATCTTCAAGAATCTATCCACTACCACAAATATAGAATCATTCCCTCATGGTGTCTTAGGCAATCCAAGTACAAAATCCATGCTTATATCCTCCCAAGGTCTTATCGGTAGTGTCAAAGGTTTATACAACCCACATTCTAACTACTACCTTTTGCAACTTGACAAACTCTACAACTTTGCACATATCTCTTAACATACTTATGAATCTAGGGCCAAAAGTACTTCTCATTCACCAATGCTATTATTGTGTCAATGTCAAAATGTCCAACTAAACCTCCACTGTGTTTCTCCTTTATCATATTCTCTCTCATATAACTCTTAGGTATGCACAACTGAACTCCTCTGAATAATATCCCACCCTGAATGAAATAATCCAACCATTTGCTTTTGTCTATCATAACTGGATCTCTACATGCTTTCCAAGGTTTTGTAAAATCTGAGTCTTCATCATACAAGGTATTCAAATATTCAAATCCTAATATTGTCACTCTCATCTCTATCAACAAATTCCTTCTCCTACTCAATGCATCAAAAACTTTGTTAGATTTCCCACTTCTATGATTTAACACAAAGGTGTAACTCTGTAAGAATTCTACCCATCTCATATGTATCTGATTCAACTTACTCTAACTGTTCAAATACTACAAAGCTTGATGATTTGTATTTAACACAAACTCCTTAGGCAACAAGTAATGTCTCCACTTTTTCAAGACTTGAACTATGGCATAAAACTCTTGATCATACAATAAATATCTCCTTCGGGCATCATTCAATTTCTCACTGATATAGGCTACTACTCTTCCTTCTTTACTCAAGACTGCTCCTATTTTTGTTCCACTTGCATGACAATCCACTTGAAATACTTTATTGAAATCTGGTAAAGCTAACATAGGTTGCTTAGTCACTTTCTGATTCAACAGTTCAAAACTTTTGTTCACACTGGTGGTCCTGTTGTCTTCAAAATCTGATTCCCTTTAACATCCTTAAAATAATATGGTTTAAAAGCTTGGTGCAGAAGAGACATCAAAGATAAGGAAATTCTCAAGACAACATATGACAAGGTTTGATTAGACCTTCTACACTTCGGGCTTACTCAGAGCCCAGGTGGGTATACCTTTGTGAATTAAATTCACGATTTCAAACATAAACCCACAACAAACCAGTCCAGAAAACCAGTGGATCTATTCACCTTGAAATCAACTGAAAACAAAGAATGGAAATTGTACTTAAGTTCAGCATTTCGATCAACAAAGCATGCAATAAACAACTTCAATTAATACCAGTGCCTTATCCAAGGTCACAGAGTCATCTAAACTCAAATAAGACTCCTCAAACAAAACATCTTTATGCTTCCCGTCAGCTTGGTTTCTATCAATCCTTGTATATGCCTGACACCTACAAGAACTCAAGCATTCTAAACCAAGCTATGGTCATCAAAATTCAAAATTCCTTCCAGAGAGTTTACTGGTATGAGTGATCCTCGCCTCTTTAATTTCCCTCCTAAAGAGAAAAGCTAACGAACACTTCTACTAAAATTGCTTTGCAATTCCATTCAAACAGAACAACCCTGGATTATTCAGAATGAAAATAGTAAACAAATTTGTGAAAAAACTTGAAGACAACACAGAGATTTACTCAAAAATGATGGTCTGTATATTGATATTTAGTTCAAAAAATATTACAAGAAATTTTGATTCTCCATTAGACTTAGAAAAGCTCAGATAAATTTCTGCAGCGTTTTCTTACAATTTTTTGCGATCTCTCATCCTCTAGTCCTGGTATCCATTTATAACAACATGGATGCACAAAGCTTCAGACTTCTCGAGGAGAGTTTGTTACAATCATTTCTTTCAGAGTAAAGAGGTTACAAACTTTTTGCAAAAGCGGTTACAAACTCTTTTCAGCCTCTACAGTTTCTTCAACAGTTTGTTCGGTTGCAACCTCTTCTATCTTTTCAGAGGTGCTCTCCAACTGTTCTAGACCATGGGTGGCATATTTAATCCTCCACTCATTATACACTTCTTCTGTCGGCCATGATAAATTAATCACTTTATCTTTAGTCTTAGTCAACCTTTTCCTAGAATTTCTCATTTTGTTGACTTCTGAATTGAGAAAAGCATAATGCGACTTAATTTTCTCTATCTCTTGTATTGTCACAACAAAGAAAGAAGCATCATCAAGATCAATAATTCCTTTAACTCTTGCTGACAATTTAGCTTCTATCTCCTTGAGCCACATTTGTTTGTCTTTTAATTGATCCGGGCTAGCAAAAACTCCTGGGAACAACTCAAAAACTTGGTCAATGTATTCCTTCTTGCACAAATTGACCTTCCTATCCACATTATCCACCTCTGCTGCTAATTGTATTAAAATTTTAGTGACATCGGAAGTGGATTTAATGATTGGAGTGGCCCTTGCCTCATCACAGGATACACACATAAACTCTAAATCTTGCTCCCTAGGCCTCCATCTATCAAAAATAGGTGTCAAAATAG
This sequence comes from Cryptomeria japonica, assembly GCF_030272615.1. Taxonomy (NCBI): domain Eukaryota; kingdom Viridiplantae; phylum Streptophyta; class Pinopsida; order Cupressales; family Cupressaceae; genus Cryptomeria; species Cryptomeria japonica. The sequence continues at coordinate 641,083,726 of NC_081407.1, read as the reverse complement.
CCTTGTCTCTCCTGAGCTCATTCCATATTTCCATAATTTTACCTACATTGTTGTAGAGCAATGAGGGATTTATTGTATCTGCAAAACTGGAAATTGTAGCCCTTACTCTCTCCTCATACTTCTTTGCATACAAGGCCTGAGCCTGTTTCAAATTTTCTAATTCTTGGGGAGTGATTTCAATCATTTGAGAGCTGGAGGGTGTTGGAGATGGTGGAAACTCAATGATAGGGCTAGTAGGTGGAGGTCTTGCAGGAGAAGAGGAGATCATCAGTGTTGAAGACTCACCTTGATGGTATTGACCAGTCAACTAGCTCTGCAGCTTGGCAATGATGCTATCCTTACCTCTTATCTCCTCCTTGGCATTGTTATAGGCCTTTAAAACTATTTCCAACTTGATTTGGAGGGCCTCTTTCTCTTTGGCTTCCTTCTCTGCTATTGCAACACTGAATTTTGCAGTCTCTAACACAGTGCTAGCAGCCCCCACTACCCCTGTACTCTGCACTCTCTTCACCATCATTCCACCAAGGTAACTTGACCTTGGGGTGTCTTTGCTTTTCTTACTCTCATTTCTCTTGAGAGACCACATGACAAGTGCAACATTGTCCTTATTGAAAGTAACCCCCTCCATAGGTTTAGTCTCCTTTCTTACTGCATCTAATACCAGGGCATCTGCAATATCCCATTCGGGTAATATAAGCACTCCAGCTTGTGCTACCATATCTCTTCCCTGCTCAGGGGTGATGGTTTTGAATTCTTCCATCATCTCTTGCTTTATTTCCTCTTCCACCAGGGCTGGATCTTTATTGGGCTGCTCAGCCTTTCTTATTTCACATCTAGCATTATATATATCTATGTGTTGTCTCCATATAAATTGCATAAATGCTTCTGATGTGACAAAATTGTTATCAGCTAGAAAGGCACTACTTGCCTGCTTTATCTCAGGATCCCACTCCCGGCCTTTAAGTTCAGTGGAGGTAATAGCCATTCCAGCAACAATGGGTTCTTCCGGCATCCCTTCCTCCACTTCATCATAGGTGTATGCAATTTCCCCTAGACTACCCAATTGTAGGAGTTGCTCAGCTGCTGCTTGCTCATTTCCTATATGGATAGGGGATTGGGATGGGGAATACAAAGGTGTATCTGATTGTATTTCTTTCCCCACCCTTTGCTTCTTAGGGCTCTCTTGGATGTCGATGACATCTTGTATCTTCCTCTTTCCTTTGGAGGTAGAGGGCTTCCCTATTGTAGGCACCAGCACACTATAGCCTGATTTCTTATGTAGTGTGTAATCACCAGGAGGGATTGGCTTGCTAGAAGCTGACCTACTAAGGATCATTCTGGCTTTCTCAGGGTTGCTCTTGATTACAGCTTCCCTTTTCTCCTTCAATGTCTGCATCACATCTTCAAAGCAAACAATCAAAAACTTTATTTTCTCTTCTAGTGGGAAAAAGCTAGACAGTGGGTCATAGCTAGCATCAAACTGATGCACAAAATCTAGGGCTTTCTTATAAGCCACCCACTTTTCTTTCCTTAGCTCCTGCTCATCTAGATCAAATTCATTTCTGATGAGATCTTCAGGAAACTGGAATTGATGAGGCCTACCTCTGCATGCTACCTTCTTCCTAAACATACCGTTGAAGAAGTCCTCTGGATCAGCACACCTAGACACTGTAGTGGATAAATGATAAGGTTTGAGGAAATCCTCAAAGAAATTTCAACCTCCCTTTGTTATTACAAATTGGTGGGCTATGGTAGCTACAGGGAAAATAGTCCCTTTACCCTTGCCTCTCAACTCTACCTCTTGCAAGCCACCAATTTGTCTGAGGATCTCCGTGATTCCTACTTTGAGAGGGACCTAGTAAGGTAATAAAAATGGGGTGCCCTTGAAACCAAAAACTCTGAAAACTGTGGAGACTGGATATAAATAAATGTCACCCCAGTTATGAACAATTTTTATGTTTTCTGTGAATTCTTTTGGTCTCATGAATTCCAGAAGAACTTTGGGGATTCTTGGGTTCTCAGAGCAGAGGAGAGTCCTTATTTTTTATGCAAAATATTTATCAAACTTCAGAAAACTGGCATCCTCTCTATCCCATGACAACACAGTACTCCATAATTGTACCGGCATTTTTTCTCCTTCCTTCTCCTTAACCAGGTCCAGCCCGCTGGCAAAATAATCACCACCTTTGAAGAGAAAAAGATGCATCAGGAGTGAGTACCATCCGAAAGGCCTATCCACCTTTCCATTCTTGATTCCTATCAACCCTCCATGAATAGCATCAACAATATAAGCAGCATAATCAAATGTGATTGCAAGAGAAGGATTCAAAATCTGAGCAATCATTAACAAGTAATGATTCGGCATATTTGCTTTAGCATCTTCTCCCAAAACTTGGCAAAGTGCCCAATACATTCCTATTTTCATAAAAAATTCCTTAAGAGGCCCATTCCTGAGATGACTCCTCTGTGCACCGTAAATTTGGGCTAATGATATGAAGTTTATAGGTTCTAGAAAGTTTGTAAACTCATTAAGCCCAAATGCTGTCCTAAACTCTTCAGCATTAATTTCAACAAGGGTTTTCCCATTTACATCCCGAATGCTTCTTGTGACTGGATCATAGTTGAACGCAATTTGGGCTAGCAAATCTGTGTCCATGAATACTCCTGGGACAACTAATTTCCCGACATCTAGTTCCTAGATACAGTTTTGCGGGGCAGGAGAATTTCTCATTCCGAATCCAACTTTAAACAACCCCAACCCAGACAATCCAACTTGTGGGTCTCTCAACCAGTTACCCTTGTCATATAATCCTTCTCCTATCTTTAAACGAGGAGCCTTGGGTAGTAATTCTTTTGCCTTTGATGCCTAATTAGTTGACAACATCAACTGTTCTAAAAAATCATCACAAACACTCCTCTCTGAATAGTTAACCTTGCCAAAAAATTCTCTTTTAGGGGCCATTTTGAAAATGCAAGAAATGAATGCCACTCTTAAACAATTCTACGACGAATCAAGAACACTACACAAGAATTGCTACACAAAAATATGAGAGAACCTATTCTTTGCTTGAAGGAATTTAATCTGCAACTGAACCGACTTGCTTTGTATCTAAGGAAAATAACTCTGTGTCTGCTCTTCTGCAAAATCCTTTAAAAGATATCTTCACCCGATTGTTAGGAAATCAAATATTTGTACTCAGGGCCTTAACTATAACATTGATTCCGCATGCTTCGACCGTCCCTTCAAAATTGAATTCATACAAGAATTCATATTTTTTGCTCCAACGGGTCACAACATTCCTGCAAGTGTTTCATTTTTCTCTTTCGCAACTTCGCGAAGTATAACTATCGGGCAGCTTGGTCCTGCGAAATAACGCCAACCGTTCGATCAAAAGAAACTTGATCGAGCGTCAGGTTAACTGACGACTTTAGCTTTACTCTAGGTCCCGCTTTTCTATTGGCTACATGATACCACATGGCGTCCAACCATTGGCCTTGAAATTCCCTTCGCATTCCACTTGATACTGGCCATGTGTCTTTCTTTCATATCGTCGATTCCACCCTAGCGGGCCCACACTTTCTTCTTAGACCACGTGTTATCATGACACGTGGATGGCTCACGTTCACTCTCGCTATTTCATGGGGTATAAAGGATGAGCATCTTACCCTTGCGAAATAGCACGGGCCGTCGGATCATCTCTTAAGCTGATCGGCTTTTAATCCTCTGAAAAGGCTCTCAAGAGGGGTGGGCCCGCTGACTCATCGTGAACACCTGGTGCCCAGTCATTTTAGTTGACTTGTCACCTTCTTATTTGCTAAAAGGAAACCACGGGGCCCCACCATTTTCATAACAACTATATCCTCCAGGTCATCATCATGACATGTGGACGGCTCGCATTCACTCTCACTCTTTCACGGGGTATAAAGGACAAGCATCTTACCCTTGCGAAATAGCGTGGGCCGTCAGATCATCTCTTAAGCTGATCGGCTTTTAATCCTTTGAAAAGGCTCTCAGGAGGGGTGGCCCCATTGACTCATCGTGAACACCTGGCGCCCAGTCATTTTCGGAGCTGACTTGTCACCTTCTTATTTGCCAAAAGGAAACCATGGGGCCCCACCGTTTTCATAAGAGCTATATCCTCCAAGTCATCATCATGACACATGGACAACTCGCATTCACTCTCGCTATTTCACGGGGTATAAAGGATGAGAATCTTACCCTTGCAAAATAGTGCGGGCCATTGGATCATCTCTTAAGCTAATCAGCTTTTAATCCTCTGAAAAGCCTCTCAGGAGGGGTGGGCCCACTGACTCATCGTGAACACCTGGCGCCCAGTCATTTTCGAAGCTGACTTGTCACCTTCTTATTTTCCAAAAAGAAACCACGGGGCCCCATCGTTTTCATAATAGCTATATCCTCCAGGTCATCTCCACCTACGACCTGACTCACCTTTGGGGCCCGCCCTTTAGCCTTTAATCTTGACCCGCTGACTGTTGTGACTTGTGCCACATGCCACCAACTTACTCACTGTCAACCACCAGCTAGACCGTCTATGTGGCATACCATGTGTTTTTCGCAACTTCACTGGTTTTAAACTACGTGCAACTTCGCCTAGAGAAATAACGTGAGCCGTGGATCCATCTGCGAGATGCGCACTAGTTACTGGGCCCGACAACTTTAGAAGAAAAACATATAAGGCATAAAATTTTTGATTAATTAACATAACCGCCTGGGCAAACAACAAGGGGGGACACTTCCTACGACCCCATGAACCATTACTTAAGTGAATAAAGTAATGAAAGATTAGAAACCAGAGGTTTTAGAATGAAACACAAGAGGATTGAAAATCAAAAACCCTTAAACCCTTGAGGTCTAGAACAAAGCTGAAGCATTTGGAACTACACCTTACTCAAAAATTCAACAAAACCATAACCAATCATGGGAAAAGAAAAACCCATTTTAATCAGTGATAACAGGTCCACTTGAATTCATTCTGATCTCCTCTCATGGTCTTAGTCATAGAGTTACAAACTGAACTAAAATTTCTGATAAACTTATGATAAAAACTAGCCAAACCATGAAATGATCTTACCTCTCCAATGCCTTCCGGTGTAGGTCACTCAACAATTGCTTTCACTTTCTCAGGGTCCATCTTCAAACCATCCTCAGATATCACAAATCCCAAAAAGACTAATTCATCCTTCATGAAAGTACACTTCTTGATATTGATCAACAACTTCTCTTCTCTCAATCTCTACAAAACTTGTCTTAACTACAACAAATGCTCCTCTTTTGTCTTACTGAAAATTAGAATGTCATCCAAATACACAATAACAAAATTACCCAAGAATTTCTTCAATACCTCATTCATCAGCCTCATGAAAGTACTCGGTGCATTAGTCAATCCAAAAGGCATCACCAACCATTCATGCAGTCCTTCATTTGCCTTAAATGTTGTCTTCCACTCATCACCTTCTTTGATCCTGATTTGATGATATTCACTCTTCAAATCTATCTTTGTAAAGTATTTTTCTCCACTCAAACAATCCATTATGTCATCCATCCTAGGAAAAGGAAACTTGTATTTCACTATGATCTTGTTTATTGCTCTTGAATCGGTACACATTCTCCACTCTCCATTCTTCTTAGGTGCTAATACTGCTAGTATTGCTCAAGGGCTCAGACTTTCCCTGATCAAACCTTTCTTCAATATATTATGCACTTGTCTATTCAGTTCTTCATTCTCTGTCAGTGTCAACCAACATGTAGCTTTGTTAGGAAAACTAGCTTTGAGAACCAAGTCCATGCAATGACTAATACTTCACACAGGTGGCAATCCATCAGGTATATTATTTGAAATGATGTTCTCATATTCTATCAACAAATCTCTTATCTCTTCTAGGTATTATCCTTCTGGTTCTGGTCTCTCACTATTCTTAGGAATTAAAGAAAAACACACATTCTCATGTCTCAATCCATCCATGAATTTCCTTCAATCTACTAAATGCATTCTAGCATTCATACAAACTTCATTCCTCAAAGTTTCCTCCAAAGGAAACAAGGTTTGCTTCATCCCATTGGCCACAATGGTGTATGTATTATTCCTCCCATCATGTACTGCCTATCTATCAAACTGACAAGGTCTACCCAATAAAAGATGACAAATATCCATACACATAATATCACACAAGACTTCATCATGATAATTCCCAATTTTCAATTTCAACAAACATTGCTCGCTTACTAACAACTTATATTCATCCTGAATCCATGCTATCTAATAAGGCTTAGGGTGTTTCAATCTCTCTAATTTCAACTTATTCACCATCTCTTTAGAAACAAGATTATCTAAACTACCACTATCAATAACAACTTTACAACACTTACCAGATACCTTACATCTGGTCTTGAATAGATTCTTCCTTTGCAAGGGCTCTTCATCTCCTCCAATATGACACAAAGCTCTCCTTGTCATCAACAGTTCTCCATCTTCCTATTTATTATTTGATCCGGTGGGGTTTTCTTCCATCACTGCTACTCTTCTAGTAGTTTACATCTTCTTACACTCTAATGCATGATTTCCTTCTCTTCCACACTTATAGCAAGTTCCTCTAAACATCCTCTTGTCTTGTCTTCCAAAATTCTCATTCCAGTAACAATCTAGTTCTCTCCTTCGATAAAAATTTTGTATCATCCTTCTGGTATGAATTACCTTATTTTCTCACTTCCTTGTCCTTTACCTGATCTATATTGGTTCCTCTTCCTCTAATATATCCTCTTCCTCCTTGAAATCTTCCTCCGATAAACCTTCCACCTCTACCTCTCTGTCTCTATTCATGTCTTTTGTTTAACTTCTCTTTCGCCTTTAGGGAATACTGGTAAGCCTCTTCAACACTCTCCAATTTGATCAAACTCAATTCATCTTGTATAGACATCCACAATCCATTCAAATATCTTGCAACTTGTTCAACTTCATCATCAACATGTCCAGATCTGATATTCAACTTCTAAAATTCTTTGGTGTACTCCTTCACACAAGATTCCTTTAGTCTTAAATTCTACAACTTCTAGAACAAATCCACTTGATAATTCGCCATCACAAACTTTGATTTCAACTTAGAAATCATCTAATCCCATGTCTTAATCTTCTCTTTACCTCTTCTTTATCTATCAAATTGCAAATACTCCCACCAAAGAGATGCATGACCTTTCAACTGAGTACAGGCATATTTTACCTTCCTCTCTTCTACCATGTTTTAAAAATTTAAATACTTCTCCATCTCCGAGATCCAATCCATCAATTCATCTAAATCAAACTTCCCATCATTTTTTGATGGGGTTAAATGAGGTTTAGTATTCACCCTACTCAAAACCCTCAAAAACCTTTCCTCATCTGGATCAACCGTCAGTAGGTTTTCTTTTTCTATCAGAGCTTCTTCTCCTTCATCTTCACTTACGTATTCAATACATTGGCCTCTTCTCTGGGCTATCTCTACAGCTTGTAACCAAGCTTCTATTCCTCACAATCTCTCCATCACAGTAGGGTTTGCATTCCCACACACTCCACCATTCCTAGCTCCTCTTCGCACCATTATTCACGCTAGTCCTCTGCAGCTGTAGGTCGGATCCACAATCCACTACCCTACAACAAAATTTTAGGACACGCAACCTCTGGAATGAAACTTCGCTCTAATACCACTTGAAGCAGTCACTGGTGATGAGAAACCTCAAAGAGATCAATTGAGACCAGTTAGCAAGAGTAAATACAATGAAAACATAAAGATATGATGGAGATAATGCAAAATAAATTGTTTTATTGCATGAAATTTGATTACATCCAACTGATAACAACCGGGTTACAACATACCAGTTCATAGGCCTGGTAGAATAGGTCACAATCGGGACCTTGAATCTTATGATCTATCTTCTACAGATAGTCTAGCTACTTGATTCTCTCCTCCCTTACAATCTAATGTGTAATTACAAATATATATATCAATCCAAAGGATCCAGTTGGCCCAAAAGGGATCAAAACCTAAAGAACAAGACCTAACATGTAAAATAACAAGGTTGGCTTCCGCTAAGAGATTCCTCCAAAAAATCCAAAGGATAAAGTGTATATCATAGGAAAAGGTCAGCCACACACCAAGGAATATCAAAATCAATGCCCAAGGATCCACAAGCTTCAAATGGGGTTCCAGTAGATCACTAGAATAGGTCCAGGAAACCAATAACAAAGGACTATCAATCGGTAATAGGAAACTATCATGGAAACCGGCAGTGGTATCTTGCCAGAAAAATGATCCAAATGCAATGTAGTCTAGAAGCAAGAAAGATGGTCAAGTCTTCAAGTAGAATCCAACTCCATAGGATCCAGTGAGCCAAAACTGGGACAAATAGAAAGGAAAATGTTTTTGGTTGATGCAAGATTGCTATAAACCAGGGATGCTCCTACATCAGAATCAGTAGTCATATTATTTTTGAGTGACAGCATGTTCTTGGAAAAAATTCCTGCAAAAATTGGTTAGGCTGTAAAAAATCTCAAAACAGATCAGGGTTAGCATTAGCATCAACAAAATTCAATCAAGAAAAATCCTAAAATGCAATCTATTTTTGATACGAGAAAGAAAAAACTTGTATGATCTTTCTCACCTAGCCCTACAATAATTCTCACCTAATCGTACGACAAAGAAAAGAATATTGTACTATGAACCAAAGAATGTCATACGAGATTCTATAGAATGTACAGATAGAATCTGAAGGATGAGAATTTGATGGTCTGCAAGGCCAAAAATTGACTTTTGGGCCCCACGGTGGGCACCAATTAATGTTCGCATGAAATCTAGAATTTGCATCTGCAACACAAACACTCAATAGATTATTACATGCATGGTTAGTTGATCAAAATCAATAAATATAAAACCATAACAAATCGACCTATTGCCTCCTAAAAGATGCGAGTATAGATTTGCTCTCAAATTTGTCTAAGCAATACGAGTGACTTGACTACACCAAGACGAAGGATTTAATCTATATGAATGAAAACTAGATGAATGCAAGATTAACAAATCAAGCTAGATTAATCTAAACTGATATGAGATACATGATTGTATGCATGATTAATCTAAGATTCTAATTATGCTAGATGGTTGAAATAAAAAATGACTATAGTAATGATGCTAAAATCTAGAATGCAAGGGATCTTTATTTGTTAGAACATAATGTTATTAGGGATCACATCCTTATAAAATTTATATATAATGTTCTAATATAAGGTTATAAAACCTTATATATTATATGCTTTATAAGCATATCCCATTTAAAATAATTATAATCTAATAACTATTAGATTATTAATTATTTATGAGTGGGGGTTATTGAAAAGGTGTGACTAGTTAAGTCACCCTTCCTCCTATATTTAAGGAGGTTCTCTCTCATTTGAGAGGTGTGTGAATTTGGAGCTTTATGGTGAGTTGTATCACTATGCATATGAGGTATTATTGGCCATGTGGAAATATTGGAGGAGTGTCCCCAGGTTCATGTCTATTTTATTATAGATTGTATTTGTAAGTGTTTTAATTAAATGATGCTTTATGGGGTTTTTTACCTGAAAGGGTTTTTCCCATGTAAATCTTGTGTAATGTGTACATTTTGCATGTATGTTTCATATTTCATTTACTTTATAATATTGTTTATAATGATTAGTATCCTTAGATCCTAATTTCTAACATTATTGCTCCAAAATGAGGGGTATTTATAGGAATTCCAAGGCCAGAGCTGAGGTGGTAGGAATCGACAATCCAAATTTGATCTGAAGATACCAAGGGCTAAGATTGGGGAAGTTGGAGAAGAGGTTGGAGAAAGGGACACTTGTCATCTCTGTGGTGACAAGTGTTAAGGAACCTTGCTCATGAGAGGGCAAGTGTCCAAGGGAGGAGACATGTGGAAAAAGTGCCATGTGTCTCAAGGGGAGAATATCCAACCCATAAGAGGTTAGGATAAAAGAGGTTAGGATGTGTAAGAGGATGGGGTTAGTTAAACCCAAGATTAGATAGAATGGGTTAGGTTAGAGGGTGGTTAGGTTAGGTGGTTAGAAGTTAGGAGCCATGTTCTCATATTTGAATTTAAAAATTCAAATATTAGGAAAAGATAAATAATTTCAACAAATCATGATTTGATTTGTTTTAACTAATTATGAGATTAGAAGAGTGAAATAAAATGGGGGGAGGATTAATTAATTTAGATTAATTAATCAAAGGGGAATTATTGAAATGAACTATATAAATAAATAAATTGTGTAGATTTATTTACTAGTAGATGAATAGGAAAATTAATCAAATTTCTTGTGAATTCAATTAATCGGGAAGGGGATTAATTAAATAACTACGTATTTTTAATTAATTATCTTCAGACCATTTTTTAGGTGTATACAGAAAGGATTTTGAGTTTGGCCCCATGCTAGGTCTGGAAGATTAGATGAGACTAATCTAGGGATAGGTAACCTCCTATCTTAGCAGTAAAGTCGTGGGAGAGGTAGAGGCCAAAAATAGGGGGATATCAATTACTACTACCTCCTAAGATATAGTGACACTAGGACATGCAAACAGTGTCAGCGGAAGACTTTTGATAAGACCCATGGTCTACTCTTTGTTTTCATCTAATTGCATAACACCCCTACTTAGAGGTTCATATTTGATTTTCAAAACCTCAGCAATCTGATTTGGTATGACGGTGGTGCTAATGTTGCATTGTATCATGGAATTATGCAACAACTTGTCTCCTACAATGAGAGTCAAATAGAATGGATTTGGTTTAGGCTTACCCTCCGCTTGGGACCTAGGTGGATCAACCTCATTCATTAGTACAGGTGACAGGCCTGATTGAGTCATGGGAGCTACATATCTTTCCTTGTTAACCCATGAGGAATTCATGACATTCTTGATGGTAGGTCTCTCCACCTCTACTAGAGCTTCTTTTAATTGGTTCTTTTTCTCCGAGATGCTAAGGATATCCCATAAAGAGACATTAGTAAAGGCTTTCTTTAGCTATTCCACCACGTCTAATACTGATGACACAGATGCATTTACTTCTCTTGGCTTTTAGGGGATAAATTTTTTCCTCTGATATGTGGCAACAACCACAAGTTGTTCAGGAGCCTTTTATAAGCTAAATTTCCCTTGTGCATTTGCAGGCTCTCCCATGAACCATCTTTTTGACCAAAGGTTGTAGTTTGAGTGTACTTGGGGGGCTCCTGAACTCAATGCAATTGCATCATTTGTGAGTATGGCATCCTCATCTTCCATCTAAGAAAATAAAGCATGATTCGGGGCTATCTTTGCTTCCTGCTCCATCAAGATCCCTTGTACTTGAGTGATGAGGGCCACATTGTCCATGCCAGGGGAGGATTAAACCCCCACATCTGAGGTAACACCTTGACTTCCCTGATCTACAATCTTTTGTTGCAAATTACCCCTTGGAGAGTTTCTTGGAGCATGGGCATCGTTACATGGGAAGCACCAAGAATTAGTGTCGTTAGCCAAATTATTGTATCCTACAGTTAATTCTTTATTGGTACTAGGATGGATGGTTTGTAGTGGATTGGGCACTGGAACTATCTGGCCATTTGTTTGACTCGAGGAAGTTTGGTTGTTCGCATATTGGTTTTTCTAATAGGGGGGTTTATTTTCTTGGAAATTTTGCTGGAAAGGAGGTCTAGTAGAGGGGATTTGGGATCTTTTCAGGTTAATGATCTCATTAGAAAAATATCTCAACAATTTTTTCATGTCATTGACTTCAGTAGCAAGAGCTAAAGAAGAGGATGTACTAGCTTGTTGGGAATCTAGGGTATACGTACATGGATTGAGGTTTAGAAGTGCTAGGTGCAATGGGCTCAGGAACTTGATTCGATATTTCAAGGAAGACTAGCATGAGTGGTCATGGTGTAAGCTTCCCAGCATCAATTAAATTGTTCTCTGCTTGGACTAATAAATCATATGCATCTGGAAGAGTACTGCCTCTAAGAGATTGGAACATTATGGATATATCTAAATTGAAAGCCTTCAAATAGAAGAAAAATGCCATATCTATGGGTGGACAAGAAGACAAAGGTATCCTCTATCAAGTTCTTTGAAATTTTATATTGAAGTCTGTCACCACTTCATGAGGAGCTCTCTTGATAGTAATCAGTTGTTGCATTAGAGATGAACTATCTGCCTTATCTAAAAATCTCTCGAAGAAATGATCACCAAGATGATCCCAATCATCTATAGAATTGGGTGCGAGAGATCTGTACCAATCCAAAGCTCTTCCTTTAAAAGAGGCAGCAAGCAATCTCAGAGATACATTCTTCTTTGTAACATTATAGACCATGCAAACATCAGCCACATCTTGTAGGTGTTCCCCCGAGGTTTTGGAATCTTCAACAATGAATTTAGGGATGACTTTCAATGCAGAGGTAGGAATAGGGCCTCATATTGTGGGTGGAACAAGAGAAATAAGGGGACTTCCACTATTCAAAGTCATGAAATTCCTAGGAGGAACTTGAGACATCACTACGGGAATGGGTACCATAGGGATAAAAGGTGAATTCTGAGAAGAGGCAATCACAGACGACTAGACGGTTCCAAGGAGTGGCAGAAGTAAACTGGGATTTGAAGTTGTTTGACTCTTGGTAATAGGTATGTGGTTCATAAACCTGCTTAGGCTCTAGGCACAAATTAGGTTCCACCGAGCATGCCAGAAAAAGAACTGTTGACTACTAATTTTGTATTATATGCTAATAGCCTTATGGGAGATTCAGTGATGGGGGACCTTTGCACGAAGTTCACTGAATAACCTCTAGGTTTGAGAAGTCGGCTCTTCATACAATGAAGAGAAGAAAAGGGAGAAAGAATACTTAAAAGCTACACTAATTAGGCGATGTGGTAGAATATTTTTTGGAACATTTGAAGTACAAAAAACCTAGGTATTTGCAGTTTTAAGGCCCATTCAACAATCTACATGCCCAATATAGTTAGAGAAGAAAATCAAACAAGGCTCATTCAACATAACTTGACATACACCATTCATCTAATAGATAACAAGTTTAATAACATAGTTTAATGCATAGAGTCTCACAACACATATCATAGAAGTTACTATATTAGAAAATAGCACAAAATTTAACCTATTAAGCTTAAAACAAAATAGCCATAAAGGCCACATGCACAGTCTGATATATTCAACATCCACAAAACATCATTAACATAAAGGCTCAATTCACTAAGCCAAACTCTAGTAATCTCTCCTCAAAGTCTGAACCTTTAGAACAACTGAAGGAAGGCCAATAAATAGCCCTCAGGTTCCTAAGAACTATCACCAAAGAAAGCACAAGAAAAACCCCCACAACCGGTCCCTATTAGGAATCTCCTTGCATGGCATCCATAGAGACGCATGCAATCAAAAGGCAAAAATGACCCTTTGATATTATTATGCTAATTGCATCATGGTGACCTTTGTACCTGCCAAAACAAGAAACTCATGATGCCAACAACATTCTATCTCACGAACTAATGAAGGGACACACGGCAACTCAGAAGAGACTCAGAGTTGACTGCAAAAGGAGGATGAGGAAATGAAGCATGAAGGTTCCAAGTGCCACTGGTAGCACATGAAGAATGATGGGGCTGGGAGAACATACACCAAAGGGAATACCTGTGCTATGTGGCAGCTTTGTGCTTTGTCAACGCAAGGCAAGAAAGGTGAGCCGCTTAGAGAAACATCATGACACCACATGGCACGCGCAGACAAATGGAAGAGCGGGCCAAAAAGAGAAAGGAGGATGGAAAACAATTAACCAAATTGCCACCCTATGAACAACTTCAAAAAAACATTAACACTTGCAACATTTGATGTTGCTATAAGGGTTGAGAATAGTTTAATTCAAGCTGGGAAAATAGCTCCTAGGCCTCTTATGCCCATATTTCCAAAGATACAACCACCTATTACAGTACAAACCCCTACTATTGTTTCTATCCCAAACACTCCAGCTCTAGGATATCAAATTCCTACCCAAGTTAATGTTGTCCCATCCCCATCCCAAGAGCTTCAAGAGGTACAAGCCAATCAACAGTCTGTGATCTCCTATTATTCTTCAATGTCTTCAAAGCTCATAATTGATGTTGAAAATGATTAATGAATACTTGATTTGTTGATTGTAGACTCCACATAACTTACACTTTCACTTCATAAGAGTCTCCTTCAATTGCTAGAGAATCAGACCCCTCAAATGAGGAAAGAAAAGACTACATGTACGAAACCTTAACTTTGTTTTGAGTCATAGGCCGACCTAGAAGTGATATAGTTTTCTAGTTTATTAGATTCAAACATTAAAATACTACCAAAACATGCTCTCGAAATTCAAGGAGAAAGAGTCGGGACCACGTAGCTATCTACCTGGTCTGACCAAACTCTTGCCAAATTTTCAGGGAAGCAAGATATTGTGATTTTAGAGCCAATTCCAAGAGTATGTGGAAATTAGAGGCATCTAGATATGCAAAATTGGACCTTGAAGGTCAAAATAGGACATAATTAGGACTTTTGATAAAATAATTAATTGGAAGAATAAAATAAAATTGGGTGTTGGCATAACTGATGAAGATAATGATGGGGAGATTGTTGGCATATGGAGATGTTGATGAGATGAAGATGACCGGTAAAGTTGATGGAGAATGTTGGCTAGATGATGATGATATAGTTGTAAGTTGTCTGATGACTTTATTTGTGTTGTCATTGATGGCAACCATGCTTTCTTAGTCATCTAAACCTACCAGTAAAGCCTAACCGCTAGTGGAACCAATTGACAATAAGGTAAATAGGAACATAGCGATGATCAAGTGACCGGTACAAAAGATTGGTGAAGAGTTAGATGTTGCGGTTTTACAAGATTGTTGAAGATAGGAACATGCACCTATATTCCAAACTGTATCAGCATATTCAGTGTATTAAGTGAGTTATGATTGACTGTTGTGAACTTTGTGAAGAAGAATGTATATGGGTAATAGATCTTTAACCAATAATAATTTAAGGTTTGGCGGTGGATCTTATCATGATAATAACTTAGTGATGATGTGCCAGAATCTGTGTGTAATGATAAGATGGTGTTTGAGTGCATACAACAATTGGATTTCTTGGGAAATAGAAAAGTACTTAGTAGAATGTGACAAGGGTTTCATTGCTTATCAAATTGATGTGTTGTGATCATTCAATGGTGGAAATTGTCTAGAAATTTGTTGTAATTATCTGTAATATATTTTGGCAGATTGTTTTTCCATGCTCAATGTAAATTCATTGTATCTTGTTGATGTAATTAGGTATTGTATCCACCCTAATTGAAAAATGCATTTAGGGCTTGTTGGAGAAGAGATTGTATGTCAGTAGTTTGAGAAGAAGGTGTTGTTGAACTAGATTGAAGTGTCTGCATATGTGTAGTAGAGTTGTGCTAAAAAGGATCTGTACTAGCAAGCAAGGAAGTGTTGTGATCAAATCATTTTCCCTGTTGTTCCCTAACAGTTACAGTAGTTTGAAATCCCTTAAGTGGGTAGATCCTAATAGGTCTTATATTATAAATCCCTTCACCGAGTGGCTCATTAACTTGGGTTTAAAATCCTCTAACAAGGTTACTCCTTATAGGGTTGAGGAAAAATCCCTTAACTGGGTGACTCCTAATAGGGGTTTCTCTTAACTAGACATATTGTAAGCTCTTAACCGGGCTAGGCTTTGTTAGGTCCCAGAGACAACTGAGAGGGGGAGGTGAATCAGTTGTCAAATAAATTCAAACCAAAAATAACTTAACCAACTTAATGCTTGATACTAGTAAACTAGTCTAATATGTCGGTAGACAGTTTTAATAGTTAATTGCAATACCGATAAGGATTAATGTATGAAACAAAAATACAAAGTCATCCACAACACATAACACCAATATTTGTATGTGGAAACCCTATAAGAGGAAAAACCACGATGGGAAACCTTACCCACAATCAAATGATACTACTACAGATAGTAAGTGTATACAAATGGGGTCTGCACATGCAGAAAGGCCAAGCGCCTAGAGCTCACTGCTCAATCACAAATGGGAGTCACACTGACTACAATTGGATGGTTAAATCCAATAAGAATGTATTGCTTAAGTTAGAATCTTTCTATGCTGGATTTAGTACCGGTATAGTTCTGATTGTCTTTACAAAAACCCTTCTTCAATCTTCAAATGATGTCTACGTGTATAGCTCTACTTATTCTCGCATATACCTTTACACAATCCTTTTTTGCATTCCACATTTGATCTTACAAATAAGATCTTACATTTATACCATACCCTAAGACCAATTTTAGTAGGTCAGCTCTAAAGGATAATATAATAAAATCAATTTACAAATAAATTAATGCCCGATGCAATAACCGATTCAACATGTCATCTTAATGCATTTACAACAATAATAAGTCATCTCCATAGCGTGCCATGTTGATCTGGAAAAGATAAACCTGGCGGTGTGTAACCTGGACCTATTTGTCGGTAACAACAAATATGCAAATATGAATATGCCAATTAAAAAACCTTGAAGACAAAGTATCCAAACATTGTCTTCGACATAACCATGTGATTTCCATTCCATTCCAAGTGTCAGTGATTATTATATCCTCTTGGTGTACCAGATACCGGTGACTGTTCATAAGTCATTTGCTTATCGGTGAATGTTGTTTATTCTCCAAAGTGCCAGAGTTGATAATTGTTAGTAGGTGTTGACATCAATGACAAAACCATACCAAAATACCAGAAATCTCCCCCTTTGGCATTGATGTCAACACAAGATGGAAAAACCATCAAAGTGCCAAAACAGAAATGCCAAATACCAAAAACCAACAATCTCCCAAAAAAGAGATCATGACAAGAAATCAAAATATAGATACAGAGAGTAACAATATTTCCCAATGAATAATCTCTCCCCAAAAGATAATGTGTTTTTCCATATCAATCTCTCCCCCTTTGACATCAAATGCCAAAGAAAAAGATACAAAATACCAACCAATTCAATATACCAACTACTCCCCCTGAGAAGTAGCTTCCTCATCAAAAGCTGGAATAAAAGATTTCTCCATTAATTCTGTCGGTTGATGACAATCATAAACTTCCTAAGTCTCTACCGGTGAGGGTATGACCCCAAGCTGATCTCTGAGATATTCAAAAGTCTCCTTAGGAAAAGGTTTAGTGAAAATATCTACAATCTACTCTTTAGTATTCACATAAACTAGTTTTATCTCTTTTGCTTCAACATGTTCCCTTAGAAAATTCAGTTTGATAGAAACATGTTTGGTTTTAGAATGTAATACTGGATTCTTAGATATATCAATTGTTGCAGTGTTATCACAATAGATAGTAATAGGTTCCTTGCATTTTACCTTTATGTCCTTCAAAATTTGCTTAAGCCATAGTACCTGTGTATAGTTATTTGTTGCTGCAACATATTCTGATTTTGTTGTTGATAAAGATGTACAACTTTGTTTCTTACTCAACCAAGAAATCAATCTGTTTCCAAGAAAAAATGCTCCGCCAGTGATGCTTTTTCTATCATCCAAATCTCCTACCCAATTTGCATTTATATATGCATATAATTCAAAGTTTTCATATCTAGGATACCATAATCTAAGATTTGTAGTGCCTTGTAAGTACCGAAAAATCCTTTTTACTGTCGATTCATGATTTTCTCTAGGATTACTCTGAAATCTTGAAATAATACATACTACATTCATAATATCAGGTTTGGTTTGTGTCAAATACAGTAAACCTCCTATCATAGATTTGTACCTAGTTGGATTAACAGGTGTAGATTCATCCCTTAGTGATAATTTGTCATTTGTAGTCATAGGTGTGCTTACTGGTTTAGAGTTCTCCATCCCAAATTTCTTTAGTAACCCTTTTAAGTACTTGGATTGACTCAAGAATATACCTTTATCAGTCTGAGAAATCTGCAATCCTAAAAAGAATTTTATTTCTCCAATCATAGACATTTCAAATTCTTGCTGCATTTCAATAGAAAAGTCTTTACATAATCCATCTTCTCCTCCAAAGATTATATCATCAACAAAAACTTCTATAGCCAAGATGTCATCATTAGTTACTTTATAAAATAAGTTGCTATCAACATTACCTTTAGAAAAACCAATCTTCAAAAGATACTTATCCAATCTTGCATACCAAGCTCTTAGAGCTTGTTTCAATCCATACAAAGCTTTCCTTAACCTACAAACCATATCTTTGTTTTCTGTCAAAGAAAATCCATTAGGTTGTTCAACGTAAACTTCCTCTTCAAGATCTCCATTCAGAAATGCACATTTAATATCCATTTGATATACTTTGTAGTTCTTGTGTGCTGCAAAAGCTAAAAATAATCTAACTGCCTCAATTCTAGATACCGGTGCAAAGGTCTCATTATAATCAATTCCTTCTTTCTGAGAATATCATTTACACACTAGTCTTGCTTTACTTCTGATTACCTTGCCATCTTCATTAAGTTTGTTTCTAAATACCCATTTGGTTCCGATCACATTTTTATCTTTAGGCCAGGGAACTAATGTCCAAGTGTTATTCTTCTCAATTTGTTCTAATTCTTCTTCCATAGCTTTAATCCAATATTTATCTTCACGTGCCTCATTAATATATGATGGTTCAATTTGAGAAATAAGACATACCTCTTCATTTGCCAATCTTCTTCTTGTCATAACTCCTTTAAACTTGTTTCCAATTATTTGATCTTCAGAATGATTCAACATTACATACCAGGGTGTCTTGGTTTGATGTTGTTCCTCAGTTACAGTGGAATTTTTAGATGATACCGGTGTAACTGGATCTTCATTTTGTACCGGTGGGTTCAGTGTAGGTTCATTTGTTAGAATTTTTGTTGCCGATTCAGAATCTATATACCTTGAATTTCCTCTGAATTGTTCATCAATCTTCACATTTGTACTTTCAACAATTTTTTGTAATGTTTTGTTAAAACATCTATATGCTTTACTCTTAGATGAATAACCAATAAATATTCCTTCATCACTTCTAGGATCAAATTTGCCAATATACTCATCTCTTCTGATATAACATTTACTTCCAAATATTCTAAAATATTTAAGAGTAGGAGTAATACCAAACCATAGTTCATGAGGGGTCTTACCGGTTTCACCTTTGGTGTGAAATTTGTTGAATGTATAGACCATTGTACTTACTGCCTCTCTCCAATATACATGTGGTAGGTTTTTTTCTGATAACATACTTCTACCTGCATCCAAGATAGTTCTGTTTTTCCTTTCAACAACTCCATTCTGATGTGGTGTCCAAGGTGCTGATTGTTGTCTTCTGATTCCATTTACTTCACAAAATGCATTAAATTCCTTAGATGTAAATTCTCCTCCTTGATCTAATCTTACACATTTGATTTTCTTACTGGTTTCATTTTCTACCATTGCTTTGAATAGTTTGAACTTTCCAAGTGCTTTTGATTTTTCTCTGAGAAAAGTAACCTAACACATTCTAGAATAGTCATCAATGATTAGCATGAAATATTTATCACCTTGTAAACTTTTAGTTCTAGCTGGACCACATTAATTAGTATGAATTAAATCAAGAGCATTATTGGATTTTTCTGAAATACTTTTGAAACTAGCTCTAACTGGTTTTCAAAATTGACATTCCTTACATACTGTAGTGAGGTTTGCCAATTTTAGGTAAATCTCTAACTGCCTTAGTAGTACTGATCTTCACCATACAATCAAAATTTACATGACAAAGTCTCTTATGCCATAGCCAACTTTCATCAATATGTGAAATCAAGCATGTCTTTTCACTCTTATTCAAATGAAAGATATTACCTCTAGTTTGATTACCGATTGCAATTTCCAAACCAGTTCTATTCATTATTTTGCATTTTCCATTTTTGAAATGTAACTGAAATCCTTTCTCAACTAATTGACCAACACTCAAAAGATTTTTCTTTAAACCTTCAACATAGTAGACATTGTCAGTATTATTCTTACCATCAAGAGATATTGTACCCTTACCTTTGATCAAACAAGCTTTATTATCTCCAAATCTTACAAGACCTCCATTATACTCTTGAAAGTTCAAGAATTTACCTTTATCTCCTATCATATGATGTGATCATCCTGAATCAATGATCCACTCATCCTTTACTTCAATTTTAGCTGCCAAGGCCTAGTCTACTAGTTGAGCAGTAGGTGCCGGTTGATCTTCTATTATAGCAACAAAAACCCATCCATTGTCTGTCGGATCCTCATCAGAATCATCAGTCACTCCTTCATCAGCAAGATAACAAGATTTGTCTTGATTCTTCTTAAATTTTTTTCTCTGATATTCAAGGTTAGGCTTGTATGTTCTTCTAGCTTCTTCTCTTAGTCTAGCATGTCTATCAGGGCATCTTGAAGCCATATGACCAATCTTATTGCAGTTAAAACATTTAAAGGGTGCTTTACCTTCATACTTACTTCCTACTAGACCTTTTGGCATTTTCCTTGCAAATAGTGCTTCAAGTTCTTCAAGTTCTTCATTTTCTTTTTTTCTTTCTTCAAGTTCTCTTGCATAAGAGGCTTTCCAATCAGACTTGTCAAATGATGGTACAGATGATGTAGATGCTTTAAAAGCTAAATCTGTCTTTATAGAAGCAACAGGGCCAAATTCTTCAATTTCAAAAGCTAAAAGTTTTCCAATCAATGTATCCCTAGTTACTGATGTATTAGGCATTGTTCTTAACTCATTTATAGCTGTGACTTTCATTTTATATGTCGGTGGCAATCCCCTTAAAACTTTTGAAACAATTTCATGTTCACTTAAAGTTCCTCCACAACGTTTAATACCCAAAATAATTTCATTTACTCTTTCCATAAAAGCAAAAATCCTTTCATCTTCTTCCATTTTCAGATGTTCATACCTGACTTGGAAGCTTTCAAGTTTTGCAACCTTTACTGTGGAATCTCCTTCATTCAGTGTTTCCAAATGATCCCAAATAGCTTTAGTAGTAGACCTATCTGATAGTCCCATGATTTGTTGATCTGATAATGCACTCAAAAGTGCTTCTCTTGCTTTGCAATCATTTTCTTCATGTTTAGTTAGGTTAGGTGGATTGGATTGACTCTGAGTAGAAGCAGTATAGCCATTCTTTGTAACATCCCAGATGTCCTTTCCAATGCAATTTAAATGTGTCTCCATTCTGATCTTCCATATGCCATAGTTGGTTCCATCAAGTTTAGGATTGTCCTTCCTAAAATAGTTAGTAGACATTGGATCCCCTCAAGCTGTTAAACTTATGCAAAAAGAGGACTAGGCTCTGATACCAATTGTTAGGTCCCGAAGACAACTAAGAGGGGGGGGTGAATCAGTTGTCAAATAAATTCAAACCAAAAACAACTTAACCAACTTAATGCTTGATACTGGTAAACCATTCTAATATGTTGGTAGATAGTTTTAATAGTTAATTGCAATAACGGTAAGGATTAATGCATGAAACAAAAAGACAAAGTCATCCACAACACATAACACCAATATTTGTATGTGGAAACCTTGTAAGGGGAAAAACCACAGTGGGAAACCTTACCCACAATCAGATGATACTACTGCAGATAGTAAGTGTATAGAAATGGGGTCTGCACATACAGAAAGGCCAAGTGCCTAGAGCTCACTACTCAATCACAAATGTGAGTCACACTAACTACAATTGGATGGTTAAATCCAATAAGAATGTATTGCTTAAGTTAGCATCTTTCTATGCTGGATTCAGTACCGGTATAGTTCTGATTGTCTTTACAAAAACCCTTCTTCAATCTTCAAATGATGTCTGCGTGTATAGCTCTGTTTATTCTCGTATATACCTTTACACAATCCTTTTTCACATTCCACATTTGATCTTACAAATAAGATCTTACATTTATACCATACCCTAAGACCAATTTTAGTAGGTCGGCTCTAAAGGCTAATATAATAAAATCAATTTACAAATAAATTAATGCCTGATGCAATAACCAATTCAACATGTCGGCTTAATGCATTTACAACAATAATAAGTCATCTCCATAGTGTGCCATGCTGATCTGGAAAAGATAAACCTACCGGTAAGTAACCTAGACCTATTTACTAGTAACAACAAATATACAAATACGAATATGCCAATTAACAAACCTTGAAGTCAAAGTGTCCAAATGATGTCTTTGACATAACCATGTGATTTCCATTGCATTTCAAGTGTTGGTGTACTAAATACTGGTGACTGTTCATAAGTCATTTTCTTGCCGGTGAATGTTGTTGATTCTCCAAAGTGCTAGAGTTGATAATTGTTAGTAGATGTTGACATCAATGACAAAACCATACCAAAATACCAACAGGCTTTAAACTAGATGCATTCTGAAAGAGTGCAAATATTTTGTGGGCACCGATTCCCACCATAGTTTTTCCCAGTTGGGTTTCCACGTAAAAAATATCTATGTTCATATGGTGGTTTCATTGTTGATTTGTGCATTTGATATCTTTACATTATTTGCATAATGATGAACATTTGAGTGAACGGTTTGGTAAATCTTCTTATGAAGATTGTTTGAGTAGTTACCGCTATAGTTTTTTAAAGTATTGCAGAATTGTTTTACTACTGATTCACCCCCGCTCTCAGTAGTAACCAGATCCTCATAATAATAATTAGTATTAGAGCCTAATTCCCTTAAAGGATTAACCGCTTGGGAAGGATCTCTAAGGCTAACATGGGGGAAGGTTCAATGAGTTACAAAGAGATTTTACACAGGCTTGCAGAATCTAAAGAAGCCCTTGGTAAACTAAAGGTCAAGTACAAAGCTTCATTGGCTAAGAGGAGAGAGCTTGGAACCCTTACCATCAGGATGAGCCAAGATTTGGAAGCCATAAGGACAACTGAAGATAAAATAAGAGATAAGGAGGATGAGATCTTAAAGTTGAACCGAGAGATTGGTACCCTGCATGTACATCTTCATGAGGAAAAAGAGGAAAAAGAGGAAATAGAAGATTATCTAGACATGGATACGTCTCTTAGAGAAAGTCTCACAAAGAATGATGAGGAACTTACCAAGGAGTTGACTGATGTAAATGAGTTACTAGCTAAATTCAACAAGAGCATTGTTATGCTTGATGAGAAGATTTAGACACAAAGGTAGAACGAAGATACACAAGGCTTGGGATACACAACCTTTGAACAAGGAGAATCATTTGGTACCAAGGTCACCATGCATAAAGCCAAATCTACACCGAAGACCAAGAAGAACATCGGTAAGAGAACCTACATACCAATATGTTTTAACTATTGTAAGGTAGGTCATGTACTGAAAATGTTTGTAGAAGTAGATCATGTACTTTTGATGGATATAGACCTAATGCATATGAAGGATATAAGTCTAGTACTTTTGATGGATATCGCTTCAATTACAATAAGTACAGGCATAGAGCTATTGAGTGTAGGTCAAGAGTGAACAATCAGATATCTTACAATGATTAGAGGAACCCTACATGGAAGAGATCTTACAATCACTGGAGGAACCCTATTTGGCAGAGACCTTATGTGAACCGGTCTAGTCCATATGGAATGAAGAATAGATGGAATGTGACATGTTCAATCTGTCACAACTATGGTCATTTAGCTATGAATTGTCAAAGAAGAACCAATAGAGGCAATGTTGGACCCTGGAGAGCATCTGGAATGGCATGTTTTCACTATCACAAACCAAGACACATTGGAAGGTTTTGTAGATGTCACATCCCCTCCTATATACTCTTATTTTGATACTTCATTGTGTTGATGCCTTAGATGGATACTAGTTTATGAAATAATGATTTTGATGCCCTACAAGATTTTGGTTTTGCTAACAATGGTTTTCGTTTAAACAATGATGCCCTAAATGGTATTGAATGCTAGAAATATTGGTTAAGCCTAAATGATTCCCTAGTTGAAAATTGCTTTATTTCTTATTTTTGAATATTATATATACATATATATATATATATGAAATGTTGTGATGTTTCATTTTCATAAGTAATATTGTAACTCATCTTTTGATTCAATGAATATAAACATCAAGGTTGAAATGTTGAGATGTCGGACTAACTACTTTAGTTGGACAAGTGGATGTAGGAAGGACTTGGCCTCCAAGAAGAAGCGGGAAAAAGATATCACCGGGAAAGAGGGAAGCAAAATGGTTATGGTCAATGATTTTATGGTATACAAAGATTGGTATGTACTACCCGATGTCAATTAGTGTGACCTTGTCAACCTAGGTTTCCCTATTAGGACCATGGGAAATATGTTCGTTAGTGTCTCCGAATTGCTCCATGCTCGTTTGTCTAACCTTTGTACTGGCATTACATTATCATTAAATGTACCTTCTAATATTGTCTTAATTAATACCTTTATTAGACAGGCTTTCGACTTGAGAAAGTAGACTCCTATATATTTACGTTTAATATATATATATATTGATCAATTGTAAAATAATTCTAATAAAGGTGTATTGTTATTAAATTTAAATTATTTTAAAAAAAAAAGAGAAATATTATTACCTTTATTATTTAATTTAATGTAATTATAAAATATATGTATACATATAATGACTTAATTATTTTAATTTCTCTTGGACCTTAATTTCATTTCTTTTAAAATCTAATTTTAATAAATATTAGTTCCATTGGCGTTAGAATGTTTTATCATTCTATACTCCTTATCGGTGAAATATTCATTTTTTTGGAATGGTTTTATCATAACAATATGGGGTATGCTTAAGGAAAATTTTGATTTTTAATATTTTTCTCCTTGGATGGGATATCGCCTTCCAGAGCCATGATGGGGGATGGCGGAATTACAGAGAAAATTCTCTGTAATATGTTAGGGTGGCGGAGCATTAAAGAGGGAAAAAAGAAAATGATTCTTGGTGGAAGGGAAATTCTTGGTCTTTATTTTTTTTTTTCTTCTTCTCTTTCATATTTTGAACAGGAGATAGCAACAATGGTCATGAAGACATCATATTTCATGAATTCTCTACAGTGGAAGGAAGTGCATAACAACCACCATAGCAGCTAGGACTTCACAAGAAGTTGAGCTATTGCAAGATTCTTTTTATTTCAGGCACATGAACTCTCTCTTTTGTTAATCTTTGTTCATCAAAGGAAGTTGATACCTATTGAATAAAACATAGGACTATGCTTGCAAAAGAGGTTCTTCAGTTCTCTTGTTGTTACATCATGGAATCTTGGCCAATCAAATTACCTTTGGCAGCTCAACATAATTCCTTTCTTTCCTCGTTCTTTCTTTCTTTCCTATTCTGTGTTGTTGTTACTATTGGAGACTTTTCTTTTTGAAATTCCAAATTTTGGTTTTTCCTTAAATTATGTTACTGCATGGTAGGGACCTCTATCTTAGTAAGGAAATTAATGAGATTAGAATTAATATGTGGTAATTTTATATAAGGGTTTACACTCAGTAGGAAAAGGACAAACTCGTAAGTGAGAGTTAAGGATGTCAACCTCACAAGAACGTTGTGTTTTTTTTTTTAAATCCTTATGAGTTACTGTTTTCTAATTTTTGTTAATGAAACTAGATTGCAAGTTGGATAGGGTGGAACTGGCCCACATGTAATTTTGTAGACAAATCCTTGGCCAGGGTGAACTAATTGCATGTAGTGCTTGTTAGTTCCAAGATTCCAAATACAATCATAGTCAGGAAATTATACCAGTTAGCAAGTAGCTATAGGGTGTAATTTGATTATGAGTGTAGGATCTTACACCAGTTCCAACATGACTTGACATAACCATTCTCTTTTCCCTTGCAGAGGGTTAGGCCACTTCAGTTAGAAGTGAGCAAGGGGGATCGGAAATGATATAAGGTTGGCTAGATAAACACCCTGGTGATATCTTTTTCCCCTCCATGATTCAAAGAAGAATTTAAACATGAGCAAGTTTACCAAATAATTAATGAAAAGTACATTCTAAACCCTTCATCTTTTCCTTTATCTAGAAATTAGTTGCAAACGTATTTCTATTTATGTTTCCAATGAACTAATGTTTATTTTATTCAATGAAGAATATTTCCTTCCTATACTGAAAATTTGTTTTAATTATTAGAAAAATGCATATGATAATGGCATTTTCTTTTCATGTTCATTTTTTTCTTTTGTAAAAAAAAAGGGTTAACTAGTCGTTACTTGCTTTCATGTTATTTAATGTTCATAAACTAGTTGTATTTTCTTGAGTTTTTTTTTCTGCATGTTACAGTAGAGCTAGAATGAACCAACCAGTTTATAAGTCTATTGACCGAAAAGGTAAGAAGAAGGTAGATGTGGAAGAAACCATAAGTGAGATGAATAAGATATGGAGGAAGAAAAGTGAGGAGAAACCATTGGAGGACTTCGATTCTTCACCTGGTGTGGTGAATCCCTCACCAGAAAACTAAGCTATGTATGAAGCTTAGGGGGAGCATATTGTCAAATTCATTTTCGGACCCCCTAAATGGTATGTGGTAAGTCAAATCTACATATTTTGATGCAATATGATGTTATGAAGTGATTTTGAACTAGTTACATTTTAAACCAATAAATTGGATGTGATATATATATATATATCGGTAGCAAGTTCTATGGTTGAACAGTGATTAGGGTATGTTCAACCGGTTTAGCAAAAGGCAAATAAAAAGGTGTTTTGTAGTCTCATTTTTTACTTAGCACTTTTGAGAGCACATCTGGAGAGCGACAAACATAGAAGAGCTTTTGACTGCTACTTTGGTGAAGTTGATAGTGGATTATGAATATTTGTGGAAAATTAAATCGGTGGAAGAGCATTTAGACCAGAAACCCTAGTTGTGAAGAAGTCTGATGATGCCAGCAAGTTTGATGCAGTAGATGAACATAAGCTAGTGATTTGAACCAGAAGTTCAAAATGATGTTGAGCAAAATAGTGTGGATGATACTGCTCAGCCAGTGGAAGATGAAGAGGATGAAGGAGAACAAGAAGAAACTCCTATACTGGAACTGGTTATACCTAGATATGTAAAGTTGAATCACTTTGTAGATCAGATAATTGGAGACAAGAATGTTGGAGTACAAACAAGAAGAAAGATCAGAGAAAATGTTTTTTTAATTTCCACAATTGAACCTAAGACAGTGAGGGAAGCTCTCAAGGATGATGATTGGATAAAGGTTATGAATGAGGAGCTTGATCAAATAAAGATGAACAACACTTGGTAACTTGTCCCATACCAGCTGATAAAAATATGATTGGTACTAAGTGGGTGTTTAGGAACAAATTGAATGAAGATGGTGAAGTGATTAGGAACAAGGCTAGACTAGTTTGCAAAGGATATGCACAAGAAGAAGGTGAGGATTATGTTAGAGTAATTGGGTATTTACTCAATTAATTAAACAATATTTGTTTAATTCTTTAAGTTCCCTATTATCTTTTTATACTTAAGCTAACATTAGGTGTGTAATAATTAATTCTTTTATTAATTATTATGTGCAAGCCTAGGTTTTCCTTTTTAGGGTTTCTTGACCTATTAGAGGTCATTTTTCTTTTCTTTGTATCATTATGACACTACACTTTTTTGGTGAATATTGAGCTCTCCTCTTTTGAGCATATTTTTCTTGTGTATTGTTCTTTAGATTGCTTTGCTTCATTGCTTCTCCCTGTAACAAATTGTTTTAGTTTGTAGAATATCTTTTGGCTTATGTGGTGTTGTGTTTCTCAACTCCAACATGGTATCAGAGCTCAGATCTGCAACCATCTATTCCTGTTTTTGAGTTTTTTTGCATTGGAAGCAGATATGGGGTTTCGAGCAATTTTTTTTGTGTGCTTAGGGATAGGCTTTTTTTTAGAACTTTGGGCCTAAATGGACCTCACCATCATGCTCAGAAGGCCCAAAAACCCCTATAGTCATATAAAATTTGTGTATTTTTTACTCCTGAGCATCTGGGTGAATTTTTTCTCCAAAACCAGGTCGTACGGCTCTGCCACGCAAATCGAGAATTTTTTTTTGCCTTTTTACGACATGCAGGCTGGATTTTTGATCTTTTAAAAAAAATCAAAAAAATCAACAAAGGGGAAAAAGGCGAAAAAAGGTGAAAAAGGAAAAGTTTTTTTTTAAAAAAATTATTTTTTGTGTAGGGTACTAAACCTGACAGTCTAGCCGTCGTACGGCTTGCCGGACCTGTCAGTCCAGCCCCGTCGGCACCTTTCGGCCCTTGTGGCTATTGTTGGCCCCTCTGATCCCCACCTTTCGGCTCTTCCAGCCACCACTGCCAGTTTCCTTCCTAGCCCCGCTGGCCTCCGCCCTGCCGGCATCTCCCTTGCAGTCGCCACCGCTCTTCCCCACCGACAACTCCCCTGCGCGCACCACCACTCTCTGCGGCCCCCGCTCTGCCCAGCCACCCACCACCTCCACTCTACCAGTAGCCCCACAATGTTGCTCCCCACCACACAACCACCCGATTCACCCACTGCTCCTCCTCAAAGCACCACCGGAGCCTGGCTCCTCCACCAGATCACCACCCTCTAGCCTTTTTTGAGAGGGGGTTGGTTTTTTGGTTCTATCTTTCACTTCTGGAGTCATTTTTTGGAAAAAAAATAGGCATCGGAAATCTGATTCTAAGCTGGACGCCGTGGTGTTGGTTTTTTTTTCTGACTCTGTTTTTTGACTATACTTTTTTCTAGTCAAAGTTGGGCTTCCTTTCTGTACTTTCGGGGCCGTAAAATGTGCAAACGAACTCCATTTTTCAAAAACAAATAGGTGTTGGAAAGCTCTCAACATGCTCTATTCAGATTTGTGATCTTTTTTCTTAGAATTTTCATCAGGTACATGGGATATCTATTTGAAGTTTTATTGTTTATGCACTACTTCCTTCTCATCAGTATGTACTAGGGTTTGGGTTTTCTATTGTGGGGGGTGTTTTTTCTTGCTTTCTGTCATTTATATCAGAAATCCAGAACACCAAAACTCTCAAAACAAACAAACCCTTCTGCATTTTCTGTCTATTCTAAAAGATCACATAATAAAAAAAACCAAAAAGCAAGTGTAGGTACAGATTTTTGTTCTCATGGTAGATCCTTCAATTGAGTTGTTGACTTCACACAACTATCACACCTAGAAGCCCCGCATCATGAGGCTTCTCAAGGCATGAGGGTTGTGGTCTTGTTTGGATGAGGTTCAGCCTATATTGCTACATCCTTATGAGCTTCTTTAGCACAGGAACAAGATGGACGAGGCCATGGGGTTGCTCTCCTTGCATATCTCAGACAGTCTTCTATTTCACCTTGATGAGTTTCTCACTCCTTGGGCTATGTGGTTGAAGTTTGATTCTCTCTTTGGGAGGGTCAATGAGATTCAGGCATTGTAGATTGAGGCAAAGTTGGTTTCTTTGTCACCTGATTCCTTTCCCACCATTGAAGATTTCTTGAACAAGTTCATGACTACTAGATCTATTCTTCAGGGATGTGGCAAGATCAAGATAGACATAGAGTGCATTCATTTGATTCTTTCGAAGCTTCAGGGTCATTTTCAATTTTTTGCCTCTGCTTTCTACTCCACCATGGATGGCTTGGGTGCTCGTTTCACCATGCCTACCTTTGATGTCTTTTGTGAGTGTTTGTCTCATGAGCAGTCTCATCTTTCTCAGCTAGATATGCTTTCAGGAACCAAGAGAAAAGCACTGGTTGCTCAGTCCTCTAAGGAGAAAAAAAAGCAAAAATCAAAGCCAAAGAAGCCTACTGCAAGTAGTGAAAATCCCTCCAAGCCTACTCATAAGTCTGAATCTAAACCACCATTTCCTCCCAAGCATGGGAAATATTCACAATCTAGTGAGTCTTCCTCCAAGACTAAGATGAAATCAAGAGATACTTGCAGTTTTTGTGGCAAGGAAGGACATCCCATTTCCAGGTGTTGGAAGTGTTTAGAGGCTTTAGAGGAAGCCATGCAGTAGCATCACATCTCCTCACCTCAAGCATCTTCTCCTTCCACAGGGAAAGGTCATGCTCTCACTGCTCGAGCTTCGACCTATGGGTCCACATGGATACTAGATTCAGGTGCTTCTCACCATATGACTCACACTCAGCAGTTGGTTACTTCTCTTGCCTCTTGTGTTACTTCATATATTGCAGTGGGTGACTCAGTTCAACTTTTAGTCTTGGGTTCAAGTTCTATCTCATTGGATGGGGGTACTCTATAGGATGTTCTGGTTGTTCCTGACATCTCAAGGAACCTCCTGTCCATTTATCAGATTTGCCACTCTGGCTCTGGTAAGATAGTTGAGTTCTCACCACATGATGTGGTTATTCGGGACCTCCATGATTCTGACTTAGTTGTTGCTACTGGGAGTGTTGATACTTCTTCTCATTTGTACAAATTTGAAGGATTTGAGCCTTCTATGGGTGTTGGTTCGTCTCTTATAGCACATGTATATTTAGTGAGTAAGATTTGACATGAGTGCTTGGGCCATGTCAATTACAGATATCTTCAGTAGATGAGTACACAGGCACTTGTTCTTGGGCTCCCACAGATTTCTTGCACTGATGGTGTTTGTCATGGTTGTGTGCTTGGCAAGCATCACAGAGATCCCTTTTTGAAGGGAAGAGCCCCTCATACTTTGGCACCCTTGGAGTTGATTCACAGTGATCTCATGTCATTTCCCACTCCTTTTTCTAGGGCCAAGTATGTGCTCACTTTTATTGATGACTTCTCCAGACGCACATGGGTGTACTTTCTTAAGTACAAGTCTAATGTCTTTGATTCATTTTGAATCTTCAAGTCATTTGTTGAGAAGAATTCAAGTTGTTCTATTAGGCAGATACGTATAGATAATGGGGGGGAGTATGTGAATCAGGCTTTCAGAGATTTTTGCACTGAGCATGGTTTGCAGCATCAGTTTATTGTTCCCTACACCCCTTAATAGAATGGTTTCATTGAGCGCAAGAATAGAACCTTACGAGAGACGGTGAATTGTATGATTCAATCCAAGTCCATGGATTCATCTTTTTGGGCTGAAGCAGTCAATTGTGCCAACTATATTCAGAATCGGATGCCTCACAAGGCTATTCAACATATGACTCTTGAGGAGGCTTGGTCTCATAACAAGCCTGATGTTTCTTTTTTCTGAGTGTTTGGTAGTGAGGCATGGGCTTTTATTCCTAATGCTCAGAGGAAAGCCATGGAGCAGAAGAGCCAACCACTCATTTTTGTTGGCTACTATGAGGATGTTAAGGCATACAGGTTGTTTGATCCTAATTCTAGAGAGGTCTTGTTTCGATGGGATGTTCGGTTTGATGAGTGCTTTCCCATAGTGGATACCCTGACTCCAGTGTCTACTCCTCTGCCTACTCCTTCCACTGCATCTATTCAAGATCTTTTTGAGGTTGATTCTGATGATGGTGTTGATGATCCACCATCCCCACCTCCACTTGCTCCACCTTAGATGCCCAAGTGGGCTCGCTTTACTATTGAGGTGGCAGGTCCTCTAGCCAGTGATCCTTCAAATACTCATCAGACTTGTTCTCATACTGTGGGTTCTTGTAGCGTCCTAAAATTGTGACACTTGCAATTTTGACTGCATTTCGGTCTTCATGATGGCGACGCAACACGCAACCTGAATGGAGACCCCGAAACCTGATTATGACACTGAAAACTGCATTTTCTTGCACTCTGGCCTGAACCTCCTTTGCACCCTACTGTCCCGGGAGGTGGGACCAGAGCGCCCAGCGCCCTGGTCCCTGGCCCTATTTTGGGCCCGGTCTCCTATGGGGTCTCGGGTCTTTTTGTTTGCAAATTGGAAATTAACTTTCCTGGTCGGCCTAAGGTCGGGAAAATCAGTCTATTAACCCTAATTGACAAGTATAAAAACTACATTTCCTCTCCCATTTGAGGAGGTCGAAAAGAATAAGAAGGACATATATGTACAAGCGTGGAAACTATACTCAAGCATTCAAGCATTCAAGCATTCCTTCAAGTAATTGATCATTTCAAGTCTCCATTCAAGGCTAAGTGTTGCATTCAAGACAAGGATTCAACCATTGAAGAGGAGATCACATATTACTACATACAACATACAATAAACAACAACATCTATACCTTCGCATATAAGGATACAAACATCCTTACAACAAGGTATTAGTACTTGTTTTACATTACATTTACAGCATTTCTCATTTCTTGGTTAATTCCAAAACCGGGGTTTGACCTAAGGGCAAACCCCTAATCCCTAACCCCCCAATCGTCTTCGCTTTTCTGTGTGTAGGTTGCAGGTACGCGGCTGAAATTGAAGATCTGGAATCCTTGTGCAGAGACGAACAGATCCCCCTTTGTTTCGCGGATTTTTCGGAGGACCGTGGTGCCGAGCGCCATCGTCCCGACAACTTTTGCTCAAATTTGCAGGACAGCGCCGTATCGACATTTTACTGCTAATTCCAGGTCCGCAGCTTCATCCTATATCCCTATCTCAGTTTATAAGCGAATCTTTCTCACTTTCTATGCATGCCTAGCTTAATTCTTCTATCAACATTCTTTACAAAAGAGGGTAGCCTTGCTTTCTTAGCCTTTGAAACTCATTTAGCATCCAATCTTGCATTGTGTGGGATTGGATCTTGTGGGTTTCAACCCCTCTTTTGAATGTAAAGTCCCTCCTAAGTGAAAACCATCAACCCTAGAGTAACCTCCCTTCTCTCTCCTTGGAGTTGGAAGAGGGGAGAGCAACTAGGGTTCGATCGTGATTTTCCACTTTACATTTTGGTGAACCCAACGTGAACATCCTTTCTAATTATTCATAGTTAGATCTGAAAATTGGATTCCTTGATTACATTTCCATGTTTGATCTTTTGCAAAATTTTAGAGGTGAATTGCATAAAAACCCTAAATTTTCTTTTTAAGTAATTAAACTTGTGAAATGTTTAATTGTTGATGCTTGTTTCAGATCTGCCCTTCTATTACAAATTATCAATTCATATTTGTGCTTTAATTTTGAAAATTAAGTGGTTAAGTGTCAAAACCCTAATTTTTGAAACCCTCTTGATTCAACCTTTGACTGATAATTTCACTAATCAAAACATCTCCAAATCGGCTGTAACTTTGGATTCCGCAATAAAATCACAATATCTTTCATCCCTGAAAATTTGGAAAAAAGTTGCGAGAACCGTGTGCACTCCGAGCGCCATCGTCCCCGACATTTTTTCCGAAATTTCGGGAGCGAGATCTTACTGTATTTTCCTGCTAAAATCCAGAATTTTGGCTGATTTTATCAATTTTAACACCTTCAAAATTACAGTCAAAGTTGGTCTAGTGATTACTTGGATTGAGGCTTCTAATCATTCAAAAATTGTTGAAATTGAAATTTGTGTCAAAATTGTGTTTCTTACAGTCCTAAATCTGAAAAGTGTGTTATCATTCATTCGAAATTTCAGTGATTTATTCAAATTTTTGCAATTTGTGACTTTTGAAATTAAGTGCTTAATTACAACAACTTTGATTTCCGCTTTCAAAATTGAATTTTGCGTGAAATTGAGTCAATTTTCAAATTTCAAAACTTACATTGCTTTTGGTATTCCCTCTAAAATCATAAAATTCAAAATTTCAGTTTCCCTCTCTTTTTCAAAATTCAAATTTTGCATTTTTCGACAATCTTGGTAGGGTTCAATTTTGAGATTGCAACTTTAATTTGGCCTATCTACAGATCATAAAATCACTCAATTTTTTCAGGTTAGCTGTAAAATCATCATAACTTTCATCCCTGCAAATTTCGAAAAAAGTTGCGAGGACCGTGTGCACCCCGAGCGCCACGGTCCCGGACATTTTTTTCGAAATTTCGGGAGATTGTCCTGATTGTATTTAACAGCTTAAATCTAGAAGATTGGTTGGTTTTACTGAAATTTGCTACCTCTAAAATTCAAAATCTTCTCTCTCTCTTTAGTGCATGAGTTTTACAACAATAAGCCCTACCTACACTATTCCTGTTAGACGAAGCCTTAGAATTAAGTCTTTCCAAGGTTTAATTACTGAGGAGATGGAACCTAGTTTGAATGGTCTTTTTAACGAGGACATGGGTAATTCCTCTGATCCTCTTAATGATGAAGAAGCTCTCCATGAGGTTTCTGTAGAACAACTTTCAAAATTGGATAACCAATTTGACGATTTTCGACAATGGATGTCTCAAGAATACCCCGATAGTCAAGCTCTTCCTTTAATTGAGGGTCTAAAACATATGATTCAAAGTGATAAGAATGGAATTGATATTTTGCGTGGTATTGCACACATTGTGGATTCAAATGTGATGCCTATGAAGAGCTGTGCTAAAA
Source organism: Cryptomeria japonica (assembly GCF_030272615.1). NCBI lineage: Eukaryota > Viridiplantae > Streptophyta > Pinopsida > Cupressales > Cupressaceae > Cryptomeria > Cryptomeria japonica. Next base: position 641,049,356 of record NC_081407.1, on the reverse strand, counting down.
CCTTAGGTTATACACAACCTCCTACTCAAGACAATCGTTCTATTCCTTTGACGACTCCTATTGCTAGTATACCTACTTTTACATCAAACATAATGACTACTTCAATACAAGATATTCCTCCTATGATCACCAGTCATGGGGGCAATCCTTCTTCTTCAATCAAACCTCTTCCTTCATTCAATCCAACTTCTTCATTCATTCCTTCAGTGAGTGTTCCTCTTATATCTCCACAAATGAACATGACACAAGGGGGCAATTCATTTAACCATTCCATTCCTCCTTGTAGTGTTCCTCCTGTCCAATCATCTCCTATGACTAACTATCATAGTGTCCCACCACCTTACTCTCTACCTTCTTTCAATAGTATAACACCTCCATCACAATCTAACACGTCTAATATGAAATCTTCGACTGAAGCGACCATTAACAATCTCGCACAAACTGTCTCTTCTTTACAGCAACAAATTGCCTCTATGAATCAATCTAAGTTTAGTGTGCCCACATTTGATGTTGCGAGCCCATTTTCTCTTGATATTGTTCGAGCTATTCCCCCTAAACATGTTGAAATTCCACATTTGGAGCTTTATAATGGTAAGGGTGATCCTCTAACACATGTTAAGACTTTTCAAACAATATGCACCGATTTTGCTTATGACCAAAGGTTGCTTGCAAAACTGTTTACTAGAACATTAAGAGACAAAGCCCTACAATGGTATTGCTCGTTGCCTTCCTATTCTATTACTTCTTTCGAACAACTTGCAAATGCTTTCATTCAACAATTTCAAAACAATATAAGTCCTAAAGTTACTTTGATTGATTTAATGCATTGTAAACAAGGTGTTAAAGAAAAAGTGACTGATTTCATTGGTAGATATAAACATTTGTATGCTCAAATTTCTTTTCCAGTGCCTGACAATGATATTCAAAGAATCTTTATTTCTAATTTACAAAAAGACATTAGAGAAAAACTCCTATTTTCTGAGTTTACTTCTTTCCAACAGTTGTGCGCAACTCTTCACAATTATCAACTGACTGTGAGTCAAATGGAACAATCACATCCTATGGCTCCGAGTGATAAGGGTGATAGTAGTCAACAACCATTTGGGAAGTTTAAACCGAACAAAGAGTCCATTAAATTCAATGAAAACATCATCAACAACAATGTGAATGCAGCATCAGGTGTGTCTCCTATTTCTAAGTTTTTCAGGAAAGAAAGAAAGTTTACTCCTTTGAATGAATCATTGCATAGTATTATGAATAAGTTATTGGAACAAAATGTGCTTACTCTTCCTCCTATAAGGCAAATTGATCCTGCAAAGATTAATTCACCTTATTTTGATAACAAATCTTTTTGTCAATTTCATCGTCAACCTGGGCATGATACTGAAAAATGTTTTGCTTTAAAGGGTAAAATTCAAGATTTGATTGATAATAATACTATCTCTGTTTCTGGAGTGAATGATAAAGGCAATACATCTGTAGCTCCCCCTAACCAAAATCTTCAGATTTTTACTGATCCATTACCTTCTCATACCTCTAATGCGATTGATACTACTGATTCCTCTGTCTCACCTGATGATCTTGTGTCTATGACTCCGAATGTGATTAACTTTGTGGAGCAGCAGAAAATCCCTAAAGAACTTTCCATCACCTTTGATTCTAGTGAAACTATTAGGGCACCTGATGGTCCTTTATATATAGTTGGAAAAGTCAAGAACATACCTTGCCGTGGAGTGCTTATTGATCCTTCTTGTATGGTTAATATCATTACTGAAGAATTTCTTTTTACTTTGCAATTGAATCAAGTGATCTATGACAAAACAGATGTGATTGTGAAATTATTTGATGCATTTTCTTCTCCTGCAATTGGTTCTATTACATTACCTATCGAGGTCCATAACAAATCCCTTGATGTGGACTTTGCTATTATTCCATCATTTGAACAATTTCGTGTGAAGCTAGGCTATCCTTGGCTATCTTCCATGAAAGCTATTGCTTCTCCTATTCACAAGTGTCTGAAATTTCCCCATAATGGTGAAGTTGTTACTATCAATCATAGTCTCTTTAAACCAGCTGAAAGAACTTCTAGCGTTCCTATTGATTACTTTTGGCCTAAACAATTCCAATCTCTTCCTCCGCGAAGTGATCATCTTTTCAAATCTTATCAAAAGTGGAAAAAAGATATGATCCTATCTCTAAGTGAACCTAGAACACCCAAACTTGACATTCCTATCATTCTTGAGAAGGAAGTTCTTCCTTTGAAAGATAAAACTAATGTCTTTCCTCAAGAAGATTCCCAACCCATCCCTATGGATGTGACTATGCCTATGATTAATAAACTTCCTAAAAGTAGACCTATCCCTCCTCGTCATGATGGACTTGGTCTCCTTCCAAAACCAAATATTCCTCCCTTATATGGAGCAGTTCCTCCTCCTTCCTCTTATGGAGAGAAGAGACCTTCCTCTTCTCCTATTGTTCAACCTAAGAGACCACAACCTAAACACCCAAGTGATAAGGATGAGAACATTCCTCCTCCTCAATCTTCTCAACTTCCTACTAAGACTAGATGAAATCGTTCTGCATGTGAACGCCGACGAAAGCGTCGTCTTAGAGCTCAGGCAGCTGCCTCTCAAACTTTGCAATCTCCAAAAACACCTTCAACAAGCATTATTCCATTTTCTCCTTAGCTGACGATTGAGCCGAAATCTCCTAAACATAAGATGCATGATGGTTTTGACCTTGTGCGAGTTAAAGATCCTATTTTTATAAATCTTGATGATGATATAGATGAAAATGTTATTCATGATGCAAATGTTACTTCTCTTGCTTCTGATAGTGAATATGAACTTGTTGATATCGATAACCATTTATCTAATAAATTTTCTAACGCACTTATCCTAGCTCCTAGACAAGAACAACGTGGCTTGGGGTATGAACATAGCCCTTGTTTGGATCTTGTGATAGCTCCATCTGCTGTGTTGGATGTTCCTCCTCTAGCGTGTTCCCTACCTTCCCGAAACATTGATCAACAAGATCGGGGGGTAGATGACGTGCTAGACTAGTTTCATTAGCATAGCAGATTCTCTCCCCCTCTCTTTTGTTACTTCTTCTATGTGTTATTCTCATTCTTCTATTTGTTGTCCTTAGTGCTGTCTACTTGAGGACGATGCAAAGCATTGAGATCTCTTGATCTCTCTCATGTTGACTCAAAAGACACATGTGTTCCCTTCTTCTAGGTGACCTTCCTTGATTGGGGAATGAAGAACAATTATGCATACATACATATGATATACATGAATAATCATACAGCATACTGACCCCGAGGAAAGCGAAGTCACCTTGTGCTTTGTGTTTTGTGTCTATTATCCTTGGGCTTATCTCACACTTGGGGGCTAAATCCTTGTGATAACGTGCTCCTCTCCTTTCTCATTTCTTATATGTATCACTACCTTAAAGCAATTACCCCCGATGAGGCGTGTGCGATCGCTTTAACGTAGGGGGGCATACATCCTGTTCATATCTTTTCAAGATACTTGAAAATTTCTTGACAAATTTAGCTTTGCCTTGAAAATTTTTGATATCTTTCCTGCATGACTCATAGTGAGGGAACCTTACTACTGACAGTCATGGTCCTCCCTCGTGATCTTCCCTTTTACTTTGTCAATCGAAGTCGTAAGATCCTTAGTCCACTGGGGGCTTGGTGTATCTTGCCTCCTTGACATGGTGAAAGTCTTTCAATGTTGTTTCCTTGTACTTTACCGGAAGTATGAGCATATGCCTATACTCCTGCTAAAGTGGGGGCTAAATGTAGCGTCCTAAAATTGTGACACTTGCAATTTCGACTGCATTTCGGTCTTCACGATGGCGATGCAACACGCAACCTGAATGGAGACCCCGAAACCTGATTATGACACTGAAAACTGCATTTTCTTGCACCCTGGCCTGAACCTCCTTTGCACCCTGCTGTCCCGGGAGGTGGGACCAGAGTGCCCAGCGCCTTGGTCCTTCAGGACTAGGGCGCCCAGCGCCCTGGTCCCCCAGGACCATGGCGCCCAGCGCCCTGGTCCCCCAGGACCATGGCGCCCAGCGCCCTGGTCCCTGGCCCTATTTTGGGCCCGGTCTCCTATGGGGTCTCGGGTCTTTTTGTTTGCAAATTGGAAATTAACTTTCCTGGTCGGCCTAAGGTCGGGAAAATCAGTCTATTAACCCTAATTGACAAGTATAAAAACTACATTTCCTCTCCCATTTGAGGAGGTCGAAAAGAATAAGAAGGACATATATGTACAAGCATGGAAACTATACTCAAGCATTCAAGCATTTCTTCAAGTAATTGATCATTTCAAGTCTCCATTCAAGGCTAAGTGTTGCATTCAAGACAAGGATTCAACCATTGAAGAGGAGATCACATATTACTACATACAACATACAACAAACAACAACATCTATACCTTCGCATATAAGGATACAAACATCCTTACAACAAGGTATTAGTACTTGTTTTACATTACATTTACAGCATTTCTCATTTCTTGGTTAATTCCAAAACCGGGGTTTGACCTAAGGGCAAACCCCTAATCCCTAACCCCCCAATCGTCTTCGCTTTTCTGTGTGTAGGTTGCAGGTACGTGGCTGAAATTGAAGATCTGGAATCCTTGTGCAGAGACGAACAGATCCCCCTTCGTTTCGCAGATTTTTCGGAGGACCGTGGCGCCGGGCGCCATCGTCCTGACAACTTTTGCTCAAATTTGTAGGACAGCGCCGTATCGACATTTTACTGCTAATTCTAGGTCCGCAGCTTCATCCTATATCCCTATCTCAGTTTATAAGTGAATCTTTCTCACTTTCTATGCATGCCTAGCTTAATTCTTCTATCAACATTCTTTACAAAAGAGGGTAGCCTTGCTTTCTTAACCCTTGAAACTCATTTAGCATCCAATCTTGCATTGTGTGGGATTGGATCTTGTGGGTTTCAACCCCTCTTTTGAATGTAAAGTCCCTCCTAAAAGAAAACCATCAACCCTAGAGTAACCTCCCTTCTCTCTCCTTGGAGTTGGAAGAGGGGAGAGCAACTAGGGTTCGATCGCGATTTTCTGCTTTGCAGTTCTAGTCTTTTGAGTCATGCTATTTCAGATGATCCTCAGAAGTTTCAGAGGCTACCGATCATCCTGAGTGGGATTGTGCTATGGAGGAGGAGTATTCTTCTTTGATGAGGAATCATACTTGGGATCTTTGTCCTCTTCCTAAGGGTAGAAAGATGGTTAGGTGTCACTGGTTGTATCATACCAAGTATGTTGCTAATGGTTCCATTGATAAGTACAAAGCATGTCTTTTTGTGAAGGGTTTCTCACAAGTTGAGGGTATTGATTACTCCAAGACCTTTGCCCCTGTCACCATGATGAACTCCATTCGCTTTGTACTATCTCTTGCAGCTTCTCGAGGTTGGCCTATTTTTTAGATGGATGTGAAGAGTGTCTTCTTGCATGGGGATCTACAGGAGGAAATCTACATGGAGTAGCCTCAGGGATTTGTGCAGGACATTTCTTTGGTTTGCAAACTTTGGCGTTCATTGTATGGTCTCAAACAGGCCCCTCGGGCTTGGTATGAGAAGATGGATTCTTTCTTGCTCTCCATTGGGTTCACCCACAGTCATTCTGATCACACAATGTATATTCAACTTCTTGAGGGTGAGATCCTAATTCTTGTGATATATTTTGATGATCTCCTCATCACTGGTAGCTCATCCTCTATGATTCAGCATACTTAGCAAGCCTTGATGGATCAGTTTGAGATGACATATCTTGGTCTTCTGCACTATTTCCTTAGTCTTCAAGTGATTTAGTCTTCTGATGGGATCTTCATTTACGAACAAAAGTATGCTCTTGGCATGCTTCGGCACTTCAGCATTCTTGATTGCAAGCCTACTCCCATTCCATTTCAGGCAAGGGTTGTTTTGACCACCACTTGCCCCACTCCTTTAGTAGATTCTATACTTTAGAGGTAGTTGGTTGGTAGTTTGTTGTACTTGACTCACACCCATCCTGATATTTCCTTTGTGGTTGGCCTTGTCTCTCAATTCTCCCATGATCCTCATGAGAGTCATTGGCAAGCAGCCAAAAGTGTTTTGTGGTACATTTAGGGCTCTAGTTCTCATGGCATTCACTATACATCAAGGGACCCTCACATTGTTCACTACACTGACTCAGATTGGGTTGGTGATGTCACTAATCGAAAGTCTACTTCTGCCTTTGTTTTCTGTCTTGGCTCTAGTCCTATCACATGGTCTTGCAAGAAGCAGACTGCTCATGCATTATAATCTATAGAGGCTGAGTACTGAGCTGTTGTGCTCACCAGTCAGGAGATCTTATGGCTTCCATAGTTGATGACTGAGTTTGGTTTTCCTCCTAATAGTCCCACTATTCTTTGGTGTGACAATCAAAGTGTTATTCATATTTCCCGCAACCCAGTAGAGCATCAGCAGATGAAGCACATTGAGCTTCACATGCATTTCATCTGCCAGTTGATTTAGGATGTTGTTCTCATTCTAGAGTACATTCCCACTACCGAGCAGGTTGTAGACATCTTCATGAAACCTTTTGCATTGCCGCACTATCCTCAGTTGTGCTCAATGCTTGGGGTGAAGGAATTTTTTCTTTGGGGGTCTTTATGAGGCATTCCTTCCTTCTTCTTCTTTCAGCATGTTCTTTTATCTCTTTTTGGAGAGGAATTTTTTCCCACTGGGTTTTCTCCTTTGTCTCCATTTCATAGAGATTCTATTGTATTTGGGTACCTGATCAGGCCTTGTTGTCGGGACCCATCTTTCCTACTTTTAGTAGCTATTATAGGCTTTAGCTTCTCCCTAAGTCTATCTTAAGGGGGGTGTTAGAGTAATTGGGTATTTGTTAACTAATTAAATAATATTTGTTTAATTCTTTAATTTCCCTATTATCTTTTTACACATAAGCTAACATTAGGTGCATAATAATTAATTCTTTTATTAATTATTATGTGCAAGCCTAGGTTTTCCCTTTTAGGGTTTCTTGACCTATTAGAGGTTATTTTTCTTTTCTTTGTATCATTATGACACTACACTTTTTTGGTGAATATTGAGCTCTCCTCTTTTGAGCTCATTAACTTGGGTTTAAAATCCTCTAACAAAGTTACTCCTAATAGGGTAGAGCTCCTAATAGGGTTGAGGTAAAATCCCTTAACCAGGTGACTCATAGCTAACAAGGTTTTCTCTTAACTGGACATATTGTAAGCTCTTAACCGGGCTAGGCCTTTAACCAGACGCATTCCAAAAGAGTGCAAATATTTTGTGGGTGCTAATTCCCATCGTGGTTTTTCCTAGTTGGGTTTCCACGTAAAAAATCTCTATGTTCATATGGCGGTTGCATTGTTGATTTGTGCATTTGATATCTTTACATTGTTTACATAATGATAAACACTTAAGTGAATGGTTTGGTAAATATTCTTATGAAGATTGTTTGAGTAGTTACCGGTACAATTTTTTGAAGTATTGCAGAATTGTTTTACTACTGATTCACCCCCCCTCTCAATAGTAACCAGATCCTTATAATAACAGGGAGCACACTTAAGGTTAAGGGGCTAATTTTATAATGTGTAGAGGGATAAAAGAAGACTTTAGATTTAATTAAATTCTTAAATGGAATTTTAAATGCAAGATGCAAACACACTAAGGCATGTGCTAACCTAAGAGTGTAATTGTACCACCCAATTAAGGGTGTACAATTTACGACACTACAACCACTAAGAAGGTTTTTAGCCACAATTTGAGGGACCAACACCTTGCGAGCATCCAAAAAGATACTTAAGGTTTTAATCAACCTACTTGAACTGTAGAATACCTCACATAAATACATGGGATGAGGTCTCATTTCAATTTACATTGTATGACAAATGCTAATGCAGATCAGGCCTTGACTTTCATCTCAACCAATTTATATAGTGGCCCAAAGGAAAGATCTTCTTAGGGTTGTCCCCTTATTTCCAAGGCAGGCCCTTCTAAAAAGAAAAAGAGATGCTTAATGACTTCTCTTACACCCAAGATGAGTGAAGGTAACAGGAGAGGATACTTTTTAAACACCCTAGGATTCTACAAAAAATAGTGTGCAAGTGCACCAAAAACTTCAAACAAGATTCTTTTTAATAACACCAAATTGAAATATTTTCTAAGCTACTATTAATGCAAGAAGACTCCTATGTTACCCTTGCAATCACAAATGGATTAGTAGTTTCAAAAATAACCCCAACCTACAAACACATAATAATGGCAAAGAAACCTTCTACAAATGAATTTTAATGCTTCAAGCCTTGGGAAACTTGCAAAAAACACAAACATAATAAAACAAACCAAAAATGCATTAGGAGAGAAAAAATATAGTAAAACTAGGACCCTATACATGGCAAAAAAGGTTGTAGACACACCAAAAACAGACAAAAACACATCAAAATCAAATAATACAAAAAAATAAAAATTCAAATAGAACAAAAAATGTGACAAATACACATTAGGATGGTCCATAACGTGATAGTAAACAGATACTGCTAAAAAATTAGAAACCCTAGCAAACCCTAAACATGTCGAAATTAAGAATATGTGTGTTAAAAGCTGACAAAAAAGTGCCAATAAGATCCAAAAACATAACAAAACTAGAAACTACAAAATAAGACAAAAAAATTAAAAACCCTAGATGCGACAAAAACCTACAAAAATGTGTTAGAATCCTACAAAAACACATTAGGAACCTACAAAAATGTGATAGAAAACAAAAACTACAACAAAACTAAAAACACAATGAAAACTGTTGAAATTGTAAAATCGCCTAAAAATCATTGTAAATCTTGGACTTGCAAGTTTGAAAACATTGAAACAACAATAAACTATTAGAAATAAGGAAGAAGGGACCCACCGGGAATGCCAAAATGTTTATGCTACATTTGGTTTCATTGTAAAACCTAAGATAATCAACTACTAAAACCCTAGTCCTATAATAGAATCCAACATAAAAAAATGAAGAACCTAAGATCATGTGAAATCATAAAATAAAGAGATTATACCATTCATATGCTCCAAGGGCCTGTCTTCATTGTCCTCCTATCTCTATTGATCTTGCTTGATGTAGTTGCTCTCAAATTTTATGCTTGCACAAGAGATCAATAGAGAATGGATGTAGTTGAGTATGTAATTCGACAGAGCTTGGGTACTTGATCACTTTCTTTTATGGAAAGAGAGGGGAAGAGGTCTCTTTTATAGAGAGCACCCTAGAAATGAAGGGCTAGGATTAAGAGGTGGAGGGATTAATGGTCAACTCAGATTAGAGGGTAGGTATAGGAAATGGTAAAATATTGGGAAAGTGGTTAGAAGAGAATTAAGAGATGAATGACACTTGTCATGGAAGGAAAAAGGTAATGAATTAATTAAATAAATGAAGATTTATTTAATTAATAGAAGAGGTGGGGCCAATTAAATAATTAAAATATTTATTTAGTTTAAGGAAAGGATAATTTAAATAAATAAAAATATTTATTTAAATGGGGAAAGGCTAGAAGATGATTAGTGAATTAATTAAATAAATAAAAATAATTAATAGAAGGCTTAGGATAACATGATTAAATAAATAAAATATTTATTTAATTAGGCTAGGACAATTTTAGGTGTCTACAATAAGAGATATTCTTCTTCCTTTGTTCATCTCACCTCTAGATTATTTCCCATTTTCTTCTCCTTGTGCATACATAATGCAGGGATTGGCAATTCTTGATTATATCTTCATTATATTGTACTTTATGCTTGAAATATCCTCTTTTAAATTCCATCCTAAGTTGGTGGATAAACCCTTCGGGTTAAAAATTTCCCACTGTTCCTATTTGCAAGTTATATCCCTTTAGGATTGAGTATATATTTTCCAATTATTCCCTTTGAACAATGAAATTTGCAAAGACCATGTTATGAAGAAAAAAACCTTTTTCTTTTTCCCTTTGAAGTGCATCTTCTCTATCTCATTCATTTTCCATATATATTCTAAAAATTTCATTCTTCAAGGCACAAATTTTGGCAAGACGTTCGGTGAAACAGGGCACCCATACAAACTTAAAACAATGTAATCTATATGTAGATACTAATCACCTTGATTGTGATTGATCTTAAAATCCTCTATTTCTCTTGTTCAGCCTTAGCATCATGACAACTTGGGGAAGCAATATGTTTATGTCTACTCCGATGAGGCTCATGACTCTTATAACAAAATGATTATGAAAAGTGATATAATAAACATTCTTACAATGTGTATCCTTGATATATGTCCAACATTGGACATACATTGTCTTTTTCTCATATGTCATTGTCACCTTAAGAGATTTGTCCCATTTAGTTCTATCTTCATAAAACAAGAAGTGACACAATAGAGAATAAAATCTGAAACTAGTAGTTTTGTCATTCCTTTGATTTCTATTAGACCCTCATGCATCTTATGAGAAAGAAATATGGAAAAATCAAACTGCATATTTACCATTGGATTCTATATGTCCATAGACATGTACATGAATTCAGTGGAAATTTAATTCTCCTTATCTTTTCCTAGGACTTGTAGCTAGGGCATAGTAAGTCTTAACAAAATAGTTCTCAAATGTGGTGGTCAAGAAGGGCTAACTCTCAGTTAGTAGAATAGGGTCAAACTTTTTCCTGATAGCTCTTCAATATATACCTTGTAACTTCTACATATCCTAGGGTACCCTTATGTGTGTGGTATTTGTCCTTGAATTTTCAAAATCAATGGATTTGTTGGTAGCCCTATTAAGCATGAATGTATTTTCTATATTTAGCTTGGAAATGGTTGTCAACTCTTCACCTTCTATGTTCCTAATAATTTTGATATTTCCATCATATGCACATGCTATAACTCTAAGGAAATTGACATCCATAAAGAGATTGAGAATAATTAACTTTCCCAAGTCATATGAACAAACAGTAGACATGGGTTTTGGTTTGACCCTCTTTTGATACCAATGCATAAATAAGTCCTAGTTAGTGTAGGGAATATATGAATCAAAACATTGTGTAAATGTATCTTCAACTAGGTATGGATGAGTGGACCTCATGGATGATTTTGGGAGAAGGTTAAATATTTTTTGTTGCAAGGAACACCTATTGTTAGCTAAAGTGATAGATTAGCTTGACTAACTTATCTTGTCATTCTAGGTTTGCATAAATTAAGAATTCTAGATATTTTTGTATAATTCATATGTGATAGAATACATTAATCCCTACCCAAACAAATTTGCAGCTTTGAAAATTAAAATTTACACTAAGAAATAAACCTTTATGAACTTACTTGGTTGCACTTTTTGGAAACCAAAGAAAATTGTCTTCTTTTCTCTGGGATGCTTTAAAGCTTTGATCAATGCACATGTGATGGATTGATTACTCAAAGTTTGCATTTATTAAAAAATTTGGTAGAGACGTCCATCTTTTCTGTCATCAATTCTTGCTCATGTAAGCTTTAAACTCAACAAATAGCCATTTTCGCATATTTAAATTTCCATCATTGATTCTGATCGTCTAATGGATGAGATTTGTCTAACCTTCTATAGTGCCCCTCCCTAATTCATCTTTCTTTTTGTACATCAATGGATCATATCGATATAACTTAGTCTACTTTAAGATGATTTGATGGAATCATACTATGTACTAACCCTATTTCATGATTAGTTGGATATGATGATGATTATGGTAGTGCTTGGTTGTCATGAGGGTCTTCTATTGTGTTTGTGATAGGGACGATGCCATACCACTCATTCATGAGCATGATATGACATTGTGATTCCCCTTCACTTGTCTATTTATTTCATGATATATGTTATTGTATATGTTGTTGTATGTGTATTGGGTGATAGGTTTGTAGGTACCAGACATCGAATCCACCTAGCTTCATAGGTCTGAGCGTGTCTTCATCCCAATGACAAGTTGATCCAAGGTGACATGAAATCCCATTCTATACTCTAGGTCTAAGTTGGAATCCTATCAGTCTCAGTTTTGTGATTAGACTCATCATGTGTTATTTTGTGTTACCCCTTGTTGAGTGGCCTTGAGGAGTTATGATTATTGGTTATTTAATTATTAATTAATTAATTGACTCATAGTTTATAATAATAAAATGAATTAATAGTTGATAATAATATTTAATATTAATTTGATGAGAGATTATTATTTATCAATGATTATTTATTATTTAATTATTAAATTGAGGCTTTAATATTTATTGGGATTTTTGGTTTAATTATTTATTTAGGCCTTTATATTTTATTGTGCCTTGGTTATTTAATTCATTGACTGTTTATATTATTTTAATCTCCTTTTTATCCTATTGGGTTATTAACTTTATCCTACCTACCCTATTTTTCTATTTGTTGGGTTATTGAGGTAAGTAATTAAATATTATTTTATTAATACTTGCCTTGATATTTGAGAGGGTTGGTAAGAGATATATTTTAATTTATTATTTTCATTGGCCGACTTGATCTATAGTTTTGGTTTTGATTTTCTATTTATTGAGTTTTATGCGATTGTCGTGGGGTTGGATTTCGAGGAGAATTTTCTATGTTATTGGAGATTTTTTCTTAGAGCTTGGCTTGGCTGGATTTTTGATTGGGATTGTGCATCTACAGATTTATTGTTTTGCCATAACTTTCAATCCTAGGTTGGAGATTTTAATCCTTGTTAATTTGCATTTTGGTTTTAAAATGGTTGTCTGGAAAAGATTGTCTCTGGGTAGATTTTGGAATTGATAAGGATTATATTATATGTATATGTTCCATTTAAATGATTGGGGAAATTGTATTCCATGTTTTACATTGTTGGAAGGAAATTTGGGTGTTTTATCTTGTTATTGTCATGAATGGCATTCTTGCTGTGTTTCCTGTATATTGATATAGATATGGTTTTGGTTGTATTGGAAGTATGGAGAATTCATGTCTTTCTATGTTTGAGTATGTCCTCATTGTTCTCTTACTATCCGGGGCTAAGCCATGATTATTCTTTTTTAGAGTTCTATTCTGGTTGGATGTTACAAGAAGGAATTACTCTCGTGGATATTTATGTGACCTTGCAGAAGAAAATTTTGTATTATGTTGATCTTGTGTATGGTTGTTCTGGTTAATTTGATTTATTTCATGTCTATGTCATATTTACACCATGTTTTGATAAGTTTGACTTTGTCTTCAGTGTTTAATTTATTGTTCCAGACTTGGCTGAATGTTTCTAGGCCATCTCTGAGTCTTTTTGTACTTTGGAGTGTATGCGTTGTAGAATTAGGTAGATGCACTGCAAATTAGGCAGATGCACTACAAAAGTCTACGTATATGTTGGGGAAAGTTGTGAATGCACTGCTCTATAGAGAAAATGCACTAAACTACTTGTTTTCCTTCTAGGATAGTTTTGGGCCTTCTAAGTTGATTTTTTTGATTTTGTGTCTTTCCAGAGGCTATTGTCTTTTGGTTTTCAGGGTTCTTGAGTTGTTCCAGGACCACTTTATTTATTGAATTGGGTTATATATACTATTTATGGTTTAAAGCAAGATGTTGTGCCTTGCGGTTATATTATTTTGGGCTCATGTGAAAATTACTTAAACTTTATGATTATTGCATGATGAATTCCCCATGCTATTTGGTGAGGTTGTGGTTATGACATATGTTGTTCATGTCTTTTGGAGATTGCTTTTGATTGCTAAACCTTGGTTATCCGGTTAGGATGCATTGAGAGTCCTTGTTTATGTTAAGTGTATTGTTCTACCCTAAGTCTAGGTGCATGCTAGGGGGAGTGAGCTTCCAAGTGAGTGATGGGTTGCGAGGACTAGATAGCCAGGCTACTTGGGGTCTAGACTACCAAAATATCTCATTGGGAGTTTACCTTATAATCAAGTGATAATCTAACTAATTAATTATAGGAGGGCTGGGTAGTAGAGTAATTCATCTTAATAAGATAAGGAGTGGATATGGTGGCCCCACTGCCTTTCCCGAGAGTGGTAATCTAGGATAAGATTGGGAAGGCCTTGGTGACCCAAGTAAGATAATCTCCCTCACTCCTTCAAGGTTGAGATGGCTTCGCATGAGCATCTTAGATGTCGGGATAGGTGCCCAAGTTCCCATTATGATTGCACATGTGATGATACTCTTTCCCTACATGTAGATCCTAGCACCTTGAGGCTCGATTCCTGAGTAGCCTCTAGAGGTCTTAGATCTATATTAAGCTTGATTTATCTGTGTGGTGTGTGGAGTGTTATCCTTTGGTTGTTATGTGTCATCCTAGATCTAGAGTGTGTGTGGTATCTTGTGTCATCTCCTATCACAGGGGTGTTCCTTATGGTTCCACATGGTTAGGTGGTTGGATGCCTTATTCCATTGGGATGTTCTTCATTGGATGCTCTTGTGTGTGGTGCAAACTCTTCTCTCTTCAACTATGGATGGATACTTGTAGAAAATTATTGCATATGATTTATATGACATATGTATGAGTAGAATTCATGATGTAATTATATTTGTAGTTGAGAGATATGCTCCTTGATGTAAATGGTTGATGTATATGTAATGGTAGATGATGTATTAGGCCATGATCATTATACTTATAAGAGAATGCAATTTAGTATCTTGGATAATTCTCATTAGTGGAATTGGATCTATGGATATGAAATTAGTATTATATGAATGTCTATGATTAAGGAAATGGATTAGTAATGTGGTAATTAGCATTGGGAATAGAATAATGATTCTAGGATGTTGAATATGTAATTGGGATTAGGAACTTTTTGATTGGTGCTCTTAAAAGGAATCTTAGGGGTTTAATGGGATTTGCGTTATTAATGGATGCATTAATGATAGATACACTAGTGAGGTATCTTATGTATGCATGAAAAGAGAAATGTTGGTTGAGTTAGTATGCATTGGATCATGGAAGTAAATATGATGTTATCTTCATATGGATATGATCTTGATGAGATTGTAAGTAATAACGTTGAGATACCCTAGGGATAGATGTTGTGAGTTGTATTTAATATTCTTGTGTATAGTGTTTTTATGATTATGTTCATGGTAGATATGTGTATATAATGTAAATGGATGTTAAATGCATATGAGTAGTTAGTTGAATATGTTGCATTAAGTGATGTTTTAAAAAAAAAAATATCTCTATTTGCATATTAGATGGTTAGTTTCTCTAGGGTATTTTGGTGGGCATTACACCTTTGTTGACTAAATTTTAAAATAGTCAAGTGAGTAAAAATAGACCACATCAACTTTCAAGTCCATGAGAGCACCCAGATCATCAAGTCAAAGCTAGTCCATAGGACAATATTGATCCCAGGCTACGGCTAAATGACACAAAAAGTCAATAACATGAAATTTGTCAAAAATTATAGATCATTGATCATGTTCAGCAGAATTAGTTGCATCTTTGATTTTTTAATTTTTTTTTGAAAAAAAATCAATAACACAAAGTTTATAACCACTTTTTGGAGCCAGCTAGTCGTGTCCAGGATCCCACCTCCTTTCTCTCATGACTTGGACAATAAAGAGATAGACAAGAATAAATTAAAATTGTTCTCTAGTAATGAATTAGGTAAAAGGGGTCGGTTGAAACATGAAAATAGTAGGCTTAAGTATTAACAAAGAAGTCAATAACTTGTAGGAAATGGTAAATATTAAAATAGGGACTACTTCTAAGTATGATGCATAGTGGGCCAAACATGGGCCTATTCCACTGACTGATCCGACTGTTTTGATCACAACACAGTAGATACGCCATCCTAGACAATGATTGAGGATAGACATGGGGGAGAGGAGAGGAGATGACAAAGGAGAGGAGGGAGGAGGATGTGAGGAGGGTGGAGGAGATGAGTGAGGAGATGAGGACATAGACATTGATAGAGACACCGAGTCTATGAGCAATGGGGATGACAATGATTCTTTAGTCATCGAGTAGTGAGGATGGGGATGATGATGATATGCCAGAGCTAGAGGACATGTCTACTGCAGAGGGGGGAGGAGGACAGGGTGGTGATGGAGATGATGATGATCCATAGATTCACAGAGCGTAGATCCAGAGTCTAGAGGATGAGGTATCCAGACTTAGGCAACGACAAGATGCTGAGCAGGAGACATTCTACAAAGACTATGGTGCACTAGAGATCGAGAGGGATCATCTCTAGAGAGAGAGATGAGGTAGTTAGATGGTCACAAATGATTCAGGCTACCTATGATCAACATTTCTCTAGGTACTAATGCATGCAGATAGTCTGACAAACTCTACTACACTGCACAAGAGGCTTTTTATTATCGACAAATCTACTATGACACTATACCTAAGAGACAGATCTCCTATATTTAGTGAGGTTAGAGGTCATTTTGGTTCCAATAGGACTTCTACATGGAGGCCCAGTAGTGGTGGTGTCATGGGTCCACCTCGACATCCTAGGGCAGGATCTAGTGGGCAAGATCCACCTGTTGACAGAGGCAATGTGGATTGATACATTGAGATCATATTATCTGAGCCTTTGGGATTGTTTATTATTGTATTTGGACACATTATTATTATTTAGTTATATATATATGATATGTAGTTTTTGGCGGCGATCTATTATGCATTGTTTTCCATGTATGTTATATGATGCTATGAGTTATGCAATGCATGTCTATATAATTTATGATGTAATGATTAATGAATGCTTTAATTCTTTCTATATGATAAATGATGCTTATGAATGCAATGGTTATTAAATGCAATTTAAAATAGATGAATGCAACTTAAAACTATATGGATGCAACTTTAACTATATGGATGCACTTTAAAACTATATGGATGCACATTTAACTATATGGATGCAACCTTTGTTTTTGTATGATAATGCCAGAATATTATTTTAACTCAGATGTATCTTGAAGAAATGTTAGTAAGATGAAAGAAAGAAGAGATTGATGAAAGAATAATGTTAGAAAAGAAAAAGATTTAGAAAGAAGATGAGAAATTAGCAAACTATCAATAAACAAGTGAGATGAGATGAGAATGATTGAATCACGAACTTGTGTCATTATTTATTGTGCAATATATATTCATCACTGGGCCTTATTATTTAACAATGGAGCTTAACACATTAGGGTATAAGGAACCAAGATGTCACATTGAAGAAATAAACACATAGCAGACAAGGAGTGAACCCCTCCATTCTAGGAAATACACAAGGGGTTGAGGTATGTGTGGCATTCACTAGTTGAATGCTCCTATCACAGACACCCACTAGAGAAATTTCCCTAGAACTTCATTGGTTCACACCACAAACAACAAACAAAAGAAAAATATGATGCCCATCATGGCTCCTCTAGTCACTTGTGGACATCATTGAGTAGCATAGGAACATGATCTATCACCAAATGATAAAAGATAAAGACTGACCTGGACAAAATTCAGTAGCTATATTGACCTTGTGCCTTCATTCTCAGTTGCTTGTTGTGATGGTTCATAATGTCTGATCTCGTAGAGTTGCGAACCTCGTTTAAGACTGAACTATCAGATTTCAAGTGTATCCTCTTATGTTTAAGACAAGATAATGATCACTTGATATGGATATGATATGATATGATTGATAAGACAGTTTGATCAGTTGATTGCAGATGTTTGACTAGATAGTCGTATCCTTTGTTAACTTCATGCGAAGCATTTGCTGGATATTTGTTTCTTGTGAGACATTTTATTGCAAGTTTTCTGATTGATTGATTTTTTATTGTTTTTAAATTTTGTGGATCAATATTTGAATGTTTTTTGGTTGATTTTTTCAGGACATTATATGGATGTTTTTGATTGAGCTTTTTCAAGACCTTTTCAAAATGTTTTTGGTGTTTTTCATGTTTTCCCAATGTTTTTTTGATTTTCATGTTTTCCCAATGTTTTTTGGAATTTGTGGATTATATCTGAATGTTTTTGATCGATTTTTTCAGTATCATATTTAATTTTTAGGATTTTTTCAGGACTTTATGTGATTTTTTAGGATTTTTTTAGGACTTTATATGATTTTTACGATTTTTTTTAGCTATGCCCCCAGTGTGTAGACCTGCATGACATGATGATCTGCAAAATGCATGCAGAGACAAAGAATTTTTGACATGACCTATGTTAATGCAATATGCATGATGAAGATGCATTTCTTATTCGAACAAGGATGAATGTGATTGTTTAGCATTTTGTAATACACCAATTGAATTATAGGTACAAAACATTTCATGGACAAGTGGTCAATCAAACCTTAAGGTCCCTTGGAATATCCAAATTAACACACTTAGTGAATAGGATTTACAAATGGAGATGTGGAAAACTTCCCCATTGGTTCTTGAAAATTTGATCTTATTTTGCCCATGTGTGTGCAAATGAGTTAATTCCTGCTCTTGTGTTCACTAAAGATCCTTAGCATCCTATATGACTAGCTATGTTGATTATCCTAACTTCAAAAGCATCCTGAATAGAGCCTTGTTGCCAGCAAGCTTTTAGAGCTTTGACGAGGTTATAAATTGTAATTTAACAAATATTTCTCCATTACCAGTAGGCGTTCATATCCCTAATGCAGTTACTCACATGTTCCCATAGTCAAGCTTTTTGTCGCACTTTGTATGCATGATATTTCAATTATATATCATTGCTCTTTTGCCTTGAGATGGATATTTGGCATAGCATTTTTTTTTTTTTTTCTTTCCTTGACTTGTAAGTAATGAAACCTAATTAGGTGTGACAATTATAGCAGCGTTGAAGTAGAATATTAGATTTTTCAGTAGTCATATGATCAACTAGGTGTCTAGAATGAATTAGAGATTTTGTTAATGTGTTTGAGATATAGAAATTGATAGATTTTGGGTTAACAAGTCTCAAATAGTGAAATCACTACCCAACCATAAGTAAAGTGTCATCACAAGGTAATGTTGAAAGTGAATGACCTTGGGATCTCAAAGACTTCATGTCCGAATATCTAAGAAAGGAGATGACGCTTGTTTCTCTTGAATGCAAACAGATGATAAACCTGGACAGTTGTCTTGTTTTATTGATGCTAATATATGCTAATGTATAATTTTTATGAATGCAATGCATTTGAAAAAGAAATTATATTCCATGAAATTCGTGAATGTGATGCAGTTCTTTGAAGAAAAATGATATGCAATGCGGAAATAAAACCTAAACTAACCCATCCCTTAGATATAATATCATTTAAGGTACATGTTGTTCATAGGGTCAAGGAGTGGATCTCCCTCCATGGTAGCCAAATTGTATGCTCCATTTCCTATAACCCTTATTATGATAAAAGGACCTAGCTAGTTAGGTTCAAACTTCCCTAGCTTTTCTCATTCCACTAGGCTCCTTTGGTTCTCCTTGAGAACTAGATCTCCCACTTCAAAATTCTTTGGGCGTACTCATTTATTGTAACTCCTTCTCAATCTATTCTGGTAACCTTGTAAGTGATTGAAAGCATTTTGTCTCTTTTCATCGAGTGTTTCCAGCTCTTGTAATATTGCAACTCGATAGTCTTCCTCTAATATGATGTTTTTAAAGGATACTCTTAAAGACGGTAGTTCTATTTCAATAGGTATTATCGCTTATGTACCATAGACCAAGGAATATGGTGTTGCTCCTATAGGGGTGCATACTCCTGTTATGTAAGCCCAAAGAGTGGGATTTAACTAGAGATGCCAATCCCATCTTGCGTTAGTGACAACTTTCTTAAGGATCTTCAATATTGTCTTGTTTGTTGCCTCTGCTTGTCCATTGCTTTACGGATAATATGGTGTTGCAAATCTCTGTTGTATTTGAAATTTTTCACATAATTCTCTCATTTCTTGATTTTTGAATGGACGTCCATTTTTGGTCACTATGCACATTGGAATCCTGTACCAACAGATTATGTAATTAAGCATTTTTCTATTTGCTTACCAGTGGTGTATGTAAGGGGAATTTCCTCAACCCATTTAGTAAAATACTCAGTAGCTGTTAAGATGAATTTGTGCCCATTGGAAGAATTAGGATTGACTTTACTAACTAGATGTAACCCCATTGTGAAAATGGCCATGGTGATGTAATAGGTTGAAGATCATGTGTCGGTACATGAATGAGGTCTCCATGCATTTGACATTGCTTATATTTTTGTACATATTTATTGGCATCCTTTTCGATACTTGGCCAATAGTATCATGTTCTTAACAATTTTTTTGATAGTGGTGGGCCACTTTGATGCGCCCCATAAATTCCATCATGTACCTCCTTTAGGGAAAGTTGTGCTTCATTTTCATCAAGACATCGGAGAAGGGTTCCATCAAAGCCCTTTCTATAAAATGTTTCAGCAATAATAGTGTGTATGCATGCCTGACTAAATAAGAGTTTTCTTTTGATTTCTAGACAAATCAGAAGACATATATTGAGTATGTAAGTATATGTATATCTCATTATACCACGGGGATTCCCAACCCACTATTGCACATACATATTTTGATGAAGGAATCTCATATGCTGGTATCATCAATTGTTCTACAGTAAACTCAAACTAAGTTTCATTATTAGGCATATTTATTAGAGACCCTACTGTAGCCATGGCATCGGCTGCCTTGTTCTGCATCCTTGGAATTTGTTCAAAAGTGATGTTACTGAAATGTTCTTTGTAATCTTCTACCATATTTTTATAAGGCAACATTTTATCATCTTTTGTGTTATAGTCATCATTGACTTGATTTACAATTAGTTGTGAGTCATCATAGACCTGTAATTCTTTTATCCTCCACTGGACAACTGTACAAAACCCTATGATGAGAGCTTCATATTCAACTATATTGTTCGTATAGGGAAAATTTATTCTGAATGACTTAGGAATAGAATCGCCTTGAGGGGTGATGAAAATAATCCCAGCTCCAGCTCCATAATTTATATATGACCCATCAAAGTATAATTTCCACATGGTAGAAGTTGTCAATGTAAACACAGATTCATCAGGAAAATCTATTAGTAGCGGGTGACTGCCTTGCAAAGGAGCCTCTGCTAACTGATCAGCTATAATCCGTCCTTTGATTTCCTTTCTATCCACATACTCTATATCAAATTCACTTAAAATTAGGACCCACTTAGCCAATCTTCTAGTCAATGTTGCTTTGCTTAACAAATAATTGAGTGGATCAAAGCGTACGATGAGTTGTACTTTATGACTCAACATATAATGTCTAAGTTTCTGAGATGCAAAAATCACTGCTAGACATGCTCATTCTATAGGAGTGTAATTAAACTCATATCCAATTAAGGCTCTACTTATATAGTAGATTTCTCTTTTCTTTCCTTGATCATCATGTTGCGCCAGCAAGGCTCCTAAAGATGAGTTTGTTGCTAATATATATAGTAATAGGGGTTTTCCTAGAGTAGGTGTAACTAACACTGGAGTATTTAGAAGACAATATTTTAAAGCTTGAAAAGCTTCTTGGCACTGTTTTGTCCATTTGAAGGTAACTCCTTTTCTAAGTAAATATTGGAATGGATGACATTTATGTGCTAGTTGTGCTATGAACCTCCTTATGGACTATACTCTTCCTTGTAACCCTCTTAACTACTTAAGTGTTGATGGAGGTTTCATATCCATGATTGCTTTGACCTTTATAGGATCTACTTCAATTCCTCTATTAGACACAATAAACCCTAAAATTTTACCTGTTGTTACACCAAACACACACTTTTTGGGGTTTAGCCTAACATTATACTGCTCTAATCAATCAAATATCTTTGCAAAGACTTCAATATGACCTTCTCTTGTCTATGATTTAGCCAATAGATCATCTACATAAGATTCCATGATATTGTGGATCCTGTCATGAAATAGTGTCATCATAGCCCTTTGATATGTTGCTCCTGCATTCTTAAGACCAAACGACATGATGTTCTAGTAGTATGTTCCCCATGGACAGGTAAATATCATCTTGTGTTGATCTTTTGGTGTAATCCTGATCTGGTTTTATCCCAAGAAACCATCCATTAATGAAATCATTTCATTCCTAGCGGTTAAGTCAACTATCATGTCTATATTGGGTAATGGGAAATCATCCTTAGGACATGCTTTATTTAGATCTTGAAAGTTGGTACAGATTCTTATGCCCCCAATGGGCTTAGTCACAAGTACCAGATTGGATATCCATTCTGCATAGTCAATAGGTCGAATGAAGCCCACATCCAACAACTTTTGGAGTTCTATTTTGACCAGTAATGCAATCTATGGATGCATCTTTCTTAGCTTTTTTTTGTACGGTTTAATTTTTTGTGGCAATTGTAAATGATGTAACACCAATTATAGATCTAATCCTGGCATATCTACATATGACCAAGCCAAATTAATAGGATGTTGTTTGAAAAATTGTATGAATTTGTCCTTTTCTTCCTGGTTCAATGATTTTGCTAAGTGGATATTATGTACAACTTCTCCTTCTGCTATATTTACTTCTTTAGTTTCTTCCATGAGTAATGTTGAATTCTCTTTTTCAATAGGGAGATTGTGTAACTCACTCTTTCCATTGTGATTACTTTGATCCATATCTTTTGTTACAGAGGTGCTTGCCTCTCCAAAGTATGTTGTTCTATTAGGTCTGCAGTGAATCCTGGCTTGTGATCACCTTGTGGAAATCATTCTCTGACACCAAGGAATTCTGTAATAGCTTCATCATTTTCAAACCAATCTAGAGTTGGTTTTCCTTATCATCCCCAATCAATCAAATGTGAGTGTACAAGGGGTAATTCATTACTCCCTTCTGTTGTAACGAATTCTGATAATATGCATACCTGGTTATTTCAGGGACCTAGTATATTTTCATCGTCTATAGGAGATTTGTGATACCTTATCATGTCAATTGTTTGTGTCTTGGAATCATGATCAGATAGGAATTCATATTAATGAGAGTTTGTCTCTCTTTCTATGCATGTTTCAGCTTCTAAGGTTGTATCACTTATCTCCTCTTATTCTTGTATCTGATTTTGTTGTAGATTTGTAGGTCTGCTTTGTATGGGGGTCACCCTTCGTAAACCTGGTATAAGTCATTGTAGTCTTTCTTCATATGATTCATTGGGTGGAGCTTGAGTTATTTCCCCTGGAAGAAGTATTGACAACAACCAATGATTGGGCTCATTTACTGGTGCTAAGTCTATGTCTACTACCATATTTGCTTGCGTAGATGTGTTAGATACTATATTGTTGGGTGACTCCCTGCTAGGTTCTTGTAGAAGCTATCTCATATCTTCACCATCTGATTATTTACTAGGAGATGTTGGCATTTTCTTTCTTGTCTGAGATGAAGAAGGAAATGCTCTTGTTGACAACTGCCTTTGAGATATGTATTCTAACACTAGCCTTGGTTTGTTTAGTATATTCAATGTACTTTGTCTTTCTTTTGTTATTTTTGGTACATGTTTATATCCTAACCCTTCAATCTTTAGATTGTTGTTTGGTACAATGAGTTCTAATCTTCCTTGATTTTGTAATCCCAAGCCTTTGGTACCATCATACCCATATTTTTGTAGCATCTTGAATCTGTTGTCATATTGATCTAAAGGTAACCTTGGTATTTTCATGTCATCTTCTTCTCTGTATATCCAGTGATTGACATCTTCATTCAGAGATTCTTCTTGTAAATCCCCCCACCTAATGAAAGAGCATGAATCTGAGTATCTAACTATTTCTTTTCCTTTGTCTTGTTTCATTACCCTGTTTTGAGGTTTCCCAAAAGACCTAGGAGAAAGAGATAATTATTTTCCATTTGAGGTACTTTAAATAGAGTATTCCCCACAACCAATATCTTTTATCTACAAAGAAGATGTTGTAGGCACATTCTTCTATATTTCTGAGATCGTTAAGGACTCCATTCGTGTAGTGAGGGGTGTTGCTTGATTAATAGGTACTTGGTTATCTACACTTTCCTTCAAGTGATTGCAGTGTTGGAATGGATTTGGATCACCCTTTATGGTGATTTCAATGCATTGTACGGGAATTTAACACATTGATGAAATGTTGATGGTACAACTTGCATGGTATGAATCCATGGGTGGCCTAATAAAATTTTGTACCCTAGTTCTCTGTCCAAAACTTGGAAAGTAACCTCTATTGTTATAGGTCCTATTTGCACTAGTAGCGTAACTATACCTTTTGAGGGACACTCTTCATCATCATATGCTTTGATGTTTATTATTTTGAAGGATCAATATGAAGCTTAGAATATCCCAATGCCTTGACCAACTTTAATGTACAGATGTTGAGACCATCTCCCCCATCTATAAGTACTCTTTTGATTCTTCTCTTATGTATGTAAGCTTCTAGATGTAGTGGGTCATAATGAAGAAGTCTATCACTAGGAATATCTTGTTCTTTGAATGCAATACGGGTAACCTATGCCAAATTCCCCACCATGGATTGGAAGGCATTTTCATTTATATCTCTGTCAACTACTGAATCTTGAAGCGCTTTGTCTAGTATAGATTTATGAGTTGGTGATATATGTAATAGTTCAAAGAGTGATATTTGTGTCGGGGTTTTCTTGAGTTGCTCAACAACATCATAGGTCCCTACTGCTAGTGGTGGGTTTGATGGTACTCCTTGTAAAGTTACTTTAGATCAGCGAGTAACTACTACACAGTCTCTGTCTCTGGGAGTTATCATGATTTTAGCCATTGTATCATCTCTTGTGAAGGAACTGGCTATAACATATGTTATGTTATCAAGGTTTATGTCATATCCCTCCCTATAGTCATCATGTGCAAGTCTGACATCCATGATATGTGCTATAAGTTCATCTTCAAACCATCCCGAATGAAATGGTTCTTCATGCCCCCAGTCCATAAGACAAAGATTCTTGTCTTCATCATATTTTGGTGCTTCTGATAGCATGCAAATTTGGTTATCATTGTCATAAGTCTCTTAATATTGCTCATCATTATCAAGTGTTTCTTGTGAATCATCATTTACTACATCTCCTAAGCTGATGGCATGAATAGTGTAGTTGTATGAGACTTTTGTGTAGTTAGTTGTATTGTCTTGTGTTCATGATGTAGATGCCTTCCCTTTGTCATGTTTGACAAATGTATCCTTAAAGATGGTATGATTCATTTTTGATGAAGTTTTGTTGGTGTCAATCATGATGTCACCTTGATTGATCATGTCTTGGATTAAGTTTTTCAATTTATAGCAACTCACAGTTTTGTGACCTTAAGTACGATAATAGTCATAGAAATCACTATCATTCCACCATGTAGGTTTGAAAGGACCTGGTTCATATACTCTTACTTTTGGTAAAGTGATCATGTTTTTCTGTATCAATTTTTTTAACACTGATTCAATAGGTTCCTCTAAAGGTGTGTAATTCCTTTTTGGAGCATTTACCCTTGGAAATTTTGTATTCATCATTTCTGTAGTGTTTAAATTTTTTGAGATAGTGTTACTCTCTATGTGCGGACTAAAAGATTGACTTGGACCTTGTAAAGACAAAATTGGTTGAGCTTTGTTCACTATACGAGCATCTACAACACCATCGTTGGTCACATTTTTGTTTTTCGACCAAAATTTGGATTTATCATTGTTGTTGTTATTTCCATATTTTATGAGACCTTGTTCTACTAGTCCTATCTCACACTTTAGGGATTTTTCAGTGATTTGTTTAAATGTGGTCAAACATTGCAGTTGTATTGGGTACCTGATCTTAGGGATCAAGTTTTATGTGAACATGTCAACTTGCTCTGTTTCTAGAATAATAGTCTTGCACCTCCTATGTATAGCTCTCCATCGTTGTATGAAGGATGTGAATGTTTCATTCTTATATTGTTTTGTGGCACATAAATCCATCAAAGTGACTAGGGTTTCAATGTTATGCGAGAAGTTAGCAATGAAGTGTTTAGCTAATTCACCCCATGATGTGATAGTTGGTGGTAAATGTGAAAACCACTCCAAGACTGAGCCTCCCAAAATTTTAGGAGACAATCTCATTAGATAAGTGTCTTCAGTTGCAACCTTTATACATGTCATAAAAAACTCTCTAATGTGACCTCTAGGATCACCTTTCCCTCGATATCTGTCAAATTTTGGTGTTTCAAAATGTGGTGGGAAAGGTGACATGTATAATGTGTGATCAAAAGGATAAAGATGTAAGTCCTACATTGTGTAGCTCTTTTATCATTACTAGTTTGCATAGTTGTCATATGTTGTTGTAGATTTTATACTTGTTGGGATAGAATATCCATTTGAGTCAGTGGTACACTTTGCACATGTATATTTCCCACAAAAGGATTCACGGTATTATAACTAGGAGGTTGTTGAAAGGTACCATAATTATAATTGCACGTGTCATGAGTTCCACCAAGTACTATAAAATAAGCGATATGTGAACCCATGTTTGACTGAGTTGAACTCATTGTATTAGTGGAACCTAGGTTTGTATTCAGATGACTGTATAGAGATCCTATGGAATAGGAAACTAGAGGTTGAGTTGCACTTGTTGTATGAGGAACTCATGTTTGAATAGGTGTTGAGACACTTGACATTATTGGTATATCCTGTGTTGGTGCGCTAACGTTTATTATTGAGGATGATGCACTTGATTGAGAGTTTGTGTTTGAAATGACATTTGTTTGTATAGATGATGTTGGTGCATTCTGAGGAAAACTTGAGGTCGTCGCTTGTGTTTGTGTCATATGTGGTATTTGACTGCTATTTTGACCTAGAGTATTTCCTAGTGGTAATATTGTAGTGATATCAAAATCTTCAGGTAATCTGGCCCCATTTTGTAATAACAATGAGAGATACTTGTCCTTATCATTATGTATAAGAGCATCTAAGATCATAAGGACATGTGGGTCCTGTTGAGCTGATTCAATCTCTTCGCGTGTTAAATTTTGTTGTAGTTCATGTATTGTGGGAATTGCCTGAAAATTTGACTGTTGACTAGTTGATATGTCCATGTTCCAAGTTAGATTTACTGATAGATCATTGTTTGGGTTCATCCTACTTTTTGCCTTTTGTGACTTTGTGATGGGAATTTAAGACTTCTATATGAGAATGGTTTGGAACCTAATGCAAGATGACAATAATGCAAGACTCTAGACCTAAATATGGAATATGCAACACTAGACTAGACTCTCTATTGAGGATTTGACGTGAGACTTGTTGAGTATTTTGATATTTTTGTAATGCAAGTTTTTCAAGCTTTTCTCTTAGACATTATGCAGAAATTTCTCTATCAATTCTATGGGCAATTTTATACTCTATATTTAGCTCGTACTCAACTCCTATATAATGATGTGCATTTCTCTTTAATTGCCAGGCCAAGTTACCTAAACCATCAATAATTTCTCATTGACCATCATTTGGCACTAGATTAGGTTGCTCGAAGGGGAGCAAACCATCACTTAGGAGACCCATTAAGACACATTCTATGACTTTCTAGGATGATTATGCAAATGATGATGGACTAAGACAGACATATATGAGGTCTAGACAAGGACTTAATCTAAGGACGCATATGAGGACGATAATGAGGACGTAAATGAGGATGTAAATGAGGACTTTGCAACTTCTAAGGATGTAAATAAGGACTATGCAAGGACTTATGTAAGCTCTAAGGATGATAATAAGGATGTAAATGAAGACTATGCAAGGAATAAGGATGATAATAAGGACGTAAATGAGGACTATGCAAGGACTTATGCAAGTTCTAAGGATGTATATGCGGACGATGATAAGGATGGTAATAAGGACATAAATGAGGACTATGTAAGGACTGCCTATGGTCACAAGTATGTAAAATTTTTGAGTTTGCAAGACTGTTTGATGTTTCAAGATGGACTTTGTTTCCAGTAATTTTGTGTGTAGTACAAGTTTGTTGTTTTCCAAGTCTGAGAACTATTGTTTGAAGGTAGGTATAGCTAACTGAACTTGTTTTCAAACAAACTATGAGAATTTAGAGATACATAGGGTAGGGCCTCAAATAACCTAATACTGACTCAATACTGTTCTGACACAATGATACATATAAAATCATAGAAGACAATCTTAGGCTAGAAATTGAAAACAATTCAAATGAGGCCCTTACAAAATACCAAAACAAGACGAACAACTAGAGAGTCTAGAAGCACTGGCTACACTCCATGACACACACTTCTTAGGCATGCCAGTCTCTCTTACCCCAAAGATCTAAGGATCTTATCACCAAGGTATTTTTGTCTCATAATGCAAGGTACATGAAGGGAATCTATGGGGTACGATCTGCACTCCCAGAATAACTAAATGTAGGATTTGGTCTACTAAGTTGGTTCTTATTGTAAAATCTTGAGGGGTCCCGATCCAATGATGGATTCTCAGAGAAAGCTACTTAAGACTTTAATTGAGCTTATTGGTATAGGGAAGGCCCCCACATACGTCGAATTCACTCAACACTCTAGCCACCTGACCAGTATATTTATGTAGCAGCTTGAAAAACCCGC
The DNA here is from genome assembly GCF_030272615.1 of Cryptomeria japonica. NCBI lineage: Eukaryota > Viridiplantae > Streptophyta > Pinopsida > Cupressales > Cupressaceae > Cryptomeria > Cryptomeria japonica. The sequence goes on along the minus strand of NC_081407.1, from coordinate 641,020,831 downwards.
TTGAGAGTACAATGGGAAAGATGATATCCCCAATGCATCCCAATTCAAAGTACCTCTGTGGGGTGATGAAATCCCCAGTCAAAGATACCCCTCACTACTTGAAATAAAATAAAATTGGGCGTTGTTATCACCTTCTCCCTTTCTCCCAAGACCCCGAAGGTAGGTGGAAAGGTAGTTAATTCAACAGTAGGTCCACTCCAAACACAATAAAAGATTCTTTCCCTTAAAAAAAATGAAATGTGAGTTGATCTATTGAGCATCTTGATTCACATTCATTTTAAAACCCAAATTTAGGCGTGAGATATACATGTGCATGTCAATTTTAAAACACCAAATTGAAATGTGAATGCATGCATGCCAATTTTAACCATTGTTTATTTAAAGCCCAAAACTAAAGTGTGATACATGCATATCCATTTTAACCATTGTTTATTTTAAGCACAAAATTGAAGTGTGATACATGCATGTCCATTTTAACCATTGTTTATTTTAAGCCCAAAGCTGAAGTGTGAGAGCATGAGTTTTTTATGATTCAATAATAATCCAATCCTCTCTATAAATTTGCCATAGGATGCAGACAGATAATCAATAACCCAATAAAACCCACAGAAAATAGAAAACTAAACTATGACAAAAATGAATGCATGATAATACTTGAGCGATTGCATGATCCTATATGATCGATCGCGTAATTCTAACAGAGCAATTGCATAATTCTGACAAAGTGATTACGTGATCCTAACAGTGATTGCGTGATCCTAATAGAGCGATTGCATGATCCATAGACATACCAAACAAAAAATAAAAAAGAAAGATAATTCTAATCTGGAACCTACAAAACATATTGTGATGCCCTAGCCAGATCTCTCATCATCCATTCTATGTTAAGAAAATCATATTTCACTCTATACGAGAGAACTAGACTATTGTATCTATTGATGGCTAGTTAATCCTCTAGATCTTGTATCTTCTTTTCTGCCTTTAGGATTTGCTGATAGCGTTTGGCTTGTCTTCTTTGTTCCTTTGTCCTCCTGGCACCTGAAATTCTGAATTGTACTTTACATGCCATAAAATGTCATAATTAAGCATGCAATAAATGTAAATTGTATTCAGATTTACCTAATTTCATACAGAATTTGACAAAACAGAGAAAAGAAATAAAAATATAAAATAAACAGAACAATAATATTCCTTATGAATGCGTGATCCTAACAGAGTGATTGCGTGATCCTGTAAGGAAGTTTGCGTAATGGGTTTCCATGAATGTGTGACCCTGTATGCTCAATTGTGTGATCTTGTCTATGCGATTGCATGATGTTGCAAACACGATTGTGAGGTACGTAATTTATTCTGCAAACCCATACAAACTTGCAAAAAACTAAAAAAAATTGTACAATCTACAAAATCACACAGAAGAAAAACAAGGTTAAATTGCTATTAGTTCACATCAGGTTCACCAAAATGTCGCATCTAAAATTCATCATCAAATCAATCATAAATAAAGGGAAATCGCGAATCCCTATCTAATCAAAGATTCTAAATAAACTAATGAAATAATACAATCAAGCAAATAGGAATGCAAAATAATTAATTAAAACTCCTTGTTCCATGACTGTATATTGTTTCCATTGTTCTTCTCCTCTTTGTGGTATGGCAACTCTCAGATATTGTGCTAGCAACCTGCAAATGACACAAAGATTTAAAGTTCATGATCCAGAGTAATTGTCCAGGATTGAAAATGGAGATTGAATGCTCAATTTATAGATTATTGGAGAGGATTGATTGAAAGGTGGAACGGATTGATCAAGAGGTGGAACTCAGGTGAACTCACATGCTAATTGATAGTTGAACTGTTGAATTGGAGGTGAAACAAAATTGATTGAATAGATTAAATGAGTTAACTGATTGAGAAAAAGCTGACTAAAAGATGAAAAAGAATGATTGGAGGAAATAAAGAGGAGGAGATAGTTAACTAATTGAGAGTTGATTGAGAGCCTAATTTAGAAAAAGCTAACTAAAAGATAGAAATAGGAATTGAAAAGATAATTGAATTAATTAATTTAGCATGTTCTTGCACTTTGACTTGGATTTTCAATTTAATATTTACATGAGATTTAATTCAAATATTGAATTTATTTTAAATTCAATTTGTTATTTGAATATATTTAGAACTTGACTTTGATTTCCAATTTGACTTTTGAAATCATGCACATGTATTTGAAATTGGAAGAAATAGAAGAATTAATGAAATTAGATGATATTAGAAGAAATGTGAAATTAGAAAAATAAATTAAATTAGAAGAAACAATTAGTTAATTAAATAACTTAAAGAAACTATTTTATTTATTTAGAAATTGAATTTAATTTAAATAATCTTTCATAATTAATTAAATAATTAATATTTAGAAAAGGGTTAATGATTAAATGATTAACTGAATAGAGATAGAAATTGAAAATGGAACCTTTTTAAATAATAAAATTATATAAATTGAAGGATTAATAATTACAATTAATTAAATAATAAATATTTAATTAATAATTAGAAAATGGTTCTAATGATTAAAGGGTGATAGAATAGAAATAGAATAATTAGTAAGATGATGAGGAAATATGAATTTAGAAAAATAAGATTAATTAACTTAATTAAATAATTAAAGAATTATTTAATCAATTAGAGGAATAATTAGTACATGATCAATGAGACATTTTTAAGTGTCTACACATAATTGAAGAATACAAAGGATTTAGAGTTTTTACAACTTAGCATGAATTTTATTCTAATGGAAATTAAAAAATAAAAAAAAATCAAGGCATTAATAGAGTCAATAGTTATAATAGACTAAGATACAATGAGAAAATAAATTTGTGATATAACCAATTAAAATGCAATCAATAACATTAACAAAAACATACAAAATGACACAAGTATGGATCAATTTTCTTCTTCTACAAACTCCAACCATTCTACCATTACAATGAAAAAAGGCCTATTTTAACAACAAACTAAAAATTTCCCTTTTGGGCAATTTTTTACAAAATCTAAAATTTGCCATTTATGAAAATTTTCAAATCTATCCCAAAAATCACGAAATCTTTTAGAAATCTAAAAATTATTATTTTGGCACTTGATGAATTCTAAGAGGGGGGGTGAATTAGTATGCCAAAAATCTCTGTCCTAAAACCTTAAACAGTCTGAAGATAGACCGGTAAAATAGTTCAACAAACAGACCAGTTATCACACATGCAAACCAAAATGCAAATAAAGAATTCACCCACAAAATAAATACAACCATAACACAAGATATTTGATGTAGAAACCCAACTAGGAAAAACGACGGTGAGATGGAACTCACAAGTCACTATCTGCAGAATAGAAACCAGACCGGTTAAGGTCTTACAATGTTCTTCACCAGAATAGATCCTGTTAGGAATCTCAATCTTTGTTAGGAGATAAGTCTGATTAAAGACTACCTTGCTAGAGGATTTTAGATTCACAGAGGTGAACCGCCTTGTTAGAGGATTTTACAAAGGCTTTTGGGCCTACCCGGTTAAGGGCTACAGACTTGTCAAAGATGTGAGTAATCAACAAGTGTTTGATCTATCTAATAGCACAAACTGCTTGGTTAGATCCAGTATTGCTCACTACTAATGCACTCTAGCATTACTTCAGTCTTCTCTCTCTCTCTCTCTTAGTTACAACTTGATCTTCTTTAGATAAGATCTCTCTTACAACAACTCAACAACCACCTTAAACCCTAGCACAACATGAACCCTTTCAGCAACAACCTAAAACCCTAGACATGATGTCCTTTTAAAGGAATCTAATTACATGTCGGTCCAATAGGATTACATTACAATTTCCTAGGTTCAATGAATCTAGACATACTCAGTAATACGACACAAAAAGCACTGTCAGTGTGTCGGCACCGTCAAACAATCGGTGGATTGGTAACTCATCACAAAATGTCGGTTGGTAACTCATCACAGAGTATTACCGATTCATACAAAATACTGGTAAGAATGTGTTGTGCTGCTTAGCTCCCTCATACCGCTTGAGATAGACGAACCGCTTGGGGTCGACATGCCGCTTCAGACCGGGAAACACATTCTACAAAATCACCAATAGTCTAAAGACTAGAATACAACATACCAGTTGGAACAAATACCGGTTGAGCTCTAGCTCATACATATAAAGGGGATCTCAATACAAGTGTGTGTCCATCAATGGCAATCACAACATAAACATAAAAAATGCCAACAATCTCCCCCTTTGGCATTGATGGCAACACTTAGGAAAATAAAATTTTGACATCTAAGAGTCCTTTATTTTGGTCCAAAACATCAAATAATTCTGACTTTGAGAGGTCGAGAAAGTATTTTGCAAAGACTTTCTCCCTAATCTCTTGTTCTTTTTCTATGGCAATGCACCATTTATTATCTAATGCCTTATATAATGAATCCAGTGTCTGAGATTTAATCTCTGATGTTAACCGGTCATTTTTACACAAATAAAGAATAATTTCCTGTAGTACTTCATCTTTCTCCTCACTATTAAAATCATCATAATAATCTACTAAATCATGCAGTAATTTTCTCCTAATGTTCTTAATTGTCCTTTGAAAATGTGTCAAAAGTTTGTATGAGGAGATATCAATATTTACCAGTGTGGATGCTGCCGGTTCATTCTTCTTCATCTTCTTTGTCTATTTGGCCTTCTTTGGCTTTTCATCAGACTCAATCTCTTTAGAATTTGGTTCATTTGACTTAGTCTTCCTTTTTCTTTCAAAGACTTTTGCCGGTGTCACTTCCGGTTTCTTCTTTGCAGGTGACTGCTTGGTCACTCTTGGAGTTGCAGTAGTAGTTGGTGTCGATGCTAAAGGCACTGCCTTTGCTTTCTTTGTTGCTAGTTCTTTTCCTTTCTTAATAGAGGGTTCCTCTACCGGTACAATCCTCTCCAGATAGGTTCTGGTCCTCTTTGCCTTAGGATCAAGAAGTGAGGCAATAAGGGTTGAGACATACCCTTCTAGCATATCATACATCACCTCATAGCCCATTGGCTCCACTTCTTCCATTCTAGGCTCAACAGCCTCCATTAAGCATTTGTCCACCTGGATGGTGAAATAGATGTCATCTTCATATTTCTTAACAATATCACCTGAGATCCTCACCCTTTGACTCATCTTTCTCCTGAACTCATCAAAATATTTGTTCAGTACATCAGGGTAACCGGTTCTGATAGCTTGAATGCTTTCCTTGATCTGTTTGGTTACCGGTTGGTTAGGGGACCACTAGACATCTCCTACTCTAGGAAAGAAGCCTTGGAAATAGACGAACAACTCAACCAATAGTTGTCCGAATTTGAATCTCAGTGCATTATCCTTTTTAATCGAATTCAGGTTAGACAGGAGTTGCCTCTGCATATCAATGCATAGGTCAAATGATGCATCCTCTTTAATCATCTGGTAAGTGGCATCTACCACTGCAGCAGATACAAAATTAATCCTGCTGGCTAAGAATGTTCTGTAGCCTATCACCATGCAGGCGTACTTCACCAAATCATCCTTGATAGAATTAACTGTCATACCTCGTGAGTCGCTTGTTGAACCAGTAAGCTTGGCCATTTCCATTTTGCTTATCGTTCTAAGGGCTGGCACTTCCCCTATGTTGCAAAAATCGGTGACTGCATGAATTGTCTATAGCATGATATCATGCATCCTCTCCAGGTACATCTTGTCACCATGGACTTTGCTCAAGATGATCCTAATATAATCCTCTATAAAGTCTTCCAGAAATTATACTGCATTATGGAGTTTCTTCTTCTCTAAGATACTAAATTCTAGTTTGATTTTCTTGTCCTTGCCGCAAAATAAACCTAACTGGGTGTGAATAGCTAAAGACCCTAGGTCTTCTATTTTGCAATCAATATAGTCTGAAATTCCCTCTTCTACTATGACTCTAGCCGGAACTTGTGATAAGGCATTATATTTGGACTTCCTTTGAATGAAACTTTCCGACTTAATGGATGTGCTAGAACTGGTATGAGATGCGGAAGCCATTATAAAGTATTTCAAGAACACAAAAAATACCTTTAAAATGTGAATTTAGGGCTTCCTGATTCTGCTTCACTCCTCTCCGTCAGTTGCCAAATCGTCGCTTTGTGTTCTCCACGACCATTTGCAAACTGAATTTGAATCTCCTTCAAGACTTGTCAATTTCTTGAAATCTTAGCTCAAATCACCTTTTCTTCACTCTGCATTTTGAAAAACTTTACTTCGCTCAAAAATAGATAGAGAGAAATGATTCGAAATATGCTTTTATACATGTCTCTCACCTACCACCATTAATGCTCCTCTATTAGGGCATAAACCCTAATTTGCCTTTTTACCATTTTTGGTCTTCTGCCAAGCGACAAGTATAATACACCAGTTAAGGTCTTTTACTGGTGTAAACCGGGGGTTCAAAAACATTTCACTATTTGCTCCCCCTAAGCCTTTTTGGAGCTTAGTTTGTCGGTTTTGATATTTCCACACTAGGTGCAGAAACCGGTTCCTCTTCCAACATTGTTGGTTTCTTCCTCCAGGTTTTGTTCATGTCTGCTTGAACTGTTTCAACATCAATTTCTCCTTTCTGAGTGACTGGTATATCATCAGATATACTCTTTCTGCTTCTGCAGAATCTTGCAATGTGACCTAGTTTGTTGCAGTGATAGAAAACCAATCCAGGTGCTCTCCAAGGTCCATTGTTCATGTTTCCATTCTTCCTTCTGCATGTAGCAGCTGTGTGACCATGACCATGACAAATCCAATAGTTTGATCTCCATCCTGTTGCCGGTTGATAACCATTATTACCTGACTAATAATTGTAAGCACTAAACTAGTTAGGGTTCCAGTTCACAAAGGATTTCGGACCAGCTCCTTGGGTCTTCTGAGGATATCTTCCGGTATTGTTCATGACAGACCTGCATTCAGATGCTTTATGCCCAAACTTGTTGCATGCATAACAATGACCATTGAACTTATTGGATCTAGGTACATTGTTAATAAAGTAAGGAAAATTATTGTATGCTTTACTCCTACATACATTTGCAGTGTGTCCTTTAAGACAGTTAAAGCAAACAGGTTTGAATTTTTGCTTACCTTTTCCTTTGAATGTCGGTTGCTTCTTTGATGCTTCAGTATTTGTTTCTGAGGATTCTCCTTCCTCATGTCCAGAGAAACCAAGTCCATTGGTATTCTTTACCGGTCTAGATAACTCAAGCTTTTGCTCTAGCTTAACAGTACTTTTGCTAAACTTAGCAAGTATTTCCTTTGACTCAGAGAGTTCTTTGGAAATAGCAATATTTGTCTCTATTAGGCTTGCATTTTTAGAGATGGCTATGTTCAGTTCTCCTTGCATGTCTTCCTTTTCCATCCTGCTTGCATGGAGTTGAGCATTTAGGGCACTAATCTCTTGCTTCAACTTGGAGATCTCATGAACTCTGTCCTTTACCAGATCTTTATCTTTCCTCCAGTTCTCAAGCTCTTGACTAAACTGGATAGTCAGTCCTTCCAACTCCTTTCTCAGATTGGAGTTTGAATCATTTAGCTTATTTACTTCTGCAATCATGGCTTCCATATTTGCTTCATCTTCAGAACTATTTTCAGATAGCTCCATTAGCTTCTCTTCATGTTCTCTCCTTTTTTCTTGAGATGCCTTGTATTTGACCATAAGATCATCATAGGCTTGCTCAGATTGAGTGAGCCATTGAGTAAGTTTCCTCAAGGTGTATTCCCCCATATCTCTTTCCAAGTGGTTAAACTTATAGAAAGGTTGGTTGTGATACCAATTGATGAATACTAAGAGGGGGGGTGAATTAGTATGCCAAAAATATTTGTCCTAAAACCCTTAAACAGTCTAAAGATAGACTGGTAAAACAGTTTAACAAACAGACCGGTTATCACACATGCAAACCAAAATGAAAATAAAGCATTCACCCACAAAAGAAATACAACCATAACATAAGATATTTGATGTGGAAACCCAACTAGGAAAAACCACGGTGAGATGGAACTCACAAGTCACTATCTGCAGAATAGAAACTAGACCGGTTTAGGTCTTACAATGTTCTTCACCAGAATAGATCCTGTTAGGAATCTCAATCTCTGTTAGGAGATAAGTCCGATTAAAGACTACCTTGCTAGAGGATTTTAGATTCACAAAGGTGAACCACCTTGTTAGAGAATTTTACAAAGGCTTTTGGGCCTACCCGGTTAAGGGCTACAGACTTGTCAAAGATGTGAGTAATCAACAAGTGTTTGATCTATCTAATAGCACAAACTGCTTGGTTAGATCTAGTATTGCTCACTACTAATGCACTCCAACATTACTTCAGTCTTCTCTATCTCTCTCTCAGTTACAACTTGATCTTCTTCAGATAAGATCGCTCTTACAAAAACTCAACAACCACCTTAAACCCTAGCCCAACATGAACCCTTTCAGCAACAACCTAAAACCCTAGACATGATGTCCTTTTAAAGGAATCTGATTTCATGTCAGTCCAATAGGATTACATTACAATTTCCTAGGTTCAATGAATCTAGACATACTCAGTAACACGGCACAACAAGCACCGTCAGTGTGTCAGTATCGTCAAACAATCGGTGGATTGGTAACTCATCACAAAATGCCAGTTTGTAACTCATCACAAAGTATTACCGGTTCATACAAAATACCGGTTGCTGGTTTGACAAAAATGAAGACTGGTAAGAATGTGTTGTGCTGCTTAGCTCCCTTGTACCACTTGAGATCTACGAACCGCTTGGGGTCGACATGCCGCTTCAGACTAGGAAACACATTCTGCAAAATCACCAATAGTCTAAAGACTAGAATACAACATACCGGTTGGAATAGATACCGGTTGAGCTCTAGCTCATACATATAAAGGGTATCTCAATACAAGTGTGTGTCCATCAATGACAATCACAACATAAACATAAAAAATGCCAACAACACTAATTGGCAACTTTCTATTTCTAACCTATTTTAGAGCCCCAAGGAACAAAGGTTTCTCACACAAACTCAATCCACTAGACCCTCAACTAAGGTCTCAACATTCGCATGGATTCTTGGACAATTCTAACAGTAACATGAAAGGACTCCTCTACACTCCCCTTTTCTCAATGTGACCCCACTATATCCATGAACAACTCATGGAGATACAACTTCTCACATCAAGACTATTCTTGACACTGTCTTGTAGCCACCTATGGCTAACTTGGTTTATAACATATCCACCATTGCAGAACATGTATGGACCCTATAGAACCTTTTGTCTAATTTTAGGAACATTGATTACAACCAAAACAACACCCTTTAGTTTGTACAGATGCAATCAAGATGACTGCCCTCTACTAGACGTCTACTCCTTGTAGCCCTATTTTGAACATTTGAGGCAGAACTCGGAAATCCTCCTAATGATACCATATAATCTTGACATTTTTTAATGCCTATAATACTGGGTCAAATGATGTTGCTACATGAGGGCTAAAAGGGCTTTTAGGCCACTTTTACAAACCAACCACACTCCAAAGGTCTAATCCAATGACACAAATGGATGGAATAGGTTTGCACACATCCCAAAACATCAAATCCACAGTCATATAGGTTCCAACACACTTATTTTTACCCCTACACAATTTTTAGCAGTCAAAATAGGTTAGTCACATGAGGATGCCTAGCCTAGGGCATGATCCCAAACTCCACCAGTTCAACGACCCACTCAGAAACTTCAAGAATATTGAAGTAAATTGTCTCCCCTCCCATTCCTCAAATTTTGAGCCAATTTTTTTTGGAGGAATGTCGATTCAAGAAGACATTTCCTAAGAAACCCTGGTTTTAAAGGGGTTTTCAGACCACTTGTTACAAAAATGTTTACACAGTTTTTTCCTGCCAAATCAAAGCCAAATGATCATCAAAATGTATGCCTACTCAAATCAATGATTTATATTTCACATGGGGTCATGGCCATACAAAGCACTGTTACAACATATTTATGGAAATTTCTGAGTGTTTATTGAAATCTGATGATAGTCTTACATCCAAACTTCATCACCATCATTCATCTCAACCTCCAAGGCTTTAAACCATTTTTCTCCAACCTCCTCAACTGCCTACAACTAAAATTTGAATTAGGTAGCCGTTGGAGGGAGATTAGTTACATCTTGACAACAAAAGTTATCATCCAACTTGACAACTTTGCACACACTTCACAACTTATGAATTTTGCATATGTAACCTATTAGGACACATCATAAACCTTAAAAATAGTCCACATAGAAGCCAAAATACATTTCTTGCCTCATTTAGGCATGTTGGATATCATTTGACCATGGTTGACCAAATAGGTCGTATGGAGTTCACACTACAAAAAGGGCATCAAAACCTTAAATGGCTAATAAAAACAACTCAAATGGTCTTGAAAGACCTTATTACAACTCAAAAACATTCAAGGAACCTACAGAAACTTCTAAGAGCCTTCATTGCTCAAATGGTTTTCAAATCCTGCAAGGTGCTCCTGCACCATACTCCTGGGGAGCATAGAAAACTCAAGTCTCTTGAGGAATGAGATCTACAATATAATTTCCATGCTTTTGAATGTCATCTTCTATCATCCACATGGCATCTTCATCAGGTAAGCCACTCCACTTGACAAGGTAATCCTTATAGGTCTTATTTCTAGTCTTCTTGACCACCTTGGTGTCCAAGATGTTGTCCAACTTCAGTGGTTGGTTAGGTGGTAGATCCTTGATAGAAGCTTCATCTCCTTCTTATTGCAAACCTACATCTGAACCCGCAACATCACATTTGTAAGGAAACAAATCTGAAACATTGAAAATGGGTGATGTTCCTAAGCCTTGAGAAAGTTCAATCTCATAGGCATAAGAACCAGAGTTATGCACAATCCTACAAGGACCAATATTTTTCATAAGCAACTTAGTTGGTTGCCCCTTTGGAATTCTCTCTTTCTTCAAGTGTGCCATCACCAAATCTACCACCTTATACTTTGCATCTCTCTTCTTTTCATTTGCCTTCTCTTTGTTCTTCGCAGTGTTCTTTTGGAGAGTTTCTCTTACTCTATCACGAATGTCTTCCATAGCCATTGTAAAGTATTCTCCCTAAGCACTCCTCCTCTCCAATCCTTGTAGATATCTTAGTTCTAGAATGCCTCTTGGATGAGTCCCATATACAACCTCAAAAGGACTTTTTCCTATACTTCTATTGACAGAATCATTATAAGCAAAATCAGCTTGAGAGATGATAATATCCCAAGCTTCTCCATGCTACTTTGTGAGACATCTAGGCAAATTTCCCAATGAACTATTCACCTCCTTAGTTTGGCCATCAGTTTGAGGGTGATAGGCTAATGTGAAGGACAATTGAGTCCCCAACTTCTTCCACAATATACACCAAAAGTGTCCCACAAACTTAGAGTCCCTGTCAGTCACAATGTTTAGAGGCAAACCATGGATTCTAACAATTTCTTTGAAGAATAAGCCAACAATGTGGGAAGCATCATTAGTACATTTACATGGCAAAAAGTGAGCCATCTTACTAAATCTAACTACTACAACAAAAATGTTATCAAAACCTCTTTGAGTCCTAAGAAGACCCAAAACAAAATCCATGCTAATACTCTCCCATGGCCTATTAGGAATAGCGAGTGGTTGATATAAACCTACATTTGATGATGTTCCCTTAGCCCTTTGGCATATGCTGCAACTTTCAATAAACTTACTGACATCTGATTGCAATTTTGGCCAAAAATAATACCTCTTCACATGTTCCAAGGTTCTATCAAGCCCAAAGTGACCTCCCAAACCGCCATAATGTTTCTCTTTGATAATGTTCTCCCTCATGGACCTTCTAGGGATACACTACTAACTCCCTTTGAACAACAATACCTGCTGCAACAATAACTGAGAAAAACCAGAATGCTAAGAATCTGCAAATTGAGTGCAAACCTCATATATGTCACTGAAATCTTCATCATCCTTGTACATTTGCTTGAGGGAATCAATTCCCACACTTTGCAATTGGATTTCTTTCAACATGCACACCCTTCTACTCAATGCATCTACCACTTTATTTGTCCTACCTATTATTGTGTTTGATGGTGAATGTGTAGGCTTGAAGATGTTCAACCCACTTCATATACATGTGACTAAGTTTCTCCTATCCATTTAGAGAACTGAGAGCATGATTGTTGTTGGGTGAATATTTTGTCACTAGCATACCAATGACAAAATATATGATTCACACATAGCTATGTTGAGAAATTAATCTCTCCTCTCATCAAGAGAGGTGCCCTTTGAAATTTCTTCTCTCTCACTTTGTTACAATTCTCTCTCACTTTTGATACTTAAAGAAATGAACAAAAATTAATACAACAAACTGTACCAAAATTTACAATCAAGAAGCACAAAGGCTTTCTTGAATGTAACGCTAACTTAAACTAATTATCAAAAATGGTAATAAATCCAACTTGCAGCTCAAAGTCTTCAAGTGTACTTCCCCAATCCTTAAAACTACAAGTAACAGCAACAATACAAATCCCACCACTAATCATTTAACATCAAAAAATTTCCCAAATATCCAAGGAGCACAAAGTCTACTTCCACAATTTAAGAGCTCTCTTACCCACATAACAATATCTCCAATATCAAGGAATTAAAGAGCATATATAAGTAATGAACATAGGAACATTAACTCATGTAAACAATATTTGACACAACACAAAGTTTGAGATCAAATAGAATTTCTTTCTTTATTTGCTTGATTGAATCTTCACAACAAAAACTCAAAGTCTTAGTTGAGGCGAAAATTCAACAGAGTCTTGCTTAGCATAATAAAAGATAAATATTTACAAATGAGGGTCCTCCTTAGAATGGAGAAAAATGTGGGCACAGTTGACTAATTCAACTGCACAATCCCACTTGACTATAACTACAATAGAAAGAAAATATGCAGCTGCGAGAAAACTTGCAACATCTAGCTATGCAACTACATGAAAAGAAAATGTCAAAAAGGGGACACTTTATTCATCTTTCTCCTCCTCATTAGATTTGTGAAATTATTAAAACTTGATCAGGATGGCCTCTATCTCATCTTTGTCTAGCATTGGGGTAGAATTAGTGATAATACAAACACGAGAATTGCATCCTCAGCCTTTACATATTTCTTTTTTTCATCTTTCAACATGGATGCAAGGACCTAAAAACTAACTTGAATCTCCAGTAACTTATCGAATGCACTTAGAGAGAAATCTTGTTCTTTGCAGTGATCCATTAGGGAAAGAAATTCTTGTGTGATGGTGTCACTAGTAACAAGATTTTGATTGTCATCATATAGATAACAAGGAATATCAACATTTTTGGTCGAAATTAGATCAATCTCATCATCACCTTCCTTCCTTTCTTGATCTAGCTCTTCAATTATCAACCTTATTGTCTCTTTCTTGTGAGACAATAATGACAAGATTTGGATATATTTTTCTCTTGTTGGAACTACTTTATTCTCCATGAGGACGTCTATTCTAAAGTCCTCCATTTGGTTCCAAAGAGTTGAACTTTTCTCAATATCTTCAATTTCTTGAGATAAGGGAGTCTTAATACTTTGTATTTGACTTTGAATTACTTCAAATTCAGCCAACAACTTAATTGTTGAACATAGAAGATGAGACCCTTCTGATTTCAACCATGCAATCCACTCATCTACTACTCGGCCCTTGACTCCCACCTATTCAACCTTCTTGAGAGCTTTAGTATCTATTGAGGAACCTATAGCCTCGATTTCTTGGGAGGATTGTGTAACCTTAAGAAGAACACTGGTTAATTGCTCACACTGAAACAAAGAGTTGAAAGCAGTTTGATAATCCAACTTAACACTCTCATGTGTTTCCACTCCAAAATCTATAGTTTGCATGGTGTAGTCATCAGGTTGTATATTACCTTTATTCTTATCTGATGATGGTACCATGAACTCAACATATTTCCTCTTAGTAGTTGGATCTACTAATACTTGAGAAATAGTCTTCGGCTTTTTTGTACCTTTGGGTTTTGGGGGAACCAACTGTTCAAAATCAAACTCCTCTGGTGAAATTACTTGTTTCTTTCTCTTGGGTGCTACTATCTCCATCCAAGGTGGTAATTTTGGGTTGGCGGGTGGAGTGGTAGCCTCTTGTTGAGTATCAATTGGTATTTCAGAAGCAAACTGACTTGAACTCGCAGCAGTTGTGGATGTTGTTATTGATATGAAGGCTGAAGTATCCAGTGACATGCCAGCTGATGTAGTAAGAGTAATTTCTACTGACACCCCTTCAGTTATAGCCACAGATGGGAGAGTGGAAGGTACAGTGGTGATAATCTCAGTACTTACAAGAGGTGGAACTTTTGTTATGATCATTGCGGGAGGTAAATTCACTATCTGTTGCTCTACAAATGCCTACTGTTAGGGTTTCAAGCAGATCCAAAGCAAATATGAAATAACAATTATATGCAGATTTAAATACAAAAGATAAAGAAATAAAACAGGACACAGATAACACAGAGATTTAACGTGGTTCACCTAGAATGGGTTACATCCACCATACACAGCTGTCCAATCTTTCTTATTATCCAGCAAAAATAGTACATCAACCTTACAATGCCTTAAGCATCCCAGCCACTTATAACATGCATTTTTAGGGCAACAAACAAAGTCGAATTTTTTAGGGTTTTATTACAATGTCGGTTTTCATCAACGAAAAATGGCAAAAAAAAAATTTCTCGGGGGCTGCCACCCCCAAACCCCTGCCCGGGGCCCAGCCTGGCCCCGGACCCCGGTGAGGATATGTGCTGAGTGTACAGTACTTTTCTGATTAGTCACCACATTTCAACACCTACTCCATAGCTTCAGTAAAATCTAGCATCGAGGATTCAATAGTGGATGAAGGAATATCATCCAAACTAGAAAAAATTGATAATGTGAAAAAATGTCGAGCAGTCTCTGAGTGTGTTATTTCCATATCTAACTCCACATCATCCAATTCCTCATCTTCTTGATCTGAGTCAGATTTGACAAAATGGATAACCACCCCTGAATGGGTTGACACTTGTGAGGTAGCGGGGACATTACTCTCGTCATGATGTGTTTGTTCTTCAACCTGTGCTCCCTCTTGATGAGGAATTTCACCTTCTTCTGGTTTCTTTTCTTTCCCAGTCTCCTTAATAGACTGTTGCTTTCACTCTTTTATGGTTGTCTCTTGCATTGCTGAAGATGACTCACCTTTTTTAGAACCTTTGATTGTGAATTTGATTTTAGGTCCTTTTCCCTTAGATTGTGTTGCAGGGACTGAGGGTAGTGCTTGCTGATCTGCTTTGCCTTTGGTCCTCATTTTAGCCATAGTTGTTTTACCAATAGGGCCATCACTATTATCATCATCACCAAAACTAGCAGGAAGTTGTTTCATTCTAAGCCTCTTCTTCAACAACCATGCATTGGTATTTGCCAAAATAGGGGAAATTCTTTGAGTGATAGATTTACTCTCCTTTTTAGACCATTGTACTAGTGGCAGTGGAGAATCAACAATTTTTCACTCATAATAGACTGGGTCTACTATGTCATCAATATCTTCCATGGTCATTGGGATTTTAGCCAGATCCAGATTTTCAATCTGGTCTAAGGTAAGACAGTTGAAATCCATTCTCCTTATGTCTTCTTCATCCTGACAATCTACCTATACATCTTCAAACCTAAAAATATGGGTGTACTTTCTTTTGAGCTTATTCTTCATACCACAAAAATCAAAATTATTTCATGCTTTGAACCTCCTCATGGTATTCCATTGCATTTCCTCTTCCATGTTTTTAGCCTTGGGATTAGTCATAACTAAATACCAGCCAATACAGTCTGGGAACTTTAATCCAGTCTTATGTACTTGTGACTTCTTTTCGTGCACATAAATCAGTTGCCAACATAGCTCCATGGGTATAATTTTGTCAGATGGATATCTTGGAAAAATGAAAGGTTCTCCTGAGAAACATCCTATCTGGATGTAAGTGAATGTAGGGAACTGAAGAAAAACACATCCAAAATGAGAAACCTTGTTATATGTTGCCTCGGACAATCTCTTCTTCTGCAAGCCTTTATCAAACATACACTTCCATACAACAAAGAAAGCGTCATTGACTCTTCTGAAATGACTCCCTTGATTTTTGATCGTGAGTTGGTCATAATAATCCCAGACAGGTACCAACCTCCTCTCACCTTTTGTAGATAAACCTGGATGTTGCCTCATGGAAGCGGCTGCATATACAAGGTATGAGGTCATATAGAATTTGAGTGTTATTTTGAACTTCTTCAATTGTACACAAAGTGCATCACTGATCTACTCACCCCAATCTATCTTGGTAGCTCCTTTCCTGATTATATTCATATAATAACACATCCAGCTTTGAAAATAGTGAGAATATTTCAAACCCTTTACTCGTGCCAACATGGTGACCATATCATTGTATTCCTCATTGAAGTCACTTCTATGGAAATACTTTGGCCATCTTGAAGTGGTGGAATTTCTAGCAGTAGAGAGAAAAACTGTATTAATTACTTTCTTATATTTTACCTCATTTTTCTCAAAATATTCTTGAGCACTTTCTTGAGTAACGTTGGCCACTTCCTTGACTGGAGAACCCTTTAATACATTTTTAGAGAAAACACTGTCTAATGTCATAACCATATTTTTATCATCATCCTTTACATGTCTTGTATTTGGATCAAAATGATTTTCCACTACAAGTACAAAGTCTGGATCATGAGCTGCGACTGGGAAGGAAGCATATTTCTGTAGCTCTGATTTGATCAAATTTGTCAAGCGTGAAGGATTTTTCTCAAATCAATCAATTAACTGATGTATATTAACATATTAATCTGATTTGTCTTGAGAGGGTTTTCACATTTGTAAAGTACTTCATTCAACACTGAGGATTAGCTTCTTCGACAATCATCGTCATCATAAAACCAAATTTTATCAATTGGATCAAAAATTCGGAGTTAGAACGGACTTGGAAACAAAACTGTCAAAAACTAGTAGGTCAGGGAAAAAAGTCTGATCTGCACTTTAGGAGTCAAGTCTGATGTGCAAAGGAAAAACATCTTCCTTGCATATCAGACTTTAAAGTCTGATGTGCACGGGAAATTATAATGATTGACATGTCAGTTTTTAAAACCCGACATGTCAATTGGACAAACCCGACTTACATATCAAACTTTAAAGTCTGATATGTAAGATATAACCCTTCTCCTAACACATCAAGTTTTAAAACTTGACATATTAGCAAGAAGGATATTTCTTGCATATCGGACTTTAAAGTCCGATATGTAGGAAACATCTTCCTTCACCTGCATATCAGTTTTTAAACCCAATATGCAGATGAAGAAAAAGAGAGGAAGGAAAGATTGAGAGCAATTGGATCTCAAAATCCGATGCGCTCCAACCTCAAACATGGAAACCCCAAAAAAGGAAACGACGAAAATGAAGAATAGAGGATGCAAAACAAAAGGGAAAACTCGAAAATAAATAATAAAAAACCTACCTCAATCAAGGCGATCAATGAAAACCGATGAATCTGCAAGACAACCATGAGTGAAAATGGAGGAAAAGAGCAGGAGGGTGTGCAAGGAAGAAAGATTAGCAAACAAAATGAGGAATTAAAATGTAAAAATTAATAAATAACCCTCATTTTATCAATTAATGCTCTCATTAATTGATAAGCGCATCGTGCATGTCAAGCTTTAAATTCTGAAATGCAGGATAAAACCTCTTGCAAGTCGGACTTTAAACTTCGACATGCAAGCCATTATTATCAACCTGCACATCAGACTTTAAAATCTGATGTGTAGGGCAAAGACCCTATAGGTCAGACTTTAAAGTCAGATCTACATGAGAAGAACTATCTACAAGTCGGACTTTAAAGTTCGATCTGCAGGAGAAGAACTATCTGCGAGTCAGACTTTAAAGTCTGATATGTAGGGGAAGAACCAACACATTGTACATCAGACTTTAAAGTCTGATGCACAATTTTTTCAAAAGGGAAAACCTTGCAGGTTGGACTTTAAAGTCCGACCTACAGGCAAAACTGCAAAAATAAAAGAACTTTAAAAAAATAAAAACAAAAGGAGGTAACCGACGAAGTCAATCAACCTCTCCCAGAGGACGTGAGGTACGAAACGAACAAGTTTTGTAGGGTTGCCTCACAATTTTAGCCGTGCTGAAATTGAGGACAACAATTGTCAGTATAAACAATGAATTCTTTAGGTAAAAGATAGTGTAGCCATTTCTTCAAGGCTTGTACCATTGCATACAACTCTAAATCATATGTAGAATACTTCATTTTTGCATCATTGAGTTTCTCACTAAAGAAAGCCACCGGTATGCCCTCTTGACTCAAGACAACCCCCATGGTAAGATTACTAGCATCACACTCCAATTTTTTACCTCCCTTGTTTGTGTCTAGGATAGGTGCACATATATGACTGAATTTTTTTATGAACTTTTTGTAAAATATTGTTAATCCATGGAAACTCGTCACATCACCTTCTATCTTGTGTGTTGGCCATGACAAGATAGCCTCCACCTTTTCTAGATCCATCTTCAAATCCCCCTTGGAGATTACAAAACCAAGGTAGACAGGCTTCTCCTTCATGAAGACACTCTTCTCCATGTTGATCATCAACTTTTCATCATGCAACTTCTTCAAAACCAAGTTTAGGTTCTCCAAATTCTCCCCCTCTGTCCTACTAAACACAAGAATATCATCAAGATAAATAACAACAAATTTACCAATTAATTCCTTCAATACCACATTCATGAGGTGCATAAAGATGCTTGGAGAATTGAATAGCCCAAAAGGAATCACCATCCACTCATATAGACCTTCATTTGTCTTGAAGGTTTCCTTCCATTCATCTCCTTGCCTTATTCTGATTTGATTATACCCACTATTAAGATCAATTTTGGAGTAGTAGCAAGCCCCTCCCTAAAAGTTCATTAAATCTTCAATTCTAGGCATTGGAAACCTATATCTTATGGTAATCCTATTGATGGCCCTTTAATCAGTACATAGTCTTTATTTACCATCCTTTTTAGGTGCTAGGACTATTGGGATAGCACATGGACTGAGACTCTTTCTCACCAACCCCTTATCCAATAATTCTTGCACTTGCTTGGCAATATCCTCATTCTACGATGGAGTCATCTTATAGGCTGGTTTGTTTGGCAAAGTAGAACCTAGTATGAATTCAATCTGATGGCTTATGTCACTAATGGGTGGTAAAGTGTTAGGCATTTCCTCCACCATTATGCTCTTATACCTATCCAACAATTGTTGCACCTCCTTAGGAACTTATTCCTTACCATGAATAGGCATATTAGGAATTTTTGGTGCTTCAAAATCAGAGCATACCCAAGGGTTCCTTCTTCCTTTAGGATGTCTAGAAACTCTTATCCACTCACTAACATGACACTTGACCCAATGTTCTTGTCTACACCCTCATTGAGTAAAGGATCCATCTTGAATTTTCTCCCATGTTTGGTTATGAGAAAGGAGTTTGTTTTCCCATCACGTTGGGATTGTATATCATACTTCCATGGACATCCTAACAAAAGATGACAAGCATCCATGGGAATCACATCAAACAATATTATGTTCTTATACTTTACTATCTCAAAGTCTACCCAAGATTATTCATCTACTAAGACCTCCTACCCTTTATTTAGCCATGACACCTTATAAGGGTTAGCATGAGGTAATCTTTTCAACTTCAATTTGTCTACCATTTCTATGGAAACCAAATTTTCAGTAGAACCTTAATACACAATTACCTTACAAATCTTACCATAGGCCTTGCACATGGTTCTAAGTAATGTCTTTACTCTGAGGGGGTTCTTTCACTTGAGGCACCTTCAACATGGTTCTCCTCATCATCAAGATTTCTCCATCATGGGCTAGGGTTTCACTTCCAATTGGGGAACTGACACTTTGGCAATCTTCTTTTTGAATCAATTGATTCCTTCTCTCTCCTCCATGAGAGTTTGAGGCTTTCTTAGGACACTTGCTTGCAGTGTGCCCTACTTGGTTGCAATTGAAGCATCTTCCTGTGAAGACACTAGGACCTGTCCCTAGTCCACCAAATCTACCCCTTCCACTGGGTCTTCTTCCTCTAAAGCCTCCTCTTGAACCTGAGTCTCCACTTTGTTCTTGCTGGCTAGACTCACCTTGGGGTTTTTGAGATTGTTCTTTTCCCCCAAAATTTCCTTTTCCTCTATAATTCTTGCCTCCTCTTCTCCTACCGTGTTGTTCCCTTTTTCTTCTCAACTTATCTTCTGCTCTCAAAGCCATTTCAAATAATTCATCTACTATTTTATGATTATCAGACTCATCTCATCTTGAATGTTGAACTTGAGCCCATTCAAGTACCTAGCAACCTTCTCCTTTTCATCTTCATGGTGCCTTGCTCTCAAACTCAATTTGTGGAATTCCTCTATGTAGGAAGCCACAACCAAGTCCTTTTCCTTCAGTTTTTGTATTCTCCTATACAAATTCACTTCATAATCAGTAGGCATGAATTAGGCCTTGAGTTTAGACACCATCTTGTCCCAAGAATAAATCATACTCTTTCCAATCTTCACCCTTTCACCTTCAGTGTAGTTCCACCAGGTTAAGGCAACACCCTTTAGTTTGGTTTTTTCAAACTTCACCTTCTTCTCCTTAGCCACTCCCTTGTACTCAAAATAATTATTCAGGGAATCTATCCAATCTACAAGTTCCTAAGCATTCATCTTCCCACTAAAGGTAGGAATCTCCATCTTAGCCTCAAAAGAGTCTTTGCCTATTGTTTTGAGGGATTCAAGGAACAGTCTCTGATCAGCAGGTATCTCTTGCTCCTACCTTTGGGGTTCTTCTTCTTCATCCTCTTGTTTCCCTTCTTCAATAGTCTCCTCACTTGGCCCTTTTTCTTTCTTCAATGCCTTTAGTTTAGTCTTAAGTGCCTCCTTGACCCTGGTCTTGATCATCTCTTCCATCTCTTGGAATTTCTTAGCCATCTTTGCAGACATTTCCTTTGGAGGCATTATGCTAGCCTTTTCTTGGCTCTCTTATGATGATATACACCAAAATCTATCCTCCCAATGATTAGAATTGCTATGATACCAATATGATGCAGAACCCCAAGGAACAAAGGCTTCTCACACAAACTCAATCCACTAGACCCTCAACTAAGGTCTCAAAATTCACATGGATTTTTGGACAATTCTAACAACAACATAAAAGGACTCCTCTACACTCCCCTTTTCTCAATGGGACCCTACTATATCCATGAACAACTCATGGAGATACAACTTCTCACATCAAGACTATTCTTGACACCAACAGTCATGTAGCCACCTATGACTAACTTGTTTTATAACATATCCATTATTGAAAAATAGGTATGGACCCTATAGAACCTTTTTTCTAATACTAGGAACATTGATTACAACCAAAACAACACCCTTTAGTTTGTACAGATGCAACCAAGATGATTGCCCTCTACTAGACGCCTACTCCTAGTAGCCCTATTTTGAACTTTTGAGGTAGAACTCAAAAATACTCCTAATGATACCACATAATATTGACACTTTTTTATGCCTCCAATTATGATACAAAACTCTTCCAAAACTTATAACCCAACTCTTGCATTTACTGGGTCAAACGTTGTTGTTATAGGAGAGCTAAAAGGGCTTTTAGGCCACTTTTACAAAGAAACCACACTCCAAAGGTCTGATCCAATGAGAAAAATGGATGGAATAGTTCTTAACACATCCCAAAACATGAAATACATAGTCATATAGGGTCCAACAAACTACTTTTACCCCTGCACAATTTTTAGCAATCAAAACAGGCTAGTCACATGAGGATGCCTAGCCTAGGGCATGATCCCAAACTCCACCAGTTCAACGAACCACTTAGAAACTTAAAAAATATTAAATTAAATTGTCTCCCCTCCTATTACTCATATTTTGAGCCAATTTGGCCATATTAATGTGGGGTTAAGAAGACATTTCCTTAGAAACCCTGGTTTTGGAGGGTTTTCAGACTACCTATTACAAAACTGCAGATATCTCACTTATTACATAGTATTTTCCTACCAAATCAAATCCAAATGATCATCAACACATATTCATACTCAAATAAATGATTTATATTGCACATGGGGTTCGTACTATGGTTGTACAAAGCACTGTTACAATAGTTTTATGGAAATTTCTGAGTGTTTATTGAAATATAATCATAGTCTAACATCCAAAATTCATCATCGTCATTCTTCTCACCCTCCAAGGCTTTAAAAAAAGTTTCTCCAACCTCCTCAACTGACTAGAATTGAAATTTGAATTAGGTAGCCATTGGAGGGAGATTAGTTACAACTTGACAACAAATTGACAACAAAAGTTGTCATCCAACTTGACAACTGTGCACAAACTTCACAACTTATGACTTTTGCCTATGTAACTTATTAGGACACACCATAAAAATTGCAAATAGGCCACATAGAAGCCAAAATACATTTCTTTCCTCATTTAGGCATGTTGGATGTCATTTGACCATGGTTGACCAAATAGGTCCTATGGAGTTCACACTACAAAAAGGGCATCAAAGCCTTAAATGGCTAATCAAAACAACTCAAATGGTCTTGAAAGACCGTTTTACAAATAAAAAACATTCAATGGACCTAAAAACACTTCTAAGATCCTTCATTGCTCAAATGGTCTTCAAATCCTGCAAGGTGCTCCTGCACCATTGTTGACATTTGCATGAAGATTGCATTAATGAAATGTTATGTTGTCATTGATGTTAATTAACCAGTAATGATATTATAATGATATTGTTATAATATTGGTTTTCAACCAGTAGGAAAATATAGTAAAGGGAATTGCAACCAGTAAGTGTGTTTATGGAGGAAACTAGTATTGCTTATGAAATGGAGAGATGAACCGGTAAACCCTACCTAGTGATATGTTAAACCCTAACCGATGAAGTTTGGTGAATCGGTTATATTGGTTTATGATCTAATGGTGAGTGGTAATAATTATGACATGTATGCATGTAGTATGAGAAGAGTTTCAAATGGTTTTTGATGCAAAGAGATAACATTGTTTGTCTTGGGAATGAGCAAGTTCATTGCATGTAATGGAAACCATGTGATGAGTTACAATGTTTGATGAAGTGGTGATCAAGGAGTGGTCAAGGTTATCTTGAATGATGTGCAGTGATTGTTATGTAATCCAACGGTCATACTTGAACTGATTTGTTTGTAATATCTATGAGAGAATTAGTTTTGTGATGTGTTACCGACCTATTGTTTTGTTTATAAGGTTGATGAGTTGTTTTGTTGTAGTGTTGGCAATTTTGTAGTTGAGTAAGAGTGATTGGTTGCTGAACTAGGAGGTGTATCTGCAGTATGTGTAAAGGTAGATAGGAGCATGAAAAGGATTTGAACAAGCAAGTGTAGTGCTATTCAAACATATCAACAAACCCCTATTGTTTTATAACAATTACAACAGTCAAATCCCCTAACCGGGTAAGCTCTAACAAGCTTAGTGTTATCGAAATTCTCTAACCAGGTGGTCCATTAGCTTGGATTTCAAATCCTCTAACGAGGTTACTCCTAACATGGTATTGCTTCTAATAGGGCATTATAGTCAATCCCTTAACCGAGTGGTCCCTAATAGGATTTGTTTTTAACAGGTCTTTTTGAAAATATTTAACAGGTTAGGCTCCTAATAGGGTGAACTTTAGAAGTGTTCATAATACTTGTGGGTATTCATCCCCATCGTGGTTTTTCCCATTTGGGTTTTCCTGTCAAAATCATAGTGTCAAGTGGTGAATGCTTTTGTGGGTATGTTTGATATGATTAATTTGCTTAATAGCTAAATCCACTTAGATATGATATGATGACTGACAACAATCTGAGATGAGCTTTTACTTTCATTAGTAAAGTATTTAGATATTTTGGTTTAAAGGTTTTGAGAGTTTCAGAGTTGTTTTACTATTATTCTGTTATGATAGTTAACCAGTTTAACTTGTCAGTAATATTGCATTTGAAGTTCGGTGTTTTAACTATTTAGTTTAGAGTTTTCTTTGAGAGGTTGATTTTGAGTTTGGTGAAAGTCTATACAGTTTTTCTATCTACTGATTCACCCCCCCCCCCTCAGTAGTTGACCAAATCCTTATTGTAAGCCTAACAACTTGAGGTAAAGATCTTGAAGAACATGATGAAGAAGGTCCGAAGTTTAATAGAGAAAACTACAGGATATGGAGTGATAGAATGAAAACCTATATCAATAGTCTAGGAAGTCAATACTGGGAACATGTTGGTACTCAATATGTTGCACCTAGTGGGATTATGACTGATGATCAAAAGAAAGAGAAACAATGCAGATTATATTGATGTCCATGATCTGGAGACTACTTATGAGGTATGGAAGAAACTTGAAGAGATATATAACAGTGATGAGCATGTGACAATTGCCAAAGAAGAGAGTCTGAGAGGAAAATTTGATGACATGCAGATGGTTGAAGGTGAGAATATACAACAATATGGTCAGAGGATCAAAGAAATAGTTGGTGAGATCAAGAATGTTGGTGGTAAAGTGGAAGATGCCACAGTAGTTAGTAAGGTGTTGAGAACCCTTCTACCGGTCTACGTTATCTGAGTTGCAACCATTCAAGAGCTAAAGTCTATTGATAAAACTAAGGTACCCCTTGACTCCATCATTGATACGATTGCTGCATTTGAATTAAATGGTTATGATGGTAGTGTTCAGAAATCTGAATCTACATTTAGAGCTTCAGTTTCTAACCCATCTATGAGGAAAAGTAGAGATGTCAGTCACAATTATGAATCTAGATCCAGTAGAGAAGTTGATGATGAAGACATTCTGGTTGAGCTTGAAGCATTGTTGGCCAAGCGGTTTCCCAGAGGTACTGGTAAGTATAGAGGTAAATTACCTTTGAAATGCTTTGCATGTAACAAGATTGGACACATTGCAGCTAATTGTCCTAATGGTGACAATGAGCACAATCATGAGAAGTTTAATAAGTACAAAGGAAAAGGCAAACAAGATTGTCTCGTTGCAGTTGATGGTGGTATCACTAATGAGGAATCTAAGGGAGATGCTAATGAAGACATTGTTTTTGTAGCCATTAAAGAGGAGACATCTGATCAGAAGGCATTAGTTTCTTGCATGGATAATTCTAATAATTGGATCATTGATAGTGGTTGTTCACACCACATGACCAGTGACCGAAGTAAATTTCTTACTTTGAAGGAATTTGATGGAGGAGTTGTGAGATTTGAAAATGACTCACCCTACATGGTAAAAGGAAAGGGAACTATTTCTCTTAATGGAAAAAGAAGTCCAGATGATGTCTACTGAGTTGAAGGGTTAAAGCACAATCTTTTGAGTGTTGCACAACTCAATGACATAGGTAATCCATTTGAATTTAAGGATGGAATGTGCAAAATCTATGGGAGAAAAGGTGAACTAATCGCAACCGGCAAGTAGACTAAAGGTAACCTATTTCACCTGAATCCTAAAGTCAACAACTGTTTAATTTCTAAAATAGATGATAGTTGGCTTTGGAATAGAAGATTTTGTCATATAAATTTTGATAACATTTTCAAAGTGAGTACGTCCAAGTCAGTGAGAGGTCTGCCTCAGTTGGACAAACCGATTAATGCTCTATTTAAAGAATCTCAGTTGGGAAAGATGACATCCTCAACTTTTAAGAGAACATCTTTTTCAGTAGAACATTTATTAGATCTGGTTCATATAGATCTTTGTGGACCCATAAGGACTAAAATTATTCAAGGTGACAGATATTTTATGATCTTCATTGATGATTGCTCAAGAATGATGTGGGTCACATTCCTGAAGGATAGGTCAGAATCTTTTGGTAAGTTCAAGGCATTCAGAGCCTTAGCTGAAAAGGAGAGTGGTAAGAAAATAAAGTGTCTGAGGATTGATCAAGGTGGTGAATTCACTTCTAAGGAATTCACTAGATATTGTGAAGAAAATGGTATCCAAAGGAAGCTTTTTGCACCAAGGACACCACAATAGAATGGTATTGCAAAGAGGAACAACCGGTCAGTTGTTGAAGCTTCTAGAATAATGTTGATATCAGGAGGTGTAGAAAAAATTTTCTGGAGAGAAGCTATCAGCACAACTGTCTACACTATGAACCAGATACTAGTAAAAAGAGGTAAGGATAAAACTCCTTATGAATACTAGTATGGTAGATCACCTAATGTCAGTTATTTTAAGATATTTGGTAGTAAATGTTTTATTAAGAGAAGTGACTATGTTATCAAGTTTGAGGCTAAAAGTGATGAAGGCATATTTCTTGGTTACTCCACCAAGAGTAAGGCCTACAAATGTTACAACAACCGAACACAGTGAATCATTGAAAGTGCTGATGTTCGAGTGGATGAGTATCCGGAAGTCTCAGGGGAAACCAATATGGAGAAAAAGGAAGAAGATCCTTGCATTCTATTTTTGGAACCAAAACCGATGAAACCTGAAACTGGTAAAGAGAATGTTGTAGTACCAGTTCAATCAAAATGGGTCGATTCAAAAGAAGATGATGATAATGAAGAAGAAGAACCTGAAGATAATGATCATATTATTCCAAGGTATGTGAGACTCAATCATAATCCTGACCAGATTATTGGAGATAAGGATGTTGGAGTGTTAACTAGAAGAAGAATTAGAGAGAATTCTTGCATGATCTCCACTATTGATCCTAGAACTACTAAGGAAGCATTTGGCGATGACCACTAGATCAAAGCTATGGAGGATGAGCTTGATCAAATTGAGAAGAAGAATATGGTGAGACATTTGCACCAGTTGCTAGACTGGAAGGTGTCAAGACTTTACTTGCTTTTTCAGCACATAAGGGATTCAAAGTATATCAGATGGATGTGAAGTCAACATCTCTAAATGGAATACTGGAAGAATAAGTATACATTGAGTAGCCAAATGGTTATGCTTTGACTGATGCAAAGGATATGGTGTGTAAATTGCACAAGGTACTATATGGTTTGAAGCAAGCACCAAGAGCATGGTATGAAAGGTTACACTCACACCTGATGAAGATAGGTTTTCAGAGAACCGGTGAAGAAAACAACATATATCTCAAATCTAAAGGAGATATGATACTGGTTAGTGAAGTGTTTGTAAATGATATCATATTTGGAGGAAATGATAACATGAGTGATGACTTTGCAAATGAGATGAAAAATGAATTTGAAATGTCTCTAGTGGGAGAGATAAAATTCTTCATAGGTTTGCAAATTCAGCAGATGAAGAGTGGTATTTTTATCACACAGTCTAAGTATGTGAAAGAGGTATTAAAGACATTTGGAATGAGTGACTGTAAACTAGTTGGGACACCAATGGTTATAGGTTGTAAATTGTCTAAGGAGGATGAAGCCACATCTATTGATGAAAAGGAGTATAGGTCAATGATAGGGAAGTTGCATTATGTTGTTCATAGTAGACCGGATATTGCTCATGTTGTTGGTCTAGTTGCTAGATTTCAAAAGAGTCCAAAAGAAATACATTTGATAGCAACCAAGAGAATATTCATATATTTGAAAGGTACTATTGACTATGTTTTATGGTATCCATAAGCAGGTAACTTTGATTTGAAGTTTTATACGGATGTAGATTGGGCAGGTAATGTTGATGATAGGAAGAGCACAACCGGTGGTGCATTCTTTGTTGAAGGAAGACTTGTATCTTGGAGTAGAAAGAAGAAGAGTTGTATATCTTAGTCTACTATTGAAGCTGAGTATGTTGCAGCTTATATGAACTGTACCCAAGCTATTTGGATGAAACACATTCTAGAAGGATTCAAGCTGAAGTTTACATAATTGGTAAAGATCTTATGCGATAACACTAGTGCCATAAATATTTCAAAGAACCTGATGATGCATGCTAGAACGAAGCATATTGAATTGAATTATCATTTCTTGAGAAAAAAGTGCAGAGTAAAGATGTGATATTGGAGCATGTTTCTACCAAGGAGCAGCTTGCAGATATCTTTACTAAACCTCTGCCTAAGACCACTTTTGAGTATCTTAGAAGTCAGCTAGGGGTTGTACCCCTACATGAAGTCAATTGAGCATGATGTTGCATACATCAGTCCTGAAGCTACTGGTAGAATTTTATAGCAGGATTGGTGTAGGAGTGGAAGTTATTCCATAGGGGGAGCATCAAGTTGCAAGTTGATGATGCTGAACAGTGAAGTTTGATATTGCATGTTTTACTTTCACTTTGGCATTGTTGTTAAAGGGGGAGAAGAACTATAAGACTATGAGGATAATTGTATGATTGTGGTAAAATGTAAACCGAGATTCCTATACACATCACACAATCAAGGGTATTGATACTTGTATTGCCATCAATGCCAAAGGGGGAGATTGCATTAATGAAATGTTATGTTGTCATTGATGTCAATTAATTGGTAATGATGCTGTAATGATATTGTTATAATATTGTTTTGCAACCGGTAGGAAGAGATAGTAAACGGAACTACAACCGATAAGTGATTTTGTGGAGGAAATCGATATTGCTTATGAAATGGAGAGATGAACTGGTAAACCCTACCTATTGATATGCTAAACCCTAACTGATGAAGTTTGGTGAATCAGTTGTACTGGTTTATGATCTAATGATGAGAGGTAATAGTTATGACACATATGCATGTTGTATGAGAAGAGTTTCAAATGGTTTTTGGTGTGGAGAGATAACAATTTTTGTCTTGGGAATGAGCAAGTTCATTGCATGTAATGGAAACCATGTGATGAGTTACAGTGTTTGATGAAGCAGTGATCAAGGAGCGGTTGAGGTTACCTTGAATGATGTGCAATGATTTTTATGTAATCCAATGGTCATACTTAAACTGATTTGTTTGTAATCTCTATGAGATAATTAGGTTTGTGATGTGTTACCAACCTATTGTTTTGTTGTAGTGTTGGCAATTTTGTAGTTGAGAGTAAGAGTGATTGGTTGCCAAACTAGGAGGTGTATCTGTAGTGTGTGTAAAGGTAGATAGGAGCATGAAAAGGATCTGAACAAGGAAGTGTAGTGCTATTCAAACAGATCAACAAACCCTTGTTGTTTTCTAACAATTACAACAGTCAAATCCCCTAACCGGGTAAGCTCTAACAAGCTTTGTATTATCTAAATCCTCTAGCTAGGTGGTCCATTAGCTTGGATTTCAAATCCTCTACCGAGATTACTCCTAACAGGGTATTGCTTCTAATAGGGCATTATAATCAATCTCTTAATCGGGTGGGCCCTAACAGGATTTGTTCTTAATAGGACTTTTTGTAAAGCTTTAACAGGCTAGGCTCCTAACGGGGTGAACTTCATAAGAGTTCATAATACTTATGGGCATTCATCCCCACCTTGTTTTTTCTCATTTGGGTTTCCACATCAAAATCATTATGTCAAGTGGTGAATGTTTTTGTGGTTATGTTGGATATGATTAATTTGCTTAATAGCTAAATCCACTTAGATATGATATGACCATCGACAGCAATTTGAAACGAGCTTTTACTTTGGTCAGTAAAGTATTTAGATATTTTGGTTAAAAGGTTTTGAGAATTTTAGAGTTGTTTTACTGTTATTCTTTTATGATAGTTAACCAGTTTAACTTATCAGTAATATTGCATTTGATGTTCAGTGTTTTAACTAGTCGGTTTAGAGTTTGCTTTGAGAGGTTGATTTTGAGTTTGGTGAAAGTCTATACAGATTTTTATCTACTGATTCACCCCCCCCCCCTCTCTCAGTAGTTGACCGGATCCTTATTGATTCATAATACCATCAACCATAACCTCATAAAGATTATGAGTTCAAAAAATAACTAAAAAAGCAGCCTTCTAAAAACCCCCCCAAAATAGAAAAAGCTCTTTTTAAAGCCTTAGATGAAGAAATTGGCCTTGAAAATTTGATAGATCTAAGGTCCAACTCAGCTAGGTTATGTTGGAAATCCAAACAACTCCTCACAATACAACTCCACATCAAATTTCAGCCCAAATAGACAACTGAGTCAAAAGTGGTCACCCCAAAAGTCCCTACATCATTTTGCCAATCTAAAGGATATCAACATTTTAAAAGGAGTAGACAAAGTCAAAGAAAAACTTACCATATTCTACCACAAAGTGTTTGTGGAGCTTGAGACTCAAAGGACATCATCTAGGATAGAGATATAATAGATGGGTCATATCCCATCGACTAAATATATGTATACCAAAAGATATATGTAACAAAGTAAGTAGATGTAAGGAAATAAATGTATGGATATGTATGAAATAATAGATGAATAAGTATATATAGAGGACATAAATTATACTTTTATATGATGTAATGGGATATATAAGGATGAAATGAATGTACTTGGATCTTGAATAATAAGAATATACCAAAGTTCCATGTGTTATGTTATGTTATATGCTTATATGTTTAGTTAACTAGTTAATACTCTGATCTAATTAACTTTTTTCTTTATTTGCATAATTGAATTTGGGTTATAAATACAATTGGTAGAAACTACTTGAGACTCGGAACTTTGGTCTTTGTTCCCCATTATTCTTGCTAACATTGATGTGAGAAAATAATCTAAGAAATGAAACTACAAACAACTAACCTACTTCCTCAAGTTGAAAAGGCTCTTACTTTCCCACCTTGATAGATTATCTACAATGTATTTATAAAATACCCATTCCTAATCTACTCAATCAATCCACCAAAAATGTGGATCTACATCCTATTCTTGAAAATACATTTATTCAAACTCCCAACAAACTACTATTACTTCCTCTAATCTTAGTTGTCTTTCATCTCATCACATTTATATTAGTGATTTTCTATCATGAATTACTCACTCATTTTAAAATTTGAATTTCACTAGAAAATGAGGGATATATCACTACTTTATTGAGATTGCATTTTTTTTACTTTATCTTTTTTCTTTACCTTTTTTCTAGGAATTCTTATAGTGCTCCAACATGATTAATAATGAAGTTTATTTTGACAATTAAATATTAATTTTATTAAAAACTAAATTGATATTTCAAAAATTAGGTTTTTGAATTAATATTATAATTATTACTTTCTAGTATTTATTAAGATAATATATAGACAAAATTATGAAAAAAAATTATAATTTGTATATCTATATATTATATATCATTTGGACAAAAGGTTGGGAGGCTTAAATAATATTTCCCCTCACTTATGATTCTACGAATTATTGTGAAAGTTAAAAATCTAATAAATTAATTTATACTACCAAGCTAGATTTTTTAATTAAGAATGAATGTTACTTTCAAGTTTTTGATATTTTTAATTTTTTTTTTCTCTCAAAGAAAATATAAAAAAAATGATTAAAATAAAAAATAAATTCTTTTTTTTTATATATTTAAAATTTTAAAAAATATTGTCTAGTGATAAATCTTTATTATTGTTAAATATATAAAATAAAGTAATAACTATTAGAAGTAATTAGTTTTTGTCATTATATTTATTCATTATATTATCAAATTCTTATGTTAAGAATTATATATGTTTTAATGAATGTCCAAACTTTGCTAATAATTAAAATAACAAGATTAATTTTTTTTATGTAACTCACTCAATTATCATAATCTATAAGATATAGATTCATTCATGAGAACTTTTATAAATATTCTATATATAAATATGGATAAATTGTCAATGGGCCCTTGGTCTATTGGTGGAGTTGATTTGCTCCAAATGAGCCCACCAAGGATCAAGTCTTGCTGAGTGCAAGGCTTTGAAATCATAAGGGATGAGGGCAGGATCGTGCCTCAGACGAATTTGGCAGAATGGATACCCTTCAGTCCTTGGCTCTTAGTCGAAGAGGTTTAGCCTATTGATTCGTGTTGTCGTACTCGATATATATATATATAGCAATCATTCTTGACCACTTGCATATAGTAGAGGAAATGTAAAAGACAAGTAAAGTCTTCCATCTAATCAGCCCTATCACTTGAGATGAGCCCACCACACCTCCAAAAACAATATTAAATAGCCTTTCCATCTAATCAGCCCTATCACTTGAGATGAGCCCACCACACCTCCCAAAACAATATTAAATAGCATTTTGATCCTCACTTCTATAGAAACATACATGACCAAGCAAGATCAAATAAGTTTGAATACAAATGATATTACTAATATCATTCTAATTTTTTTTTAAGATACTTAGAAAATATAGAGAGACAAGAACAAAGACAATTTAAATAATTTTTTCCACCATCATTATAACCCATCAAACTTAAATTTTTGAAAACTAAAAATTTATTAAAATATGTAAACACGTTTTAAACATGCACCCTACACAAATTCAATTATATTTAAATGGCATGACTCCACATTTGATAGAGTCACAGATAGTAATGCATCACATAAAATATAGCAATACAAGTTTACAATAATGCTCGAATTTCACATACAATTATTGACAATAATGCTGCATTGACTACCCACGCAACAACCAAATCTCCAATCCCTTGATTTCTTCACTATCTATCTCCTCTCGCTATTATTATTATCATTATTTTGTATATATCTAAATTATCTCCTCTCGCTCAGGCATAATAAATACTATAGATAGGAGAAGATTAAGGTAAGTCTAGTAATAGATATCCATGCCCTACAGGAAAGGCATCCAACTGGAGTATTGGATATTAAATATGGTCAAATATGAATTTAGAATGTTAGAGAAGAGTTATAATAGCATTGATAGCATTGTTAGGTAGCATTGTTAGGTAAAACATCAATGCTATGTATATCATAATTGATAGGAGGATAATGGTAGATAGGGTAATGTCCATAGAAATCATGCCATGTCCAAAGGAACAAACAACTAAAATCTTAAGGGTCAAAGGGCAAGTGATAATTTAGGTCTATGTTCAAAAATGTATTTTTTCAGATCATTTGTAGGTTCAGATATTCTTACATTCGACATGTTGAGTAAGTGGAAAATATTTCTTGAGCTTAAATGGATATGAACATCTTACGAAACTTAAAATTGAAATGTCATGTTCATTTCAAATCTAAAGTATATCTTTGTTTTATTTCTTCTACCTTTCTCTTAACATTTGTCATTTGCCTTCTTACTCTATTAGGAATCTACCACTTTTTTCTTTCTTTTTGTTTTGTCTCCTCCTACTTTGAACACAAATTTGTCTTGTTGAATATTGACAACGTATCTATTCCTTCAAGGAGTTATAGCTCACAATCTTTTTCTACAAGAATTTTCAAGGCCTTTCATTTTCCCACATTTTCTTTTCCTTACTTTGCTAACCTTCAAGACTCGCCTTCAATTAGATTATTTTGCCTCTTGGACCAGTCCTTGCATGTGTCAACTAGCTACTTCCTATAGTTTACACCCTTTTGACAAATTCACTAAAGAATGTTTGGCACATATTTCCAATGAATTTTCTTCTTTTTAAAAATCTTCATTCATCTTAATTATTGTTCCATCTCACAGACTGTGTGAAAATGGTTTTCAGTTCAAAACATATTGTGGTTCTATAGCAATCTTTTTTAATTTATCTCAAAATTCACCTTGATATTTTTTTATTCCATCTTTTACCTTGTGAGGGTTGTGAACATCTTCATATTTGAAGTACTAGATTCTAACTCATGGATCCAATTTACCAATTCTTCTAGATTTAGGGCACTAGAGAAATATATAGGTTTTCTCTTAGTTCATATAGTAATCCTCATAAGATATCTTAATGAAAGGTTTTTTTATTTTATCCTAAGGTTTTTTTCACTTCTTTTTCCCTTTCTTCCATTTCAAATTCTTTATCACTACCATATTCTCCATCATTTTCTAGAATACCTCCATGATAAATAGCCAATGTAGCTATATCATTTTAGAGTTCAAGAAAAGATCACTCAAACATTTACTCCATCTTATTTATTATAGGAACTCTCC
Organism: Cryptomeria japonica; assembly: GCF_030272615.1. Taxonomy (NCBI): domain Eukaryota; kingdom Viridiplantae; phylum Streptophyta; class Pinopsida; order Cupressales; family Cupressaceae; genus Cryptomeria; species Cryptomeria japonica. Next base: position 640,986,743 of record NC_081407.1, on the reverse strand, counting down.
TTCAAGGGAAATCCCTTTGGTATTAATATCACTTGCACAATATATCTCTAATACCCAAACCTCACGATGAAAAAAGAAGCACACCTCTTTCCAATTGTCTCAAAAATAAAACAAGGTTTCTCACAACTATTTGTAGTTGTAGGATTTCTCCTCACACATGCAAAATCCCATAGAGCTCTCAACACACCCATAAACTAGCTTTGTTACCACTTGATAAGTTATAAACACTAAACACGCATATTTACATGGAAAAGCCTTGTAAATTTGGTGCAACCATGGTCTGGTGGGTCCTTAAAGAGAACTGACTAGATCATGCAGCAAGAGTAGCACAACAGAAGCAACAACAACACATAGAAATATTACAGAATCAGACATCCGCATCATCATATATTCATCATAGAACATCCGATAATCAACCGGTTACATGCAAGCTAACATGGTAGATTTCAATCCATCTACAACTCTCAGAATTATCCAGGTCTCTAATAATGAATATAGAACCTCATACTAATTGATATCCCTCTAATGACTATAGAAAACAATATATATATCCTCTGGAACACATCTGGATCGGCCACAAAAGATTAAATTAACCAAGGAAAATGAAATGTGTAAGACAGGTCGACCCCAAAACGTGAAGATCTCATCCGCCAAGAACAATCTGGAAGTGCAGACCACAAAGGAAGCTCAGCCAAGGGCCTAAGAATATCGAGTGTAGTGTCAAACTAATCCGCAATCCAAGAAATCTCTCCGAAAAAGATGAAATCTCCAGCTTAGATGATAAGATCAAAATTGCCCCGGAACCTAGAAACAGTTACTTTGGAAGGAACAACTCACCGAAAAAGAACTCAAATGAACTAGAAATCTAGAATAATGCACAATAACACGCCTAGAACCAGAAAATATGATCTGCAATGAAAGATAAACAACTACCAAAATACATTGAAAGAAACACATAAAACTGCTACATGAATTGAACAAGAACAAAACTAAGGAAATATTCTTGGTTGATGCAAGATTTCTCATAGACCGGGGATGCTCTTGCATCAGAAACCCCAAGTAGAAAGAGATGTTCCATGAGTGGCAACTCATGAACACCGAAAAGGATTTGGAATATAAACCCCATCCTCATTTTTTATCCAAACATCTTCCTTGTCTGCAAACCGCTTCCTTTCCTCTTTTGGAACCTTAGAAATATTCTCCAACTTCTAGTTCTCTTTATTATTCTTTCCTTGCTTCTTACCTTCACCGTGTCTCTGCTTACTGCTTCTCTCTTTACTTTGTAACTCATATTTATTTATGCCACAAGACTTCATCTGGTCTACCACCATAACCTCATGGCCATCTGGTTCCATCCTTCTATCAAACTTATCTACTAGATCCTTTTGCAAATCCATGCCACCAACTAGTGTAGCCTCTGCAACTGGCTTCTCATTACTGCAACTCTTCCCAAGACTCAAATTTCTCACTTCTTTCTCCTTCTCCCTCAATAAATTCAAAGTGAACTTCATCCCATCCTTCTCAATAGTGATCAGGTTTCTTCTACAATCATAAATAGCTCTTCTATCAAATTGTCAAGGTCTACCCAACAAAACATGACAAGAACTCATAGACAAAATGTCACATAAGACCTCATCTCTAAAAGGTCCAATATTAAAGTGCACTAAACACTACTCCTTCACTTCTATCTTTTGATCATCTTGTAACCAACTTACCTTGTAAGGATAAAGATGCTTAAGCCTTTGCAATCCAAGCTTCTTTGCCATCTCCTCAAATACCAAATTATCAGTACTTCCATTGTCCATAATAACCTTACAACACTTACCACCCGATTTGCATACAGTTTGGAAAAGACTCCTTCTCTCAGTAGGTCTAGTATCTTCACTGATCTGCTTCAATGCACATTCAGATTCAGTGACTGTAGCTTCCTGATCCTCATTTGCCACACAATTTCTTGCCACTCCTTGCTTGCACTCATGAGATCTATGTCCTATCTCTCCACACTTGAGACATTTGCTCGAAAATCCTCTGTTGCTACTGCCACTTCCTTTTCTCTCTATCTCTTGATCCAGTTCTTTATTCCACTTAGGTTTTGGTTCTTCATACACTTTCTACTTCTCTAAAGTGTCACTCATCTGCCCCTTATATCTCTCTTTTTCTCTATAGTTATTTTGTTGTCTTCTTTTCACTTTCTCCCCAACTTTCAAAGCATATTGGTAAGCCTCCTCAATTGTAGAAATCTTTAGCATACTTATCTCATATTGAATGTTAAATGCAAGTCCATTTATGTATCTAGCCACCCTCTCCCTATCCATCTCTCTATGTCCAGCTCTGATCATTACCTTGTAGAATTCCTCAGTATACTCTTTCACACTCATGTTTCTTTGCTTCAAGTTCTGAAACTTCTTGAACAATTCTAACTTATAGTCTCTCGGAATGAACTTGGCCTTCAATCTTGGAGCCATCTGTCTCCACCGGGTAATCTTAATTTCACCATTCTCCACTCTATCTCTCTGCAATTCTTTCCACCATAAGGCATCATGCCCTTTCAATTTAGTTTGTGCCAACTTAACCCTCTATGGGTCCTTAATATCCTCAAATTCAAAGTAGTCCTCCAACTCTCCAATCCAATCAATCAAATCCTCTGGATTTAGTGTCTCGAAAAAGTTTGAAATCTCTACTTAATGTATTTTACTTACTTGTGCCACCGCTCTCAGAAATATTTCCTCTCTTCCGTCTTCCAGTCCTTTAGCCTCTTCCACCTCAAGCTCTTCTCCAACTTCTTCATATTCATCCTTGGACTCTGGATTCCTCTACAAACCATCCAATGCATTCCAAATCTCATTCCTCATCTCATTCTTAAATCCTCCATCATCTACTCTACCCTCTGGGGGTTCATCCTTTTAGGTGGAATCTCCTCCTTTGCTCCAGCGCAACTGCCTCAACTCAGCAATCTGACAACAAGTTTCAATCGCCTCACACTCAATGATCTATTGAACACACTCGCAACCTACCTCCATGTGGCAATCTACTCACTCAAAGGGATGCCTCAAGGTTCGCAACCAACTCTGATACCACTTGATGCAACCATGGTCCAATGGGTCCTCAAAGAGAACTAACCATATCATGCAACAAGAGTAACACAACAGAAGAAAAACAACACATAGAAATATTACAGAACCAGACATCAACATCATCATATATTCATCATAGAACATCCAGTAATCAACCGGTTACATGCAGGATACAATGCCAGATTTCAATCCATCCAGAACTCTTAGAGTTATCCAAGTCTCTAATCATGAATCTAGAACCTCATACTAATCGATTCCCCCTAATGACTACAAAAAACAATAAGTATATCCTTTGAAACACATCCAGTTCGACCACAAAAGATTACATTAACCAAGGAAGGAAAATGAAATGTGTAAGATAGGTTGGCCCCAAAACATGAAGATCCCATCTGCCAAGAATAATCCGGAAGTGCGTACCACAAAGGAAGGTCGACCAAGGGCCTAAGAATATTGAGTGTAATGCCAAACTAATCCGCAATCCAAGAAATCACTCTAGAAAAGAAGAAATCTCCAACTTAGACAATAAGCTCAAAACTACTCCAAAACCTAGAAACAATTACTCCAGAAGGAACAACTCACCAAAAAAGAACCCAAATGAATTGGAAATCTGGAATAATGCACAATAAAATGCCTAGAACCCAAAAATCTAATCCACAACAAAAGCTAAATACCTACCAAAATACACTGAAAAAAACACAGAAAATTGTTGGGATCTGAGAAGACTGAGAGGGGGGGGGTGAATCGGTGTTCTATTGGGATCAATAATTTTTAACTTTCTAAACCATGCATGTATGTACCGATAAAAAAATAAGCATATAACAAGAAGCAAATAAACCATCCACATAAATAAACACCATAACACACAGAATTTATACGTGGAAAACCTCAACGAGGAAAAACTGCGGTGGGATTTGTGACTCACAATATCAGTTCACTGGCCATATGAAAATATATTACATAATACAGGGGCCTGCACTTGCAGGAAGGCATACTACCTAGAGCATACTACCCATCACTAAAGAGCCTTAATGACTACAATCTTTCTGCCAAAGTAAATTACTGAAAATAAACTCAAGAGTGCGTCTGCTATGCTAGATAGAGTTTTGGTTCTGGTTCTTCTCTGTACTGGTTCACAAACTTGAACTATTATCGGTATTACTTCTCCTCCAAGAAGGATTTACTAGCTATCTATAGATCATTGCATGATACAATGTTCGCATACAAAAATGATCTCCATACATATATTTCACATCTCACAGTTCTGCTATATGTCTATCTCTATACTACCATCTGTACACCCTTTAAATTGACCTAGCAGACTGACTTATATACCTAATACATATGATATGCCTTATGTCGGCTTACAATGCATTTACAAAGAATATTCAATGTCAGCCTCAACAATAATTACAAAATGATTTACTAAAATAAATATTTTTTGATGTCGGCTTCCTTGAAGTACTGATGTTGGGTGTTGGTGCCAGTGTAGCCTTGAATGCTTCCAATGTTGGTATCTATTGGTAGATGCCTCCTAGTGTTGGTTTGTGACTTCCATCAAGTCTTGTTGCCTTCTATCTGATCTTGTTGCCATCAATGACAACAAAATGAATCCAATGAGTGTCAATTGCCAACAAAAACTGCTACATGAACTGAACAAGAACAAAACTAAGGAAATATTTTTGGTTGATGCAAGATTTCTCATAGACCGGGGATGCTCCTGCATCAAAATTTATACCAAGAAAAAAAGGCAAAGATCTTTTGTATTATATTTCTTAAGAATTTTTATAATTACAACAATCATTAAATGATGTCCAAAAAACATGACACTTCATAGTATATGACATTCAAGCTGTAGAGTTCAAAAATAGAAAGTATGACTCAGGCAACTACATGTAGAACAAATGTCAAAATGCTAAAAATAGAGTCCCAAAAGAAATTTGGATTCACTAGAGAACATCTTTGATCTTTTAGTGGGGGCATAGCCAACCCCCTACAACCCCCAACTTTCAATTCTTCAACTAACTACATTGGGTGCAAACATCAAACACTGCCATGGTACCCCAGAGCTTTCATATGAGATTATCTGCTTAGTTTTGGTGAAAATTGTGAGTATGGCACACAGATTATAGATTCACCAAGGGATCACCCTCTCGGGTCTTGCAGAGCCCATAGTATAGAAGGATTAGCAGAATCCTTGTCATATGTTGGCCCAATTTCTTAAGGATATTGATAGTTGGAGTTGGCTTCTCCATAAATAATCTGAAGAATCATCTTGGTTTTTGCCTCTTGCAGTGTAAACCCCTGTTTTGGGGAACCAACAAAAATGGCGACTCTATTTTGGGAGTAATGCATAATTGCAATCAGTTGTGTCATCCATTTGGGAAATTGTGTTGATTTTGTATCGCATTTCAGTGATTTGACGGTTGAGCCCGTATTTTTGTGTTTCTGGTTCATGTTCTCTATTGTAAAAGGTGTTCTACATTTTTGTGAGAAAAGACATTCTTATTTTTTAATAACGTTCACAAATCTCTTTCAAAGATTATTAAATACTATTTTATTTGGTGTCCCAAAGTAATTTGGGTGGTGGCTCTAAAGTCTATGCACCAGTGCATATATATTTTTGAAGATTTCTAACAATTCTTTGAAAAATTCTGTCACTATGAGTAAATCTAAGAATACCATAGGTTACATGAAGCTACATCCTGAAGAAATATTGGAAGAGCTTCCTGGAGCTCCACAGAGGAGTGGAGTAAGAAGAAACGCAAAAAAAGGCCCTACTCCCTCATCATGGAAACCAAAGCATAAGAATGCAAGTAAGTCATCTTTGCATCCTATTCCTAAAATCCATAAAACTTCTTCTAAGAATTCTGATTCAAACAACTTAGGATTCTTTGACTCTTTATTTAACACACCTATACAAGAAGTACAACAACAAAATAAAGATGTTACTTGGGTTCAATATTCAAAAAAGAGAAGAGGTCGGAGTAGAAGTAGAAGTCATCAAAGTAGTACTATTGGTGTACCTACTCCTCTTGGCCTCACAACCGAATTTCCTTATAATATTGAGTCAACTTAGAAACAAGGAGATGCAAACCTAATAGACTTAGGTGGTACTTTGGATCTGAAATAACTCTGCCAGATCCTAAAGAGGTTTTTGGAGACATAGACACACTAAAAAAGGAACTCCAAGAACAAATGGATCTAAGAAAGAGAAAGGAAAAAGAGAAGGAATCTGAGGTAAATATTGTTGTGGTTGAGAGGGATAGTTTAATGAGGCAATTGGCTACACTCAAAGCTTTGAATCAAGAAAAATGTAAGCCGAATGTTGAGGGTCTTGTTTTAAGAGAAGTCTTAGATAGGAAGTCTAAACATGTTATGAAAGAAAAGTCTAAAATCCAGGTTGATAGCCAAAGGTTAGTAGATCATAGTCATCCAAGTACTTAGATCCCCAAATCAGATCAGGATAAAGGAAAGCAAAAGGTATCCGGTGTTAAAATAAATTATCAAAAATCTTCAACTATCCCAGATCTAAGTCATGGATTGTCTCAAGATGACATTGAATTGGAAAAGGCTAGGATAGAGAGTGAAACTCTTGCAAAAGAGTTAAAAAGAATTGAGATGGAAGATTCAATAGCAGAAATGAAGAGAAAAATTAATTTCCTTAAATTTTCATCATTAAATAATGCTTCATTCGTTGTTGGCCCATCTAATACTCAAGTTGTTACTAGTTTGGTCCCTACAACCACACAAAATGTCAATGCAAGTGTTCCTACCCAAAGTGTTCAAGGTACTTAGAGTATTGGAGTTGCAGTCACTAGGAAAGAGGGTCAAACAACCACTCAAAATAGTAGTTAGACCCAAGCTTCTAAAGTGCCTATTGGAGTTATTGCTAGGGCTAACATTGGAACAAAAACTATTGGAACTAGTGCTACAACCAATGTTGTAGGACAAGCTATTGATGGATAGTTCTAGAGAAGACCTATCCATTTAGAAAGGTATAGGCAATTGTGTTTTGATAGGATACCAGGACATCCTAACATAGTCCCAAATGAATTGAGGGACAAGATAAATAAGTTTGCAAGAAATAATGCTATCACCGATGAAGAACATTTGAGAGCTTTCATAGATAAGTTAAATGAATATGAAGTAGAACATGAGGATATTGTCATGAAATGTTTTGTACAATCTCTTATTGAAGATGCTAGGGATTGGTATAGAGGATTGCCAACTGCAAGCATCAATTCCTGGGAATAATTTGAAAGAAGTTTCAAGGAGAAGTATGGAGACAAAACTAATGCAAGTTTTATGTTGAATGAATTTAACAATATAAAGAAGTTACCAAATGAAGTTGTCACTGATTTCAATATTAGATTTCAAAAGGCTATGCATAAATTATTTCAGGTTCTAAGGTTAGATGACAATGTTTGTCTAACTACATATGTAAATGCATTTGATGCAAAAAAGACATATATCCTTAGGGATAAAGATCCTCAAAATCCGAGAGATGCATTTAGGATAGCCATAAATGTTGAAGGAAATAGGAGAGCTTCAAGTAAGACTGGGAGAAGAGAAGATCCTAGATTCTCCAAAAGTGCAAAAGATAAGATGGAGAAGCCTTTGGGATCAAAACCAAAAGAAGAAGACAAATGGGACAAGTTGGTTAACACCTTGAAGGATCTCAAATTAACTATTGCAAAGAATGACAAGGGTGATGTACCAGAAAAGCAATAGTTTAATAAATTCAATAGACCTCCAAGGCTGTAAGATTATCCTTACAACACAAATTGGAAGGATGCAAAGCCAGTTCACCAGCAACAAAAGAATAAGCAGGAGAAACAAACTCCTAATCCATTACAAAAACATAGAGTGAATGTTGTTGAGGATACACCATGGTGTGTTGCTTGTCAATCACCTCATTCACCTAAGTATTGTGTTGTTGCACAATTTTATTTCTTCCAAGGATGAGACACAAGAAGAAGAAGAAGAAGAAGAAGAAGAAGAAACTTTTGAGGATGACAATGTTGATTGTCTCATGAATACTTCTTACCTAGGAGGAGCAGAATACTTTTCTGATACTAAGACTCAGGACTTTGATATAGATCATCAGAGGCAAAGGAATGAATCATACCACCAACAAGTTTTTTCTGATGATGATTTATGTTTTGATGATCAAATGTGTAATGTTGAACAATGAGAAGATGGTGTGTCCTTGAGAAGACCTTCAAATCAAGAGATTGCTAGAATAACAACTGCTATGGTAGCTCAACTTAAAAGTAATTACCAATTGAGAAACAAAACAATTGATGAAGAACAAGGCATGCCTTCTATCCTATTTATCAAAGAACTGAAAACTAAAAGTAAGGAGATCAAAGAAGACAAACCAAAGAAGGATGCAATCAAGGTCAAGGAGGTCAAGAAAAAAGAGTGGGCTAAGAAGGTTGTTATTATAAAGCCCAATGAGGACACTGCTTCACCCAAAGTGAAGACAAAGATAGTTGCAAAGTCTATTGCACCTATTGGAGAGAACTTGAAGCAGAAACAAAACATTGAAAGCAACAAGCTGAAGAAACATGAAGAGAAATCATGTATGTCCCTTGAATTGCCAGATTACACACTTGTTGATATGATTCAGTTGCTTTCTCAAATTACAGTCAAAGTTCCTTTATAAGAAATGTTAAGAATGGATGAACATAAGGAGAAATCTATGGCCTGGGTCAAGGGAGTTTCTTCTCTTACTAAGATGGAACACAAGAGTGTTTTTCATAATGTAAAGGAACATGTTAATGCGAGTGAGACAAAGGATAAAGAGCTAGAGGGAATGGTTTCTCATATTCCCCAAATGTATCTTTAGGATACAATAGATGAGAGTTTGGAGAATGTGGCTCCCTTCTTTTTGAGTGTTATCATAAATGGAGGGGTGCTAAAAAATTGTATGACTAATTTTGGAGCCTCAAATAATGTCATGCCAGTGAGAATAATGCAAGCTATGGGTTTAAATGTAGATACCCCTCAGGGAAGATGTTGTGCTATGGATTCAAGAGAGGTACCTGCGATAGCCTTTCTTGAGAAGGAGTTAACCATGAGTGTCTTAGTTGTAGACATCCCACCTCATTATGGGATGATGTTGTCAATAAAGTGGAGTTCTTCCATGGGGGGAAGTTTGCAATGTGATTTATCTTATGCAACCTTTTGTATTGATGGTAAGAATGTAAAAATTGAAAGAGATTCAAGGGTGCCATATATGATGGTGCATGAAAAAGACTCTGATGAAGACATGACATGTTTTGTAGACACATACATCAATGCATCCAGGATTGAGGACTCCCTAAGAGAAGAGAGAGAACAACTTGCACCATTGGAAAAAGAAGTAGAGGAGTCATCAAGTGATGATAACTTATGGACAATGTATTTTGATGGAGCTAGCTCTAAGGAAGGCTCTGGTGCAATTGTATTATTCATCTTACCTAATAGAAAAACTTTTAAGTTTTCTTTTATTCTGTCTTTTACATGCACAAATAATGTGGCATAATATGAGGCATTATTACTAAGTTTGAGATTAGCTGAAAAATATGGGATAAAGAGTCTCAAATTCATTAGAGATTCTGACTTAGTCTATTGGAATTTGCATGAAGATTGCATTAATGATATGTTATGTTTTCATTGATGTGAATTAATCGGTAACAATATTGTTGATATTGTCTTGTAACTAGTAGGAAGAACTTTGTGGAGGACATTGTAAACCGGTATGTTAGTTTGTGAGTTGAACCGGTAACCAGTATAAAAGGTTAAACCCCATCTATGCAATATAATTGGTAAACCCTACTAGTTGTTTTTTTGTTAAACCCTAACCGATTAAGGTTGTTGAATTGGTTATGTTGGTTTATGATCTAATGCTGAGCAGTAATGATGATGACACATGTAATCATTGTATGAAGACAAGTTCAAATTGTTTTGATGCATTTTTATCTAGGGAATGAGAAAAGTTTATTGCATCTAATGTAAAGCATGTGATGAGTTACTGAGTTCGATGAAGTGGTGATCAAGGAGCGGTTGGAGTTTTCTTGATTAATGTGTACAGATTGCTATGTAAATCCAACCGTCATACTTGAACCAATTTGTTTATAATCTTTATGAGAGAATTAGGTTTTTGTTGTGTTACCGACCTAATTGATTTGTTATAAGGTTGATGAAGTTGTTTTTTAAAAGGTATTGGCAGAAATCAGTTGAGTGTGTGGTTGCTGAACTGGATAATGAATCTGTAGTTTGAGTAAACGTAGATAGAACTTAAAAAAGGATTTGATCAAGCAAGTGTAGTGCTATTCAAACAAATCAGGCAAAATCTAGTTGTTTTATAACAATCACAACAAAACTGAAATCCCCTAACTGGGTTAGCTCTAACAAGCTTGGTTACTTCTTAAATCCTCTAGCAAAGTGATCCATTAGCTTGGATTCTCAAATCCTCTACCGAGGTTACTCCTAACAGGGTACTTTCTTCTAGCAAGGCATTTGTAGTCAATCCCTTAACCAGGTGATTCTTAATAGGACTTTTGTAAAAGTTTTAACAGGTTTGGCTCCTAACAAGGCGAACTTCAGAAGAGTTCAGATAGGTATCTTGTGAGTCTCATCTCACTGTGGTTTTTCCCATTTGGGTTTCCACGTCAAAATATTTGTGTCATGTGGTGAATGTTTTTGTGGTTATGATCTTATGATTGATTTGATTAACTACTTAACTATTCTGATAAGGCATGATAACCAGAAGCATTGAGAAATTAAGTTTGTTGACATATAATAAAGCATTTGGATGTTCACAAGTTTAATGTTTTTTACTGTTAAGTTGCTATAATAATCAACCGGTTTTTCTTATAAGATTTTATCTTGACAGAGATATTTTATTGATAAGTTTTACTTTGTGTGATTGAGATTGAGATTGGGAAATTTTGTATCAGTTTTTCAATTTACTGATTCACCCCCCTCTCAGTAATCTACCATATACTTATTCTTTCATCATACCATCAATTGGTATCAGAGCATCTGAGGTCCTCTAAGATCTAAGTCTAACAACTTGAGCAAAATATCTTGTAGATCATGATGAAGAAGAAAGGTCCAAAGTTTAACTAAGAGAACTATAGGATATGGAGCGACAAAATGAAAATTTACATCAAGAGTTTGGGAAGTTAGTATTGGGAATGTAGTACCCCTCCTCATTTGAACTTATTAGACTCATATTTTATTATTGTTTACTTTTAGTGGATACATTACTATGATGTGTTATTCAGACTTATATGACATTATTTCATGCTTTATCTGGATATGAGATGCATAATTTATTTGTAGTATTTCAGTACTTGTGATTTATGGCATTTTATGGATTATTTCTATGTACTGACACTTTATTTTATCTATGCAATGTGAAATTATATGTTGCATGTCTGCAAGTGTATTGGATGCAAGGGGACGATTTTCCTTCACTCACTCCGGTGAGATAGGGAACGTCACGATTTTTCTTCATTGGTGTGCATGCCATGTTTTCTATATTGTATATATGCATGTGTGGTTCGGTGATGCAGGATATTGCAGGTACAAGTACTGGGTAGGTATGGGGTATCGTCTCCACCTGGCTTCACAAATCTGAGCATGCCTTATATTTGTCCGATGGAAGTGAAGGAGGTAGCAGTTGACCCTATTTTACCCAGTTACACTCTTGTGAGTGTCATCAGTTGGTCATCCTGTCAGTTTGTTCGGCCTTCGTATTTTGTCGTTTGACCTTTTTATGAGTCTTTGCTTGGGGTTTGCTTAGTTTGTGCATTTAGTGGATTCAATTAATTAATTAAATTTATGGAGTTATCTCATAGTTGGTATTTTTGGAATTATGTATTTTATGCATTGAGATTTTAAATTTAATTAATTAAAAGGAATTATTAAATTAGATTGCAAGTTGCATTGTATTCAAATTATATCTTATTTAAATTTTAGTGAAAAATAAATTAGATTAATTTCATTTATTGTTTCCTAGAATTTTAAATAAATAAATGAATAAAAAAATAAATTAGAATTAAAGTATTGCTTTATTTTCTTTGTTTAGAAATTAATTAATTTGCATGAGAAAAGAAAAGAAAAAAAATATTTTTTTCTTATTGCATGTTAATTTATCCCTTTGTTAGGAATTAGAAAAGAAAATAAAATTGCTTTTAATTATTAAAATTAAATATTAGGATTTTTGGGAAAAAGATATGCAACCTAAAGTTTTAAGTTAAAAAGAATAGATCTTTCTCTTTTTGGGTACACAAGAAGGAGGCAGAGATTTTGGAAGCAATATTTTGTTAAAGAAGAAATTATCAGAGGATTGCAGGAAGAGGGATTGGCTTGGAAAACCGGTACAGGACTAAGCTCTTCCACATGAATCTTCCAGGAAAGTTATACAGACAGGGTGGCCTCTTCTGGTTGTTTTTTAAAGAAAACATTTTATTTCTTCCCTCTTTCTAAATGATGTGTGTTAAAATATTTGTCAAATCCAAAACCTCTTTCTGGTTATTTCATGATTTTGGCTAAAATCCATTCCTGAGATTAATTTTAGTTTATGGAAAGAAGTTATTTCCTAGATGTTTATAGATTAAAATTTTGAGAAATTTGGGAAAAGTTATTCTGGCAAATTTTGCCAAGATGTTTTACGGTGTATGAAAATTGCAAATTTTGGTAGAAAATGGGATTTACTAGAGAAAATATTCCCTCTTGTTTGGTATTGGTTTCGATATTTTGTTATGGTTGTTCTGTCAATATTTGTACATCTCTGTGTAATTATTTAGTTACTTTGGTAATGAATTTAATTTTAATTAAATTTTATGGGGAAATTGTTTTATTTTATTATTTTGGAGAAAATTTGTATTAATTAGATTCCCTAGAAATAAATTTTATTGGAAATAAAATTTAATATTTTTAGGTTATTGAAGTTTAAAAAAAAAAATTATAAAAAAAATATATATATTTATATATTGTGTGGGAGAAAAAGTGACACTAAGCAAACATGCCCTAATCTCACTTTCAACCACACACTTGTGGAATACGAAAGAGCCTAGAGGTATCACACAATTGGCTACTTCTTTTTGTGGAAGAGAGAGCCACGGGATACCTATTAGGATTTCTATTCCTTTGTTGAAATTGGAAGATCAAATGATGCAAGTTCAATCCCTAACCCCAAAGTGCAAGTATGAACTAATAACAAGATTGCAGAATTGAACTTTAAACAATGGAAAGCTGTAAACACAAGGACAAGACAAGAATGCAAATGCGTACCCGGAGTTAAAATCTGACTGAAAATGTTCGGGACGGGGGCGCGGGCGCCACTATCCTGATTCTGCCCCTGAAACTGCTCCGAAAACTGTTGTTTTTGCACTCTGGAAAAGTTGTCAAAAATGCTAAAAATGATGTCTGTCAGGAGGACCAGGGCGCCCAGCGCCCCTGTCCCAGGGACCAGGGTGCCTAGCGCCCCTGTCCTGGCAGGACCAGGGCGCCCCACGCCCCTGTCCTGGTCTTCTGCTCTGAAACTTGGTGTGTGGTCCCCCCTCCGTCTGCTTCTTTTAGATCTGCAACTTGCGGCGTCGTCTGAATCCTGAAACCTGCACTTATATCTGAAAAGGTGTTTTGGGTGGCTATATAGGGTTTTGCCTTAGTCAAACCCCCGCTTCGGTGATTTCCACCTCCACGAATAGCCAAGTTGTATTGTAAAATGTATTGTGTGTGCAAGGTCCTAAGATGCAAGAAAGCAAACTAGAGCAACCTAGAAAGTAAACCCTAATTGCTTGTAAATGATAATGTAAATGTTCTAAATCAAGATGCAAAGTGATCTAAAGCATGAATAAAGGATATATTGAAGCTTATGCAAAGACATGAAAACAACATGAAATCATACCCAACCCTTAAGGGAGGAGTACAAGCCAATCTTCAGTCGGTAATCTCCTATTGTTCTTCAATGTCTCCCAAGCCCTAAATGGATGAAATTGATGAATGCTTGATGGATGGATGTTGAATGTTATTGAAGTCTTCAAAGATCTGCTCTTTCGTTGCATAGAAGGTCCTCGAAAGCCAAAATTCCGATCCTTTCAAATGAAGAAAGAGAGCTCTTATATATGAAACCCTAGGTCTTAATTTCGACTTTTGGCCGACCTAGAGATTGAATATCCCGCCAATTTCTTGGGGTTAAGCTTTATTTTATGATTGGATCGCACTCCTAAAATTTTGGGAAAAATGTCTGGGACCATGTTGCACTCCGAGCGCCATGGTCCTGACAACTTTTCACCAAATTTTCAGGACTGTCGGATATGATGATTTTAGAGAGAATCCCGAAGTTACAGGTGATTTTGAGATGTTTTGACCCCCGAAATCAAGCCCCCAAGTTCAAAATAGGACCTAATTAGGGTTTTTGATTAAATGATGTATTGGAGGAACAAAATGAAAGGGGCACACTTTAATGAAAGGGCCCAACTTTATGATATGGGAGATGATAAAATAGGACCTTAGACCTAATTAATTTAATTAATTAAGTGCTAAAGGGGAAATGCAATGTAAAATGCAAAATGCGCCAAGGCGGGTGCTAAACTAGGTGTGAAATTGTACCACCCTAGCAAGTGCGTACAATTTACGACGCTACATTTAACCCCCACTTTAGCGGTCATATGAACACTACGTGCATATGCAAGCTAAAGTACAGAAAAGTAAATATTATTTGAAAAAGGATATATCCATAAGTCTGTCGAACGAAGCCCCCAGCGGTATCTGCAGTACACAGTTAGGAACCGCACCCTACAAAACACACGTTAGATCACAAAATCACCTAATGCTTACTAAGGAAGGTGATGAAAATTCGAGGGTAGCTATATGCCCCCCCTGTTTCGGCTTGCTAATTTTAGTGAGTTGAAACAGGGTATCATGTTTACCACTTCGAATTGTTAAAGAATATTGATGACAAATGCTCACAAGAAGATTTGATATGAGATCAAAAACTAATGGAGAATCATTTGGTAAGAAAGAGGACAAAATCTCAATTCCAACGCAACAAAGAGTGTGAGGATTTGAGAGTTCTCTAACACAAGATGAGGGATGTAAATGGAAACAAAATGCAAAGAGAAGAAAAGAAAGGAAAAAAAGCATGAATACACACATTGGTGATCCATGAGAAGAATAGTGAGAGAGAAAAACACAGACTTCTCACCCCTAGATCTTGTCTAGGTGATCCATGGGAAGAGGGACATGGAAAACTAGCCCCTAGAGTCTATCTAGGTGATCCATGTAAGGGAGGAGAGTGAGAAAGTCTAGCCTTATGCCGCTAGTTCCACTCCACCTCATGCATGTGTGTGTAAGGGAGGTTAGAAGCATCTCATAGGAGTCTATGCCCGAGTATGCTACAACCTGTATATGTATAGTACAAAAGCGTGACATCTTGCTCTAAGAGTCTGTGCCCTGGTTCCGAGAATAATCACCTTGCATAAAAGAAAAATGGAGACATCTCACTCTAAGAGTCTGTGCTCTGGTTTCGAGAATGACCCATTGCTCAAAAAGTGTAATGTTTATGTCATAAGCAAAGTAGAACAAGGATACCTACCTTCATCACAAAAGAGGATACCCCAAAAATGCAACAATTTCATAGATCCAAGCAAGAGAGTTTTGCACTCTTTAAGCAAGGATAAGATAGTTGAAAAGGGATATCTTGTAGTATGTGTAAAGGAGATCCTTAGAGGAGAAGAGATCTTTGTATAAAAGACACCTATCCTCGAGAGGAACTGTCTTAGACAAATATAACATCTTCTAGAATAAGACAAAGAAGAGAATAAGAATGCAATACTTCCTTCTTTTGCGAGGTGAAAGTGATTCTTAATGAAGGATGATGCTCTTTTTAACCCAATTGGGAGAGTGAATTCATTGTGGATGTATTTTACCAAGTGCAAAAGAGGTTGTAGTCAAGGACTTACACCTCTTGTAAGAGAGAACCCTTGAACAAACAACAACAAATGCGTACAAGGCATAACATCAAGTAATAAAGTCCACACCATCCACAAAATAGGAAAAAGTGGATCCTTAGATAAAAATAAGGAAAGATCATTGCCTCCCAAGGATAAGGACAATGAGAAGGACTTACACAATCTTCTAGGGAGAGATTTGGACATAAGCAAAAGAAGAGATGTATGAAATCATTCTTGTCCCCATAGGAACAAGAAAATTAGGCTATTATGTTGCTTCAAAAAATATGATTGCACTTGAAATTGTACCATCATGAATGACAATGAGCCCCCAATAAATGAGCTACCAATGTCACATAATGATGAGCAACATAATAGCCATTAATGTTATTTAAAGACATGATAGACTAAATGAGGTATTTGAATATGACATGTTAAATGCTCAACTATAAGTGAGATCAAAAACATGTATAAAATGATAGAAATTGAAGAAGAAAAGTCACATGAAATCTTAGAGGAGGGATGAGTGTAATTTATTAGAGCCTTATCCCTGGAGGAAAGGGCTTTATGATGAATAGGAGATAAAGATTCATAAGTGGATTTAGAAATTTGAGGGGATTCATAAAGAGATTTGTTCATTGCCAAGATTTCCTTATGAGGGGAATGAGAGTTGATAGAAGTAGAAGATGATTTAGTTGAAGTGAGATCATCATCACTACTAAATATAGCATTCACATTAAGAGATGGTCTTTTAGATGCTTTGGTACGTTTGCAGGGATTATAGCCGAGTCCAAAGGCATAATTATGAAAATTAGTCTCTAGAGGAACTTTTATCCCTTGTTCATGAGCGCCACAACCATTTCCATGATACCCATGCTTAGCAAAAATGCAAAAACCACGACCATAACAATCAGCCATTTCAGAAAGAGAAGGTGGTTTTTCATAAGACAAAGAATCAAACTCTTCATAATTAGAGGTGTGAGGAGAAGAAGTTTGAGAAGCGGCCACAAAATTATTGCTCATAGGTTCAAGTAAGACTGATTGATCTCTAGTTTCTTCCTTCTTCTTACCTTTAAGATCTCTAGGAGGAACCCTATACTCACCTACAAAGGTGGGATTAAAATCAAGAGATCCCCAATCGTCTTCTGCGAGAACCTTCTCAGGATCAAAAGCCTTTTCATGTGTATATTCAAGTCGAGAAGGATCTTCTTCAGGAGCTTCAGACTCATCAAAAGAATTTTGATTATCAGAGGGTAATGATTCATCCATAGGTATCTTGTTTAACGAGTCATCACTAGAAGAGGAAGGCTTAGAAGAACTCCCTTTGGAAGTAGATGTTTGCAAACAGGCTTGAAAATTAGTATCACCTATCAAGGTATATGTCTTATTGTTATAAATAAATTTAACTTGTCTATGCAATGTAGAGGGGACAGCTTGCATACCATGAATCCAAGGTCTCCCTAATAACAAGTTGTATGTTAGATTTCCTGACATAACATGGATAGGAGTAGGCAAAGTTACGGGTCCCACTGTGATGGGTAAGGTGATAATACCTAATGAAGACTTAGCCACATTATCAAAGCCTCGAATGGGATGAGAGTCAGGCTCAATAAGGGATGTATCCACATTCATCTTATGCAATAGATTAATGCTACACACATTAAGGCCAGAGCCATTATCTACCAGTGTTCGTCTTATAGCAGTGTCATTTATGATAACCACAATCATCAAGGGATCATATTGTTGTTGAATTTCACTAGTAGGCAACTCATCTTGGGTAAACACAATTTGAGCTTTAGGATTCATCACAGAGTTAACCAAAGACACTATATTACTAGATGTATTAGGTGGAGGAACATTCAAATCTTTCAAGGCATCTTGTAACATTCCATGATGAGCGAAAGAAGTTTGGATCAAATCCCAAAGGGATATCTTAGCAGGGGTAGCTTTAAGTTGTTCTATGAGATCATATTCCTTACCAAGCATTTGTGAAATACGAGGAGCTTGAGGAAGGATAGGTTGGGAAGGAGGAAGTGAAGTTGGGATAACTGGAGGAGGATTAGGTTGCCTATTGTTTCTAGTATTATAAGTATGGGCAACCGCATGATAACTCTCTCTAGTCAATTGCTTAGCATACTCATAAGGGCTCTTAGAGGAATAACCTCCTTGCACAGTAATAACCGGTTTCTTAGGAGTGCAAAAAGAATCATTAGCATAACCACCTTGAACCACTAAGATAGGCTTATTTAAAGGTTGCGAATTTTGAGAAGGACAAGCACCTTGGACAGTGAAGAGAGGTTTGTTAGGTGTTTCATTCACATGTATCAAATTGATTGAGGATGGTTTAGAGGAATGAACAAAAGTGTTGGAAGAATTATTGATAGTCTTCTCTTGCACTAAAATCTAATCACGGATCAAATCAATTTTAGGAGAGAGACAAGGGATAGGCATTGATGTTCTAGTAGGAAGAGTAATACTAGGAAAGGTCATATCATCCTCTATCATCAAAGGATCTACATGGGGAATAAACTCTCTAGGAGAAGGATCAACACTACTCTCTAAAGTCTCACTTTTGAGAGGGAGATCTTTGAAAGAGATGTTAACCATCTTGCTTTGAACTAGGGTATCCTTATGAGTAGAACCAAGTTGAGGAGAGGGAGATGCTTTATTTTTAGAGGGAGAATAATTGAGATTCAAGGAAGGTGAGAAACTCTCAAGGGAGTTTTTAATCTTGATTTCATCCCCTTTGGCTAGGGTTCTCTCACAGGGTAGAGAATAATCAACACCTTCTTCTAATGGTTCATCCCAAATAGTGAAGTTGTTGAAAGGAATGTTTGAAGCATTGTCAATTTTGGGAGAGGAGATAACATTGTTTATTAATTCCTCATCCTTAGGAGGGAGAGCATCAATAGATGTGTTAAACTCATCCTCTTTCCTCAAAATATGTTCAATATGATCTTTAGGGGAGAGAGAATTAAGGAAATTGCTTATTATTTCATCTTCTTTCTCTAAGGGATGCTTATGAGTAAAACAAACTTTAGGAGAAGGGTAAGCATTTATCATTAATTCATCATCTCTAGTGGGAATTTTGTTGGAAAAGGAAAGGCCATCACTAGGAAATGTAGGGATAATGTCATCTTCTTGCACAAAAGGATCCTCATGAAGGGAGTGTTTTTTAGGAGACACAAAGGCATCAAGGGCATCATTCAACAAAGCATGATCATATCTATTAAAAGGATTATCTTTTGATTCAAAAGGAGATATCTCTTCATAGAGGGGATCATTGAAAACAACCATGTTACTAGATTTAGTGGAAGAGCTGATAAGAATGTACCCTTGAGAGGAATCATTCGACTTATCTTTCTCATCACAACGAAATGGCATAGTAACAATGTTTATGAGTTCTTGGTAAAATGAAGGTTTGGTATATTTAGGTTTCAAAAATTCATCTAAAGCTTCATCTAACTCATAATCATCACAAATATGAACATCTTGCAAATAAAAATCTGACATTTTGAAATTGCATAAAATTTTAAACACACAATGCAAAGAAAAACACTTTTTTTTTTTCTTTTTAATGAAAATGAAATGAAAACACACTAAATCTAGATCTAACAAATGCAATGCAAGAGGAAGCAATTATAGATTCACGTCAGGTTCACCAAAATGTGTAGGAGAAAAAGTGACACTAAGCAAACATGCCCTAATCTCACTTTCAACCACACACTTGTGGAATACGAAAGAGCCTAGAGGTATCACACAATTGGCTACTTCTTCTTGTGGAAGAGAGAGCCACGGGCTACCTATTAGTATTTCTATTCCTTTGTTGAAATTGGAAGATCAAATGATGCAAGTTCAATCCCTAACCCCAAAGTGCAAGTATGAACTAATAACAAGATTGCAGAATTGAACTTTAAACAATGGAAAGTTGTAAACACAAGGACAAGACAAGAATGCAAATGCGTACCCAGAGTTAAAATCTGACTGAAAATGTTCGGGACGGGGGCGCGGGCGCCATTGTCCTGATTCTGCCCCTGAAACTGCTCCAAAAACTGCTGTTTTTGCACTCTAGAAAAGTTGTCAAAAATGCTGAAAATGCTGTCTGTCAGGAGGACCAGGGCACCCAGCGCCCCTGTCCCAGGGACCAGGACGCCTAGCGCCCCTGTCCTAGCAGGACCAGGGCACCCCACGCCCCTGTCCTGGTCTTCTGCTCTGAAACTTGGTGTGTGGTCCCGTCTCCGTCTGCTTCTTTCGGATCTGCAACTTGCGGCGTCGTTCGAATCCTGAAACCTGCACTTATATCTGAAAAGGTGTTTTGGGCGGCTATATAGGGTTTTACCTTAGTCAAACCCCCGCTTCGGTGATTTCCACCTCCACGAATAGCCAAGTTGTATTGTAAAATGTATTGTGTGTGCAGACCTAGTGTGTGTGCAAGGTCCTAAGATGCAAGAAAGCAAACTAGAGCAACCTAGAAAGTAAACCCTAATTGCTTGTAAATGATAATGTAAATGCTCTAAATCAAGATGCAAAGTGATCTAAAGCATGAATAAAGGATATATTGAAGCTTATGCAAAGACATGAAAACAACATGAAATCATACCCAACCCTTAAGGGAGGAGTACAAGCCAATCTTCAGTCGGTAATCTCCTATTGTTCTTCAATGTCTCCCAAGCCCTAAATGAATGAAATTGATGAATTCTTGATGGATGGATGTTGAATGTTATTGAAGTCTTCAAAGATCTGCTCTTTCGCTGCATAGAAGGTCCTTGAAAGCCAAAATTCCGATCCTTTCAAATGAAGAAAGAGAGCTCTTATATATGAAACCCTAGGTCTTAATTTCGACTTTTGGCCGACCTAGAGATTGAATATCCTGCCAATTTCTTGGGGTTAAGCTTTATTTTATGATTGGATCGCGCTCCTAAAATTTTGAGAAAAATGTCCGGGACCATGTTGCACTCCGGGCGCCATGGTCCCGACAACTTTTCACCAAATTTTCAGGACTGTCGGATATGATGATTTTAGAGAGAATCCCGAAGTTACAGGTGATTTTGAGATGTTTTGACCCCCGAAATCAAGCCCCCAAGTTCAAAATAGGACCTAATTAGGGTTTTTGATTAAATGATGTATTGGAGGAACAAAATGAAAGGGGCACACTTTAATGAAAGGGCCCAACTTTATGATATGGGAGATGATAAAATAGGACCTTAGACCTAATTAATTTAATTAATTAAGTGCTAAAGGGGAAATGCAATGCAAAATGCAAAATGCGCCAAGGCGGGTGCTAAACTAGGTGTGAAATTGTACCACCCTAGCAAGTGCGTACAATTTACGACGCTACATATATATATAAATTTCAGTAGTTGCTACCAACGAAAGTACCCGCTACTGTGCGGTAGCAATGAGTCAATATGGGTTTCTTTTCCCTGGGATTTATTTTGTATTGCAGAATATGGTACAATTAGGTTCCGTGCCCAATGTTATATAATTCGGTTTTATCTAATTTTTAATATATATATATATATATATATATATATATATATATATATATATATATATGTATATATATATATATATATATATATATATATATATATATATATATTTATAGTATTTTCTGTGGTTTTAATTATGTTATTGGAAATGAAAGATATTTCAAAATTATATATTCTTTTTATTATATATTTTAATGTGATATAATTCTATTATATTATTATATATAATTTTTAAATTGGAATTTAATTTGGATTATTGATACAATCGAATCGGGTTTTTTTGTAAATTAATCATGAACATATAATTGGGGGGTTAATTTTTATGTGATTTTATTTAACCTTATTGGACAAATGACAACATTGATTTCCTTGTATTAATATAGTTGTATTTTCCTATTTTATGGAAAATCTTTAATTGCAAGTATTTTATGCTTTTGGCTATTTAAAGAAAAGATTGCTTGTATTAGGATCTTGTGTAAATGGTATTTGTAGTCAAGCTTAATTTCGTTGTAATTCTAGTTGAGTTGTCATTATGTCATATGTTGTTATACCCCCTTGGTTAGGTGTTGTTGTATAACCCTGTTGATTTGATCCATTGTGTGTTTTATTCCATATGGTTAATCCTGGGTTAGTGATTGTGTATCCTTCACCTATGGTTTATTAGGATTAGATATGGTTGTCCGTTTCACCATAGAGTTCTTGTAGAGAGACCTTTCCTCTTAGTGTCCTATGAGAGAGAGTGGTTTTCGAGCGTGGGTCGTGCTCGAAGTGGATTGCAGGATAACCCTTCGAAAGTCAGTTAAGAAGTGATAACCTAATAATTGATTAGGGGGTGGGTAGATTAAATATTAATTAAGATAATATGCCTCGCACATGGTTGAGTGCTTGTATAGGCTCAGGATGTGGTGAGAAGGCCTGGAATAGCAAACCTGTCACCTTGTCTTCACGAAAGGATTGGTAGGGTCCGCATGAGGCTTAGATGGAGCCGGAGGTTCGGGAGAGGTTACCAGGATAACCCAGGATGGGGGCCGAGACCTATGGAGGCCTACGAGGGTAACCACCTTAAGCCATGCAATGACACTCTCTCCTTAGAGTCACTAGTGGTTGTGAGTTGAGTCACATGGATGTTTGCAGAGTCGTGTAGTTCTGTCGTACTTGTCTTATTTTGCTTGCTTGAGGGTCTTCTACTATCTCCTAGCATGGTGGGGTGGTTCCATTTCGGGATCACATGGTCAGGTGGTAGTGCCACTTCCCATCAGATGTTCTGGATTGTATCTTCAGGTGAGGAAAGGCTTCATTGGTGTTTCTTGCTTCATGGTTCATGTACCAGCTCTTGTTCATGACCATTGTTCAATTGAGACCTTGTGGTCATTGTATCAAACTTTTATGTAACCTTGATATTGTAACTTTTGGACTCTGTGGTATTTTTGGAAGCCATGTATTTATGGATATTGTAATATTATATCGGTGGAATGTATGTTAATTCAGTTGCTTTGATCTTTTGTATAAATGGTTTATCGATAAATAAATGCATTGGGATTCTTTAATTCTTTCATTATGGAATTTAGATGTATGTGTAGGTTTATTCTCAAGCATTTAATTTACCTAATTAAATGGACAATTGGATAAACCATGGTGTTAATATAATCTGCGAATTAATCTTTGTTGATAACCCTTAGGAAATTATGTGTTAGAATTCTGTTGTATTATTATATGTGCAATTGTTATAATTAATGCACTTAATCATTAAAAAAAAATATTTCACCCTTTAGTTGCCTAGTTGTGTTGTGTTCCTAGCAGGGCATTACATCTGGTATAAGAGCTCATGTTTCAACACTGGGTACTTTGGGTTTGTAGTGAGCCCATTCAACTTGACCTTTTTGCTTAGGTCTTAATGTTTGTGTTTCCCTTGTTTTATTATTGCCTAGATCTAAACCGTTTTCTATTTTACAGTGCTAGGACATGGCTAGGAAGGCTAGGGGAGGTGGCCAATAGAGTTGGCTACAGGTGTCCATGTTTCTGTAGATGCCTTTATTCCCAGTTGTGAGTTGGACCTAGGAGCCATAATTACCTCAGTTGACCTTCGAGTCATTCCTTTGGGTTCTTATGGAGTTGTGTTGGGAATGGATTGGCTTTCATCTCATAGTGCTCACATAGGCTGTCGCAAGAAGACAGTGGAGTCTTTAGATGACCTTGGCGGGGAAGTGGAGATTGTTGGAGTTCAGAGACCAATATCCCTACGTATGATTTCCACTATGAAACTTAAGTGGTGCATGCGCAGAGGGTGTCATCTTTTTGCTGTTACTCTTGAGGATGTGGATGAGTCAGAGAGTTGAGAAATCACTCTTGATGGTCACCCTATTCTTCAAGAGTATGCTGATGTGTTTTCATTGGATATTCCTGGTATGCCTCTGAAGGGAGACATAGACTTTCACAATGATTTGGTTCTTAGTGCAGAACCTATTTCGAGAGATCCATATTGGATGACTACTCAGGAGTTGAGTGAGTTGAAATTGCAGATAGAGGAATTGTTGGCCAAGGGATTCATTTGTCCTAGCGTTTCCCCTTGGGGTGCAACTGTTATCTTCGTTAAGAAGATAGATGGTTCTCTTCGGTTATGCATTGATTACTGATAGCTGAATAAGGTAACCATCTGAATTTGATATCCATTGCCTCATATAGATGATCTTTTTTATCAGATTAAGGGAGCCAAGGTGTTCTCTAAGATTAACTTGAAATCTGGATACCATCAGTTGCGCATTCAAGATGCAGATATTCATAAGACAATGTTTCATACTCGTTATGATCACTATGAGTTCACAGTGGTGTCATTTGGGTTGACAAACGCGCCTTCAGTTTTCATGAGCCTCATGAATGGGGTTTTTCGTACCTACCTAGATCATTTTGTCATTGTATTCTTGGATGACATCCTGATTTATTTTAGAACTATGGAAGAGCATGAGGGTCACTTACGTCTGGTATAGAAGTGCTCGAGGGAGAATCAACTTTATGCCAATTTGGCAAAGTGTGACTTCTTCCAGTCTGAGGTGAACTCTCTTGGTCATGTGGTTTTGGGAGAAGGTATATCTGTGGATCCTTCAAAGATCCAAGCCATTGTTGATTGGCCAGCACTGACCAATATTTCAGAAGTTAGGAGATTTATGGGTTTGGCCGGATATTACCGTCACTTTGTTCAGGGCTTTTCCTGGATAGGACACCTGATTACTTCTCTTCAAAGGAAAGGGAAGAAGTTTGTTTGGTCAGAGTAGTGTGAGGCACCTTTTCAAACCTTGAAGGAACTCCTTGTCAGTGCTCCGATTTTGGCAGTTCCTGATCCATCTAGAGATTTTATGGTATGCACAAATGCCTCTTTGGAAGGTATAGGTGCAGTGCTTATGCAGTATGGACATGTGGTTGCTTATGAGTCTCACAAACTCAAGAACCATGAGTTGAACTATCCAGTTTACAATTTAGAGTTGGCAGCTATAGTTCATGCTTTGGTTAGATGGCGACATTTCCTATTAGGGCGTCGGTTTGAGCTACATAGTGAGCACCATAGTTTGTTGTATATATACATGCAGCCGAACTTGAATGCTCAACAATGAAGATAGATGGAATTCCTCTGCGAGTATGATTTTGAGGTTTGTTATATTCAGGGGAAAGAGAACATAGTGGCAGATGCTTTGAGTCGTAGACGGCATGAAGTTTCAACATTGTCCCTTGGAGTAGACTTGAGAGAGAATTCTTGGAGTTCTTCCTCAGGATACCTGGTATGAGGATGTTAGAGCTGTGATAGAGTCCGAAAGGCCTTTAGAGGGTAGATTTTCTGGATATAACCTTGAGGCAGATGGACTTCTTCGTCACCTTGGATGGATCTATGTACCTCCTTTGGAGGGTCTTCGCATTTTGATAATGACTGAGGCCCATCGTGCACCTTATTCAGCACATCCAAGTGTCAAGAAGATGCATGCAGATCTTAGACAGATTTATCATTGGGCTGGTATGAAATGCGACATTGTTGATTTTGTGTCGAAGTGTTTAGAGTGTCAATGGGTGAAGGAAGAGCATCAACACCTGACAGGGCTTTTACAACCTAATTTGGTACCAGATTGGAAATGGGATATCATTTCCATGGATTTCATTGTTGGGTTTCCTGTCTCTTCGCATCGTCACGATGCCATCATGGTCATATTTGATATATTGACAAAGGTTGCTCACTTTGTTCCTATTCGAGCTTCCTATACAGCAACAGTGGTGGCACGAGTCTTCTTGGAAGATGTGGTGAGATTGCATGGGATTCCGAGGCGGATCATCTTTGATAGAGATCCTGTCTTTACCTCAACATTGTGGACCTTACTTCAGCTTGCTTTGGGGACTCAGTTGAACTTTAGTTCAGCTTATCACCCAGAGACAGATGGTTAGACCGAGCGAGTGAATTAGGTTTTGGAGAATATGCTTTGCATGTATGTTATGGACCAGCAGTCGCGTTGGGAGGATTATATCTATCTAGTGGAGTTTGCTTATAATAATGGATATCATAGATCCATAGGTATGTCCCCCTTTCAGGCATTGTATGCTCGCCCTTTCCACACTCTTTTGAGTTGGGATCGGCTAGAGGACAGGGTGCTTATAGGACCAGATATTCTTCTAGAGATGGAGCAGTAAGTTGAGCAAATTCGTGAGCATTTGGTAGTTGCATAGGATAGGCAGAAGAAGTATGCAGATCCTCATAGGATAGATCGTCAATTTTCTATTGGCAATCATGTGTTCTTGAGAGTGCGTCCACGTAAGAGTCTAATCCGTTATGGAAAGGGTTCTAAGTTGGCGCCTCAGTTTGTTGGCCCTTTTGAGATCCTTGAGAGGATTGGACCTGTTGCCTATTATCTTGCCTTGCCACCGAGTCTATTCTGCATCCTCGATGTCTTTCATGTTTCAGTTCTTTGACCTTATCATCCTGATGTGACACATGTTCTTGATTGGAACTCTTTGCAGGTCGAGGACGGGCAACTTTCCATGGATCCCGTGCACATTCTTCAGCGTTGGGATTTGATCCTCAGGGGTCGCACCATCAACCAGGTAAGGGTCCTATGGGACCCAAATGATGAGACCTTGATGACTTGGGAGGATGCAGCGAAGATGAGAGAGTTGTATTCTTATTTTTTTTAGGCTTCCAGGAGTAAGCCTAGTTTTGGGGGGGAGAATGTAGTACCCCTCCTCGTTTGAAGTTATTAGACTCATATTTTATTATTGTTTACTTTCAGTGGATACATTACTATGATGTGTTATTCAGACTTATATGACATTATTTCATGCTTTATTTGGATATGAGATGCATAATTTATTTGCAGTATTTCAGTACTTGTGATTTATGGCATTTTATGGATTATTGCTTTGTACTACCACTTTATTTTATCTATGCAATGTGAAATTATATGTTGCATGTCTGTGAGTGTATTGGATGCAAGGGGGTGATTTTCCTTCACTCACTCTGGTGAGACATGGAACATCGTGATTCTCCTTCATCGGTGTGCATGCCATGTTTTCTATATTGTATATATGCATGTGTGGTTCGGTGATGCAGGATATTGCAGGTACAAGTACCGAGTAGGTACGGGGTATCATCTCCACCTGGCTTCACAGGTTTGAGTGTGCCTTATATCTGTCCAATGGAAGTGGAGGAGGTAGTAGTTGACCCTATTTTACCTAGTTACACTATTGTGAGTGTCGTCAGTTGGTCGTCCTGTCAGTTTGTTTGGCCTTCGTATTTTGTCGTTTGACCTTTTTATGAGTCTTTACTTGGGGTTTTCTCAGTTTGTGTGTTTAGTGGATTTAATTAATTAATTAAATTTATGGAGTTATCTCATAGTTGGTATTTTTGGAATTATGTATTTTATGCATTGAGATTTTAAATTTAATTAATTAAAAGAAATTATTAAATTAGATTGCAAGTTGCATTGTATTCGAATTATATCTTATTTAAATTTTAGTGAAAAATAAATTAGATTAATTTCATTCATTGTTTCCTAGAATTTTAAATAAATAAAAGAATAAATAAATAAATAAATGAATAAAAAAATAAATTAGAATTAAAGTATTGCTTTATTTTCTTTGTTTAGAAAATTAATTAATTTGCATGAGAAAAGAAAAGAAAAAAAATGATTTTTGCTTATTGCATGTTAATTTATCCCTTTGTTAGGAATTAGAAAAGAAAATAAAATTGCTTTTAATTACTAAAATTAAATATTAGGGTTTTTGGGAAAAAGATATGCAACCTAAAATTTTAGGTTAAAAATAATAGATCTTTCTCTTTTTGGGCACACAAGAAGGAGGCGGAGATTTTGGAAGCAATATTTTGTTAAAGAAGAAATTATCAGAGGATTGCTGGAAGAGGGATTGGCTTGGAAAACCTGTACAGGATTGAGCTCTTCCACGTGGATCTTCCAGGAAAGCTATATAGGTTGGGTGGCCTCTTCTGGTTGTTTTTTAAAGAAAACATTTTATTTCTTCCCTCTTTCTGAATGATGTGTGTTAAAATATTTGTCAAATCCAAAACCCCTTTTTGTTTATTTCATGATTTTGGCTAAAATCCATTCCTGAGATTAATTTTAGTTTATGGAAAGAAGTTATTTCCTAGGTGTTTATAGATTAAAATCTTGAGAAATTTGGGAAAAGTTATTCTGGCAAATTTTGCCAAGATGTTTTACGGTGCATGAAAATTGCAAATTTGGGTAGAAAATGGGATTTACCAGAGAAAATATTTCCTCTTGTTTGGTATCAGTTTCGATATTTTGCTATGGTTGTTCTATCAATATTTGTACATCTCTGTGTAATTATTTAGTTACTTTGGTAATGAATTTAATTTTAATTAAATTTATTGGGTTATTAAAAGTTATGGGGAAATTGTTTTATTTTATTATTTTGGAGAAAATCTGTATTAGTTAGATTCCCTTGAAATAAATTTTATTGGAAATAAAATTTAATATTTTTAGGTTATTGAAGTTTAAAAAAAAAATATATAAAAAAAATTATATATATATAAAAAAATTTCGGTAGTTGCTACTGACAGTAGTACAGCTACCGGTGGTAGCACTTGCTACCGTAAGGTAGCATGTACTACCTATGATAGTACCTGCTACCATGCGATAACAGTGAGTCAATATGGGGTTTTTTCCCTAGGTTTTATTTTGTATTCCAGAATATGGTACAATCGGGTTCCGTGCCCAGTGTTATATAATTCGGTTTTATCTAATTTTTAATATGTTAAAATAATAATAATATTATATATATATATATATATAGTATTTTCTATGGTTTTAATTATGTTATTGGAAATGAAAGATATTTCAAAATTATATCTTCTTTTTATTATATATTTTAATGTGGTATAATTATATAATATTATATTCGAAGAATATATATATTTATGTAACTATATTATATTATTATATATAATTTTTAAATTGGAATTTAATTTAGATTATTGATACAATCGAATCGAGTTTATTTATAAATTAATCATGAACATATAATTAGGGGGTTAATTTTTATGTGATTTTATTTAACCTTATTGGACAAATGACAATATTGATTTCCTTGTATTAATATAGTTGTATTTTCTTATTTTCTGGAAAATCTTTAATTGCAAGTATTTTATGCTTTTGGTTGTTTAAAGAAAAGATTGCCTATATTAGGATCTTGTTTAAATGGTATTTGCAATCAAGCTTAATTTCATTGTAATTCTAGTTGAGTTGCCATTATGTCATATGTTATTATACCCCCTTTGTTAGGTGTTGTTGTATAACCCTGTTGATATGAGCCATCGTGTGTTTTATTCCATATGGTTAATCCTGGGTTAGTGATTGTGTATCCTTCACCTATGGTTTATCAAGATTAGATATGGCTGTCCATTTCGCAATAGAGTTCTCGTAGAGAGACATTTCCTGTTAGTGTCCTATGAGAGAGAGTGGCTTTCGAGCAAGGGTCGTGCCCGAAGCGGATGGCAGGATAACCCTTCAAAAGTCAGTTAAGAAGTGATAACCTAATAATTGATTAGGGGGTGGGTAGATTAAATATTAATTAAGATAATATGCCTCGCACATGGTTGAGTGCTTGTATAGGCTCAGGATGTGGTGAGAAGACCTGGAATTGCAAACTTGTCATCTTGTCTTCACGAAAGGATTGGTAGGGTCCGCAAGAGGCTTAGATGGAGTCGAAGGTTTGGGAGAGGTTATCAGGATAATCCAGGATGGGGGTCGAGACCTATGGAGGCCTACCAGGGTAACCACCTTAAGCCATACGATGACACTCTCTCCTTAGAGTCACTAGTGGTTATGAGTTGAGTCACATGGATGTTTGCGGAGTCATGTAGTTCTATCGTACTTGTCTTATTTTGCTTGCTTGAGGGTCTTCTACTATCTCCTAACATGGTGGGGTGGTTCCATTTCGGGATCACATGGTCGGGTGGTAGTGCCACTTCCCATTAGATGTTCTGGATTGTATCTTCAGGTGAGGAAAGGCTTCTCTGGTGTTTCTTGGTTTGTGGTTCATGTACCAACTCTTGTTCATGATCATTGTTCAGTTGAGACCTTGTGGTCATTGTATCAAAATTTTATGTAACCTTGATATTGTAACTTTTGGATTTCGTGGTATTTTTGGAAGCCATGTATTTATGAATATTGTAATATTATATCGGTGGAATGTATGTTAATTCAGTTGCTTTGATCTTTTGTATAAATGGTTTATGGATAAATAAATGCATTGGGATTCTTTAATTCTTTCATTATGGAATTTAGATTTATGTGTAGGTTTATTCTCAAGCATTTAATTTACCTAATTAAATGGACAATTGGATTAACCATGGTGTTAATATAATCTGCAAATTAATCTTCATTGGTAACCCTTAGGAAATTATGTGTTAGACTTTTGTTGTATTATTATACGTGCAATTGTTATAATTAATGCATAATATTTTTAAAAAAATATTTCACCCTTTAGTTGCCTAGTTGTGTTGTTTTCCTTTAGTGTTCCTAGCGGGGCATTACAGGGAACATGTCAATACTAAATATGTTGTACCCACTGGGATTCTGACTGATGATCAGTAGAAAGAACAACAAGAAAATCATCAAGCATTAGAGGTCATTATCATTTCCCAGTCTGATGTTGAATATGTAGATGTTCATGGTCTAGAGACTGCACATGAGGCATGGCAAAAACTTGAGAGATTTATAGCAGTGATGAACATGTTAATTTTGCTAAAGAGGAGAGTCTAAGAGGAAAGTTTGATGACATGCGGATGAATGAAGGTGAGAATATCTAGTAGTATGGTCAAAGGATAAAAGAGATAGTCGGTGAAATTAAGAGTGCGGGAGGGAAAGTGGAAGATGCCATAATGATCAGTGAGGTACTGAGAACCCTGCTACTAGTCTACGCTATCCAATTTGAAGCTATTTAGGAGCTGAAGTCCATAGACAAAAATAAGGTAACTCTTGACTCCATCATTGGCAAACTTACTTCTTTTGAATTAAATGGTTATGACCGTAGTGTACACAAATCAGAGTCTGCATTCAGAGCTTTTGTCTCTAACCCATCTATGAGAAAAAGTAGAGATACTAGTCAGTGTTATGAATCTAGATCCAACAAAGATGCTGATGATGAAGACAGTTTAGTGGAGCTTGAAGCATTGTTGGCAAAGCGGCTGCCTAGAGGCACTTGCAAATATAGAGGTAAATTACCTTTAAAATGTTTTGCATGCAACAAGATTGGCCACATAGCTGCTAACTATCCTAATGGTGAAAATAAACACAAGAAAGAAAAAATTCAAGAAGCATAAGGGTAAAGGCAAGAGAGATTGTCTTATTGTTGTTGATAGTGGTATCACTGATGAAGAATCTAATGGTGATGCTAGTGAAGATATTATGTTTGTAGCTATTAAGGAAGAGATATCAGACCATAAGACATTAGTGTCCAGGATGGATAAATTTGATGATTGGATCATTGATAGTGGTTGTTCACATCATATGACTAGTGATCGGAGAAAATTTCTTTCCTTGAAGGAATTTTATGGCGATGTTGTAAGATTTGGCAATGACTCACTCTGCATGGTTAAAGGTAAGGGAGTTATTTCTCTTAATGGGAAGAGCAGTGCTGACGATGTCTATTGGGTTGAAGGTCTAAAGCACAATCTTTTGAGTGTGGCACAACTTAATGATAGAGGATACCCACTGGAGTTCAAAAATAGTATGTGCAAAACCTTTGACAACAAAGGTGAATTCATTGCAACTGGGAAGCAAACTAAAGGTAACCTATTTCACCTTAATCCTAAAGTTAGCAACCATTTGATTGCAAAAATAGATGATAGTTGGCTTTGGCATAGGAGATTTTGTCATATAAACTTTGATAACATTGTTAAAGTGAGTAAGTCCAAGACAGTGAGAGGTTTGCCTCAGTTAGACAAACTGGTTAATTCTCTTTGCAAAGAATGTCAGTTAGGCAAGATGACTTCTTCAGCTTTCAAGAGAAAATCCTACTCAGCAAAGCATTTGTTAGATTTGGTTCATATAGATCTTTATGGACCAATAAGAACAAAAAGCATTCAAGGTGATAGATATTTCATGATCCTCACTGATGATTGCTCAAGGATGATGGGGGTCACATTCTTGAAGTATAAGACTGAAGCTTTTGGTAAGTTCAAGGCATTCAGGGCCTTAGTTGAGAAAGAGAGCAGCAAGAAGATAAAATGTCTGAGAATAGATCAAGGTGGTGAATTTACTTATGAGGAATTCACTAGGTACTGTGATGAGAACGACATCAAACGACAACTTTTTACACCAAGGACACCACAACAAAATGGCATGACAGAGAGGAACAACTGGTCAGTGGTTGAAGCTGCTAGGACAATGTTGATACAAGAATGTGTAGCAAAAACATTTTGGAGAGAAGCTGTATGAACCAAGTTTTGGTGAAAAGAGGTAAGGACAAGACCCCTTATGAATATTGGTATGGAAGATCACCTGATGTTAGCTATTTTAAGATATTTGGAAGCAAACGTTTTATTAGGAGAGGATATTACATTAGCAAATTTTAAGCTAAGAGTGATGAAGGCATATTTCTTGGCTATTCCACCAAGAGTAAGGCCTACAATGTTTTAACAACTAGACATGAAGAATTGTTGAGAGTGTTGATGTTTGAGTGGATGAATGTCCTGAAGTTTCAAAGGAAATCAGTTTGGAGAAGAAGGATGAAAATCCTTGCATTTTGTTTTTGGAACCTATAGTACCCCTCCTCGTTTGAACTTATTAGACTCATATTTTATTATTGTTTACTTTCAGTGGATACATTACCATGATGTGTTATTCAGACTTATATGACATTATTTCATGCTTTATCTGAATATGAGATGCATAATTTATTTGCAATATTTCAGTACTTGTGATTTATGGCATTTTATGGATTATTGCTATGTACTGACACTTTATTTTATCTATGCAATGTGAAATTATATGGTGCGTGTCTGCGAGTGTATTGGATGCAAGGGGATGATTTTCCTTTACTCACTCCGGTGAGATAGGGAACGTCGTGATTCTCCTTCATCAGTGTGCATGTCGTGTTTTCTATATTGTATGTATGCATGTGTGGTTTGGTGATGCAGGATATTGTAGGTACAAGTACCGGGTAGGTACGAAGTATCGTCTCCACCTGGCTTCATAGGTCTGAGTGTGCCTTATATGGTGTGATGGAAGTGGAGGAGGTAGTAGTTGACCCTATTTTACTCAGTTACACTCTTGTGAGTGTCGTTAGTTGATCGTCCTGTTAGTTTCTTTGGCCTTCGTGTATTGCCGTTTGACTTTTTCTGAGTCTTTGCTTGGGGTTTGTTCAGTTTGTGTGTTTTAGTGGATTTAATTAATTAATTAAATTTATGGAGTTATCTCATAGTTGGTATTTTTGAATTATGTCTTTTATGCATTGAGATTATAAATTTAATTAATTAAAAGAATTTATTAAATTAAGTTGCAAGCTATATGATATTAGAAATATATTTTATTTAAATTTTAGTGAAAAATAAATTAGATTAATTTTATTTATTGTTTCCTAGAATTTTAAATAAATAAAAGAATAACAGAATAAATAAATGAATAAAAGAATAAATTAGGATTAAAGTATTGCTTTAATTCCTTTTTTTGGGAAATTAATTAATTTGCATGAGAAAAGAAAAGAAAGAAAAATGATTTTTGCTTATTGCATGTAATTTATTCCTTTGTTAGGAATTAGAAAAGAAAAATAAAATTGCTTTTAATTACTAAAATTAAATATTAGGGTTTTTGGGGAAAAAATATATATGCAACCTAGAGTTTTAGTTTAAAAGGGGAAGATATATTTTTATTTTGGGGGTCACAGGAAAGAGGCAAAGATTTTGTTGAAGGAAAAATTATTGGAAGCTTAGATTTTGGTGAAGAAAAATTGTTTGGAAGCTTGTTAAAGGATTGAATCCCTCTTACAAAGTTCTTCCAGGAAAGCTATACCAGGTTGGGTGGTTTCTTTTGGTTGTTTGTTTTAAAGAAAATATTTTATTTCTTCCCTCTTTAAATGATGTGTGTGTTAAAATGTTTGTCAAATCCAAAATTCTTTCTAGTTATTTCTTGTTCTTGGCTAAAGTCCATTTCTAAAATTAGTTTCTAGTGTATGGAAAGAAGTTGTTTCCTAGGTGTTTGTAGATTAAAATTTTCAGGAAATTGGGAAAAGTTATTCTGGCAAATTTTGCCAAGATGTTTTACTGTGCATGAAAATTGCAAGATTTGGGAGAAAAGGTTTTTGCCAGAGAAAATGTCCTTTGGTTTGGTATTGGATTCGATATTTTGCTATGGTTGTTCTTTATGTATATTTGTGCATCTCTATATATTTAGTTGTAAAATTAATTGGGAATTAAATCTAGTAGTTTATTAAGTGTATGGGAAAATCTGTATTAATTAGATTCCATGGAAATAAATTTTATTGAAAAATAAA
Organism: Cryptomeria japonica; assembly: GCF_030272615.1. Taxonomy (NCBI): domain Eukaryota; kingdom Viridiplantae; phylum Streptophyta; class Pinopsida; order Cupressales; family Cupressaceae; genus Cryptomeria; species Cryptomeria japonica. Next base: position 640,952,228 of record NC_081407.1, on the reverse strand, counting down.
ATTTAATATTTGTTTGGGTTATTGAAATTTTAATAGTTTAGGTTATTTAAATTTAATGTTTTATTTAGGTTGTTGAATTTTTTAAAAAATAAAATAAAATAAAAATAATACAACTTTTGGTAGTTACTACCGGCAGTAGTACAGCTATCGACGGTAGCAGTGCTACCGGCGGTGGTACCTGCTACCGCAAGGTAGCAGTGCTATCGACGATAGCAATACTACCAGCGGTAGTACCTGGTACTGCAAGGTAGCAGTGCTACCTACGGTAGTACTTGCTACTGACAAAAGCACTTGCTACCTACAGTAGCAAGGGTTAAACTAATTTCATTGTTTCCTAGATAAATTTTGTGCAAACTGAAATAGGGTATTTTGGATTTTCATGCAGGGTTATAAAATTTGATTTTTAAATTAATTTATTATATATATGATATATATATATATATATGATATATGTATATATATATATATATATTCATATATAGGTTTTTTATTATGGGCATTATGTTATTTAGTATTATTTTCATACTATGAAAATTAATTCATGTGTTTATATATATATTTTGTAATATGATTATAGGTATATGATATATTATATATATTCATATAATTATATATATATATATATATATATATATATATATATATAATCATATTACAAAATATATATATAAACACATGAATTAATTTTCACAGTATGAAAATAATACTAAATAACATAACGCCCATAATAAAAAACCTATTTATGAATATATATATACATATATCATATATATAATAAATTAATTTAAATATATATATATATATTAATTGAGAGTTTGGTTATTTCCAGAAAAGCTTATAATTTTAGATTCTATATTTATGCTTGGAAATACATTAGGAGATTAATTTTTATGTGATAACCTTATTGGGCAAATGACAACATTAATTTCCTTGTATTAATATAGTTGTATTTTCTTACTTTCTAGAAAATCTTTAATTGCAAGTATTTTATGCTTTTGGTTGTTTAAAGAAAAGATTGCCTTTGTTAGGATCTTGTGTAAATGGTGTTTGCAGACAAGCTTAATATCATTGCAATTTTGGTTGAGTTGTCGTTATGTCATATGTTGTTATATCTCCTTGGTCAGGTGTTGTTGTATAACCCTGTTGATATAAGCCATTGTGTGTTTTGTTCCAAATGGTCAATCCTTGGTTAATGATTGTGTATCCTTCACCTATGGTCTGTCAGGATTAGATATGGCTATCAGTTTCGCCATAGAGTTCTCATAGAGAGACCTTTCCTGTTAGTGTCCTATGAGAGAGAGTGGCTTTCGAGCAGGGACTGTGCCCGAAGTGGATGGCAGGATAACCCCTCAAAAGTCAGTTAAAAAGTGATAACCTAATAATTGATTAGGGGGTGGGTAGTTTATAATATTAATTAAGATAATGTGCCTCGCACATGGTTGAGTGCTTGTATAGGCTCAAGATGTGGTGAGAAGGCCTAGAATGGCAAACTTACCACCTTGTCTTCATGAAAGGATTGGTAGGGTCTGCATGAGGCTTAGATGGAGCCGGAGGTTCGGGAGAGGTTACCAGGATAACCCAGGATGGGGGCCGGGACCTATGGAGGCCTACCAGGGTAACCACCGCAAGTTATACGATGACACTCTCTCCTTTGAGTCACTAGTGTTTGTGAGTTGAGTCACATGGATGTTTGCGGAGTCCTATAGTTCTTTCGTACTTGTCTTATTTTTCTTGCTTGAGGGTTTTCTACTATCTCTTAGCATGGTGGGGTGGTTCCATTTTGGGATCACATGGTCGGGTGGTAGTGCCACTTCCCATCGGATGTTCTGGATTGTATCTTCAGGCAAGGAAAGGCTTCGCTCAAGTTTCTTGGTTCATGGTTCATGTACTAGCTCATGTTCATGATGATTATTTAGTTGATACCTTGTGGTCATTGTATCAAAGTTTTATGTAACCTTGATATTGTAACTTTTGGATTCCGTGGTATTTTTGGAAGCCATGTATTTATGGATATTATAATATTATGTCAGTGGATTGTATGTTAATTCAGTTGTTTTGATCTTTTGTATAGATGGTTTATGGATAAATAAATGCATTGGAATACTTTGATTCTTTAATAATGGAATTTAGATGTATGCGTAGTTTTAATCTTAAGCATTTAATTTATCTAATTAAATAGACAATTGGATTAACCGTTGTGTTAATATAATCTACGAATTAATCTTCATTGGTAGCCCTTAGGAAATCATGTGTTAGACTTCCGCTGTGTTATTAAATGTGCAATGGTTATAATTATTGCACTTAATCTTTAAAAAATATATATATATATTTCACCCTTTAGTTGCCTAGTTGTGTTGTTTTCCTTTAGGGTTCCTGGCAGGGCATTACATTTGGTATCAGAGCCCATGTTTCAACACTAGGTACTCTGGGTTTGTAGTGAGCCCATTCAACTTGACCTTTTTACTTAGGTCTTAATGTTTGTATTTCTCTTGTTTTATCCTTACTGTAGATCTGAACCATTTTCTCTTTTGTGGTGCTAGGTCATGGCTAGGAAAGCTAGGGGAGGTGGCCAGAAGAGTTGGCTACAGGTGTCCATGTTTCTGTAGATGCCTTTATTCCTAGTTGTGAGTTGGACCTAGGAACCATAGTTACTTCAATTGACCTTTGAGTCATTCCTTTGGTTTCTTATGGAGTTGTGTTGGGAATGGATTGGCTTTCATCTCATAGTGCTCGCATAGACTTTCGCAAGAAGATAGTGGAGTGTTTAGATGACCTTGGCGGGGAAGTGGAGATTGTTGGAGTTTAGATACTGATATCCCTATGTATGATTTCTGCTATACAACTTAAGTGGTGCATGCGTAGAGGGTGTCAGCTTTTTACAGTTACTCTTGAGGATGTGGATGAGTCAGAGAGTCGAGAAATCACTCTTGATGGTCACCCTATTCTTTGAGAGTGTGTTGTTGTGTTTTCGTTGGATATTCCTGGTATGCCTCCGAAGCGAGACATAGAATTTCACATTGATTTAGTTCCTGGTGCTGAACCTATTTCGAGATCTCCATATCAAATGACTACTCAGGAGTTGAGTGAGTTGAAGTTGTAGATAGATGAATTGTTGGCCAAGGGATTCATTCGTCCTAGTGTTTCCCCTTGGGGTGTGCCTGTTATCTTTGTTAAGAAGAAAGATGGTTCTCTTTGGTTATGGATTGATTACCGACAGCTGAACAAGGTAACCATCCGGAATCGGTATCCATTGCCTTGTATAGATGATATTTTTGATCAAGTTAAGGGAGCCAAGGTGTTCTCTAAGATTGATCTAAAATCAGGGTATCATTAGTTACACATTCAGAATGCAGATATTCATAAGACAACATTTTGTACTCGTTATGGTCACTATGAGTTCACAGTGGTGCCATTTGGTTTGATGAACGTGCCTTTAGTTTTCATGAGCCTCATGAATGGGGTTTTTCGCACCTACCTTGATCATTTTGTCCTTGTGTTCTTGGATGATAGATTGATTTATTCTAGAACTATGGAAGAGCATGAGTGTCACTTACATTAGGTATTGTAGTGCTTGATGGAGAATTAGCTTTATGCCAATTTGGCAAAGTGTGACTTCTTCCAGTCTGAGGTGAACTATCTTGGTCATGTAGTTTTGAGAGAAGGTGTATCTGTGGATCCTTCAAAGATCCAAGCCATTGTTCATTGGCCAGCACCGACCAACGTTTCATAAGTTCAGAGCTTTATGGGTTTGGCCAGATATTACCGTCGCTTTGTTCAAGGATTTTCCTGGATAGGACACTCGATTAATTATCTTCAGAGAAAAGGGAAGAAGTTTGTTTGGTTAGAACAATGTGAGTCAGCTTTTCGAACCTTGAAGTAACTCCTTGTCAGTGCTCCGATTTTGGCAGTTCCTGATCCATCTAGAGATTTTATGATATGCACAGATGCCTCTTTGGAAGGTATAGGTGCAGTGCTTATGCAGGATGGACATGTGGTTGCTTATGAGTCTCGTAAACTCAAGAACCACAAGTTGAACTATCCATTTCATGATTTAGAGTTGGCAGTTGTGGTTCATGCTTTGGTTAGATGGTGAAATTTCTTGTTAGGGCATTGGTTTGAGTTGCATAGTGATCACTGCAGTTTGTAGTATATATTCACATAGCCGAACTTGAATGATCGACAGTGGAGATGGATGGAATTCCTCTGCGAGTATGATTTTAAGGTTCATTATATTCAGGGGGAAGAGAACATGGTGGCAGATGCTTTGAGTTGTAGGCGGCATGAAGTTTCAACATTGTCCCTTGGAGTAGACTTGAGAGAGAGGATTCTTGGATTTCTTTCGTAGGATACCTGGTATCGAGATGTTAGAGCCATGATAGAGTCCAGAAGGCCTTTAGAGGGTAGATTTTCTAGATATAACCTTGAGGTAGATGGACTTCTTCATCACCTTGGATGGATTTATGTACCTTTTTTGGAGGGTCTTCATGTTTTGATCATGACTGAGGCCCATCATGCAACTTATTCGGCACATCCAGGTGTTAAGAAGATGCACGCAGATCTTAGACAGATTTATCATTGGGCTGGTATGAAATGTGACATTGTTGATTTTGTGTTGGAGTGTTTAGAGTGCCAGAGGGTGAATGCAGAGCATCAGCACTCGGCAGGGCTTTTACAACCTAATTTGGTATCGGATTGGAAATGGGATATCATCTCCATGGATTTCATTGTTGAGTTGCCTGTCTCTTCATGTCGTCATGATGCTATCATGGTCATAGTTGACAGATTGACTAAGGTTTCTCATTTTGTTCATATTCAAGTTTCCTATATGACAACAGTGGTGGCATGAGTCTTCTTGGAAGATGTAGTGATATTGCATGGGATTCCGAGGTGAATAATCTCGTATAGAGATCTTGTCTTTACCTCAACATTGTGGACCTCACTTCAGCATGCTTTGGGGACTTAGTTGAACTTTAGTTCAACTTATCACCCAAAGATAGATGGTCAGACAGAGCGAGTGAATCAGGTTTTGGAGGACATGCTTCACATGTATGTTATGGACCAGCAGTCATGCTGGGAGGATTATATCTATCTAGTGGAGTTTGCTTATAACAATGGATATCATAGCTCCATAGGTATGTCCCCCTTTTAGGCATTGTATGGTCATCCTTTCCGTACTACTTTGAGTTGGGATTGGCTAGAGGACAGGGTGCTCGTAGCACCGGATATTCTTTGAGAGATGGAGCAACAAGTTGAGCATATTCATGAGCATTTGGTAGTTGCATAGGATAGGCAGAAGAAGTATGCAGATACTCATAGGGTAGATCATCAATTTTCTGTTGATGACCGTGTGTTCTTGAGAGTGCATCTATAGAAGAGTCTGATCCGTTATGGAAAGGGTTCTAAGTTTGCGCCTTAGTTTGTTGGCCATTTTGAGATCCTTAAGAGGATAGGATATGTTGCCTACCATCTTGCCTTGCCACCGAGTCTATCCCACATCCACGATGTCTATCTTGTTTCAATTTTTCAACCTTATCATCCTGATGTGACACATGTTCTTGATTGGAACTCTTTGCAGGTCGAGGATGGGCAACTTTCCATGGAGCCCATGTGCATTCTTCAGCGTTGGGATTTGATCCTCAGGGGTCGCACCAACGACTAGGTAAGGGTCCTATGGGATCCAAATGATGAGACCTCAATGACTTGGGAGGATGCAACAAAGATGAGAGAGTTGTATTCTTATTTGTTTTGGGGGGGAGAATGTAGTACCCCTCCTTGTTTGAACTTATTAGACTCATATTTTATTATTGTTTACTTTCAGCTGATACATTACCAAGATGTGTTATTCAAACTTATATGACATTATTTCATGCTTTATCTAGATATGAGATGCATAATTTATTTGCAGTATTTCAGTACTTTTGATTTATGGCATTTTATGGATTATTGTTATGTACTCACACTTTATTTTATCTATGCAATGTGAAATTATATGTTGCGTCTTTGCGAGTGTATTGTATGCAAGGGGACGATTTTCTTTCACTCACTCTGATGAGATAGGGAACATCGCGATTCTCCTTCATCAGTGTGCATGTCATGTTTTCTATATTATATATATATGCATGTGTGGTTTGGTGATGCAGGATATTGCAGGTACAAGTACCGGGTAGGTACGGCATATCATCTCCACCTGGCTTCACAGGTCTGAGTGTGCCTTATATTGTCCGATGGAAGTGGAGGAGGTAGTAGTTGACCCTATTTTACTCAGTGACACTCTTGTGAGTGTCGTCAGTTGGTCGTCCTGTCAGTTTGTTCGGCCTTCGTGTATTGTCATTTGACTTTTTCTGAGTCTTTACTTAAGGTTTGTTCAGTTTGTGTGTTTTAGTGGATTTAATTAATTAATTAAATTTATGGAGTTATCTCATAGTTGGTATTTTTGAATTATGTATTTTATGCATTGAGATTATAAATTTAATTAATTAAAAGAATTTATTAAATTAAGTTACAAGCTTCATGATATTAGAAATATATTTTATTTAAATTTTAGTGAAAAATAAATTAGATTAATTTCATTTACTATTTCCTAGAATTTTAAATAAATAAAAGAATAACAGAATAAATAAATGAATAAAAGAATAAATTAGGATTAAAGTATTGCTTGAATTCCTTTTTTGGGAAATTAATTAATTTGCATGAGAAAAGAAAAGAAAGAAAAATGTTTTTTGCTTATTGCATGTAATTTAATCCTTTGTTAGGAATTAGAAAAGAAAAATAAAATTGTTTTTAATTACTAAAATTAAATATTAGAGTTTTTTGGGAAAAAATATATATGCAACCTAGAGTTTTAGTTTAAAAGGGGAAGATATCTTTTTATTTTGGGGGTCACGGGAAAGAGGCAGAGGTTTTGTTGAAGGAAAAATTATTGGAAGCTTAGATTTTGGTGAAGAAAAATTGTTTGGAAGCTTGTTGAAGGATTGAATCCCTCTTACAATGTTCTTCCAAGAAAGCTATACCAGGCTGGGTGGTTTCTTTTAGTTGTTTGTTTTAAAGAAAATATTTTATTTCTTCCCTCTTTCTGAATGATGTGTGTGATTAAATGTTTGTCAAATCCAAAATTATTTCTGGTTATTTCTTGTTCTTGGCTAAAGTCTATTTCTGAAATTAGTTTCTAGTGTATGGAAAGAAGTTGTTTCCTGGGTGTTGTACATTAAAATTTTGAGGAAAATGGGAAAATTTATTCTGGCAAATTTTGCCAAGATGATTTACTGTGCATCAAAATTGCAAGATTTGGGAGAAAAGGTTTTTTCCAGACAAAATGTCCTTTGGTTTGGTATTGGATTTGATATTTTGCTATGGTTGTTCTTTATGTATATTTTGTTACTACTTATTATAGTTGCCATTAGTTTTATATCCAAAGTCATTCTATATACTCTAGTCGGTTACTACTACCGAAATATTTAGTCGGTATGCACAAAGCAGTCAGTTATAGAAGAAAGTAGTCATAGAGCTCAGTATTCATCGAGCTATCTACCGAGTAACATTCCATGTCTACCAAGCAGAAACAATAATACACCGAGTGAAATGTGTTACCAGGTTCATTGAATCTAGACACACATGGGAAAACGTGTTACAAGATCAAGGAATAAAGAACCATTATCACATTGGAAATTGCACTTAAAGATTGTATATGATTTTGAGGTCATCTAACCAATGAAATATTTTGTATGGTTATTCATTTGATAAATCATGTTTGTAAGATCGAAGCAATGAACCTGATCACCGACATAAGATATTTATTTATACAGCATGGATTGAGATCAGATAGAGATATAGTGGTGTATGAAGCAAGACATGTGTGATACATAAGAAAGCACTGAGTGTTATGACTGTTACAAAGACACAAAGGTCACCAAGAAGGATTTCAAAGAACCATCAAAGAACAAAGTAAATAGAAGGGTTTATCGAGTTACTTTATGGGTTACCAAGGTATGCTATAAGCAAGGTAATCTCATTTTGAACACATAGAATCTACTATAACATTCCAGATGTAAAGTTACAGATATTTGTAAAGATTTTATTGTAATATTTTGAAGTTGTAAGAGAAACCTTTAATAGGGTAAAAGACTCTAACAAAGTCTATAAATTGTAAAGCCTTTGACCAGGTGCAACATTTACAATAAGTGTTGTAAAATCCTTTAGCAAGGTAGATCTAATGATCTTGATACTCCTAACAGGGTAAGCTATCTGAAATAGCTGAACATGTAGCTCTAACCAAGCAACCTTTATTATTGCAGTAGTGAAGTTGTGGGTGCCATCCCCACCGTAGTTTTTCTCTCTAACCAAGAGTTTCTTTGTAACCAAAATATATGTGTTATGGAGTGAATCATGTATGATTGTTATTTATTTGTTTTAGCTTTATGTTATGTTACAACAGTTTGTGGTTTATGCATAACAGTGAAGATATTGTTGATAAAAGGATTTGAAGTACTAATTCACCTCTCCCCTCTTAGTACATTAGCTTTCCATATTGGGCCTAACAATTGGTATCAGAGCTTGAATCTTGGAAAAGGGTTTAATAGCCTAAAGAGAAAGATCTTATCAATAGAAGGCTATAAACAATTTCAGAAAATTGTGTATCTGCAAGAAGAGTTGGATCATGCTAATCAAGTGATTGCAGACATGCAAAGAAAAATGCAAAAATCCTTGAAAGTTAGAAGGAGATTATCTGATGATTTGTAGGACTCTCAAGAGTTAGTGGAATAAATTGAAACATCATCTGAGAATAGTATATCTGAAGAGACTGAAGAGATGATTGAAGAACTGAAGGAGAAGAACAAAGCACTGACTGATCAGCTAAAAGCAATGAAAAGAGGACATGAAAATTTCAGCACACAGATGACTGAGAATCTTGATGCATTGAGAAAGAGAAAAAGAACAACTTGAAGCATTAGTATCTGAAAAGAATGATGAATTCACAAGGTTGATTGGGATTCAACAAAATCTATCATATCAATTGGGCTATGCACATCATGAAGCAAATTTGAAAGATGATGAGAATCAAGCATTGAAACTTGAAGTATCAAAGGTTGACCAATGAACTTGAAACAGAAAAGAAATCCAAGGAAACACTGAAAAAGAGTTATGAAGCATCAAAGATGTTGGATGAGCAACTGAATACAAGAAGACCCAACATAGAAGCAGGACTCAGTTACAAAGGAAAAGACTCTACCGAGAAGGGAATTCATACAACCAAGAAAGGAGAATCATCAAAGCAAGCTGGAAATAAGAAGAATATCAAAGGAAAGAAGCCTATTTGCAACTACTGTGGAAAACAAGGTCACACTGCTAACATGTGCCAAATTAGAAAAGGTAAGCAACCGAATGTCACTAGGTCTAATGGTTATTGTCACAATTGCAACAAATATGGTCACACATCTAACCAATGTAGGACAAAGTCTACTAGCAATTATCAGAAGGCAAAATTCAAAGGGTTTTGTATAAAATGTAATAGATATGGACATAATACCGAGGAGTGTTGGTTTAAGCAGAAAAACTATATGTGGTCTACACACCGAGCAAATACTAGAGGCTACCAAACTCACACAGATCCTTACAGACAATATTCTGTAGTACCATGTGATTACAATACAAGGATATGGTGTGAATGTTGTGGAAGATATGGACATATAAGTGCCAATTCCTTTATAAGGTTTAGAATGAACAACCAAAGATCATGGAGAAACCCTGGTATGGCATGTTTTCATTGTCACAAAGTTGGACACTTGGCTAGAGATTGCAGAGATCAACCTAGAGGAGACATTGAGGAAATAAAAGGCAAATTACAGATGATTTGGAAAAAGAAGGAAATTGTGTCAAATGAAGAAAGTGCCTTATCTACCGAGCTAGGTGCACCTATTCCAAATTAATCGGTAAAGGTATGAAGGGATTGCATTCTCTCAAATGTCAAATCTTAACAGTTCCTATTTCATTTTGTACTTAATTCAAAATTTGCATAATTAAAGATGCATTAGAAAAATTGAAATTTATCAAAGTCTTTTGGAAGCCTGTCAAGTCGGTAAATGCAGGAAGTTTGGCTACTCGATAAAAGCATAAAAAGGAAGTAGTGGTACCGAGTGCATTTAATGTTTTTTGACCTAATTGCACGAAGCCCGATGAGGTATAATGAATACTTAAAGCTATTGCATAGTCATTTTTCACTCATCAAGTTTTCAAGAAAGCAGAGCAAAGTGAATCAAAGGCAATCAAACCTCCTCCGAAGCAAATTCAAAGGTATTTACATCAATCACAATGCATTATCAAGATAGTTTACTAATCATATCAAGTTGTTATTATTTGCTAAGTAGAAAGTGTCTACCATTTGAAAATCTTCAAACCCTAAGGATCTTTTGTTAGTATTTATCTAAAATCTACTATGGCACCTAAGATCCAGAAGCCCATTGTTGTTGAGAACATTGAAAATCCCTCACTGAAATGATCTTTAGCTCCCAAAATTGCATCTAAACTGGATGACAAAACTACATTTTCACTCATTTCGGATAGAGTTTTATTAATCAAGGATGTGAGATTCTTCACTAAGTGTTGAGTTGAGGAACTAGGTCATGTTGAGATCAAAGACACATATGATGAATTGTGTACCAATGGTAAAATGGATAGCAAATATGAACACATCAAAATAAAGGGATTGACCGAAGCCCTAACCTATCCCCGTGTCTTCAAACTCCAATGGGTCAAGTTTGTTCTAAGCAGAGTTCATGATGACTTCATGTGGCTAGAAGAGCAACCATTTAAGATCACCAAGGAAATCATTCATTTGATCACCGGCTACCCTATTTATGATCATGCCTGAGCTCAGAAAATGATATCACAGAAGGAATTGATTAGTTTAACTGAAGTAGAATCTGATTGCAGAGGACTGAAATTGAACAATGTCACTGATGAAGAGCTAAAGTTTTCCATTAGAGTAATAGGTTATTATTTCTTCCAATCGGCAAGGGAAAACAGTGTACCCTGTGCAGCAGTTGACTTAGCATATAAAATTGTGAAGAAAGGCATGAAAATTGATTTATATGGTATTGTTGAAAAACCTGTTTGGGAATCTCAATACCATAAGGAAGCCAAAGAAGAACAATTTGGCTAATACACTAAAATTTGGATCACTTCTGATATGCATGTTTTTCTATTTTGAGAAATTCTTTCCATCAGTCGGTAAAGTTGTTTGGGAACTACACCGACCAATCACCCATCAAATAAATGACTTCATCAAGAAGCTAGGTGATAATTTCAATGATATTATGGATGATTATTTCAACAAGTTTTAGGAGAAGATGCATAATAGATATAGAATTCCACCCAAGTTAGTGGAGAAATACAAGGATGACATATGTTTTGAAGTGGACACTGATTACTGCTATGTTAATGTTGTGGAATCAAGAACTCAATCTTTGCCACCTATGGGTTATGAGATTGATTTTGATATCACACAACAATAGATAGATGCTTTTCTTACATTACCAAGGCATGCTACCAAGCAGAGGTATGGAACATATGAAGAAGTGAAGGAAAAAGTAAAAATGAGCATTGTAGTGCCCAAAGCTAGAAGGAAGGCAACAAAAATGATCAAGGCATTAACGGAGAAATTTGGAGAAGGTTCTTCCTCCACACTTGTCAAAGGCACTATAGCCATCACCGAAGAGGAATCTGAAGCCCAAGAGGTAGCTATAACACTGAGCACCGAATTGCCTAAAGGGAAAGTTTTGAAAAGAAAGAAACATGATACATCAAAAGTATAACCGACTCCTCCAGCAAAGCGACCTAACACAAGAGCATCTATAGCATCACCGAGTAAGAAAACAAAGAATGTTGCTACACCCAAGGTAACAAAAACTTACAAGAAATCTACTCGGAAACTCATTTTGACTAAAGAGTCTAGTGACACTGAATCCGAAGACAAAGACAAATTTCAGATTGTCAAGAGTACAAAGGTAAATGTACATAGTGTTGAAATTTTTTGTGCTAATCTGAAGCAATATGGTGGATTTGGATCATTCAGATATGTAAAATATGAATCCAGATCTGATGATGAAAAGAGACAAATAGAAGAGGTTGTCATCTGCACACTATTGAAATTCCAATTGGTCCCATTGGAAGTATGTAAATCTCTTCCAAATGAATTATATTTGCATATTGACAATAGGTGGAAGTATGCCATGGACTTAGAGAAACAGATGAGAGAAAGAAGTCTGGTACATCTTTTCCCAGACATGTCGGTAGATGAGATCACTGAACATCTGAAAAACTACCACACAAAATTCCTAGTCAAGCAAAGAGCCTTGAAATTGATGAATGGCCTTTACTTAGATGTAGAGAATGAGACCAAAGAAAAATAAAGTACTTCAAAAGGTGAAAGCACTCTTAACCGATATGCTACCTGAAGCAATAGTGACAAAAGATGTCACCATCCACATTCAACTAGATGAACTCCTAACCAAGATAGAGACATCTAGAGTAGATGCATCTGAATATTTGAGCAAGTTAAAGGACAAGGAGCTCACTGCTAAAATGATTGAAGAGGTACAGAAAGCTATTGCTATTGGCAAAGTTAAACTTGTCAAATTTATTGCTGAGTTGACCCCTCAACTCAAGCACATTCTTTATTTATTTCAGAAACTCTATACATTTTCTTTATTCATTAAAGATATCAAAAATAAAACTGAAGTGATTGAGAAAGAGATCACTGATCTCTCAAATAAGTTGACCACTGAGCCAAATTCCATTCAGAATTTTTATACAACGTTACAAAAGCTCATGGCTCAACAATTGGAACTCAGGAATGAAGAGCACAAGATAAGGATGGACATAATGACACTTCAAACATTATTCATTCCTCATCTTTCCTTCGTCCAAGAACAGATCAACAAAGCTACGTCCCTATCCACTCAACAAGAGGGAAGCACCTTAGATGGACTAATTTCACTGTTAGTTGACATTACAGCTCAGAATTCACTTATGGACAGTGTTAAAGATGCCCTCTTTGCTGCTCTCACTGCTGCCCGAATAAAGTACAAATCCATTTTTGATAGGGGAATGTAGTACATAGGGGGAGTATACCAAGCAGTGATCACCAAACAAAACCAAGTACAAAATATTGATCACCGAGCATGCAAAATCAGAGTTTTGTATAGTATATTGATAAGGGGAGTATATATTAATATACTATTTCGTTGATAAAAGTATATGCTGTCAGTTTTGTCAAAATTTTGTAAGTATATAAATTTTTGAGTTATGACTTTGAAAGTAGTTTTGTCAAACATCTCAACTAATGTCAAAAGGGGAGATTGTTACTACTTATTATAGTTGCCATTAGTTTTATATCCAAAGTCATTCTATATACTCTAGTCGATTACTACTACCAAAACATTCAGTCGGTATGCACAGAGCAGTCGGTTATAGAAGAAAGTAGTCACAGAGCCTAGTATTCATCGAGCTGTCTACCGAGTAACATTCCATGTCTACCAAGCAGAAAGAATAATACACCAGTTGATATACACCGAGTGAAACGTGTTACCAGATTCATTGAATCTAGACACACATGGGAAAACGTGTTACAAGATCAAGGAATAAAGAACCGTTATCACATTGGAAATTGCACTTAAAGATTGTGTACGATTTTGAGGTCATCTAACCAATGAAATATTTTGTATGGTTATTCATTCGATAAATCATGTTTGTAAGATCGAAGCAATGAACCTGATCACCGACATAAGATATCTATTTATACAGCATGGATTGAGATCAGATAGAGATATAGAGGTGTATGAGGCAAGACATGTGTGATACATAAGAAAGCACTGAGTGTTATGATTGTTACAGAGACACAGAGGTCACTGAGAAGGATTTCAGAGAACAGTCAAAGAACAGAGTAAATAGAAGGGTTTACCGAGTTACTTTATGGGTTACCAAGGTATGCTATAAGCAAGGTAATCTCATTTTGAGCACATAGAATCTACTATAACATTCCAGATGTAAAGTTGCAGATACATGTAAAGATTTTATTGTAATATTTTTAAGTTGTAAGAGAAACCTTTAATAGGGTAAAAGACTCTAACAAAGTCTATAAATTGTAAAGCCTTTAACTAGGTGTAGCATTTAGAATAAGTGTTGTAAAATCCTTTAACAAGGTAGATCTAATGATCTTGATACTCCTAACAGGGTAAGCTATCAGAAATAGTTGAACATGTAGCTCTAACCGAGCAACCTTTATTATTGCAGTAGTGAAGTTGTGGGTGCCATCCCCACCGTAGTTTTTCTCTCTAACCAAGAGTTTCTACGTAACCAAAATATATGTGTTATGGAGTGAATCATGTATGATTGTTATTTATTTGTTTTAACTTTATGTTATGTTACAGTGGTTTGTGGTTTATGCATAACAGTGAAGATATTGTTGATAAAAGGATTTGAAGTACCGATTCACCCCTCCCCTCTCAGTACATTAGCTTTCCATATTGGGCCTAACATATTTGTGCATCTCTGTATATTTAGTTGTAAAATTAATTGGGAATTAAATCTAATAGTTTATTAAGTGTATGGGAAAATCTGTATTAATTAATGTGTATTAATTAGATTCCTTGGAAATAAATTTTATTGAAAAATAAAATTTAATATTTTTTTGGGTTATTGAAATTTTAATATTTTACGTTATTTAAATTTAAGGTTTTATTTAGGTTATTGAATTTTAAAAAAATAAAATAAAAAATAAAATTAGAAAAAAATAATACAACTTTCGATAGTTACTACCGACAGTAGTATAGCTACCGGCTGTAGCACTTGCTACCTATGGTAGCAGGGGTTAAGCTAATTTCACTATTTCCTAGATAAATTTCATGCAAACCGAAATATGGTATTTTGGATTTCCATGTAGGGTTATAAAATTTGTTTTTAAATTAATTTATTATATATATGATATATGTATATATATATATATATATAGGTTTTTTATTATGGGCATTATGTTATTTAGTATTATTTTAATACTGTGAAAATTAATTCATGTGTTTATATATATATTGTAATATGATTATAGGTATATGATTTATATATGATGTATATATATATTCATATAATTATATTATATTATATAGATATATAATTAATTCAGAGTTTGGTTATTTCTAGAAAAGCTTATAATTTTAGATTCTATATTTATGCTTGGAAATACATGAGGAGATTAATTTTTATGTGATTGATTTAACCTTATTGGGTAAATGACAACATTGATTTCCTTGTATTAATATAGTTGTATTTTCTTACTTTTTGGAAAATCTTTAATTGCAAGTATTTTATGCTTTTTGATGTTTAAAGAAAAGATTGTCTGTATTAGGATCTTGTGTAAATGGTGTTTGCAGTCAAGCTTAATTTCATTGCAATTTTGGTTGAGTTTTCGTTATATCATATGTTGTTATATCTCCCTGGTCAGGTGTTGTTGTATAACCCTGTTGATATGAGCCACTGTGTGTTTTGTTCCAAATGGTCAATCCTAGGTTAGTGATTGTGTATCCTTCACCTGTGGTTTGTCAGAATTAGATATGGCTGTCAGTTTTGCCATAGAGTTCTCATAGAGCGACCTTTCCTATTAGTGTCCTATGAGAGAGAGTGTCTTTTGAGCGGGGGCCGCACGCAAAGTGGATGGCAGGATAACCCCTCAAAAGTCGATTAAAAAGTGATAACCTAATAATTGATTAAGCGGTGGGTAGTTTATAATATTAATTAAGATAATGTGCCTCACACATGGTTGAGTTCTTGTATATGCTCAAGATGTGGTGAGAAGCCCTAGAATGGTAAACTTACCACCTTGTCTTCACGAAAGGATTGGTAGGGTCCGCATGAGGCTTAGATGGAGCCGGAGGTTCGGGAGAGGTTACCAGGATAACCTAGGATGGGGGCCAGGACCTATGGAATCCTACCAGGGTAACCACCGTAAGTCATGTGATGACACTCTCTCCTTAGAGTCTCTAGTGTTTGTGAGTTGAGTCACATGGATGTTTGTGGAGTCTTGTAGTTCTTTCGTACTTGTCTTATTTTTCTTGCTTGAGGGTTTTCTACTATCTCCTAGCACGATGGGGTGGTTCCATTTTGGGATCACATGGTCAGGTGGTAGTGCCACTGCCCATCAAATGTTTTGGATTGTATCTTCAGGCAAGGAAAGGCTTTGCTGGTGTTTATTGGTACGTGGTTCATGTACCAGCTCATGTTCGTGATCATTGTTTAGTTGAGACCTTGTGGTCATTGTATCAAACTTTTATGTAACCTTGATATTGTAACTTTTGGATTCTGTGGTATTTTTGGAAGCCATGTATTTATGGATATTGTAATATTATGTCAGTGGATTGTATGTTATTTCAGTTGCTTTGATCTTTTGTATAGATGGTTTATGGATAAATAAATGCATTGGAATACTTTGATTCTTTAATTATGGAATTTAGATGTATGTGTAGTTTTAATCTTAAGCATTTAATTTATTTAATTAAATGGACAATTGGATTAACCATGGTGTTAATATAATCTACAAATTAACCTTTGTTGGTAACCCTTAGGAATTCATGTGTTAGACTTCCGCTATGTTATTAAACGTCCAGTTGTTATAATTAATGCACTTAATCTTTTTTTTTTTATATATTTCACCCTTTAGTTGCCTAGTTGTGTTGTTTTCCTTTAGGGTTCCTGGCGGGGCCTTACAGAACCAAAAACTGTGAAATCTGAAACCGGCAAAGCAAATTCTGATGCACTTGTTCAACCAAAACAGATAAATTCAGAAGATGATGATAATGATGAAGCTGAACCTGAAGATAATGATCATGTTATTCCTAGATATGTGAAACTGAATCATAGTCCTGAACATATTATTGGGGATAAGAATGCTAGAGTACTAACTAGAAGGAGAATAAGAGAAAACTCTTGCATGATCTCCACCATTGAACCAATAACTACTAAGGAGGCATTTGGTGATGATCATTGGGTTAAAACTATGGAAGAGGAATTAGATCAAATTGAGAAGAACAACACTTGGACCCTAGTACCCCGACCAGTAAATAAGAATGTTATAGGTACTAAATGGGTATTCAGGAACATGTTGATTGAAGATGGTGTTGTAGTTCACAATAAGGCTAGGTTGGTTTGCAAGAGTTATGCACAAGAAGAAGGAGAAGATTATGGCAAAAATTTTGCACCAGTAGCAAGACTGGAAGTTGTAAAAACTTTACTTGCATTTGTAGCTCATAAGAAGTTCAAGGTATACTAGATGGATGTTAAGTCTACATTATTTAATGGGATATTGGAAGAAGAAGTATACATAGAGAAGCCAGATGGTTATGCTTTGACTGATGAGAAAGACATGGTATGCAGATTGCATAAGGCTTTATATGGATTAAAGTAGGCACCCAAAGCATGGTATGAAAGACTCCATACACATTTGATGAAGATAGGCTTTCTAAGAACCAATGATGACAGTAACATATATCTCAAGTCAGAAGGAGATGAAATACTAGTCAGTGAAGTATTTGTTGATGATATCATATTTGGAGGTAATGATGTCATGAGCAATAGTTTTGCAGATGAAATGAAAAATGAGTTTGAAATGTCTTTAGTAGGGGAAATAAAAAATTTCATAGGCTTGCAGATACAACAAATGAAGAATGGTATTTTCATTACACTATCTAAGTATGTGAAAGAAGTTTTGAAGACATTTGGCATGAGTGACTGTAAACTAGTTGTGACACCAATGGTTACAGGTTGTAAGTTGTCTAAGGAAGATGAATCTAAGTCTATTGATGAGAAGGAATACAGGTCAATGATTGGCAAATTGCACTATGTTGTTCACAATAAACCGGATATAGCCCATGCGGCTAGCATAGTTGCTAGATTTTAGAAGAATCCTAAGGAAACACATTTGATAGCAACCAAGAGAATCTTTAGATACCTAAAAGGTACTGCTAACTATGGATTATGGTATCCATATGGAGGAAACATTGATTTGAAGGTGTACACAGATGCTGATTGGGAAGGAAATGTTGATGACCAGAAAAGTACAACCGGTGGAACATTCTTTCTTGGAGGAAGAATTGTTTCATGGAGTAGTAAGAAGCAGAGTTGTACTTCACAATCTACTGCTAAAGCTGAGTATGTTGCAACTTATATGAATTGCACATAGGCTATTTGGATGAGGCACATATTGGAAGGTTTTAAGATAAAGATTCCAGAACCCATAAGATTTTATGTGATAATACAACTTCCATAAATATTTCTAAGAATCTTGTTTTGCACACACAAACCAAGCACATTAAATTGAAGTATCATTTCTTGAAGGAAAAAGTGCAAAGAAAAGATGTTATCTTAGAACATGTTTCTACCAAGGAGTAGCTTGCAGATATTTTTACCAAACCTCTACCTAAGACTACATTTTAGTATCTTAGAAGTCAACTAGGGGTTGTACCCATTCATGAGGTTAGTTGAGCATGATGTTGATTGCATCAATCCCTAAACCACTTGCAGAATTTTACAGAAGGATTGGTGTAGTAGTGGAAGCTATTCCACAGGGAGAGTATTAAGTTGCAAATTATTGTTGTTGTACAGTGAAAGTTGCAATTACATGATTTACTTTCAATTTGGCATTATTGTCAAAGGGGGAGAAGTATTATGTGATTATGAGGAGGAGAACCAGTAACAAGATGAAGACATGGAGAGCATGGTGAATACTTGGTAATGTAAACCAGGATTCCTATTCACAATCACAACAACAATCAATAGGCATTGATATTTGTATTTTCATCAATGCCAAAGGGGGAGATTGTTGGCATTTGCATGAAGATTGCATTAATGATATGTTATGCTATCATTGATGTCAATTAATAGGTAATGATATTACTGATATTGTTGTTATTATTGATATTGTCTTATAACTGATAGGAAGAACTTTGTGGAGGACATTGTAAATCAGTATGTTAGTTTGTGAGTTGAACCTGTAACTGGTATAAAAGGTTAAACCCTATCTATGTAATGTAACCAGTAAACCCTACCAATTGTTTTTTTGTTAAACCGTAACCGATTAAGGTTGTTGAATTGGTTATGTTGGTTTATGATCTAATGATGAGCGGTAATAATGATGACACATGTGATCATTGTATTAAGACAAGTTCAAATTGTTTTGGCACATTTTTGTCTAGGGAATAAGCAAAGTGTATTGCATCTAATGTAAAGCATGTGATGAGTTACCGAGTCTGATGAAGCAGTGATCAAGGAGCAATTTGAGTTTTCTTGATTAATGTGTACAGATTGCTATGTAAATCCAATAGTCATACTTGAACCGATTTGTTTGAAATCTCTATGAGAGAATTAGGTTTTTGTTGTGTTACCAACCTAATTGATTTGTTATAAGGTCGATGAAGTTATTTTGTAAAAGGTGTTGGCAGAAATTAGTTGAGTGTGTGGTTGTTGAACCGGATAATGAATTTGTAGTTTGAGTAAAGACAGATATAAACTTAAAAAGGATCTGATCAAGCAAGTGTAGTGCTATTCAGACAGATCAAGCAAAATCCCATTGTTTTCTAAGAATCATAGCAGAATTGAAATCCCCTAATCGGGTAAGCTCTAACAAGCTTGGTTACTTCTTAAATCCTCTAACAAGGTGATCCATTAGCTTGGATTCTCAAATCCTCTACCGAGGGTACTCCTAATGGGGTACTTGCTTCTAATAAGGCATTTGTAGTCAATTCCTTAATCGGGAGATTCTTAACAGGATTAGTTCTTAAGAGGACTTTTGTAAAAGCTTTAATAGGATTGGTTCCTAATAGGGTAAACTTCAGAAGAGTTCAGATAGTTATCTTATGAGTCTCATCTCACTGTGGTTTTTCCCATTTGGGTTTCCACATCAAAATATTTGTGTCATGTGGTGAATGTTTTGTGGTTATGATCTTATGATTGATTTGATTAACTACTTAACTATTCCGATAAGGCATGATAACCGGAAGCATTGAGAAATGAAGTCTATTGACATATGATAAAGCATTTGGATGTTTACAAGTTTAATGTTGTTTACTGTTAAGTTGCTATAACAGTCAACCGGTTTTTCTTATAAGATTTTATCTTGACAGAGATATTTTATTGATAAGTTTACTCTGTGTGATTGAGATTGAGATTGGGAAAGTTTGTTTCAATTTTTCAATTTACTGATTCAACCCCCCTCTCAGTAATCTACTGGATACTTATTCTTTCATCATACCATCATAGTCATATCCCAAATCAGGTCAAAGTATGCATCAAAAAATAAAAGGTGGAAGCAATATAAGAATGTTGTGTGGAATGAGATTGAGAATTTTGATGCATTTAGCATTGATTGGAAAGAGAGAAGCCATAACATGATGGCAAACTTGCTAGCTAACATTTCTTTGAGGCCAAAAGATATAACTTTCGTAGGAATTTCAAAATTTGAGGTTCAAACCAAGCCTTCAATCCTTGACAACATTGAAAGTTGGCAATTTTTCAATGATGATAATGATATTTTGAGGTTCCTAACTTGTGTAGAAGAGTATGAGGGCCAGGAAATTTATTTTGGTGCCTTTGTAAAAATAGAGGATGGAAAGGAAACATTCTTTGGGAATGAGGTAATTCAATTAAAGACAAATAAGATTCGCAAAGGCTTGGTGGTATTAGAAAGGGTGTTTGATAGTCAAGATAAGGCAAATATTTCTACGACTACCCCACATCCTGAGGATTTAGAAGAGATTAACCTTGAAATAGAGGGAGACCCCAAAAAGGTGTACATTGGAAAGAAGATGTCACCCAAGGTAAGGAAAATTTTGATGGATTTGTTAGGAAAATATAGACATGTCTTTGCTTGGTCATATGATGATTTAAAAGCTTATAGGGAAGATTTGTTTCAACATGAAATCCCTTTGAAGGAAGGTGTTAAGACTTTTAGAAAAAAGAAAAGGCCAATTAATCCAACCTTAGCACCCAAAATGCAAGAAGAACTGGTTAAGCTAAGGGATGCTGGAATCATTAACACTATCAGACATTCATCATGGGTGTCTAACATGGACCTATGAGAAAGAAGAATGGAGATATTAGACTATGTGTTGATTTTAGGAATCTAAACATATCTTCATTGAAAGACAACTATCCATTGCCTAATGTAGAAGCAATGTTGCAGAGGGTCACAAGGTGTGAGCTCTTATCTATGATGGATGGGTTTTTTAGGTTACAACTAGGTAATGGTTAAAGAATCAAAATAGTTCAAGACAATATTTACTACACCTTGGGGGACTTATGTTTATGTAAGAATGTCATTTGGGTTGACAAACACAGGAGAAAAATTCCAAAGAGCTATGGATGTTGCATTTTATGACATTATAAATATATCTTTGGTTGTATATCAGGATGATTTAATAACATATTCTAAGAAGGAAGGTGATCACTATGATCATCTTGCAAAAATCTTTAATAGGGTTGTTGAGTATGGAATATCTTTGAACCCAAATAAATGTGCTTTTGGGGTGACTAATGGGTCACATTGTTTCAAAAGGTGGTGTGAGAATTGACACAGAAAGGATAGCGACAATTGATAAAGTTCCTCAACCCAAGATAGTAAATGGTATCCAATATTTCTTTGGGAAGATTAATTTCCTCACAATGTTTATTACTAAATTTGCAGAAATCAGTAGACCTATTTCTAAGCTATTAAAAAATGGTGCAAAGTTAGAGTGGGAAGGAGAGCCAACCAAGGCATTCCAAGAAATCAAACAAGCTATTAAAAATGTACCTGTTTTGAAAACACCTGATTATGGCAAACCTATACAAATATTTTTTTTTGCATCTTTTCATACTGTTGCTATAGTCTTGCTACAAAAGAACTCAGAGGGTTTTGAACAACCCATAGCATTTTTCAGTAAATCTTTGCAAGCTGCAAAGTTGAAGTATGACATAAATGAAAAACAAGCTTTTGCAATAATAAAGGCAGTGAAGGATTTTAGGAGTTACCTGATGGGACCAATAGTGGTTGCATATGTGCCAAATGCTGCAGTCAAAGATAGCTTCACACAATAGGAAGTATTTGAGAGGAGATATAGATGGATCAACAAGATCCAAGAATTCAATATTGGCATCCAAATCACTAAGTTAGTGAGAGGAAAAGGATTGGCTAAATTAATGGCTCAAAGTAACTTGGATGCCAATCAAATAAATGTAACAGAAGAAGAGCACAAAGATTATCTCTATGATATGGATAACTGTGAATGATATGTGGAAATAATATGCTACTTACAAAAGATGAGATGTCCTAAAGTCATGAGTGACAACAAAAAGAGGACATTGAAGTTACATGCCATAAAATGTTATTGTAAATGGAAAACTCTGGTGGAGGAGCAATGATGGTGTCATGTTAAAATGTGTGAACCAAGATCAAGCTCAGAAATTACTGACATAGATGCATAGTGGGGTCTGTGGAGGACATTATATGGCCAAAAAAACTACACATAAAATATTGAGAGTTGGGTTTTGTTGGCCAACAATCTTCAAGGATGCACATCAGTTAGTTAGAAAATGTGATCCATGCCAGAAGTTTTCAGGAAAGTTGAAATTTTCAGGAAATATGTCATTAAAACCTGTAAATGTGCAGGCTCCATTTCAACAGTAGGGTATAGACTTAATTGGAGAAATAGCATGTAAATATAGTGGTGGTCACTCTTGGATCTTAGTGGCTATGGATTATTTTACCAAGTGGGTTGAAGCTATACCAACAAGGAAAGTAATGAGTAAGGTGGTGATTAATTTTCTCATTGATAATATATTAATCAGATTTGGATGTCCAGAAAGAATAGTCTCTGACAAGGCCATGAGTTTTAGGTTAGAGGAATATGAATATTTTGGTAGTAAGTATGGTATTCAAATCTCATACTCATCACCTTACCACCCACAAGGGAATGGACAAGCTACATCAAGCAATAAGAGCTTGATGAAAATCATTAAAAGAGTCGTGGAAAAACACAAGAAATCTTGGGATTCAAAGCTAAAGCTGGAAGTTTGGGTAGACAGGGTAATAATTAAAAAGGAAATAGGATGTGCTCCTTTTGATTTGGTGTATGGTGCATATGCAAGGTTGCCCCAAAATAATCTGATGCAGATGTATAAGTTTGTCCAAACTTATGATGATGATATAAATGATGATATGCAGCTGAGGGTTGAAGCTTTGATTGAGTTAGATGAAACTAGAAGAGAAACTAATACCAGAAATGCAAAATTGCAGATGCAAGTAAAAAATTTGTATGATAAAAGAACAGTTGCAAGAAATTTTTAGAGTGATGATTTGGTTCTGATGTGGAATGCTAGGATAGAAGATAAAGGAAAACATGGCAAGTTTGATGCCATTTGGCTTAGCCCATATATGATCCAGAGTAAGTGGGGAGGAGACTCATAGTTTCTCCAAGATATAAATGGTGACATTCTTGAATTGCTTGTTCATGGACAATTATTGAAGCCCTACTTTTCTTAAAGTATTTATTTTCCATGAGCATTAGATTACGTTTTGTACATAAGTAGAGTAGTTTCATTTTTTGTTCGAGATACCCTATCCAAGTAACTTCCCTTTTGGTCTGCTCTGCAACGGTCTGCTCCACCTGAGATTTTGGATTCTTGTATCATCCCTGAGTAATGATCATCCCCAACCAGAGCCACTGACAGTCCTGAAAATGACCTAGCAAAAAATCTTCATGCCTTAGTCAAAATACTAGTCATTTTGGATTTAATCCTACTCTTTGTCCTGTGTTTCATGCTTAAGGTCTAGGGTTTTATGCATTTTGATTAAATCTTGGTAAAAACCCTAAGCCTGTTATAATTTGGCGTTACCATTTTCCACTTAAGGCCAAGGGTTTGCTTACCGTTGGCGGGGCCATGTCTTTCCCTAGGCATTAAGTTGTTTTTATGACAGGGCCCTATTAATATTTTTCTGTAGGCAGGTCCCCTTTAATATTTAAGCTAGTGCCTGATTTTTTTTCCTAAGTCCAACATTAATACTTATGTCGGTGACTTTATGTTAACAATCAAGGTACTAAAAGTTCCTGCTATTTGCACGTGCTTAAATGGATGAAGATATTTTAATCTTGGTCAAGAATATGCTCAATCGTTAATTGGATAAGGAAGGCAGACATAGTGGCTAAGAGATAAAGGGCAAACAGATCCAACAGTCCTCGCAGTCCTGTGAAGGAAGATGCTCAAAGGTTATGGATCATGACATCACAAGATGATGCCACATGTCCAAGGCGGGCCGAGGTAAGTTGAAAGGTGGGGGCTACTGACTGAGGTGAGATGGAGGGTGAGTTGGAGATGCCGCATCATACCTTTGATAGGCCCACTTGCCACATGTGATGGTCAATGTTAGATTGACCACTATTGTTCATGCGATTTGCCAGCATGAAATCAATCAATAGTGGAGATTCAAACTTAGTTCAAATGCACTTTCGAGCAGATTCTCCACTCACGCGAGCAGTAATAATGGATAGGACAGTGACATTTTGTTCCAAAACAATTATTAAATATGTTTTCTCTGCTATTTTGAACCACCGAAGCATTCAAAAGAGATTGAAGAGTGATTCTAGAGATGAGGGAGATTTCAGCGATTTCTTACAGTGTGAAATTATGATTTTCTGGTGCAATTAAAGCAGTGAGTTTTTTTGAATTCTTTCATTTGTTTTAAAGCATTAAAGCTGTGAATTGCATGAGAATTATAGTGAAAAGGTTGTGAATTGTTCTAAGAGTTTTTGAAATTTGGTAAAATGGGTGAGAATTCACACTCTTCGGTGTTGAATTTGATAATTTCATGTTAAGCCCTTGTTTCTCCTTTTCTTTCATGGGTAATTGTTAAAATCCCTAGTCATATAGGATGGCTCCCCTAAGAAACCACTTAGGACAAACATAGTATCTAAAGAGGAATTTGTTTGATAATTTTCTTGATCAATTGAAGCCCTTGACGAATGATAAATATCAGGGGCAGAGACTTGAACAAGGTAGAACCATAGGAGAAGGATTAACTAATAAGGCGTATAACATCATAGATGCTAGGGTGCCAATGGCTGGGGTGGATTTGTTTAAGTTGTGGTATGGACAGAGGAATTTGGAATCTCCATTTTCAAGTGCCTAACAATATGACTTGGGCAAGTTAGTAGTGCCCAATATATTCATGGATGTCGACCTCCTTAAAGTTGTTGCAAACAGATATGATCCCATTTCTAGAGTTATAAGGGGAAATGAGGGAGAAATTTTGTTGACAATTAGGAGGGAGGAATTTCAAGAGATTTTTTATTTGTATAAACCTTCTGCTACCTTTATTCAGATAGATTTGAATGAACTAAAGGCAAAGTATTATAGAATGAAGGGTTTTATCAGAGCCAACCTCATTCTAGCTCATTTGAAAAAACAAGAGATACAACTTATCATATTAGCCCTAATTCAGAAGAGCCCTTTTCTATTGGTGCTTTCGCCCAATATTTGCATGCCATTTTCTTTTCTTTGTGCCAAGTTTTAGGGTTCATCCCTATTACAGTCATGCCACCTGATTTTATGTACATGGCTATACAAATTCAGCATCTATATTTTATAGTGGTTTTTGACTTTTCCGCATACCTTGAAGAAAAGATTCATGAGGGATTGCAAGATATAAAGAATGGCGTATTTAACACTCATTTCTATTGGTATTCATTGTTAATGTGCATGCTTTTATATAGAAATACAGATTATTTTGAGGGTACCATGAATCTCAAGAGAACAATTGATAATATTGAGGTTTCAATGCTACTTTAGAGTATGGACATGTCTTGGGATAGGAAGGAATCAAGTTTTGTTAGGTTTGATAATAGTTTTACTTCTAGACCAAGGGAGAGATTAACAGTGAATCCACCAAGGATTCCAACACAGCTACATGATTTCGTAAGACCAAAGGATAGGCCGACACTATTGAAAATTGAACACAACTAGGGAGACATTATCCCTTATCCTATCAATATAGTTATCAAAGTTTTATGGTTTTTCTAGCCAACCACATGTATTACCTTTCAATGTTCCTTTGAGGTTTGGTTTTGCTGAAATATTGTGGCAAATAGGTTGTATACATGATAAGGAGCTGAAGGGTAGAGGCAAAGGGACCATTTTCCTAGATTACACTATCATTCCATACTTTGTAATTATAAAAGGGGGATATATGCAATTTGATAAGCTTTTTGCACCATATCATTTAGGGGTTAGCACGGTCAGACATAGTGACCCGAAGGTATTCTATAATGTTTTTAGGGCAAGAATAAAAGGAAGCCTATCACCCCATGAGCACAATTTCCCTGAGGATATAATAAGAAATGAATATAATTTCATGACTCAGGATTGGAGGAAGGAGAAATGGATAGCTTTTAGGAAGCTATGGGCTATAGTACAAAAAATGGATCACATCTATGATCCATCAAAAAAATTCTCTCCATTTTGTGCCAAAGTTGATTTTGTCATGAACAACTTTGATGAGTTAATTCTTGCATTAAAAGAGAAGAGAGCCAAACTTGAGGAAGTTCATGGCCAACAAGTTGAAAGAAGAAGAGTGCAGCAACCTACACCCATCACGCCTGAAGAAGCAGCCCTGATTCATCATATGAGAATGAAACAACTAGGCTCACCCCCTCCTCCACCTCATAAATAGATGGGCTAGTGGAAGGTAGACCTAGCTATGTTCCTCCTCCAAGGGTTGGTGTTGTGATAAAAAGGGTAAGAGAAGAAGTAAGTAGTGAAGAGGAGAGTACCAGTGTCAGTGGAAGGTTGGTGAGAAGAAAAGGAAAGAAGATAATGAAGATAGAGACACCTCCAAAGGTACAAGTAAAACCTTTTAAAGGGGTCAAGATCATTGATCTTGAAGACTCAGATAAAAGTCCCTCACCACCTCATATACCTTTTTCACCTCCAAGGCAGGTAGAAGAGCAACAGGAGGAAGATACCATTATAGTGACAAATGTAGAGATACGGATTGGTATTCCTCCTATGCCACCCTCTTTAGAATTGGATCTCACTCCTTTGGATATTTAGGGCAAAGCCTTTAGAGATGACAGGAAGGAGGCATGTGATAAATTTCTTGAAGATGAATCCTTCGTAAGAAGCCCAACCTTCCTGTAATTTGTATGGAAAATAAAGATAGAAGAATACAAGAGGAGAAGCAATGAGAGAAAGGCCCAAAGGCCAGATAGATTTGATCAAGAAAATTAGGAGGAGGTAAAAAATGAAATGATGGAAGAATTTAAAGGAATTATTGTAAATGAAGGCAGGATTATTATAAACGAGGTCAGAGTCTTAATTTTGCTAGAGTGGGATATAGTTGATGTAGTGGCCTTTGATACAATCCGAAAATCGAAAGATCAACAATTCAATTCAGAGGAAGAAGCAAGGTTGGCACTGAAAGGGTCTGAATTTGTAGATGATCATGCAACCTTGGCAATATGGGCACTAGAATAGGGGCCTAGGAGGCCTACTATCAGTGATATATCGAAACTTGAGGGGAAGCCTTATTGTAAAAAGAGCCTCTTATACATCAAATGTTGAGGCCTCAAAGTTAGCTGTTGATGTGGCCAAATTGGCCCATGAAACTTCAAAGAGGGAGGGTAAAGAAAAAGAGGAGTTAATGAAGAAGTTTGAAAATATTTTCAATAATTATAATGCAGTTCAACAGAGGTGTGTGGAGCTGCAAACTAAGGTTCAACTTCTTGAGCAGAGATAGATAGGAGCATCTTCTTCAGCTCCTACAATTGCATCCGTCCCATTAACTTCTAGGTCTCCACCTATCTCACATGTAGATGCAATAGTTCAATTTGATAGTGAGACTGATTTTCCAATTGCACCATTAGTGCCATATATGGATGAAGAGCCTAAACCCACTAGATGAGCTAAGCCAACAAGAGTTCAAATTTTGGAGAAAGTAAATGAGTTGGAAAATAAGCTAAAGGAGTCAGATGATCAGTCTTCCATTAAGAAAAAGGAGATAGTTAGCTCAATACCGACTCATTTGAATGAGAAGGTAGATAGTAGACTAAATTGTTGGCATTATGGACAAATTGATTATGTGTTGCATTGATGTTTTGTCATTGATGTCAACAATAGTTGTTGTGCATGGTTACTGACAGACAGGTTTTGGTTACCAATAGAAGATCTACTATTACCAACATAAGAGATTATCTATTGGATACTTCTGGTATGTTTGGATCTATGGAATGTGATTGGTTACATGTGATATGTGCTTCTGGAGCATGTTTTGGTCGTTGGTATTGGCTTGATAACTAGATGCTATCATATACTCTTGCAAACCCTTACTGACATTGGTTTAAGGCTCTACCAGTAGAGCTTTCACTGAGGAATCATGACAAGATGCATACGTGGTGTTGGTGTGGCTTCTAGATGGATTTTAGGATGCTGGAGATGTTCTTTGATCATGCTTCAACCACCCGAAGACATTGCTTTAGCATGGTGGACCCAGAATAGGTCAGGGGCCTATCTAGGTTATGGACCGATATCATGCTAACGTGTACTCTACACGTTATCGGGATGTTTCTGGATGATTTATGGATTTGTAATTGTTGTTTTGGTCTTAAGCCGACATGGCATATCATTGTAAAATGGATTTATGTAATGATCTTATTGTAATATCTTTTAGGTGGCCGACCTAGTTGATTTAGGTCTTAGGGTTGGTATAAATGTTGTAAGATCTCATTATAGATCGTGGAAAGGAAATGTAATGTGTGAATATTGTAATATCATTCAGGCAGAGGATTAGGTCGATCATTGAGGATCGACTTTGGATTAAGGAAGAGGTCAAAGGCCTCTAGTATTGAGCTTAACGAGGAATGTAATTAGGCATGGTAGATGCTATCTCTGGAAGTTCACTCTATTAGATTGTTGTCCAAATATCTTGAGGTGGTTTTAACCTCTGTAGTCAGTGAGACTCTTTTGTAATTAGTACACTCTAGGTAGTGTGCCTTCTTGCATGTGCAGGCCCCTCATTGTATCATATACTTTTTGCAGAAGTATCATCTGACTGTGGGTAGGCTTCCCACCGTGGTTTTTCCCTTTTCGGTTTTTCCACGTATAAATCATGGTGTTATGTGGTATGGTTTCTTTTTATTGTTTATCTGTTTAATTGTTAAGTTACATTTTTTACCGGTATCTGTGTGTACTGGCATCTATTTCTGCTTTATCGGTATTTGAATACTTATGTGCTCTGGTTTGAAGTTGTATTGCAGATTAAACATCATAATTTGTTAACAATTGATTCACCCCCCCTCTCAGTTGTTCACTAGTTATCCTAACAATTGGTATCAGAGCCTTGGTCCTCTTTTACAGAAGCTTAACCACTTGAGGTAGATCCTATGGCAGGTAACACTTCTAATCCACTGGCAACTATTTTCAGAAGAGAATTCCCTAAGCTTGATGGAACAAATTATGGGATATAGAAAATTCGAATGGAGACTCATCTTAGATGTCTTGGTAAGGATATTTGGGAGATCATTGAGAAAGGATACACACCTTATGATCTGACATCTAGCAATCTTGTTGTTGCAGACATGGATAAGAATATTGAAAATGATTGCAGAGCTACAAAAGCCCTCTTGTGTGCACTTATTGATCAGCAGATCATGGGATTGACTAATAAATCATCGATAAAAGTTATGTGGAACAAATTTCAAACTCTGAATGAAAGTGACCCTACTGTCAAAATTGCTAAACTAGATGGTTACCGAGTAAGATATGAAAACATGAAATGGAAGATAATGAAAGAATTGTTGTATTTATGGAAAGAGTGAATGAGATTGTTATGGGGATACAATATTGTGGAGGATTTCTAAGTGAAGATGAAATAGTTTCCAAAGTCTTGAGAGCCTTTCCACCGGCTTACAAGATGAAGACAACTGCAATTAATGAGTTGAGAACAATGGCTAACTCTTCAGTTAAGAGAGACATTATGATTGGGAAATTATCTACTTTTGAGCTTGAAGAATTTGGATCTTCTGGAGCTATAAAATCTGAACTTGCTTTTTATGCATCATCATCTATTAGCAAAAGTGATTGGAAATTCCTATATGCAAAAGAATTGGAGGACATGAGGAAAGAAGATGAAGAACTTGACCAACTTGAAGCCTTATTTGCAAGAAGAGTACCTAAAGGACCAACATGAAGTAAGTACGAAGGAAAAGCACCTTTTAAATGTTTTACATGTAATAAGATTGGTCATTTTGCATCTAGATGTTCGAAAAGGAATGCAAGGTTTGAGGAAAGAGTTAAGAAATCTTTTAAGCCTAATCAGAACGGATATTGATTCAAGAAAAGTAAACAATGCTACATAACAAATGAGGAAGGAATAACTGATGACTCTGGGGATGAACCGATAGAAGACTCTACTAGTGGATCCGGTAATGGAAAGGAATGGTTGTTCTATGCTTTGAAGGAAGATGAATTAGAACTGGATATCAAACATGAAGAAAAGGCCCTGGCAGCAAAATTTGAAGATAAGGATGAATGGGTAATTGATCGTGAATGCTCACATCATATGACTAGAGATAAAAGGAAATTTCTATCCCTGCAAGAATTCAATGGTGGTCAAGTCAAATTTTGAGATGACAAAGCATGTATGATCAGAGGTAGAGGTATTATTTCTTTGGAGGGCAAGCATAATACTGATAATGTCTATTATGTAGAAGGTTTAAAGCATAATCTTTTGAGTGTTGGTCAATTGGTTGATAAGGGTTTTCAACTTCAGTTTAAAGATAGAAAATGCAAAATCATTAACAAGACTGGTTTGGAGATTGCAACCGATATTCAGACAAGAAGTAATATCTTCCACTTGAACACTGGTAATAAGATAGGCTTAATTGCTCATATTGGTGAGAGTTGGTTATGGAATAAGAGGTTGTGTCATGTTAATTTTATTGTTAAGATCAGTTCAACTAAGGTTGTTAGAGATATACCTATGATTATGAAGCCTCATAATCTGGTATGTAAGGAATGTCAATTGGGTAAGCAAGTTAGAAATTCTTTTAAGAGAATACATGATAAATCTAATGATTTACTTGA
Source organism: Cryptomeria japonica (assembly GCF_030272615.1). Lineage (NCBI taxonomy): Eukaryota > Viridiplantae > Streptophyta > Pinopsida > Cupressales > Cupressaceae > Cryptomeria > Cryptomeria japonica. The sequence continues at coordinate 640,921,082 of NC_081407.1, read as the reverse complement.
TTTGATTCACACTGACTTGTATGGTCCAACAAGGACTAGAAGCTTTCAAAGTGATAGGTATTTCATGCTGATTATAGATGACTATTCTAGAATGATGTGGGTGACTTTTCTAAGGGAGAAGTCTAAAGTTTTTGAGAAATTCAAGATCTTTAAAGCAAAGGTTGAAACTGAAACTAGATTGAAAATCAAATGTCTAAGATTAGATCAAGGAGGTAAGTTCACTTCTCATGAATTTGACAATTATTGTGAAACAAATGGAATCAGGAGATAGCTATCTACACCTAGGACTCCTCAACAAAATGGAGTAGTGGAAAGAAAGAACAAAACCATTTTGGATGCAGCAAGATCTATGATGATGGAAGCCAAATTGCCTCATATTTACTGGAGAGAAGAAGTGAGTTGAGAAGTCTACACATTCAATAGTTCACATCAAAGGTGAAACTGGTAAGACCCCTTATGAACTATGGTTTGGACATACACCTACTATTAAATATTTCAAACTTTTTGGAAGTAAATGCTATATCAAAAGAGATGATTCAATTGGAAAGTTTGATCCTAGATGTGATGAAGGGAAATTTCTTGGATACTCAATTCAAAGAAAAGCATATAGATGTTATAATAAAAGATTACAGAAAATTGTTGAGAGTGCTAATGTGAAAGTGGATGAACAGTACAAAAATCATTCTATATCATACGACAGGGAATTGGCAGTGGAAATGATCATAATTGAACTAGCAATACCTCAACTAGTACAGGAAGCTGAGATAATTACACCGACACTATCAGAAAATTCAACTATAACTGATGATCAGAGCAAAGTACTTGAAGTTCAGAAGACACCAAGGTATGTAAGATTAAATCATTTTGAAGATCACATCATTGGAGATAAGAACAAGGGAGTTATTACTAGAAGGAAACTAGCTAATGAAGAGGTATGTCTTATTTCTCAAGTTGAACCAGCAACTGTTATTGAAGCTTGTAAGGATAAATATTGGTTAAAGGCTATGGAAGATGAATTAGATCAGATAGAGAAGAATGGAACTTGGACTCTAGTTCCCCGATCTAAAAATAAGAATGTTATTGGAACTAAATGGGTTTTTAGGAATAATCTGAATGAGGATAGTCAAGATGTAAGAAACAAGGCTATATTGGTTTGTAAAGGATATTCTCAAATGGAAGAAATTTATTATGGTGAGACATTTGCACCTGTATCTAGAATTGAAGTTGTTAGACCGTTTCTTGCCTATGCAGCTTACAAGAACTATAAGGTTTATCAAATGGATGTTAAATTTGCTTTTTTGGATGGTGAACTTGAGGAATACGTATACATTGAGAAACTTGGTGGATTTTCACTGACAGACAGATGATAAAGATATGGTTTGTAGATTGAAGAAATGTTTATATGGTTTGAAACAAGCTCCTAGAGCTTGGTATGCAAGGCTGGATAAATATGTTTTGAAGCTTGGTTTTACAAAAGGCAGTGCTGATAGTAATTTATATTATAAGATCACTGATAATAATATTCTGATTATTGAAGTATTTGTTGATGATATCATTTTTGGAGGAGAAGATAAATTGTGCATGGAATTTTCTAACAATATGAAGAATGAATTTGAAATGTCCATGATTGATGAGATGAAGTTTTTCTTAGGTTTGCAGATTAATCAAACTGACAAAGGCATTTTTATCTGTCAAACTAAGTATCTAAGGGAATTGTTGAAGAAGTTTGGTATGGATAATTTTAAACCGGTAAGTACTCCTATGGTGACAAGTGATAAATTATCTATCCAGGATACTTCTACACTGGTAAATCCGGCAAGGTACAAGTCTATGATTGGTGGTCTGTTATATCTAACTCAGACTAGACCTAATATTATGAATGCAGTAAGTATTGTTTCAAGATATCAAAGTAATCCTAAAGAAAATCATGAATGTGCAGTAAAGAGGATATTCTGGTATTTGCAAGGAATAACAAAATATGGTTTATGGTATTATAAAAGTGATGATTTTACTTTATGTGCATATACTGACTCAGATTGGGTAGGTGATACTGATGACAGAAAGAGCACTTCTGGTGGATCTTTCTTTCTTGGAAAGAAACTAGTTTCATGGATCAACAAAAAATAGTCATGCATTTCTTTATCTATTGCAGAAGTTCAGTATGTTGCAGCAACAAATAATTGCACTCAAGTCTTGTGGATGAAGCAAATGTTGAAGGATATCAGGGTAAATTATAGTGAACTGGTAGTTATCTACGGTGATAACTCTACAACAATTGACATGTCTAAGAATCTGGTATTTCACTCTAAGACTAAGCATATATCAATAAAATACAACTCTTTGAAGGACAAGGTAGAAGAAAAGGAAGACAAAATGGTTTATGTGAACACTAAAGAACAGATTGCAGACATATTAACTAAACCTTTGTCTAAGGAATCATTTGAGTATTTGAGAGACAAGTTAGGGGTTTCTGCCCCTCTGATAGAGACTTGATTGATGCAGTTTTATCATCAGTCTGACATGCATTATCAGATACTATTCATTCTGGCACTGATGAGTGGTGCTACTACTCAGGGGGAGTAGTCTTTGAGGTTTACATTATTACTTTGATATTTTTGTCAAATTTCTGCATTGATGTCAAAGGGGGAGAGATATTGATGTGAAAATAAAGAAAAAGGAGTTATATACATTAGGGGAGAGATTTATTCAGAACTTTACAAAGATATCATTCAGATTGTTGGTTGTCTTCCAAAGGGGGAGATTTGTTTTGTACTTCTTGGTACTTAGATGTTTTTCACATCTAATGTTTCCATCAATGCCAAAGGGGGAGATTGTTGGCATTATGGATAAACTGATTATGTGTTGCATTAATGTTTATTCATTGATGTCAACATTAGCTATTATGGATGGTTACCGACAGACAGGTTTTGGTTACTAGTAGAAGATCTCGTGTTACCGACAAAAGAGATTATCTATTGGACACTTTCGGTATGTTTGGATCTATGGAATGTGATTGGTTACATGAAATACGTGCTTCTAGAGCATGTTTTGGTCAGTTGGTATTGGCTTGATAACTAGATGCTATCATATACTCTTGTAAACCCTTACAGGCATTGATTTAAGGCTCTATTGACAAAGCTTTCACTGAGGAATCATGACAGGATGCATAAGTGGTGTTGGTGCGGCTTCTAGATGGATTTCAAGGATGCTGAAGATGTTCTTTGATCGTGCTTCAACCGCTTGAAGATATTGCTTTAGTGTGGTGGACCCAAAATAGGTCTGGTGCCTATCTAGGTTATGGACCGGTATCATGCTAATGTGTACTCTACACGTTACCGGGATGTTTTGAGATGATTTATGGATTTGTAATTGTTGTTTTGGTCTTAAGATGACATGGCATATCATTGTAAAATGGATTTATGTAATGATCTTATTGTAATACCTTTTAGGTGGCCAGCCTAGTTGGTTTAGGTCTTAGGGTTGGTATAAATGTTGTAAGATCTCATTGTAGATCGTGGCAAGGAAATGTAATGTGCGAATATTGTAATATCATTCAGGAAAAGGATTAGGTCAATCATTGAGGATCAAATTGGGATTAATAAAGAGGTTAAAGGCCTCTGGTATTGAGCTTAACCAGGACTGTAATTAGGCATGGTAGATGCTATCTCTGGTACTTTACTCTATTGGATTGTTGTCCAAATATATTGAGGTGGTTTTAACCTCTGTAGTCAGTGAGACTCTTTTGTAATGAGAAGTCCACTCTAGGCAATGTGCCTTTCTGCATGTGCAAGCCCCTCAATGTATCACATACTTTCTGCAGAAGTATCATTTGACTATGGGTAGCCTTCCCACCGTGGTTTTTCCACGTACAAATCATGATGTTATGTGGTATGGTTGCTTTGCATTGTTTATCTATTTAATTGTTGAGTTGTATTATTTACCGGTATCTGTGTCTACTAGAATCTGTTTCTGCTTTACCGGTATTTGAATACTTATGTGCTCCGGTTTGAAGTTGTATTGTGGATTAAATGTCATAATCTGTTAACAATTGATTCACCCCCCCTCTTAGTTGTTCACTGTTGGCATTATAATAGACAAGAAGAAGGTTGGCATTCCAATTACAATGAGAGATTGTTGGCATTTCAATAAGGATATTGAGAAGGTTGTTGATGATTATGGATATAACTGATCAATGATGATTACTATCTTAATATTATTATTTTGTCATTGATGTCAAGAAATTGATTTTCTAATTCAGTATGATGTTGCCATATCTTAAGAAGTATGATTTGATGAGTATAAAGATGTCGGTAAAAGACACATAAAGGATATGATGAATAAGGGGATAAGCTATTCAATGGACAACTATTACCGAGTTAGACAATGATGAGATCATGATGTTTAGATTGTTTTGATATCCTACATATGCTATTGTTTTAAAGGTTAATACTATACTATGTTACCGAGCAAAGAACCTAGTCGGTAAACCCTAAGGTTATCATTGTCGGTTAATGAAGGCAGAATGTCTACCGAGTGAAGCTTAGTATTTACCGAGTTACAACCGAGCTATAATAGAATGCATTAAATGTTTACATGTGATATTTAATGAAGGAAGTTGATGAGCTGGAGCGAATTAAATGATTGGTAAGCTATGTATGAAGATTGTTAAAGAATCTATGGTAAAGAAAGATCAACAAAAAGAACTATAGCTCAGATTGAACTGCAATACCCTAACACAAGTTCCAAGGTGAAAATGCAAGTTCCAAGGCGAGGTAAAACATTTTCAAATCGAAGGATACATTGAACCTGGACAAGATTGAAGATCTGATGGCTATGACTGATCATGGGAAATGTGATCAAGAAGATTAAGCGGTTAGAAGATTGTTTATAAATAGGAAACCGTTGATAAACAATGTATGCGGGCAAGTGTATGCATAGGGATGCTACATAGTGATTACCGAGCACAAAAGCTTGAAGACCTCTTTTGATAATAGAGTATAGAGCCCAGCAGAGGGACAAGATAAGTCCTATGAATTGATTGGATTGAGAAAATAAGAATCTGCTTTAGCATTTTTAGATGTGAAGTTGCAGACATATTTTTATTACTGTTATTTTGAGAAGTAGCAGAAAATCTCTTAACCGAGTGGACTTAACAGTCTTATTTGTAAATCCTCTAGCAAGGTGACATTTTGATTGAGTGTTTGAAATCCTTTAACAAGGTCACTTCTAACAAAGTGAAGATCCTAACAGATCTAAGGGAAATCCCTTAACCGGGTCACATCTAGCAATGTGTTTGTAATCTTTAACAGGATTTGCTTTTAACCGAGCATACTCTAGAAAAGTATATTTCTTAGTGGGTCCGAAATCCCACAGTGGTTTTTCCCTATTTGGGTTTCCACATTAAATCTGGTGTTATGAGGTTTATATTGTTCATATGCTTTTGAGTTTGCATGTTTGACAGTTTTGGTTATATGACTGATATATATGTTACCGAGGTTGAATCTGATGTTTTTATGGATGATTAAGTTTGTATGATTCACACCCCCCCCCCCTCTCATCTTATTGGCTATTGGATCTGTACTTATATTAAGTATCAGAACTATTGATTGGTATCAGAGCTTTGGACTCCAGAAGAAAAGTTTAAAGGCACTTGAGTTAAAGATCCAAAGATGTATAAGAGGGATGCACCGAAGCTGAACAAGTCAAGTTTCTCTAAATGGCAAAAAAGGATGAAGCTACATCTATCAGGAATTGGAGAATATGTTGTCTACTATCTCGAGAATGATTTTGTTGCACCGAGCACCTATCCATTGACTATGGAAGAAATAAGGGCAAAGCAAGAACATATTCAAGCAATGATTGAAATAACATCTACATTGATCGACTCAGAGTTTAATGATCTAGAAGGATGTACTGATGCAAAGGCAATGTGGACTAAGATCATATTTGTATATGGAGGAGATGAACATGTTCAAAGAGTAAAAGTGGATAGTTTAAGAGGACAACTTGAATCTATGAGGATGAATGAAGGTGAGAACATAACTCAATATAGTACAAGACTAAAGGAGATTGTAAATCAAATCAAAGGAGCAGGAGGAACTATTGAAGAAAAGGATGTAACAAGTAAGTTGTTAAGAACCCTTCTACCTGCCTATGCAATCCAAGTCTTTGCAATCAATGAATTGAGGTCTGTATCCAATATGCAAGTTTCTTTAGATGCTACTATTGGTAAGCTACATGCATTTGAGTTAAGTAACTTTGATAACAGTGGGTCATCGGTAAATAAAGTTGAATCTGCATTCAATTCTTTTCATATTGATGAAATTGATGATTACAATGATAGAAAGTATAAGTACTCTGAAGGGAATCATAGTGGAGCAAATGAAAAATTTCATAGGAACATGGAAGAAGTACACAAACTGTATGAGGAAATTAGAAAGCAAGAAGAGTTTGAAGCACTATTAGCCAAAAGGTTACCGAGAGGCAAAGGTAAGTATAAAGGAAAACTACCTTTGAAATGTTTCAATTGTGATAAAATAGGACATATGGCTTCTAACTGTCCTGACAAAGATTCTACTGAAAAGAGAGATTACCGAGATGACAGACATAAAGATAATCATTATAGAGGACACCGAGACTTTAGGAGAAGAGATAAAAGGACATGCCTAATAGTTGATGAGGAATCTAATGATGATAAATCAGATGAAACTGATATAGAGGAAGTTGTTTATGTGGCTATTAAAGATGGATCAGATGAAGAAAGGTATGAAGAAAAAGATTTAATATCTCATATAAATACTAATGATTCTTGGATCATAGATAGTGGTTGCTCACATCACATGACAGGTGATAAACACAAGTTTATTAAATTAGATGATTATGATGGAGGCTATGTAAGATTTGGTAATGATGCACCATGTCCGGTAAGAGGTAAAGGATCCATAACACTTCTTGACAATGCTAAATGTAATGATGTTTATTGGGTTGAAGGTCTGAAATACAATTTGTTGAGTGTAGCACAACTAAACAACACAGGTTACCGAATAGAGTTTGAAAAAGGAATTGTCAAAGTTCATGACAAGCATGGAAAGTTAGTTGCTACCAGGACACAAACAAGAGGTAATACATTTCATCTTGACTCAACTCGGAATAAATGTCTATGTGCAAGAATAGATGATACCTGGTTATAGCATAAAAGGTTTTGTCATGTTAATTTTGATAATCTAATCAAAATAAGTAAGAAGCACCAAGTAAGAGGTCTACCAAGTCTTGAAAAACCTAAGAATGCTGTGTGCCGAGGATGCCAGATGGGTAAGATGACAAGATCAAGCTTTACAAGCAAGTCCTACGCTTCTAAGGGAATTTTAGATCTTGTGCATACTGATCTTTGTGGTCCTATGAAAGTTCAGAGTTATTATGGTGATAAATATTTCATATTATTTGTGGATGATTACTCAAGGATGATGCCAGTAATGTTTTTAAAAGAAAAATCAGAAGCTTTTCAAATGTTTAAATGGTACAAGGCTAGAGTTGAAAATGAAACAGGAAGACAACTGAAATGTCTCAGATCAGATAGAGGAGGAGAGTTTACATTTGATGAGTTCAACTTATTTTGCAATGATCATGGTATAAAAAGACAAGTCTCTGCACCGAGAACTCCACAACAGAATGGGATAGCTGAGAGAAGGAATAGATCTATTGTGGGTTGTGCCAGAACCTTGATGATTGAAAAGAAAGTTCCACAAACATTTTGGAGAGAAGCAATAAGCACAGCTGCTTACACCTTGAACCTAGTTCAATTGAAGAAAGGTACTTTGAAGACACCTTATGAAATCTGGTATGACAAGAAACCTAATGTAAGTTATTTTAAAATCTTTGGGAGTAGATGCTATGTTCATAAAGATGATAGAAATGGCAAGTTTGATCACAAAAGTGAAGAAGGAATGTTTCTAGGTTATTCTTCTAGAAGCAAAGAATTTAAATGCCTGATCAAATCATCTAACAAAATAGTAGAAAGTGCAAATGTGAAAATTGATGAATTTGCAGAAAGAAATGATGAAGGAAACTCCAAAGAACTAGAAGATTATGAAGGATTTGTCTATGTGCAACCAAGAAGTACTACCGAGATAACAGTTGAAGAAAATGAAGAAAATATCCAGTTACCGAGTGATGAAGAAGATCATATACAGCCTACCGAGCCTATATTAGCCAAGTATGTTAGAAGACATCATGCACCAAGTCAAATTATAGGAGATAAGGATGAACCAGTGATGACAAGGAACAAACTGAGACAGAACACATGTTTGATATCTGAATTTGAACCGAGAATAGTGAAAGAGGCATTTAACAATGAAGATTGGATAAATGCTATGACAGAAGAGATTGATCAAATCAAGAAGAATGACACATGGACACTGGTCCCAAGACCGAAGGACAAAAATGTAATCAGTACAAAGTGGATCTTCATAAACAAGCTAAATGAAAAGGGTGAGGTCATTCGGAATAAAGCAAGACTAGTTTGCAAAGGTTATGCCCAAGAAGAAGGAATTGATTATGGTGAGACTTTTGCACCTATGGCAAGACTTGAAGGAGTAAGAACATTGTTGGCATATGTTGCTTACAAGAATTTCAAGGTATATCAAATGGATGTCAGATCTGCATTTCTGAATGGTATATTAGAAGAAGAAGTTTTCATTGAACAACCTGAAGGATTTGTTGAAGGAGAAAATAATGATCAGGTATGTAAATTGAACAAAGCTTTATATGGTCTGAAACAAGCACCTAGAGCATGGTATGAGAGATTGCACTCATATTTGATCAAAATTGGCTTTATAAGAACAAGTGAAAACAACAATATGTACATGAAGAATGATGAAAATGGAATACTGATCTCAGCCATATTTGTTGATGATATTATCTTTAGTGGAAATGACTCTCTATGCAAGAACTTTGGAAATAAAATGAGTAAAGAATTTGAGATGTCATTAATTGGTGAGATAAAATATTTTATAGGTCTACAAATACTGCAAATGAAAGATGAGATTTTCATTACCCAATCCAAGTACATAAAGGAAATCTTGAAGAAATTTGGAATGGAGGATTCAAAACCAGTAAGTACTCCTATGACTACCAGCTGTAAACTATCAAAGAATGATGAATTTGCATCTGTTGATGAGACACTTTACTGACCTATGATTGGAAAGTTGCAATATGTTGTTCACAGCAGGCCAGATATAGCACATGTAGTAGGTATTGTTGCAAGATTTTTTGCAGATCCTAAGGAAACACACATGACGGCAATCAAAAGAATTTTTAGATACTTAAAAGGCACTGAAGATTATGGTTTGGTATATCAGAAAGGAAATGAGTTTGATTTACAAGTTTATACTGATGCTGATTGGGCAGGCAACATTGATGATAGGAAAAGCACAAATGGAGGAGCTTTCTTTTTAGGAGAAAGACTAGTGAGTTGGCTTAGCAAGAAACAAGGATGTGTTTCTCAGTCAATAGCAGAAGCTGAATATGTTTCTGCAGCACTTAATTGCACCAATATAGCATGGATTAAACAACTATCGGAAGGTATAAATGAGAAAGTTACTGAGCCAGTAACTATATTCTATAATAACACTAATGCCATTAACATTTCAAAGAATCCTGTTATGCACTCTAAGACAAAGCACATCTCTATCAAATATCATTATCTTAGAGAAGAAGTTCAAGAGAAGAAAGTGGTGTTGGAATATGTTAGTACAAAGGAGAAAATAGTAGATATCTTCACCAAGCCACTGCCAAAGGACACTTTTGAATATCTCAGAAGTTAGTTAGGGGTCCTACCCCTATCTTCCATTCACTGACCAAGTTCGGTGAAAGCATCAATTCGATGACTCTACAGAATATCTTTAGGAGTTGATGTTGATTTACACACTTTAGGAGGTTTTTCTAAAGGTGTACAGGAAACAATAAACAGAGAACAAGAATTCAAGACAAATGCTCTGACCGAGACTCAGTTGATACACAACAGTAGTAAATAACTTCTTACAGAAAGCAACTATGTTTTAGTTCTTTACTTTTTGGCATTGTTGTCAAAGGGGGAGAAGACCTATCAAGGGAGAAGACTAAGAGAAAACTAAGCAGACTATAGATTGGGAAGAAGACTGAATGAGGAGAAGTCTAATGTATGGGGGAGAGCATTTTAGCATTTCAAAATTTCACAGCAATCTGAATCTGACTCAATAAAGTCAAATCAATTGGTTTTGCCATCAATGCCAAAGGGGGAGATTGTTGGCATTATAACAGACAAGAAGAAGGTTGGCATTCCAATTACAATGAAAGATTGTTGGCATTTCAATAAGGATATTGAGAAGGTTGTTGATGATTACTGTCTTAATATTATTATTTTGTCATTGATGTCAAGAAATTGATTTTCTAATTCAATATGATGTTGCCATATCTTAAGAAGTATGATTTGATGAGTATAAAGATGTCGGTAAAAGACACAAAAAAGATATGATGAATAAGGGGATAAGTTATTCAATGGGCAACTATTACCGAGTTAGACAATGATGAGATCATGATGTTTAGATTGTTTTGATATCCTACATATGCTATTGTTTGAAAGGTTAATACTATACTATGTTATCGAGCAAAGAACCTAGTCGGTAAACCCTAAGGTTATCGCTATCAGTTAATGAAGGCAGAATGTTTACCGAGTGAATTTTAGTATTTACCGAGTTACAACCGAGCTATAATAGAATGCATTAAATGTTTACATGTGATATTTAATGAAGGAAGCTGATCAGCTGGAGTGAATTAAATGATTGGTAAGCTGTGTATGAAGATTGTTAAAGAATCTATGGTAAAGAAAGATTGGCAGGAAGATCTACAGCTCAGATTGAACCGCAATACCCTAACACAAGTTCCAAAGTGAAAATGCAAGTTCCAAGGTGAGGTAAAACATTTTCAGATCGAAGGATACATTGAATCTAGACAAGATTGAAGATCTGATGGCTATGATTGATCATGGGAAATGTGATCAAGAAGATTAAGCGGTTAGAAGATTGTTTATAAATAGGAAACTGTTGATAAACAATGTATGCGAGCAAGTGTATGCACAGGGATGCTACATAGTGATTACCAAGTACAGAAGCTTGAAGACCTATTTTGATAACAGAGTATAGAGCCCAGCAGAGGGACAAGATAAGTCCTATGAATTGATTGTATTGAGCAAATAAGAATCTGCTTTAGCATTTTTAGATGTGAAGTTGCAGACATATTTTTATTACTGTTATTTTGAGAAGCAGTAGAAAATCTCTTAACTGGGTGGACTTAACAGTCTTATTTGTAAATCCTCTAGCAAGGTGACATTCTAATTGAGTGTTCGAAATCCTTTAACAAGGTCACTTCTAACAAAGTGAAGATCCTAACAGATCTAAGGGAAATCCCTTAACCGGGTCACATCTAGCAATGTGTTTGTAATCTTTAACAAGATTTGCTTTTAACCGAGCATACTCTAGAAAAGTATATTTCTTAGTGGGTCCGAAATCCCATGGTGGTTTTTCCCTATTTGGGTTTCCATGTTAAATCTAGTGTTATAAGGTTTATATTGTTCATATGCTTTTGAGTTTGCATGTTTGACAGTTTTGGTTATATGACTGATATATATGTTACCGAGGTTGAATCTGATGTTTTTATGGATGATTAAGTTTGTATGATTCGCCCCCCCCTCTCATCTTGTTGGCTATTGGATCTGTACTTATATTAAGTATCATAACTATCAGTTCACCGGTTATCCTAACATAAATAACATTCATTCTTTATATTATTCATTGTTTAATGTTATTCAAAGTTTTGACAGAGATAAGGAAGTAGAAATCCCTTTGTTTACAAAATGGTTACAAAGGGGAAATGAACTCAGAGTAATGTCAATGGCTTCCAAATACCATGCTGAGAGGCTGCCCACACTTTAGCCAACCTATTTGTTGGTAAAATCAATGGAGGAAGCTCAGATGCTGCTACAAAATATAGAAATAAAAATAAGGGAGTTGATGAGAAGCTTCAGTGAGTTGAAAGAAACACTTCTGCCAAGTATTGAAGATGAGAGTGGGGCAATCAAGCCTTTACAATTTTTGAAAGAAGAGGCAGAAAGAGTCATCAACATTCAAGTGGACTTGATTTGTGAGGATTTAAATACTGGCATGCTGGAGGAAAGCATGGACAAAATAATATGTACGCGAACATTCTTTGAATCTTTTGAGAGAGAGGCAAATCAAGTGGCAGTTAAGTATACTCCATACAGAGAAAAAGTTGGTGAAATTATGAATTTCAAATGGTCGTCAGATGAGGAATATGGCAAATGGAGTAATACTTACTTAAAGGAAGAGTAAGGACTTAAAACAGTTAGTTAGTTAACTGTTTGATGTAACAGTTTGGCAGACGGTCTTGTCTCTTTGCAACAATTACTTTTTGGATGCGAGCAACAGCAAGGTGGGCCCGTCATAGATCTTCATCGACAACAACAAAAAGGGAAAAGGTGAATAAAGTGCTATGATGAATGAGTTGCAACTATTTGGTCTTGGTTGTGACATTCCTTAAATGAAATATTTTGTAACTGAATTATGGGTAACTGGTCACTTTTGAATGACAAGTGTCTCCTCTTTCCCGTAGCTTGTTTGCTCCCTTATTTTATAGAAAAGGGAATTCAAGACCAAGAGACAAGGTTCCGAATTTGATCTATGTACTTACTATTTCTAAAATTCAGAGTCATAGGTTCATGTAGCATGTTTTAGGTGGAAATGAGCAATTGTAAAGAATTTACAGAGCAACAGAAAAGAGTCTTGTGTCTAGTTTTTTCAGGTTCTGGAAGGAGTTATATGTAAATTATTTTATGATAGAAATAGAAAATTTATTCAAATAGAAATACAATTCTGATTTATTTCTCTCCATTGTGCAATTCTATCATCTTTTGAATGAAATGTAATCAAGGATTTCTTTCATTCAGTGCATTTTTGTGATTTATGTAGTTTTTATTTATGCTTTGATCTAAGGGATCAATTAAATGCTAAAACAAAATTACAGAGTGATAGGGCTTGTTCAGGGATTTGATAAGTAGTCTAGGTTGGGATTGCAGATAAGAGATATTTTAAGGCAATATTATCTTAAGATCTGAATGCTATTAGATAAATTATGTTATAATTCATTTGTCTTTTGAATTCAAGCACCCAATGGAATAAGGCACTAGTCACAGATTGTTTGAAGTCTTTACAGTCAGTATTATGCTCTGTTCATCTGTATTTGTTACACAATTGTTGATTATTAGAATACATTTTAGCTTTATGTATGTTGTTTCATGTTTTATCTATCTCATGATCTAATAGGTTGAGGATCACTGAAGAATTCACCATTCTTGAGCATTCTCCCTCTTTTTTGAGCTTTGATATGAGATTATCTGCTTAGTTTTGGTGAAAATTATATGGTGCAGAGATTACAGATTCACCAAGGGATCACCCTCCCAGGTCTTGTAGAACCCGAAGTGTAGAAGGATTAGCAGAATCCTTGTCATATGTTGGCTCAAGTTCTTAAGGATATTGATAGTTGCAGTTGGCTTCTCCATAGATAATCTGAAGAATCAACTTGGTTTCTGCCTCTTGCAGTGTAAACCCCTATTTTGGGGAACCAACAGAGCTGACCTTGAAATATAGGTTGATGAATTGTATAAATAAATGTAATATTCATGTGAGAGAAGTACCTATGTGCATGGACAATGATTTGATCTTTTAGTAGCAGAGGTGAAGTGCGAAGAAGTGTGAAGAAGTGTGAAAGAGTAGAGTTTGTCTTTTGTTCTTAACCAGAACTGTAACTAGGCATGAGAAGATGTTATTTCAGCATTTCATGATCCTCTGGATGTAATCCAAACATTTTTATAAGGCAGTGAGCCTTCCCAAGAGTTGCAGCCCTTCTTGTTATGTGATTTGAGCAGTGAGCTCTAAGAATTGTGCCTGAATGCATGTGCATTCCTCATTGTAATATTTCATTTACTCCTAACAGGGTATTATCTCATTGTGGGTAGGTTCCCATAGTGGTTTTTCCCTTAACTAGGTTTTCCATGTCAAAAATCTTGGTGATAAGTGTGTTATTGATGTGGTGCTGATTTGTGCTTTCATTGTTAATTATCATATCTGAATTGAGTTTGAATTAAGTAAAGTTTGTGAGAAAACTTATTCGCCCCCACCCCTCTTAGTTTTCTACATTGTTCCCAACAATTGGTATCAGAGCTAGATCCTTCGAAAGAAGGTTGACCACTTGAGATGATACGGGATGGAAACCTTTGCTTTCAAGAAGGATAGTCTGAGATTTGATGGAACAAATTACACTCTCTAGAAGAACTGGATGGAATGTCACTTGAGATGCATCAGTGAAGATTATTGGAAGATTACTAAGAATGTGTATAATGCTCCTTCAAATGGTCCTACAACTCTGGATGAGATAAAGGAAGTTGAATTCAATATTAGAGCTAAGGAAGCATTATTGAGTACCTTGTTTGATTCTGAGATGACTAATGTGATGGATTTCTAGATTTCTCATGAGATCTAGAAGAAGCTAGAGACTTTGTATGAAGGTGACAATCATGTGAAAGTTGCTAAGTTGTAGATCTTGAAGGGAAAGTATGAGATGTTGAAGATGGGCGAAGATGAGAACATTACATCCTTTATGTAGAAAGTGAATGATCTTGTGTCGAATATCAGATGTGTTGGTGGAGTGTTGGAAGAATCAAATATTGTACCTAAAGTGTTGAGATCCTTGCCTCCTACTTACAAGCACAAGGCTACTACTATTGAGGAGATCCACACTATGATAGATGTGACTAGGGACATATTGATTGGAAAGCTTGTTGCTTTTGAGTTGAGTGAATTTGGTGAATCTCTTCCTAAGTCAGAATCTACATTTAAAGCTACTGTATCCGAGAAGAAAAAATATGATCTGGGAGGAAGTTCTACAAGAGTGTCCAGATATGAGAAGGAGATGAGAGAGCTTAAAGAAGAAGAAAGAGAGCTTGAAGAGCTTGAAGCCCTGATTGCCAAAAGATTTCCTAAAGGAGCCAATAAGTATGAAGGGAAATTGCCTCTTAAATTTTTTCATGCAATAAGATAGGATATTTTGCCTCAAGGTGTCCGGAAAGAGTTCTTGAGAAGCCATTGAAATCATATAAGCCTAAATATCAGAAACAATGTTATTATGTTGATGATGAAGGTGTGACAAATGATGAATCCGATGAGGGAAATTTGGGAGATGAATGGGTGTTCATTGCTATCAAGGAAGATGATATGGTGACTGATGATTCTATTAGCTATATTAATGAGGAGAAAGATTTGGTTGCTAAATTTGAAGAGAAAGATGAATGGGTTATAGACAGTGGTTGCTCTCATCACATGATAGGTGATAAAAGTAAGTTTGTGAGTATGAAAAAGTATGATGGTGGTGTAGTAAGATTTGGTGATGAAAAAGTTGGTATAATCTATGGTAGAGGTTCTATTTCTCTTGATGGTAAGCATAATACTAATGATGTCTTATATGTTGAAGGTATAAAGCATAATATTTTGAGTGATGGACAGATGGTTGATAAGGGTTATGATTTGCAATTCAAGAACGGATAGTGTAAAATCTTGAGTAGCTCCGGAATTGAGATTGCATCAGGTACAAAGACTAAAGGTAATATCTTTCACTTGAATGTTGGTGGTAAAAGTTGTTTGATTGCTCAGGTTGATGAAAGTTGGTTATGGCATAGAAGGATGTGTCATGTGAATTTTGATTGCATGGTTAAGATAAGTTCTACTCAAGCAATGAGAGATCTTCCTAAGTTGGTAAAGCCTACTAATCCAGTATGCAAGGAATGTAAATTAGGGAAGTAGACTAGAGTTACTTTTAAAAGAAAACAGTATACTTCTAATGGAATATTGGATCTTATGCATACTGATTTGTGTGGTCCTTCTAGGGTGAGAAGCTTGTAGGGTGACAAGTACTTCATGTTGTTGATTGATGATTATTCAAGAATGATGTGGGATACTTTCTTAAGGGAGAAGTCTAAAGCATTGGAGAAGTTCGGGATTTTCAAAGCCATGATTGAGAATAAGACTGGATTTAAGTTGAAGTGTCTGAGATCTAACAAAGGTGGTGTATTTACTTCTAGTGAGTTCAATGCATTTTGTGAAGAGCATGGGGTGAAGAGACAATTATCTTCTTCACAGACCCCTCAACAAAATGGTGTTGTGGAAAGGAAGAATATAAAAATTCAGGAAGCTACTAGAATGATGATGATTAAAGGAAGTGTTCTGCATATCTATTGGAGGGAAGCTATGAGTACTATTGTATATACCTTTAACCAGGTCCATATCAAAGGTGATACCAGTAAGACTCCTTATGAGTTATGGTTTGGTCATGTTCCAACAGTTAGATATTTCAGAATTTTTGGTAGTAAATTATATATCATAAGAGATGAATATCTAGGGAAGTTTGATGCTAGAATTAATGAAGGAATTTTTCTTTGTTATTCTACTAAGAGAAAGGCCTACTGATGTTATAATAAGAGATTGAGGAAAATAGTTGAAAGTGCTAATGTGAAGGTTGATGAAGGGAATGAGAGACAAATCAAATCTTTTGGATATGAGTCAAATGATCAGGATGTCGGTTTAGATAAAGGAAAGAAAGTGTAGACCCAAAATCAAGTTCAAATTGCTCCAAAAAAGCCTGAGAATGAAGGAGAAGGTACAAGTGCTAGTGCAGAAGAAAGAGGTCAAGAGTATGAAAATCATGAAAATCCTAAGACTCCCAAGTATGTGAGATTGAATCATTCAGAGAATCAAATAATAGGTGATAAGAACAGAGGTGTGATGACTAGGAGAATAATTGTTGAAGAGTATTACTTGATTTCTAAGATTGAACCTAAAGATGTTAGTGAAGCTTGTAAATATGAAAATTGGGTTAAAGCAATGGAAGAAGAATTGAACCAAATTGAAAAGAATAATACATGGATTCTTGTTCCTAGACCTAAGGATAAGAATGTAATTGGAACTAAATGGGTGTTTCAGAATAAATTGAATGAGAAAGGTGAAGTTGTTAGGAATAAAGCAAGACTTGTTTGTAAGGGTTATTCTTAGATGGAAGGTATTGATTTTGAGGATACCTTTGCTCTGGTAGCTAGAATTGAAGTTGTTAGATTATTTCTTGCTTATGCTGCTTAGAAAGATTTCAAAGTATATCATATGGATGCCAAGTCAGCCTTTCTTAATGGTGAATTGGAAGAAGAAGTTTATATTGAGCAACCAAATGGATTTCAGTTGACAGATCAGAAGGATATAGTTTGTAGATTGAAGAAATCATTGTATGGATTGAAGCAAGCCCCCAGAGTTTAGTATGCCAGATTGGATAAGTATTTGATGAAGCTAGAATTCAATAAAGGTACTATTGATATTAATTTGTACTTCAAGATTGATAATGATAACATCTTAATTGTTGAAGTGTTCATTGATGATATTATTTTTGGTGGAAATGATGGTTTGTGCAAGAAGTTTGCTGATGATATGTAGAATGAGTTTGAGATGTCTATGATTGGTGAGATGAAATTATTTTTGGGATTTCAAATTACTCAGTTCGATAAAGGTATTTTTATACCACAATCTAAGTATGTGAAGGAATTGTTGACAAAGTTTGGTTTAGATTATGCAAAGCCAGTTGGTACACCTATCATGACCAAATGTACGTTGACAAAGGATGATGATTCTCCAAAAGAAAAATAGACTACATATATATCTATGATTGGTGGATTGTTATATTTGACACAAAGTAGACTAGATATTATGAATGTTGAGTGTCTTGTTGCTAGATTTCAAGATGATCCTAAGGAATCTCATGTTGTTGCTATGAAGAGAATATTTATACATTTGAAAGGGACAGTTGATTTTGGTTTGTGGTATCCTAAAGATGATGATTTTACTTTGAGTGATTTTACTGATGTTAATTGGGTAGGTGATGTTGATGTAGAAAGAGTACTAGTGGTGGTACATTTTTCTTGGGAAAGAGATTGGTTTCATGGATGAGTAAGAAGCAGAATGCAATTTCTTTATCTACTGCAGAAGTTGAATGCATTGTTGTTGCTAGCAATTTTACTAAGGTGGTATGGATGAAGCAGATGCTGAAGGATATCAGAGGTTATTTTTTATGAGCCTACTACTATATATTGTGATAATTCAAGTGCTATTAACATTTCTAAGAATCCAGTGTTGCATTCAAAGACCAAGCATATATCAATCAAGTTTCTTTTCTTAAGAGAGAAGGTGAATGAGAAGGAAGTTGGGTTGGAATATGTATCTACAAAGAAACAGATTACAGATATCTTCATGAAGCCTTTGCCTAAAGATACTTTTGAGTATCTCAAAGAGAAGATAGGGGTAATTGCCCCTGCTAATGAGATCTAAGATGCATTGATTTGCTTCAGTCTGGTGGACTCTACAGAGATCTATTGTGATCCAAATTGATGAGTGGTGGTTGCTACTTAGGGGCAGTAGTCAGTGTTGTGAATTAGATGTTTAGATTTGTGAGTTTGTTCTAAGGGGGAGAAAATCATGATTTGCATATGTGCCTTTTGCATTGATGTCAAAGGGGGAGAGAGTCATGTGAAAAACTGTGTAATAACCTAAGGGGAAGAAGAGCATGTGGAAAACTACCATATCATGTGCTAGATCTCAGGGGGAGATTGTTGAGAGTTATGTCGAGATTGTTGGTTGTTGATTTCTTTATTTGCACTAATTATTTTTCACATTCATATGTTGCCATCAATGCCAAAGGGGGAGATTGGTGGATATTGTTGAAAATTTTGTTGGAATGATGTGTTGTCATTGATGTCAATATATTCCTCTGTGTATTCTAGTGTTGTAGTCAGATTAGATGAGTTGGTTTGGCTAGTGTGTTGTGGATTAAAGGGTTTTGAGATAAGTATCTCTAGTTGATTCAACGAAAGTTTCAAAGGTCTGCATGGTGATTTGATCGCGTTATGAGATCCAATATTGAGGTTGTTTTTCAATTGTTCATGTTATTCAGTGTTCTGGATTCTTCTCTGCATTCCTCTGGAATTACAATATCTTGGTTTACAAATTTGGCAGAGTGTTTGGGACACTCATATGTGTCCTCAATTCACGTGGTTCATGATTTGGAGGTCCCCAAGTGAATCTTTTAGTTTGACAGTCAGTATAGTTGATGTTCTTGATGTTCGGTATAATGATGATGAAGATTCTAGTAAGTGGTGATGGTGTGATTGTTGTTGTGATAATTCATGATGCTTGTGGATGTTTCTAGATTGTGTTCCATTTGCGTTGATGGTATGCATTGATCTTTGTGCTTGTTGTTGATGATTTCTTTGGTATGTTTGTGTTATGCGGTGTTCTTGGCCAATTAGATGGTTGTAGTGTTTTGTGGATGTTCGAGGCATAATTGTTGAAGGTGTTGTGTGTTTGAGGTGTTGGATTAAGTCCATAATATGTCTTAGACAACATTGTTATGGTCTGCATGTAGTTTTGTAGCACATATGGTTATATTTTGTAATGTGTGATGAGTGTTGAGCTGACCTTGAAATATAGGTTGATGAATTGTATAAATAAATATAATAGTCATGTGAGAGAAGTATCTGCGTGTGCAAATAATTATTTGATCTTTCAATAGCAGAGGTGAAGTGCTAAGAAGTGTAAAAGAGCAGAGTTTGTGTTATGTGCTTAACCGGAACTGTAACCAGGCATGAGGAGATGTTATTTCATCAGTTCATGATCCTTCGGATGTAATCCGAATGTTTTTGTAAGGTAGTGATCCTTCCCAAGGGTTGAAACCCTTCTTGTTATGTGATGAGTAGTGAGCTCTAGGCAGTGTGCCTGAATGCATGTGCATTCCCCATTGTAATATTTCATTTACTCCTAACAGGGTATTATCTCATTGTGGGTAGGTTCCCACCATGGTTTTTCCCTTAACCAGGTTTTCCACATCAAAAATCTTCATGTTATGTGTGTTATTGACGTGGTGTTGATTTGTGCTTTCATTGTTAATTATTAGATCTAAATTTGAGTTTGTATTAAGTAAAGTTTATGAGCAAACTGATTCACCCCCTACCCTCTCAGTTTGTTGCATTGTTGCCAACAACATTATGTTTCACAAACATTTAAAATTTTGATTAGCAATCAACTAATACAAATAAAGGTTTTTAATTTATATGTAAAGTTGGATTCACTTTTCTATGATTAAAGGTAGGTTGTGTGAAATACATGGAAGAATTATCAAAGATTTAAAATCCTTCATCCTCTACCAATACATCCGCACACACACACATACACACATATAATGATAGTTTGTTCTAATGGTGGAGTAGAAGATTACATAAGCTACTAGATTCTTGATTAAATGTGATTGGAAGTTAGACTACTTATCCTTTGTTCCACTATCACTATAGAAAGTTAGTTCTGCATTGTTTTTTATTACTTAAGTAGGGTAAGGGCCCTAATCCTTCACAAAGAGAGACAACAAACAACAAAATTGAGCAGCAATAGAACAACAATTGATATCACACAACCAAAAGCCAAACAAAAATCATGAAGCTAGTTCTCACCAATAAGTAACCAAAAATACTAATACTCGAACCCCAACCAACCCAAAAAGGGCTATCCAACCAAAATAACATCATATAATCATAGACAGTCATAATATCATGTTGATTAAAGCTAAAATAAACACTACTAAGAGACATTAAATAAAAAATAAACTTAGTCTTAGGTGGCTTGAAGGCCTCATTAAACAAATAATGTTAGATCTGCATTGTTACATAATATATAAATTGAACATTTTTTTTGTTGGTTAAAAAACTCTATACTAGAAGTCAATAAGTGGACCTATAGTCATCCAACAAAATGACATGTTAGGTGTTCATGTGTAATTTATTTGTTATTTTACTTGAACACTAGATTTATCATAATTGATGAAATTGCATAATATAAAATTAAAAAACAACTCTTATTATGTAAGAAATGATACATAAATGGAAAGTATCATATTCAAGGAGCTATTATTATAAAAGTAAGTAAATGTAAGCCAAAGGAAGTGAAAGACAGAAAATTTGAACTTATTGATAATGTTGTGATGGATGATAGATTAGAAAAATTATATGAGGTTGTGGAAAATAAAAGAAAAAAAAAACATGATGTATTTATAGACAAGTCATCCTTTAAACTTGATGTTGATTTGTGCACTTAAATTCCATCCTAGACGATATTGAATTGTGCTACATCATTTCATTGGCTTCTTTAATCAAAGATATGATTAAGCATCTGAAATTTATGAATCAACAAATGAATTCAAATATATCTAGAATTTGTTGACAATAAATGCATTTATTTTGTCTTTTGTCTTTTTAATCTTTTTTACATTATTTGACTATTGCCTTTTTAATCATTTTTACATTATTTGACTACTAAATTGGTTAATTTTACATAGTTTTTTAATGGTTGTAGTCATAAATATGACTCCACACAAGATGTTGTGTTCATGTTTGTTAGTGGAAAAACTAGATCTAAATATATTTTATTAAGTATCGAAAAACTTTACAAAAATATTTTTAAAGCCCAAAGGATAAAAATCTAGGGAGGGTTATCACAAATCCACTCTTTCTAAAACAGAGGAATTCATAAAATCAATAAAACATGAAATACTAGTGAAGAAAGGATATCAAATCAAATGTTCATAGTTTTTATTTTTTAGAATAAATATACATCAGATCAAATCTTTGAGTTGTTTAGGCTCATCTAAAATTACACTAGCTTCTCCAACAAGATCCAGCTATGATTTGAAAAGAACCATTTAAACAAATCAACCTCCACCTCCCCCTCTCTCTCTCTCTCTCACACACACACGTGTGCACATATAAACTTTCTATAAAAAAATATACAGAATGGGGCAAGCTTAAATAGCATGCTCTAATCTTTGACTTGTTTAGGTGGTTCATTTGAAATTCGAAAGATCCAACTATTCGTATGATTTCAAAAGAACCACTTAAACAAATCAAAACCTAGAGCGTTTTGTTAAGCTTCTATGAGAATTAATGATAAGAGATTTCCATAATCCATAGAATAAATCGAAAGTTGTTTCTAGATTAAATTGTGTACAAGATTTTTGAATCAACATTTCGGATCACACTACGTGATCCATCATCAGGATAAAGAGAGTGAAAAGAATCATAATAGGTATTGAGTTGCAGACCCAGACTATAAATAGAGAAGGGAAGTGAGAAAAGGACACACACAAATAGAGGAAAACAAAAAGTAAAGAAGAAAGAAGTAAAATAAATTAATCAAATAAAATAATAATAAATGAAAAAAAAGCAAAAAAATAATAATAAATAGTATGTATATGTATATGTATATACATATATATGTATACGTTATATAAATAGATATGTGTATGTGTATATAAAATATATGTATATACATATATATATAGTCTTTCTTTTCATTTATTGTATTTCTTTTGGTTTGTATTTATTATTTCTTTCTTTCTTTTCATTTATTATTATTATTTTATTTTATTAATTTATTTTACTTCTTTCTTCTTTAGTTTTTGTTTTTCTCGATCCGTGTGTGTCCTTTTCTCTCTTCCCTTTTCTATTTATAGTTTGGGCTTGCAACTTCATACCTATTATGGTTCTTTTGGCTCTCTTTATCCTATGTATATGTATATGTATATGTATATGTATATATATGTATACGTTTATACACATAGATATGCATGTTAGTATATAAAATATATGTATATACATATATATATAGTCTTTCTTTTCATTTATTGTCTTTCTTTTGGTTTGTATTTATTATTTTTTTCTTTCTTTTCATTTATTATTATTATTATTATTATTATTTTATTTCTTTCTTCTTTATTTTTTGTTTCCTTGATCCACGTGTGTCCTTTTCTCACTTCCCTTCTCTATTTATAGTCTGGGTCTGCAACTTCATACCTATTATGATTCTTTTGGATCTCTTTATCCTGATGATGGATCACGAAGTGTGATCTGAAACGTTGATTCAAAAATCTTGTACACAATTTAATCCATAAACAACTTTCGGTTTATTCTATGAGAATTACAAAACTCCAAACTATTATCACACAACATCTATCTCTGTGTCTCAAGGAAAAAGGTTAGGGGAGAAGGATCATTGAAATGCGAAAAAGCAAACAACTTTGAAACATTTTTTGTAAACCACCCTAATTGTGGGTTTGCTAGTTCTTTATAATTTTTAATTTCAGCTCATCTTTTACTATCTTTTTGTTGTTATTTTGGTGTAGCCTTTCAAAATCCTACTTACCTTAATCTAAAACATCTATCCCATATATTGAATAGTCCAATCCAAAACATCTATCCCATGTATTGATTATATTTTAATTCAAAATCTTGTTAAAGCCAAATGAACATCCATTATGATGGATAGACATTACATCATTATTGAGCCCTCCCCAAACACTATTGTCTATCTAGGGATCAAAATGTGCATTGACTGTATTTTTTTTGTATTTATTAATTAAATAAAAAATAATTGTATATTGATTTTCAATTTAATTAATAAATACAAAAAAAGTACAATCAATGATACTGGTCTCTGAATAGATTTTGTGTTAATTGTTTTGTGCTTCAAATTAATGCAACTAGGGGAAGTGTACCAATAGTTGTTATAGCTAACTTTGAGCACCCGCAGAGTCTAAATGGTACATTATTGTTTTGGTTACTTGGTAGTAACTATGTACGTTGTGGGATCTGTCATGCACACAAGGGTAAAAAATTATACATTTCAAAGTGTCACTATACATGTCCCAATACCCATACACTTAAAATTGTCAATACTTTCACGCACCAATGCCCTAGTAGTTGTGTGCTATGGGTACCAATAATGGTGCTCAAATGAGCCAATTATGATTCACAAATGCTAAAAAAATGGACAATTATTGATACATGTAAATTGATAGACTTTTAATTATTATTTTTCTGATTTCTTTAAAATTAATAATTAAAAATTTGAATGTGAAAAAAATGAACCATAATTAGACCATAAACATTAATGGTGCTCCAGCTATGTCCTCCGTCAACAATTATAATAAAGAACTGTGGGGACGATCCATTTTTTAATCTTATAAATGGTACGGGGCAAGGATTAAAACATCTGATTTTTACCGTTTGTTCTTAATAGATGATGCAATTTTCATGTACATATTAAATTCTTTCTGGTTGGAAATTGATTTGTGGATAAAAATGTGCAGTTTCAATATACGTTTTGAGTTCATCATCCATTTGGAAATCATTCAATATCTATAATTTCTTGTGCAAGACAATTGCAACGATATTTTTCTTGTAGGTCACTGAATTCTATCCTCAGTTTATAGAAATTTTCCTTCCCAATGTTTTAATCATCATTCTTTAAGTCATGACTGATAATTGTCTGAATCCCAATAAAACATCCTTGTCAAATCAGAATTCTAAGATCTGGAAGTATTCTGGGACAAGACAGGCAAATGAT
This sequence comes from Cryptomeria japonica, assembly GCF_030272615.1. NCBI lineage: Eukaryota > Viridiplantae > Streptophyta > Pinopsida > Cupressales > Cupressaceae > Cryptomeria > Cryptomeria japonica. Next base: position 640,896,498 of record NC_081407.1, on the reverse strand, counting down.
GCTGTAGCTATCTTTTCTGCAACTGTTCTGTTTCAATGTTGGTTTTGTATTTTAGTTCTGGAAGTCTTTCCAAATAATGCTGTAGCTATCTTTTCCAGCTTGTTTTGTGCATATATGTACTCTGCTCTTGTCAATATATGTACTCTGCTCTTGTCAATTACAGAAAAAGCTAAGCAGAGAGGACACAAAATCCCCATTCCTTCCCAGCTGGCAGTAGTGTTCAAATTAAAGCCTGTCAGTGAAAAAACAAAAGAGCAAAGGGACAAGCTTAAATGGTCTAGTCAGTCAGAGGTAGTACTCTGCATTTTGTTTTATGTTACGACATTTTGCTCTTGGCTTTAGTTATAAGCTTTGCAGATTGAGTCATTGCAGAAGGAATATGATTTGGAGTGTTTTATTTGGAAATGTCCTTTCCGTAATGCGTAAGTAATGGCAGAATCATAATGGGTACAGGAGAGTTTTTGGATGTTTCCTGTTGTTGCAGGATTGACATTAGCTATAATATGCAATTCATCAGTAGAAAATGATGAGTGGAATGAGAAATTTATAGATCTTTGGAAAATCAGATGGATGGTGAAGATATGATTGAGAACCAGAGATATTTTAATTGGTTTGTGAAATCGATTTAAAAAAATTAGAGAAGATATAGGGGAAGAGCACCATTAGCTGTTATAGTTTCGACCTTGTGCACCCACCCTTCTAATTATTAACTTTTTTTCTCTCACAAGGGATAAAAATTTATTAATGAGAAAGAAGAATACAAAGTAAGAAAGGCCTATAGCCCAACAAAGAACAAAGAATTAACAGTTCCTATCCTCCTCAACCAAGTTCTCTAAGAAGTGAGATAAATCCACTCGCAAATGACCCCCTTCTACAATATTCCAACCTTCCATTTCGCCAACGAATTTGCTACTCTATTCCATTCTCTAGGAATGTGACAAAAAATAACAGATTCTAAAGACCCACTTAACCATAGAATCTGTTGAATAACCACAACTAAAAGCCAGTTGATACCATCCAAGTGCTTCTCATTCAACATATGAACTACCACTTGTGAATCAGATTCACAAATAATCTATTTCCAACCAAGAGCACAACCTCTCTCTAGTGCATACAAGATGGTAAGGGCTTCCATGAAATTATTAGTATGAAACCCTCTATAAATGGAAAAGAGAAACTGAACAGCACCAGAGCTATCTTTGCCAATACCACCTATGCTTGCATGACTAGGATTCCCCCTAGAGGAGCCATCAATATTTATCTTTAGAACTCCTTGAGGAGGAGTGAGCCATCGACCTACCTGATTAATCCTCCTCTGAGACTAGCGACCATTGGTTTGCCTAACCTAATTTCATCCTACAACACTAGAAAAATTCAACCTTTGAAGAATACCTACATCTCCAGGATCCACTACACTAGAAAGATCGCACTTAGCCAAAATTGTCTCCTGAAGAGTATTAACATATTTCCTCCATAAGTTTTGAACAACCAATTTTGCATTCTGAAAAATCCTACAATTTCATTCTAACCAAGGATGCCATATAATAAAAGAAGGCCCCATAAGCCAAGCAACTTGAAGAAAAGAAGGCCCCATAAGCCAAGCAACTTGAAGAAAAGAAGTCTTAATAAGTGGTTGACCCAAGAAGTCCCATAATTCAGCCGAAAAGGAGGTATGCACTCAAGCCTAATTCCAAACTACCCACCAAAGATGTCAAATCTCCCTAGAGAAAGAACACTGAAAGAAAAGATGAGAAGTACATTCTTCACTATGAAGACAACACACAAATAGAAGGTCCTTGGAAACCACACTTGCACAAATTACAGATCTCGTAAGGGCATCGTTACTACCTAGAAACTAGAACAATAGCTATAAGCAATTAATTTGCATATAGAGACAACAACAACAAAAAATTGTCGAAATCAGATGTACCGTTGGGATTTGTGGGTATGCGAAGTTAACTATAACGACTACTAGTATGCTTCCCCTAATTCAATTGATTATAATAAATTGTGATTTCTAACTCTTTTGAAGATGATAATGAACTATTCAATTTATTACATAGATAAGGATAAGAAGAAGTTGTTATTTAGAAGAATAGGTTAATTTGTGAGGAGATAATTTGAAATTCTATTATTTTATTGAAAATACATAATTTAAATTATTTTTCGTTTTGTGAGATTTACCTCCTCCCTAATCAACATAATCAACCATCTTGAGAACCTTATGGCCTTGCCACTAAAACACAACCCCATTGACTATTCAAAATGGATAATTAGCTCAAATTAATTAGATAATAAATATCATTTAATTAATCGATTAATCAATGAATAATGTAATAAATGAGATAATGAATGGTAATAATCATATAAGACAATTAAAGATTGATGATTAGAAGATTAATTTCAGTGTCTACATATTGTTCATTTTAAAGATTATATTTGAAATAATATTATATCAAAGAAAATAAAAAATAGCCAAGGAAAACTTATAAGATTTGAAGAAAATGATAATATATAAGGTATTTGAGTAGGAAAAGTAATGAAATTTATAAAGTGGGGTGATCGATAATGTCCTCTCAAGAGGTTATCCATGTGAAAACTATATGGGTGAGCTCTTGAAAGAAGAGATGTAAAGAAAACAAATTAGATGGAATATGAAAAATGATGGAAAAAATAAGAAAAAATAAAAAGTAGATGCAAGAAATATGAATATAGATGAAATAGTGATGAATTTATTATAATGATTAGTAATGTTGAATATGAGTTTAGTAACCTTTATTTAATGTAGTAATGAATTTTATGCACCAGGGTATATAACATTTATCCAAAACAGAGATTGACTCACAAGAAAACAACAAATAAAAGGTTTGTCTAGCACTCGTAAAACATTTGACGCTCTTGGTCGGTTTGTGATTAGACAATGATAGACAAAAAGAGTTTCGTACACATCACAAGGTACTAGACTTTGGAGGGTCAAATAAAAGAACAACCATAAAAAATGACATATAAAAACAATAAACCTAGCCCCAATATATACCATTCAAAATGCACCATAATATAAAATGATCATGGCAACCTTGAGTAGGCATAGTAAGAGTCAAAAGATATTTCAAAATAAAGATCAAAAGATTGAAAAGATAAACCAAAGAAACAAACAAGCAAGTATTAACTGATACATAGCAGTGTTGCCTCTTGCTAAGGTGTAGAAAGGAATAAAAGATGGATTTGGATCATTCTTAGTTTCATGAAGACTATAATTTATTTAAGATATTAATGGATCAAAATAAAATTTCATGATGAAAAACTGTGTGACAAGGGTATGTTAATGAGGTTGAATTAGATTTTTGAGCTTTTTGTTGAAAGTGCATCTTCAATTGTATTGTTTGAAGGTTTGAAAGTGCACATTGATGATGAGTTTACATTTATTGATGGAGTTGTGGGAAATAATTGAAACCTACTTATTGTAGAGGGCATCCTAGTCATTAAGTGAATAAAAAAATATAAAGTAAGATTTATTTCAATGTTAGATGTAGTCACTTTCCTCTAATTTATAACAAGGCCTAATGTGACGAATTGAAGCACAAAATAGTGAAGAAGAATAGGATGGGGAATGAATGGGGATCTAAAAGATGGCAGAGTTTGGTTTATCACACATGCACTTGTAAGTAGGTTTTCATCATTATACTTGTCCAAGGTGTCACCAAGGGTGATTTTCACTGAAGGATAGTTTTCATTTTTACTAGTTTTTATTTTTTATTTTTTTAAGGAGACTTGATATGAAAATGATGAGTGGAATGCGAAATCTATAGATTTTTGGAAAGTCGGATGGATGGTGAATATATGATTGAGAACAAGAGATATTTCAACCAGTTTGTGGAAAGATGGAGAAGGTATAATTCAATTGATTATAAAAAAATTGTAATTTTTCTCTTATTAAGATAATAATGAATGATTTAATTTATTACATAGATAATGATAAGAAGAATTTTTTATTTACAATAATAGGTTAATTTGTTAGGAAATAAAGAGAAATTCTATTATTTTATTGAAAATAGATTGTTAGCTCACATTAATTAGATAATAAAATATCTCTTGTTGTTGTTTGTCATTTTGATTGTGTGTTATTTTTTGCATCAACATTTCGGATCACACATTTTGATCCATCATTAGGATGAAAGAATGCTATCATGGATTGTGGAAAAATAGTACATTTAATAAAATATTATTTAATTTATTGATTAATTAATGAATAATGTAATAAATGAGATAATGAATGATACCTAATAATCATATAATTACAACTGAATATTGATGATTAGAAGATTAATGTTAGTGTCTACATTTTGTCCTTTTTAAGACAATTTTTGAAATGAATTATATCAAAGAAAAGAAAAAATAGCTAAGAATAAAAAATTATAAAAGATGAAGAAAATGATGATATAGCCTATTTGAGTAGGAAAAGTAATGCAATTTAAAAAGTGGAGTGATTAATGTTGTCTTCTCAAGAGGTTATCCATGTGAAAACTATATGGCTGAGCTCTTGAAAGAAGAGATGTGGAAAAAAAAATAGATGGACTCTGAAAAATAATGGGAAAAAATGAGAAAAAATTAAAAAATGGATGCAAGAAATATGGATATGGATGAAATGATGATGAATTTATATAATGATTAGTTATGTTGAATTTGATTTTATCAACCTTTATTTAATATAGTGATGAATTTTATGCACAAAGATATATAGCATTAAGGTAATAATGTATCCAATACATAGATTGACTCACAAGAAAACAATAAATAAGAGGATACTCTAGCACTCGTAAAATATTCAATGCTCTTGGTGGGTTTGTGATTAGACAATAAATAGTCATAAGGAGTTTCCTACACATCACAAGGTACTTGCTTTGGTGCGTCAAATGAAAGAACAACCTTAAAAAAATGACATATAAAAACAACAGACCTAGCCCCAATCTATACCATTCAAAACACACCAAAATATAAAATGCTCATGACAACCTTGACTAGGCATAGTATGAGTTAGAAGATAAATATAAAGGAATATCAAAACATTAAAAAGATAAACCAAAGAAAAAAATAAGGTGTTGAAAGTATGAGCTTGTATGGTTGTCATTGATGTCGAACCCAGTTATCCTGATGGATTCTAGTTTAGATATGCTCCTAGTTGTTGCAGTTGTGGTTTGTGTTACAGATTGAGTTTGGTAGTTTTGGTGTTGGTTGTGGTATTGTGATTCAGATGGTTATTTTGTTCTCTGGAAATAAGTGTGTCTGTCAAAATGGTCTGAAAAATCTTCGATGGCCTCCGAATATGTTGCAAATTGTGTTGTGGTTTAGTGGACATGATTTTATGGCTCATGTAATATTCTCAATGTGCTTCTCTAGTGGTTTATTTGTTCCGCAAGAGAGACTTGTTGATTCATATTTGGGATATTCAATTCTGTTATGATTCGGCGTGTCTAATTGAGTTACATTGATTGGGTCATATTCTTTTGGTTTGGTAATGCATTGGAGGATGTATTAAGAAGTTTTTATGGGTCTCACCATGGTGTGTGAAGATATGTGTGAGGTATTTCATATCAACAGATGTTCTTTGGGCGACTGATTGCTATGTCTACACGTTACCTTTGGTAACATCTTTGGAGAATGTATTAGTGTGTGTAGATCATTGGATTCATCTTGGAAGGATGTATTGTGATATGTTTTGGTTCCCTTTTTCTCTTGGAGTGGACTATTTATTTTTAATAATAATGCTTATTCTATTTTTGGCAGACCCTCAATTAGGTTTTTGATGATCTATCTCATATTTAAGAAGTGTGGATGTATGAATTGAGTGTGTCTAGATGGATTGTTTGTGAATTGATGAGAAGAGTATGCAAATGATATGGAAGCAAATTTGAGATTGTAGAAGTGCAAAAGTCAGAGCTTTGAAGGTGATATATTTAGTAAGACAATGTGTTTGTGATAGTGGTGATTATCAGAGATGTTTGCCATGATGTTGGTTGCTTGATCTTGTTGTTCAGGGATAATTACATGTTCAAGAGATCCTTCTTAGTTTCATTTCTACTATTTCCTTTGTTGTTGATTGACAGTGAGTCCTTTGACAACAACTTGTATCTTTCCCTAATATAGTGAGTCGCAGTTGTGCAACTCCTTGTATCTTTCCCTAAGGCAGTGTGCCTTAGCTTTGCAAGTCCATTAGGTGTTGTTTTTCCTTGGTAGTGAGCTTAAAATTTTGTAATCATTCATATTCATATTGTGAGTTATATTCTTATCGTATTTTTTTCCTATTTAGGTTTTCCACATAAATCTGGTGTTCATGTGTTGATGATGGATTTGTTACTTATATGTAAGTTGGTTTTGTTTATAATTATCTATTTTGAGGTTCTAGACTAATTCACTACTCCCTTTTAGTCCTCTCATGTGTTCAACATAACCAATTGTCAACTGATACATAATAGTATTACCTCTTGCTAAGGTGTAGAAGGGAATAAAAAATGGATTTGGATCATTCTTAGTTTCATGAAGAATATAGCCTAATCAAGTTAATTAACGATAAGTTCTTGACAAAGGTAAAAAGAATCATATGCACACACTTGGATTTTAGAAGTAATGGATCTTTTACTTTAATCATTATTTCTCTTAGTTTGTTTTACCACTCACCCTTTTGTTGTGATTGATTAGGCTAATATTTTATTTCTTTGATTGGTCTTCCACCTTGAAATGCTATGAATAATTTATTTTATTTTAGTTGGCATTTGTTGTGTCCTTTCAAACACATTCATACTTTGCATCAACAAAATGGGGACCCCCTTGATTTGATTAGAGATATTTTTAAGTCTACAATTTCAAATTGATTTTGATGCTTGGATGAATTCATTTAATTTTATTAATTCAATTTAGTTATTATTTGTTCATTATGGTATTAGCATTATTTTCATGAGGATTCTTGTTCAGAGAGATACAACTTTGCTTCATTTGATATATCGACTTACAAGTTTCTTTCATTCCTTTTTTCATTTTAAAATCCATGATTTGGAGAAGAAAGTGTTATTATGAATCTTGTTTGATACCATGAAACATAATGAAAGACTCAACAATTCTCATTAGATTCAAATATTTTTAAAAAAATTAAGGGTTTTAGAAAATCAATGTGTGACTTTTATTTTGGGTTGCTTTGGCAATGTGTTTGCAGGAATAAATCCTTGATTCCAATGAAACTAAAAGGGTGAGGATCTTCTTGGGACCCTTAGAGTACATCTAAGAGCCATAAGGTATGGGATATTGTAAACACTTTGGAGGTATGATGAGACACAAGGATGGTGTATTGCACTTGGATGCATGAATCTTCTACAACAAGTTTGATAGTTCTGATACTTAATATAAGTACATATCCAATAGGCAACAAGATGAGGGGGGGGGGGGGTGAATCATACAAACTCAATCTTCCATAAAAACATCAGATTCAACCTCGGTAACATATACTTCAGTAATATAACCAAAACTGCTAAACATATAAACTCAAAAGCATATAAACATCATAAACCTCATAACACTAGATTTAACATGGAAACCCCAATAGGGAAAAACCACTGTGGGATTTCGGACCCACTAAGAAATATACTCTTCTAGAGTATGCTCGGCTAAAAGCAAATCCTGTTAAAGATTACAAACACATTACTAGATGTGACTCGGTTAAGGGATTTCCCTCAGATCTGTTAGGATCTTCACCTTGTTAGAAGTGACCTTGTTAAAGGATTTCAAACACTCAATCAGAATGTCACCTTGCTAGAGGGTTTTACAAATAAGACTGTTAAGGCCACTCGGTTAAGAGATTTTCTGTCACTTTCACAAAATAACAGTAATAAAAATCTATCTGCAACTTCACATCTAAAATGCTAAACTAGATTCTTATTTGTTCAATACAATCTAGACATAGAACTAATCTTGTCCATCTGTTGGGCTTCTATACTCTGTTATTCAAACAAGTCTTCAAGCTTCTATGCTCGATAATCACTATATAGCATACATTTGCCCACATACATTTGCTCGCATACATTGTTTATCAACAGTTCCCTATTTATAAACAATTAGCTAACCACTTAATCTCCTTGATCACATTTCCCATGATCAATCATAGCCATTAGATCTTCAAACTTGTCCAAGTTCAATGCATCTTTCGATCTGAAAACATTTTACCTCGCCTTGGAACTTGCATATATTTCTTGGAACTTGTGCTAGGGTATTGCGGTTCAATCTGAACTGTAGATCTTCCTGTCGATCTTCCATTGCCATAGATTCTTAACAAACTATATTTACGGCATACCAATCATTTAATCAGTTCCAGCTCATCAGCTTCCTTCATTAAATAATGCATGTAACCATTTAATGCATTCTGTTATAGCTCGGTTACAACTCGGTTACAACTTGGTTACAACTTGGTAAATACTAAACTTTACTCGGTAGACATTCCGCCTTCATTAACTGATAGCGATAACCTTAGGGTTTACCGACTAGGTTCCTTAGGGTTTACCGACTAGGTTCTTTACTTGATAACATAGTATAGTATTAACCTTACAATTTACAACATATGTATGATGTTTAAAATAATCTAAACATCATGATCTCATCATTGTCTGACTTGGTAATGGTTGCCCATTGAATACCTTACTCATCCTCTTATTCATCATAATCTTTCTTGTGTCTTTTACCGACATCTTTATACTCTTCAAATCATACTTCTCAAGATATGGCAACATCATACTGAATTAGAAAATCAATTTCTTGACATCAATGACAAAATAATAATATCAAGACAGTAAACATCCTTAATCAGTTATATCCATAATCATCAACAACCTTCTCAATATCCTTATTGAAATGCCAACAATCTCCCATTGTTTGTTATAATGCCAAATGCTTACAATCTCCCCCTTTGGCATTGATGGTAAAACTAATTGATTTGACCTTAAAAAGATTCGGATTGCTGTGATTCTGAAATGCTGAAATGCTCTCTTGCTGTCAACAAATTTCTCCCCCATACATTAAACTTCTCCTATTTTCAATCTCCCCTTTCTCAGTTTTCTCCCCCTTTGACAACAATGCCAAAAAGTAAAGAACTAAAACATAATTTCTTCCTGTATGAAGTGAATTCTTGCTATAATGTGTCAATTCAGTCTTGGTCAAAGCATTTTGTCTTCAATTCCTATTCCCTGTATGGTATCCTATATTTTTTCCTATAATATTTCTTGTAATATTTTCTGTAATATTTCCTATGCACCTTTAGAAAACATCCTAAAGTGTGTAAATTATCATCAACTCCTAAAAGATATTCGATAGAGTCATCGGATTGATGCTTTCACTGAACTCAGTCAGTGAGTAGAAGATAGGGGTAGGACCCCTAACTTACTTTTGAGATATTCAAAAGTGTCCCTTGGTAGTGGTTTGGTGAAGATATTTGCTAGTTGTTCCTTTGTGCTAACATACTCCAACACCACTTTCTTCTCTTGAACTTCTTCTCTAAGATAATGATATTTGATAGAGATGTGCTTTGTCTTAGAGTGCATAATAGGATTTTTTGAAATGTTAATGGCACTAGTATTGTCACAGAATATAGTTACTGGCTTGGTAACTTTCTCATTTATACTTTCTGACAGTTGTTTGATCCATGCAATGTTGGTACAATTTAATGCTACAGCAACGTATTCAGCTTCTGTTGTTGACTGTGAAACACATCCTTGTTTCTTGCTAAGCCAACTCACTAGTCTTTCTCCTAAAAAGAAAGCTCCTCAACTCGTGTTTTTTCTGTCATCAATGTTGCCTGCCCAATTAGCATCAGTATAAACTTTTAAATCAAAATCATTTCCTTTCTGATATACTAAGCCATAATCTTTAGTGCCTTTCAAGTATCTAAAAATTCTTTTGATTGCTATCATGTGTGTTTCCTTAGGATCTGCAAAGAATCTTGCAACTATACCTACTGCATGTGCTATGTCTGGTCTGTTGTGAACAACATATTGTAGTTTTCCAATCATAGATCGGTAAAGTGTCTCATCAATAGATGCAGATTCATCATTCTTTGATAATTTACAGTTGGTAGTCATAGGAGTACTTACTAGTTTTGAATCCTCCATTCCAAATTTCTTCAAGATTTCCTTTATGTACTTGGATTGAGTAATGAAAATCTCATTTTTTATTTGCAGTATCTGTAAACCTATAAAATACTTTATCTCACTGATTAATGACATCTCAAATTCTTTTCTCATTTCATTTCCAAAGTTCTTGCATAAAGAGTCATTTCCACAAAATATAATATCATCAACAAATATGGTTGAGATCAGTATTCCATTTTCATCATTCTTCATGTACATATTGTTGTTCTCACTTGTCCTTATAAAACCAATCTTAATCAAATAAGAGTGCAATCTTTCATACCATACTCTAGGTGCTTGTTTCAAACCATATAAAGCTTTGTTCAATTTACATACCTGATCTTTATTATTGTCTTCAACAAATCCTTCAAGTTGTTTAATAAAAACTTCTTCTTCTAATATCCCATTCAGAAATGCAGATTTGACATCCATTTGATATATCTTGAAATTTTTGAAAGCAGCATATGCCAACAATGTTCTTACTCCTTCAAGTCTAGCAACAGGTGCAAAAGTTTCACCATAATCAATTCCTTCTTCTTGAGCATAACCTTTGCAAACTAGTCTTGCTTTGTTTCGAATGACCTCTCCTTTTTCATTTAGCTTGTTTCTAAAAATCTACTTTGTACCGATTACATTTTTGTCCTTCGGTCTTGGGATTAGTGTCCATGAGTCATTCTTCTTGATTTGATCTCTTCTATCATAGCATTTATCCACTCTTCACTGTTAAATGCCTCTTTCACTATTCTCGGTTCAAATTTAGATATCAAACATGTGTTCTATCTCAATTTGTTCCTTGTCATCACTGGATCATCCTTATCTGCTATAATCTGACCTGGTGCATGATGTCTTCTGACATACTTGGCTAATACAGGCTCGGTAGGCTCTGTATGATCTTCTTCATCACTCGGTAACTGGATATTCTCTTCATTTTCTTCAATAGTCTTCTCGGTAAGACTTGTCGGTTGAACATAGACAAATTCATCATAGTCTTCTGGTTCCTTGGAATTTCCTTCATCATTTCTTTCTGCAAATTCATCAATTTTCACATTTGCACTTTCTACTATTTTGTTAGATGATTTGATCAGACATTTAAATGCTTTGCTTCTAGAAGAATAACCTAGAAATGTTCCTTCTTCACTCTTCTGATCAAACTTGCCATTTCAATCATCTTTGTGAACATAGCATCTACTTCAAAAGATTTTAAAATAACTTACATTAGGTTTCTTATCATACCAGATTTCATATGGTGTCTTCAAAGTACCTTTCTTCAATTGTACTTGGTTCAGGGTGTAAACTGATGTGCTTATTGCTTCTCTCCAAAATGTTTGTGGCACTTTCTTTTCAATCATCAGTATTCTAGCACAATCCACAATAGATCTGTTTCTTCTCCCAGCTATTCCATTCTACTGTGGAGTTCTCAATGCAGAGACTTGTCTTTTAATACCATGATCATTGCAGAATAAGTTGAATTCATCAGATGTGAACTCTCCTCCTCTATCTGATCTAAGACATTTTAGTTGTCTTCCTGTTTCATTTTCAACTCTTGCCTTGTACCATTTAAAAATTTGAAAAGCTTCTGATTTTTCTTTTAAAAACATTATTGACATCATCCTTGAATAGTCATCCACAAATAATATGAAATATTTATCACCATAATAACTTTGAACTTTCATAGGACCACAAAGATCAGTGTGCACAAGATCTAAAATTCCCTTAGAAGTGTAAGACTTACTTGTAAAGCTTGATCTTGTCATCTTACCCATCTGGCATCCTCGGCACATAGCATTCTGAGGTTTTTCAAGACTCGATAGACCTCTTACTTGGTGCTTCTTACTTATTTTGATCAGATTATCAAAATTTACATGACAAAACCTTTTATGCCATAACTAGGTATCATCTATCTTTGCATACAAACACTTTCTCTGAGTTGAGTCAAGGTGAAATGTGTTACCTTTTGTTTGTGTCTGGGTAGCAGCTAAATTTCCATTCTTGTCATGAACTTTGACAATTCCTTTCTGAAATCCTATTCGGTAACCTGTGTTGTTTAGCTGTGCTACACTCAACAAATTGTATTTCAAACCTTCAACCTAATAAACATCATTGCATCTTGCATTGTCAAGAAGTGTTATAGATCCTTTACCTTTCACCGGACATGGTGCATCATTACCAAATCTAACATAGCCTCCATCATAATCTTCTAATATAACAAACTTGTGTTTATCTCCTGTCATATGATGTGAGCATCCACTATCTATGATCCAAGAATTCATTAGTATTTATGTGAGATATTAGGGATTTTTCTTCATACCTTTCTTCATCTGATCCATCTTTGATAGCCACATAAACTACTTCCTTTGTATCAGTTTCATCTGATTTATCATCGTTGGATTCCTCATCAGCTATTAAGCATGTCTTTCTATCTGTTCTTCTGAAGTCTCGGTGTCCTCTGTAATGATTATCTTTCTGTCTGTCATCTCAGTAATCTCTCTTTTCAGTAGAATCTTTGTTAGGATAGTTAGAAGCCATATGTCCTATTTTATCACAATTGAAACATTTCAAAGGTAGTTTTCCTTTATACTTACCTTTGCCTCTCGGTAACCTTTTGGCTAATAGTGCTTCAAACTCTTCTTGTTTTCTAATTTCCTCATACAATTTTTGTACTTCTTCCATGTTCCTATGAAATCTTTCACTTGCTCCACTGTGATCTCCTTCAGAGTACTTATACTTTCTTTCATTGTAATCATTAGATTCATCAAGATGAAAAGAACTAAATGCAGATTCAACTTTATTTACCGAAGATCCACTGTTATCAAAGTTACTTAACTCAAATGCATGTAGCTTACCAATGGTAGAATCTAAAGAAACTGACATAATAGGTACAAACCTTAATTCATTGATTGCAGAGACTCAGATTGCATAAGCTGGTAGAAGGGTTCTTAACAACTTACTTGTTATATCCTTTTCTTCAATAGTTCCACCTGCTCCTTTGATTTGATTGACAATCTCCTTTAGTCTTATACTGTACTGAGTTATGTTCTCACCTTCATTAATCCTCATGGATTCAAGTTGTCCTCTTAGAATATCTACTTTTGCTCTTTGAACATATTCATCTCCTCCATATACTTATATGAGCTTATTCCACATTGCCTTTGCATCATTGCAGCCTTCTAGGTCATTAAACTCTAAGTCGGTCAATGCAGATGATATTTTAGTCATTGCTTGGATATGTTCTTGCTTTGCCTTTATCTCTTCCATTGTCAATGGATAGGTTCTCAATGTGATGAAATCATTCTCCAAATAGTATATAGTATATTCTCCAACTCCTGATAGGTGTAGCTTCATCCTTTTCTACCATGTAGAGAAACTTGACTTGTTCAGCTTCGGTGCATCCCTCTTGTACATCTTTGGATCTTTAACTCAATTGCCTTTAAACTTTTCTTCCGGAGTCCAAAGCTCTGATACCAATTGATAGTTCTAATACTTAATATAAGTACATATCCAATAGCCAACACGATGAGAGGGGGGGGTGAATCATACAAACTTAATCTTCCATAAAAACATCAGATTCAACCTTGGTAACATATACTTCAGTAATATAACCAAAACTGCTAAACATAGAAACTCAAAAGCATATAAACATCATAAACCTCATAACACCAGATTTAATGTGGAAACCCAAATAGGGAAAAACCACTATGGGATTTTGGACGCACTAAGAAATATACTCTTCTAGAGTATGCTCAGTTAAAAGCAAATCCTGTTAAAGATTACAAACACATTGCTAGATGTGACCCGGTTAAGGGATTTCCCTCAGATCTGTTAGGATCTTTACCTTGTTAGAAGTGACCTTGTTAAAGGATTTCAAACACTCAATCAGAATGTCACCTTGCTAGAGGGTTTTACAAATAAGACTGTTAAGGCCACTCGGTTAAGAGATTTTCTGTCACTTTCACAAAATAACAGTAATAAAAATCTATCTGCAACTTCACATCTAAAATGCTAAACTAGATTCTTATTTGTTCAATACAATCTAGACATAGAACTAATCTTGTCCATCTGCTGGGCTTCTATACTCTGTTATTCAAACAAGTCTTCAAGCTTCTATGCTCGATAATCACTATGTAGCATCCCTATGCATACATTTGCCCACATACATTGTTTATCAACAATTCCCTATTTATAAACAATTAGCTAACCGCTTAATCTCCTTGATCACATTTCCCATGATCAATCATAGCCATTAGATCTTCAAACTTGTCTAGGTTCAATGTATCTTTCGATTTGAAAATGTTTTACCTCACCTTGGAACTTGCATATATTTCTTGGAACTTGTGCTAGGGTATTGCGGTTCAATCTGAACTGCAGATCTTCCCGTCGATCTTCCATTGCCATAGATTCTTAACAAACTATATTTACGGCATACTAATCATTTAATCAGTTCCAGCTCATCAGCTTCCTTCATTAAATAATGCATGTAACCATTTAATGCATTCTGTTACAACTCGGTTACAACTCGGTTACAACTCAGTTACAACTCAGTTACAACTCGGTTACAACTTGGTTACAACTCGGTAAATACTAAACTTTACTCGGTAGACATTCTGCCTTCATTAACCAATAGTGATAACCTTAGGGTTTACTGACTAGGTTCTTTGCTTGATAGCATAGTATAGTATTAACCTTACAATTTACAACATATGTATGATGTTTAAAACAATCTAAACATCATGATCTCATCATTGTCTGACTCAGTAATAGTTGCCCATTGAAGACCTTACTCATCCTCTTATTCATCATAATCTTTCTTGTGTCTTTTACCAACATCTTTATACTCTTCAAATCATACTTCTCAAGATATGGCAACATCATACTGAATTAGAAAATCAATTTCTTGACATCAATGACAAAATAATAATATCAAGACAGTAAACATCCTTAATCAGTTATATCCATAATCATCAACAACCTTCTCAATATCCTTATTGAAATGCCAACAATCTCCCATTGTTTGTTATAATGCCAAATGCTTACAAAGTTAACGTTTTCTCAATGGATGAGGAACTGCAATTGCATATGGAGAAAAATAAAAAATGTGACTTGGACTTTGAGTCATAATTTATTTAAAGGAAAGTTTAGTAGGACTCACTTTGTTCTATTGTAACTTGAAGTTGAATTAGGGGTCACACTGAAAAGGTTGATCTAAATTTGAGATTAGGTTGAGTTAATCAAGGAACAAGTGTAAGATCACTTCTTTAACATGAGGTTCGGTATTCATTTTGAACTGAGAAATCTAGGGTAGAAATTATTAGAGAATAAATACAAGGATAATGATAACTTTTAGTCTTCATGTCTATTGAAATTCTATCACATGTCCATAACTTGTTGGTTCTTCACCTTGGATGGTGAAGGATTTGTATTTGCTATTTTTGAAATTTGAATTATTTGATGGAATTCAATAAAGTATTAATGCTTACATCCTTTATGGTGAAGTTGTAAAAGTTTGTGTAATACTTGCACATGTAATATAATAGTTTTACACAATTACTTTGTCATTTTCACAAATATCCTTGGGGTCTTGCATCTATGATGCTTATGATTGTGTGGAATACTAGTCATGGCATTGTAGGTTAATTAAATTTCAGTAGATCTTCCAAGATTAAAGATAGTGAATTGAATGCAAAGTTAATATTAACTATTTTAATTTTATTTCCTCTCTAAATCCTCATCTTTTGTTCTTTATTTTTTGATATGACTAGTTTAGGAGTGGAATTTATAACAACTTGCTATTATAAATCAGATATTTCATGTTTGCAAGTTGTCTTATTACTACTATAGTGTTGAAAGTACTTGATTTTGTGCAATAAATGATCTGAGCATCTTCTTCATACACAATTTTTTTTTATCTCTTGGTGCATTTAACTACTTATTTATTTGAAAATAGTAGCCCCTTATATAATAGGTATAACTAAATAAGGCACTGAATTATCCAACATTGTCATGACCTAACACAAAGGAACCTTGGGGTTATTAATCTCTTGAGGTTGGTTTCCTTTTAGGAAAGTTGGTAGGGTATATGCACCAAGCTATGGTACCAAAATGGGGTTTAAGATGCCACTTTTTTTTTTTTTTTTGAAATCAGCAAAGTCTGAACTTCAATGACAAATTGAACATAACTACACTCCAAATTTGAAGATGCAACAAGAACAAGAGTCAGAGTACTTCGAGTCTACTTTCTAAACTACTAATTTATTTGGAAAATGGTGGAGATTAAGGGCTTCAAAAAGGGGTCCACAAAAAGTGGTCCTATTTTTATGCAAAAAACATAACATAGCGTCTGTTGTGGCCCCCCTAAAATGTTAACTTTTTCTTTTGAATTTTTAAAATCACTTAGGTGAGAAATTAACTAACACCTTTTAGTTTATGCCAGATTTTTCAGCTAATATTTTAATGAGTATATGATTTTTTACTAATTTCGGAAGTGGACACATCCTTAAAAACATAAATTTGAGCGTGCTCCCCCCTAAAATCATTGAAAACTAATCGAAAATCAAAACCTTTTTTTTGAATTGTGTAAAATGGAGTCTAGTTTCTAAAAATGTAAGTTTTTTCAAAATCAGATGAACGTGTAAAAGTCTATACCCAAAATAGTGCATGTTGGTTTTTGACAAAAAACAGACACACTGACAAAAGAAATTATAGATGAAAGACAATGAAATCAAAATTTGAAATAAATTACATTGTTGGATAACTAAGAGGGAGCTCAAGTTTACCATGGTATTTTTCTTAACTTCATTGAAACATGTGCAAGCCTGATGGAGAGCACAACCAAAAATATGTCAAAATTTTTAATGTTATGATAAAAACATGTCTCTAGCCTGAAATGGTCATCCAAACCTTTGGATTGGATGCCCAAGGCAAATCCAACCAATAGGTTTGGTGTTTCCCAAAGCGAGCCATTTGGTGCATGCCAAATATGGCGCCCTCCCTATTTGGCATGCGCCAAATGTGATCAATGGGTTTTCCCATTTGGCATGCACCAAATGTGGTCCATATTCCACATTTGGCACGCACCAAATAGGGAGAGTGCCAAATGTGATCCATATTCCACATTTGGCACGCACCAAATAAGGAGAGCTCCAAATGTGTACATAGAAACAATTTTTAGTTGAAACAATGTCCCATTATCTATCTCTCTCTCCTTTTATATCTATCTATACCTATTATGTCTCTTATCAATCCCTCCTTAGGCTCTACGTAAATCACCTCTATTTCCCTTCTATATATTTCTCTCTCCCTCTCCAATTCTCACCCTACAAGTACTTGACCCTCTTTCTTTCTTTGTGAACTCTCCCCCTCACCTATATCTACCTTTACCATCTCTAAGTATCTCAAAAAATCACCATCTACCCCTCCTTCCCTCTTTCTCTTTGTTCCTTTGTCTCTCATTTTATATCTCACTCCCCTCTCTCAATTATGGCCTCTCTCTCCTCGCTCTCCACCTGTCAAGGTATCCACCTCTATCCATCTCACATTGAGCTCTCGAGGTATCCATATCCATCCATGTCCCATTACCCTCCTCTATGAGATAGATATCCCATTACTCATCTTTATCTCCCTTCACTCGTAGTTCCATATCTCTCTATGAACTAGATCTCTTATTCTCTCTCCCCTTACCTCTTATCTCTCTTCATTATTATATCCCTACTCTTCTTTGTCCCTCCCCTCTCTAGCTCTCACAATTCCCTTATTCCCCTATCCCTCTGTATCTGTCTCTCCATCCTTACACCCATCTCATTCCCTCTCTCATCTCTTTCCCTTAGTCTCTCCCCCACTTTCTTCATGTTTACCTCTCTATCCACCCCACCCTCCTTAAACCCCCATCTCACCTCTCTCTCCCCTTAGAGCTTCTCACCTCCCTTCCCCTCTATGTCCTTTATCCCTAGGTATCTCATTCCATTCATGTTTACCTCTCTATCACCCCCACCCTCCTTAAACCCCCATCTCTCCTCTCCCTCCCCTCTAGGCCTCCCACCTCCCTTCCCCTCTATGTCCTTTATCCCCAAGTCTCCCACGTCTCTCTCCCCTCTATCCTCTCACCTCCCTTCCCCTTTATGTTATTTATCCCCAAGTATCTTATTCCCTTCATATTTACCTCTGTGTCCCCCTCATTCTCCTTAATCTCTCATCTATGCCTCTCACCTCTCTTCTTGTCTATGTTCTTCATCCATAAATATATATTTTCCTCCTTTTTTACATCTCTATCCCCCCACCCCCCACCCTCCACAAACCCCCATCTCACCTCTCCCTTATTTATCTCCCTTCCCTCATAGCTCCATCTCTCTCTATGAACTAGATCTCATATTCTCTCTCTCCCCTTACCTCTTCTCAAGATCTTCATTCTTATAGATGCACACTCTTCTTTGTCCCTCCCCTCTATAGCTCTCATAATTCCCTTATTCCCCTATCCCTCGAGCTATCTCCCTCTCCATCCTTACACCCATCTAATTCCCTCTCTCACCTCTTTCCCTCAATTTATTCCTCACTCCCTCCTCTCTCTAGGTCTCTTCCACACTTTCTTCATGCTTACCTCTCTATCACCCCCAACCTTTCTTAAACCCCCATCTCATATCTCTCTCCCCTTTGTGCCTCTCACCTCCCTTCCCCTCTACAATTCCTTTATCCCACCTCTCTCTCTCTCTCTCTCTCTCTCTCTCTCTCTCTCTCTCTCTCTCTCTCTCTCTCTCTCTCTCTCTCTCTCTCTCTCTCTCTCTCTCTCTCTCCTCTAAGCCTCTTAGGTATCCCTTCCCCTCTATTTCCTTTATGCCCAAGTATATCATTCCCTTCATGTTTACCTTTGTATCCCCCTCATCCTCCTTATGGACTTTTACCTCCCTTTCCCTCTATGTCCTTTATTACCAAGTCTCTCATTCCATTCATGTTTACCTCTCTATCCCCTCCACCCTCCTTAAACCTCAACACCTATCTCTCCCCTCTATACCTCTCAACTCCCTTGGACCTTATATTCCCTTTATCACCAAGTCTCTTAGTCCCTTTGAATGTTTACCTCTATATCCCCCCACCGTCCTTAAACCCCTCTCCCCTCTATGTCCTTTACACCCAAATCTGTCGACCTCACTTTTTTACTCACACCCTTCCCTCTCTAGGTTTTTCCCTCACTTTCTTCCTCACTCTCTCCTCTCTCTAGGTATCTCCCTTGCTTTCTTCCTCATTCCTTCCCTTTTATAGGTATCTCCATTCCCTCCTTACCCCTATCTCTAACTCTCCTGCAATCCCCCATTTTCTCTCTTTGTTCTTGTATCCCTCCTTCTATAAGTGTTGCACCCCCTTTATTCCCCCCCTCCCTCCATATCTCACCCTCCATCCTTACCTCATATGGTTTATCATATTGGGTTATAGGGTCTATGGTTATTGTATAGGGTTGAGGATTTAGCATATTGGGTCATACAATCTAGGGTATTTGTTAAAGGTTTTAAATGGTTTAATTTTTATGGTTGTGGCTATCAAAATATAGGGTATAGAGTATATAGAGTATAAATTTATCAAAGGTTTAAAAAATTCAATGGAAGTCATTTGGCGCTAGCCAAATGAGCTGCACTAGAAAACGGTTATATGGGACCCTCGACTCGTGATCCAAGCCCACATTCTCTCATTTTGTCTTCTTTTTGTGCATGATCAGACAAGAAAATGCTTTTTTCATGGTGTTGACATTTTATGCAAGGTTATTTTATACATTCCATTAGCTCTCCACCACCTTTTTTTGCATTTGGCAATGTCGAAGAGGAAGAACATAGTTTTTTTTATCAAATTTGAATAATTGAGGTAATATTTTTTTGTTTTTAGAAATAAAATACTTATTTTTATTTTGTTTAAATGTTAGAATAAAAGTATTTTGTCAAAATTGATTATAATCCTATTAGATTTACATTATATTTAACAATGCATTTGAAGGAAGTTGCATAAGAAAATTATTTGTTTAGTGGTTTAAAACAAAATTTGCAATTTCATACCTTTTTAAGATCTTATGAAATAATTTTAAAAAGGAATACATGAAGTAATTTCAATTTCATATATCCATTTTAACATATTCATAATTAGGACAACCATAGATGCATTAGAACTATCCTAACATAATTAGGACAGTCATAGATGCATTAGGACTGCCCCTTACGCCTCTTGAAATCTCTTTATGAATTAACTTTATTCTCTTTTATGTACATGTACATGTAGAAATCATCATCATGTCGAGGAAATGACAAAAAAATGTAACATCGGATGAGCGTGAAGCTAAGAATGCAAAAAAAAGAGAAGGAATGAAGCAACTTCATGAAGCAAGGAAATTGAATACCATAGAAGAAGAGGTGCCAATTGAAGAGGAACATGAGATATCCATTCAAGCTAAGAGAGAGACAGAATTGGCCACACAATGGCAATGGATGCAAAACCTTCGTGCAATGAGACAATTGAATCTCGAGGTTGAAAGCATGTCTACCACAATTCAAGTTGAAGGCACCCCATCTCTTACATCTCAAGTTGAAGGCACACCATCTCTTATTGGCACACCATTGGTGTCTACAACATCTCATATTGAATGCACTCCCTCTATGACATTTGACGTTGCAAGTATTTCATGATTGACATCAAGTATTGGAGCTACACCATCTTGTACACCTCAATTTCAAGGCATGTCATCATTTTCATCTCCGGTTGAAGGTATGCCACCTATCCCTAATGTTGTTGACATTCCTAATCTTGAGGTAACTCAAAGTTTGAGAAAACCTCCTAGAATTTTGCATAGAAATCCTAAGTATTTGATTGATATTAATTCTAATATTTTAAAACTAGTGGTTGACAAGATTCCGAAGCATACTTGTCAAAGACATGCTAACCAGATATGGAAAATATTTTTTGAGCTTTAAATGAGGGGAAGATGTCAACTATTTATTGAAATGATGAGAAATCTGAAATTTAGGTCCATAATGAAGAATCTTGGGCTAAGCACATTGATTGAATCAAGCGACAAATCTATTGTGAAGAATATGATGAATGCATGTGATACTATTGGTTCTAACTCACACACAAAAGATAGTAATTCCACACAACGTGTCATTACATCAACAATTGTAAGCATTCAAACTAAGAAAGCTCGCCTCATTAGAAACACAAGTAAACAATTGAAGATAAGTATACAAACTCTAATGAGAGCTATGGGAAGGCGACAAATTGTAGAGGATCCATATAACAATGATTTATGGGCATTTTCCAATAGATTACCACAGAAAGATAAAGCAATTGTTGAAGCCTTGAGATCCCTAATTGAAGATTTTTGGAAGAATAACACAAGGGTCTCTCCAAATAAAAGAGATGTTGTAAGAAGGAGGATTAGTAGTAAAATCCATGATCCACATCCGAAACATTTTTTGGATATGTCTCAAACATAATTTTTTGCCAAGTTTCAACATATGTTCTCTATTTTGGTTAATGGATCTCCTACAATTTTTTTTAAAAACTCTAGAGGGCTAAGACAAGGAGACCCCATATCACCTATCCTTTTTACCATTTTGGCTAAAATTATGAGTAGAATGATTCATAAATTGAAACAAAGCAAAATTATCAAAGGTCTTCAACCTTCTTCTACCAATGTGTTTTGCACTCATCAACAGTTTGTTGATGATACTATCATCATGGGATATTCTTCAGTCAAGGAGGCTGAAGCCTTCAAAACTGCTCTCAACTCCTCTTCTTTGGCAACTGGTCAACTGGTTAACTAGGACAAATCAGCCATGTACTTTCTCAATACTCCAGTCATAAGACAACAGAGAATAGCCAATATAATTGGTTGTAAAGTGGACTTGCTGCCTTCTACCTACCTGGGTCTTCCTTTAGGGATGGCTCCCCCAAACTCTTTTTGGAATATGATCATTGATAAAATTAATAAGAGACTTGTAGGATGGAAAGGTTCAATGTTATCTCAAGCTGGGAAAATGCAGCTCCTCCAAGCTACTCTTCAAAATCTCCCTATTTATGCCCTCAGTCTGTTTGGTATTCCAGCAAAAATTGTTGAAACTATGGAAAGAATTTAGAAGAGATTCTTATGGTCAGGAGTTGAAGAAAAGAAGAGAATACCTTTGATTTCTTGGGACAAGGTGTGTAGACCAAAGAACAAAGGAGGGTTGGGGATTAAAATTATTAAAACTTTTAATAAAGCTCTTCTTGCCAAGCAATTATGGAGAGCTTTTGACATTAAGAAAGACTGGAGCCAAATTTGGTTTGATAAATACATTAAGAATTAGACTATCCAAGGGATCCTTAATGATGAAGATATCCCAACTGGATCTTTCATCTGGAATAGTGTAACCAAAGCCATAAAAGTTGCAAAAGCTAGAGCTGGATGGGTCCTTGGAAAAGGTGACAGAATAAGGTTTTGGGAAGACCCCTGGATGAAGAATGAAGCCCTATTTGATCAAAACAACAATCAAGTCATTGAAGAATGTAAAAGGAGGTTTGGGCTAATGGTTTGTGACTATTAGAAGGAGAATAAATGGGTCAATCTTGAGGACATCCATCCTGGTCTTTCCTCTATTTAGAAAGAGTTGCTATCCTTTTCCCCTAACAACAACTATGATGATGTTTTCCTCTGGAAAAGTGACCCTAAAGGTGAATTCACAGTTTCTTCTACTTATAAAAACACTTTTTCTCAAATCCGCAATCCTTTCTGGAATAAAGTTTGGAACAACATCTTGATCCCAAAAGTCAACATGTTCTTTTGGCTTGCTTCCTATAATAGTATCCTTACTATTGATAATTTAATTTGAAGGGGCTTCAATTTCCCTAACAGATGTGAGCTCTGTCAGAAGGAGGAGGAATCAGTTGATCACCTATTTTTTCATTGCTCCTGCACTTGGGAAATCTAGTGTAAAATATGGGAAAAATGGAAAATTAATTGGGTCATGATCAAAAGCATTAAGGATATAATATGGCAATGTAATTTTCCTACCAAATGCCAAATTATTAAAAACTTGTGGTCCCTGACCCTCCCCATGATATGCTGGGGCATTTGGAAAGAAAGGAATAATAGGATATTTAGGGAAGAAAAGTGTAATACTCAGGTTGTCTTTGAAAAAATATGCAGGGCTATAAAGGAGAACATGAACATCCCTCACAAGAATAATCATCAATGGGCTATTATAAATTTGAATGATATGGAAAAAGGCATTATTACTGAATGGAACCTGATTGATAAGGTCTACAGAGTGGGTAACAAGAAGAAGAGAGAAAACATTGTTTGGAGGTTCCCTGATTATGACTGGATAAAGGTTAATTTTGATGGGGTTGCCAAAGGGAACCCTGGAAAGGCTGGTGGAGGTGGAGTTATCAAAAATGCTCAAGGAAGTTGTATTGCTGCTTTTGCTTCCCCTTTTGGAATCCAAAACAACCATGTGGCTAAAGCTATGGCCATGCTTAAGAGCCTCCAATTAGCCCAGGAATTCAAATTTAAAAAAATCTGGCTTGAAGGGGATTCCTTAAATATTATACAAGCCCTCAAAGGGGTTAGTTCAGTCTCTTGGAATATTGCTAATATTATTAAAAATGCTAAGACTATCCTTAATAACTATGTTAGCATTATTTTAACCCATACTTTTAGAGAGGGTAACAAGGTAGCGGATATCCTTGCTAATGAAGGGGTTAATTTGGAAAAGGGGATCAAATATATAGGGGAAGATCACATTAAGTGGGAGATTAAGGAACAATTATTTTTTGATCGCCTTGATGGAGCCAGCAAATATTATGATTGAATTCTAGGGAATGAGTACCAATGATAGAGTATGGAGGCGGATGAGCTGCTAGTCGATGAGTGCTTCTAGGCATCATTACCAAGAACACATGTGTGCGAGAGGTAATTGTAATAATAGCCAAGTTCATATGAACATGAAAGACAATTTCAAAATTGTGAAAGTATCTTTTCAAGGAGAAACCAGAAACACAGAGTTTTACTTGCGGGCTGAGAGCTGTAACAGAGGTGATTGTGACCTGAAAAGCAGAATGGGAGGTAGCCTTAACAGGAATGAACTGTTCAGTTGTGAGCACTGGAAGAGCGAAAGGAAGGTGTGGAGAAGGCTCCATCAAAACGGGTTCACGGATTACATGGAGAAGCTCCATGGTAGTAGAAGCTCTGTTTCTCAGGGGTTCGCAAAAAGTTGGAGCAATAACAGGGCTACCCTGTTTGGGGAAATCTGGCACATTGATGAAAGCCTGATCTCAGAGGTAATGGGGCTCAAGATGGAGGGGACCAAATTCTATAGGGATAGAAAGTACATTGATGAGGCCTTCAAAAAATTCCTTAAGATGGAGGATGAGAAGAGCAACCTAGAGAAGAAGGATAATATCTCTTACTTCACCTCCCAATAGGTAAAACCTTTCTGGCAAAAAATTCTTAGGGCATTAGTGGAATATTTAACTGTGGATGGTAGGTTTACGAAAGTTTACAATTATTACTTTGCCATCTTGAACCACTTCCGCCATGGGGTGAAAATTTCTTTGCCCTTATATCTTGCTTCTTCTCTTAATGAGAGTTTGACCGACCACATTAAAAAACCCAGCTCCTACCCTCTTGCGCACCAGGGTCTCATCCTATTGATTTATGAATATATGAAGAAAAAGACTAGGGCAACAAAGGATGACCCTTTTATTCTTAATTCTTAGACTTCTGAGAAAAGCATAGACTCTGGTTCGATTGAGGAGACCAAAACCCCTTCCCATAAAAAAAGGAAGATTAATGTGCAAGAAGAAACGGATGTGCTTTGTGAGGAAGAAGGAAAAAATAATGAAGAAATTTCTAAAAAGGAGATCAATAAGGAGGAGGAGTATGGGGAAGGAGAGGAAGGGGGCAATTCTAAGAAATGTCAACATAATATTGTTGGCTCAAAAATTGAGAAAGAGGCTTTGAAGCCTAAGGAAGGTGAAAACCCTAATGAGGAGGAGACGGAACAAGGCAAGGATTCTGCGGAAACCATTCTGAATACCACCTGCAATTGCACCCTTGAATTCTTCAACTTTCAAAAGTGGGTGGTGGAAAACATTACCAGCATGCAAGGAAAATAGAGGGAGTTGGAAGTTAAGATCAACAAGTTGATCAACATGTCTGATTCTGGGAAGTAGCACAAGGAGATGGAGAATAGTAGAAAGACTTGATTAAAGGCGACCTAAAACACCTGGAGGATGTCATCAAAATTTTGAAGGAACAGGTGGAGGAGGATAAGGACAATGTCAATGCCCGGATGGCTAGAAATGAGAAAGCCCTGAAAAGCCTTATGGATCATAGCCTCTAGGTTCTAAAAGTCTCCTCCCAGAACATGAATGCGCTGGTGAATCACCTGGAAAAGAAAAACCAAGAGAAGGACCTGGTGGTTATTGAAGATGCTCCTACTTCCAGCCTAAAACACCAGACCTCTAGGCGCAGAACCAAGCAGAGTACGATGGAGAAGGAAATGAAGATGAAAGATAGCCAGACTGCTCAGGAAAATACTGATTTGAGGGAAGCGACAAAAGCTATGATGCTTTTGGTACAGGATGCAGAAGAAACCATGAAGAATTTCTAATTTTTGTCTTTTGCTGGGCTTGAGGCCAATTTCTTACTGGTCTTTTGCTGTCCTTTCCTTTGTTGCTGGTCTTTTTGCTGGTGTTTTGCTACTATTGTATTTTGTTGCTATATTGAATATCTTTCTTATGTATCTGGGTTTTGGGTCCCTTAAAACCTATTTTTAATTAATCAAAAACATATGTATCCTCAAATTAAAATTAGTCAAAGATTCTTTGAAATGGTAAAGCCTTTTTATGTTAAAATAAATCACACATGCACAACTTGTTGTTGTAGAGTACATATTGAATTTTCTAACCATTATGATGTATATCAACACATATGTATAGATTTGCATGCTAACAATGTTTTGCAAGAATGCAACATAAATGGTCCATCGTCATCTTCAAGGGAATTCATATTTAGCATCTTATGTGAAAGAGTAGATGGTCAACTATATTACAATAAGTGTTGCTTGGATGGCACATGTGCTCATTATGGTGGATTGCGACATTTACAAATTTGTCAACTTATGGATATTGGACAAGAGATTGGTAATGAATTAGTGGAATTTGGAAAATATAAGACACTGGCCTACATGCTCAAAGATGGAAAAGAAGAAAAAAGGTGTGAATTGGTTAGTGAGAAGATCCAGTGTATCAGTTTATGGGCATCTTTCATGAGAATATAGTGTATGAGTATGCAAGGCATAACCATTGAGCTCATTGGTTGGACTCACGATTTAAGTTATGCAAGGACACATTTCTACCTCATACAATTGTTTCAATTGTTGACTTTGCAGAGAACTACACACTACAACCACAAAATGAGTTGCAATCCAAATATTACAACTCCAAACAAGTTGATATATTTGTGCATATAGCATTCATTCATGCACGTGATATTATGGAAGAGCATAGGAAGATATTGAGGGAGTATCATTTTTACATCTGTGATGATCGCTCACACTCTACAGAGTTTGTGCAAGGTTGTTTTCAGATATTCTACGATGATTTGGCTAGTTGAGGCACATCATTCCGTCAATATATCATATGATCAGATAATTGTGCATTGCAATTTAAGAACTCTTGAATTTTTTATTGGTTGAGTAGGATGCATAAGTTGACTGCTATTCAACATATGTGGAATTTCTCTAAGGTTGGGCATGGAAAAGGGGAGCATGATGGTGCAGGATCATGTATTAAAAGAGCTTTAGCATGAGAAGAGTTAAATTACAAAGGGAATGTAAACTTGAAAGATGCAAAATCAATTGTTCAGTGGTGAAATGGTACAATTGGTCCAGGTAATCAAGGTAAGTCTTCAATTCACATATTTTTTTGGTTGGTAGATGATACTAACATTGCAAAATTTGAAGATTGTTGTACATTGACAGGATCGAGTGAGCTACACTCTTTCAAAAGCTCTAATTCAGGTTCATGGACTATCCATATGCGACGAATGGCATGTTATTGGTCTTCATGTAGAGATGGTGCCTATAATGAGTGTGAGTCAAAGGAGTGGGTGGATGAATGGTGTATGAGGCCTCTAATCCCACTTGAGACATATCGACCTCCGAGTGCACTACAACTCACACAGATGGAAGCATCCGTTGACTTTGACCACGTGACAGATTTAGTCCAATCGGGTAAATTATCCACATGAAAATTTTTGTACTTTAATATTTTACCTTAGTTGTTTGCTAAATTCTTCTCACTTTATTATTGCAGGGCATGTTTATGCAGTTATTGCAGCTGAAGACAATGAAGAAGGAACAAATTATTACCTATGTCATTGTGTGGATGCAAAAAAGAAATTGGATGGCCCTGTGGTAGATGGACAAAATATTGAGCACCCCACAAAAATAGTAGTTGTTACTGGTACATGGCTTAGAAGGTACCCATTGAAGAAGTCTAACTTGTGGTTGTTTGAGGACTTTGAGACACATAGGAAGATTCTTCATTATTCTAACCTTGTTGTAGCTTCAAATGTTCATTTGATCAGATATGGGGGTAGACCACTAAACAAGAACCTATAGAAGGTTAGTGAGTCTAACCATAAGGCCATACTAGACATGATAAAGAGTAGAGAAGATCCAGATGGTTCATTGGATTAAATGTAAATGCAAAAAAATTATAATATCAATCATATTTGGATATATGTACATGACTTGTATTTTTTGACTACTCAAGGCATTGTAATATTAAAATTTATGTTTTTGTCTTGTTTTGTGTGATTTTATGTAAATAATGTCATTTTGGACCATTAGAGATCACATGGGACCATTTTGTGAAGGTTTAGGCTAATATGGTAAAAGATATAAAAATTGCTCATTTGTTGTCAATCACTCAAAGTGTGAAAAATTGTCAAAATTTGGTATCATTTTTCTTGATGTTAGTGACACATAAGAATGGTTCATCTAATCCTATGGTTTCATGAGATGGTACTCTAAAAAATACTCTCTCAGTTTAGATAGACTCGAATCCAATTACTCATGGTGACACTTTCTCGGTTGCAACAAAAAGCATCACATAAGTTCAATGAAAAGTTGCACAATGCCCCATCTTTCAATCCACTCATCGTAGCACCAAATCATCAGTGCGTACGCATTTGGGTGGCCAATTTTATGCTAGGAATTCCTTTGTTCCTCTATCAAACTCACCCGATCGATGTGGGCGACAACCTAGCAATAAAATCCCTAAAGTGCTCAAAGTGTGAAAAATTGTCAAAATTTAGCATTGCGTTTCTCGACCTTGGTGACACATAAGAATGAGTCATCTAATCCTATGAGGTCATGTTACAACACTCTAAAAAATCCTCTCTCATTTTAGGTAGACTCAGATCCAATTTCTCGTGGCGACACTTTCTCGGTTGCGACAAAAAGAGTCACATGAGTTCAATGAAAAGTTGCACAATGCCCCATTTTTTAATCCACTCGTCATGGCACCGAACCATCAGTGCGTATGTGTCTAGGTGGTTGAGTTTATTCTATTAATTCATTTTTCCCTCTATCGAACTCACTCGATCAATGTGGGCCACACCCTAGCAGCAAAATCCCTAAAGTGCTCAAAGTGTGAAAAATTGTCAAAATTCAGCATCATGTTTCTCAACCTTGGTGACATGTAAGAATGAGCCATCTGATCCTACGGGGTCATGTTGTGGCACTCTAAAAAATCCTCTCTCAGTTTAGGTAGACTCAGATCCAATTGCTTGTGGCGACACTTTCTTGGTTGCGACAAAAAGCGTCACATGAGTTCAATGAAAAGTTGCGCAATGCCCCATCTTTCAATCCACTCGTCATGACACCGAACCGTCAACTCGTATGTGTCAGGGTGGTCAGGTTTATGCTAGGAGTGTCTTTTTTTTTCTCTCCAACTCATCCGATCGATGTGAGCCACACCCTAACAATGAAATTGCTTAAGTGCTCAAGTTGCTCAAAGTTGTCAATATTTGGCATCACGTTTCTTGCTGCCCGTTAATCATAAGAATGAGTCATCTGATCCTATGGGGTCATGTTATGGCACTCTAAAAATCCTCTCTTGGTTTAGGTAGACTCGGATCTAATTTCTCATGGCAACACTTTCTTGGTTGCGACAAAAAGCGTTAGATGAGTTCAATGAAAAGTTGCACAATATCTTATATTTCAATCCGCTCATCGCGGCATAGAACCATCAGATCGTACATGTTGGGGTGGCCTATTTTACACCAGGAATGCCTACATTTTTATTTCCAACTCATCTGATCGTTGTGGGCCACACACTAGCAGCAAAATCGCTTAAGTGCTCAAGTTGCTCAAAGTTGTCAATATTCGACATCACATTTCTCGGTGCCCGTTAATCATAAGAATGAGTTGTCTGATCCTACGAGGTCATGTTATGGAACTCTAAAAAATCCTCTCTCCTTTTAGGTAGACTCAGATCCAATTGCTCAAGGTGACACTTTCTCAGTTGCGAAAAAAGGGTTAGATGAGTTCAATGAAAAGTTGCACAATGCCCAATCTTTCAATCTGCTCATCACAACACCAAACCGTCAGCTCGTACGTGTCGGGGTGGTCGGTTTTATGCTAGAAATTCCTTTTTCTTTCTCTCCAACTCATTTGATTGATGGGCCACACCTTAGCAGCAAAATTGCTTAAGTGCTCAAGTTGCTCAAAGTTGTCAATATTCGGCATCATGTTTCTCGGTGCTCATTAATCATAAGAATGAGTTGTCTGATCCTACAGGGTTATGTTATGGTACTCTAAAAAATCCTCTCTCAGTTTAGGTAGAATCCGATCCAATTGCTCATGGTGACACTTTATCGGTTGCAACAAAAAGCATCAGATGAGTTCATTGAAAAGTTGCACAATACCCAATCTTTCAATCCGCTCGCTGTGGCACCGAACAATTAGGTCATACACATCAGGGTGGATGGGTTTATGCTAGGAATGCCCTCATTTTTCTCTCCAACTCGTCTGATCATTATGGGCCACATCGTAGTAGTGAAATCACTTAAGTGCTCAAGTTGCTCAAAGTTGTCAATATTTGGCATCATGTTTCTCGATGCTTGTTAATCATAAGAATGATCTATCTAATCCTATGGGGTCATGTTATGGCACTCTAAAAAATCCTCTCTTAGTTTAGGTAGTCTCGGATCTAATTGCTCATGGCGACACTTTCTCGGTTGTGACAAAAAGCATCAGATGAGTTCAATGAAAAGTTGCACAATGCCCCATCTTTCAAAATTCTTGTCGTGGCACCAAACCATCATCTCATACATGTTGGGGTGGTCAGTTTTATGCTAGGAATGCCTTTGTTTTTCTTTCCAACTCATGCAATCGTTGCAAGCCACACTCTAGCATTGAAATCACTTAAGTGCTCAAGTTGCTCAAAGTTATCAATATTTGGCATCACGTTTCTTGATGCCCATTAATCATAAGAATGAGTTGTCTAATCCTACAGGGCCATTCTATGGCACTCTACAAAATCCTCTCTCAGTTTAGGTAGACTCAAATCCAATTGCTCATGGTGACACTTTTTCGGTTGCGACAAAAAGCGTCACATGAGTTCAATGAAAAGTTGCACAATGCCCCATCTTTCAATCCGCTTGTTGTGGCACCAAACCATCAGCTTGTATGCATCGGGGTGGCTGATTTTATGCTAGGAATTCCTTCAATTTTCTCTCCAACTTGTCTGATCATTGCAGGCCACACCCTAGCAGCGAAATCGCTTAAGTGCTCAAGTTGCTCAAAGTTGACAATATTTGGCATCATGTTTATCGGTGCCCGTTAATCATAAGAATGAGCCATCTGATCCTACAGGGTCATGTTATGGCACTCTAAAAAATCCTCTCTCATTTTAGGTAGAATCGGATCCAATTGCTCGTGGCGACACTTTCTCGGTTGCGACAAAAAGGGTCAGATGAGTTCAATGAAAAGTTGCACAATGCCCCATCTTTCAATCCACTCATCGTGGCATCGAACCGTTAGCTCGTACGTGTCAGGGTGTTTGGGTTTATGCTATGAATGCCTTCATTTTTCTCTCCAACTTGTTTGATTGATGGGCCACACCTTAGAAATGAAATCGCTTAAGTGCTCAAGTTGCTCAAAGTTGTCAATATTTGGCATCACGTTTCTTGACACTCGTTAATCATAGGAATGAGCCATCTGATCCTACAGGTCATGTTATGGCACTTAAAAAAATCCTCTCTCAGTTTAGGTAGACTCAGATCCAATTACTCATGGCGACACTTTCTCGGTTGCAACAAAAAGGGCAAATGAGTTCAATGAAAAGTTGCACAATGCCCCATCTTTCAATCTGCTCGTTGTAGCACCAAACATCAACTCATACACATCGGGGTGGCTGGTTTTATGCTAGGAATGCCTTTGTTTTTCTCTCCAACTCATCTGATCATTGCAGGCCACACCCTAGCAACAAAATCGATTAAGTGCTCAAGTTGCTCAAAGTTGTCAATATTCGGCATTGTGTTTCTCGGTGCTCGTTAATCAAAAGAATGATCTATCTGATCTTATGGGGTCATGAGATGGTACTCTAAAAAAACCTCTCTCGGTTTAGGTAGACTCAGATCCAATTTCTCGTGGTGACACTATCTCGGTTGCGACAGAAAGGGTCACATGAGTTTAATGAAAAGTTGCACAATGCCCTAACTTTCAATCTGCTCATCGTGACACTGAACCATTAGCTCGTACGCATTCAAGTGGCTAGGTTTATGCTAGGAATGCCTTCTTTTTTCTCTCCAACTCGTCTGATTTATGTGTTATCACTATTTTTGAGCTTGGTTGTTTTGTTCCATAGTTGGCTAAGGTCTGCAAAGTTGGGCTTAGGCATTTCATGTTGCTTCTGAGTTTTTGGGTCAAAAAGGGTTTAGGGTTTTTTAAATTTAACCTTTCCTATGTTTTGAAAGCTCTGGCATTCTATTTTTGTGTTACCTTTTTCCACTTAACCGAAAGGGTAGGTCCATCGTGAAGGCACTCCCTTTACAACCTTCCTTAGGTGGGTCTCTATTAATTTTTAATTATTTGTGCCCTTTTCCTAAGTTTCAAGTTCTTTGTCGGGCCCCATAAAAATCATGTAGGTTCAAAGTTGATCCGATGGTGCACGTGGATTTGTAGCCGAAATTAGCCCAAACTTTAAGCTTCACGAAGTAGTGAAAAGGTGGCAGGCCCACCGAAAATGGTCACAAAGGAGCTAACAGATGATCACCTTTCAGAGGATCTAACGGATCACGTTGATTCGCGAGGAAAAGTTGCCATAGTTTTATGCTTCGCGAAATGGTGAAAAGCTGGCGGGCCCTAGAGGGTAAGCAGACCCTGTGACTAAAGACTGATCAACTCAAGGTTGATCAGGTGGTTTGCATGAATTCACGAAGAAAAGCTGCCAAAGGTTTAAAGTCTACGAAACAGCAAAAGAGATGGTGGAACCAGACAGTTGGGTTAAAGAATGAAGTTAAAAGTTGAGCATCTGGCTCAAGATCTAATGGCCCACATTGGTTCGCAGCCAAAAGCAATGTAGGGTTTACCTTTCGTGAAGTAGGAAAATGAAGTGGGAGTTGCACGATAGATGATGTGGCAGAACAGCTGGATGTCCAGCTAGGGCAAATGATGATCTGTCAATATGAAATGCAGGCTCCAAGTAGATCATGGATGGCCCACTTTGATTGAATGGAAATGGTGATGAAATCCATGGCCAAAATAAAACACGTGGCCGTTAAAATGTGGAGTCCGATAGAGTTCTTGGATGAATGGGCAGCTGACATATCAAAGTTATTTGCTGAAAATAAAAGGGCACGTGGACTCCGTGCAGAGGGCCCACTTTGAAGGTTAAAGGGTGTTAAAGACCATGCGTCTCAAAGGTGATCCAATGATGAGCGTTGTTTTGCAACCCGAAGATGCAAGGTGATTAACATTTGTGAAACAACGAAAACCACTAGTGGTGACAGTTGTGTGCGGTTAGTCATAAGGGACAAGCGGTCACTACGAGGAATAAAGGTTGAGCAGATGGTGGAAGATCTAATGACGGGCGTTGTTTCACGTGGAAGAAATACGTAAGATTTATGCTCTACGAAACAACAAAAGGAAGGTAGGGCCCGTTTCTGAGCAAAATGATTGGGTAAAGTAAAAGACATGTAGGTCTTTCGGGATCCGATGAATGTCATTGCTTAACAATGAAAAGATGCGAGGATTTTAAGCTTCATGAAGCAATGAAAGGTTAAACACTTAAAGAATGTTATGATCCATTGGAGTCATTTTTCAAATTTGGCTGCGAATTCAATTCTGAGTTGATTGTCGAAGCATGTGGTTTTAAATGCTTCAATTTATTGCTTTGTTTCCATATTAAGCATCACATCAATTGGATGTTGACATCATTTCAAAGATTTTTGTAGAGGAGTCCATGCACAGAGCAAAATTATTCAAACAACCAGTGAGTTTCTGCATGCTGCTTGACTGTTACTACTTGAATTGGGATCATTGCATGTTCATTTTCTCAGAGGTTAGTCAAAACTTTAATTAATATAATTGTGATTTCGAGATGACACCAAGAAGGGATTTCACAGGGAAGGTGAATTATTAGGATAGAAATATATGTGATGATTTCTTGGAACAACTGACCATGTCCACAAATGTCACGGCCAAAATTAAAGAATTGGTACCTAAAGCCCCCCGTCTAAGAATTGGAGACAGTTTGTATGACAAAGGCAACTAGTTGAGGGATCCATAAATAGGGATATCAGGTCTAGGACTTTTTAAGGTGGTTTTTAGTCAAAGATATGCCCCCACTTTGATGAACAGTGTATGGGAATTAGATTTGGGAAAGCTCATAGTCCTTAGGGTTTTCATGGATGTAGACTTGTTAATCCAGATTGCACACAATTATGACCCTGTGGCTAAGTGTATTAGGAATTTGAATGGAAGAGCCTTAATTGAAATCAATGATGATGAATTTAGGAAGGTGTTTAAGCTCAATGAGGTATCAAATTACTTAGAGCCTATCAATTTTGAAACATTGCCCCAAGTCTACAATGTGCAGAGAGATCACCTTAGGAGTTGTCCTTTGAAGGAGTTTTTTGTCAAAATAGGAGGGCTAACTGTTGTAGGCCCTAGTACCATGGAACCCTTCTCTCTAAATTTTTTTACCCTGAGGGCTAAAGGGATGTATTGGTCACTATGTCAGATCTTTGGGGAATATGCTAAAACAACTATGCCAACCCATTATATGCTAATGATAGCACATATTCTGAACCCCTCTTTGGCAGTAACATTTGATTAAGCACCTTATCTCACTGATGCAATCCATGCAGGACTAATAGTGATAAAAAGTGGTAAGGTAGATAAACCATTTGGATGGTACTCCCTTCTCATGCATATGTTTTTATTTAAAGGTGTTGATTACTTTGCTAGTGAAATGGATCTAGTTAAGGAAAAGGATGGTGAAGAGATGCCTATACATTTTTGGAGCACCATTTTGCCTAGGATAGAGAGGATGCCAACTACCTAAATTTTGACAGATGCTTTGCATCTAAGGTTAGGATTCTCTTATGCTTAGAGAACCCTAGGATTCTGAAAGCTCTTTTATAATTCCTTAGGCCTAAGGAATTTGCTGAAGGTATCAAGATTGTGCACAATTGGGGTGACATATACTTATACCCTGTCTCTACAGTTTTCAAAGTTTATGGTTTTAGAGGCACTCCATATTTATTTCCCTATCAAGTCCCATTGAAGATAGGAATTGCAGAGGTCCTAAGGCAAATTGGGGGTGTGCAAGAGGTAGAGCTAACAAATAGAGGAAAAGGGACCATTTTCCCAAATGTCACTGTGGCTCATCAATTTGTAATCACCAAGGGTGGTTGGAAATACTTTGAAGACTTCTTTCAACCATATAGGTTGTCTACTACAGTATCCAGGTTTGCTGACCCTGAGGATTTTTTCAATGGCATGTTCAGGAAGAGAGTAGTATGTAAAGGTAGGCTACACTAATTCCATTTCCCTGAGGATCTGATTAGAAATGAATTCAATTTGGATGAGCAGGAATTGAGGAAAGAAAAGTGGGTGTCATACAAAAAGGCTCTTAATTTTATTCATCAATTTGATAGTAGTTATGACCCTCTCTCTGGATTTAATCCCTTTGAGGAAAAGATTAAATTCTTAATTCTTTATTTTGAAGATCTAATGCAAACTTTGAAGGAGAAGAGGGAAGCTATAATAAGAGATAATCTTGACAAGGCTAGGTTGGTGCTAAGTAAGCCTTCCTTTGCTAAGGCCATCCCTCCAGGTAATTGTGTAATGCATAAGAAGCCAAAATAAAGTGTGTTGATGCTAGTAATAGGTGAGCCCTCTACTTCAAGAGGGAAGAGAGCAATAGAAGATGTCATTGACGTCGAAGACTCCCCTAAGAGGAAAAGGGTGGGGAAAGAAATGAAAATAGGTGAACCTTTGTATTCCTCATCCCAATCCCTTATCCATATAGGAGATGAACAGGCAATGGCCAAACAATTATTGCAGTTAGGGAGTCTTGGGGAGATTGCCTACATATATGAGGAAACATAAGAAGGGATGCTAGAAGAGCCACCGAGTGCTGAGATGAACTTAACTATAGATGAGTTCAGAGTCAAAGAGTTAGACCTTGTTGTCAAGCAAGCCAGTGAGGAGTTCCTGGTTGATAGTAATTTTGTCACAATAGGGGCCTTCATGCAATTTGTTTGGAAGCAAAACATAGAGAAATTCAAGGCAAGGTGTTAAAAGAGGAAGAGTGAGTAGGATCACAAAGATGCAACTTCAGTAGAGGAGGAGGTGAAACAAGAAATGATGGCAAAATTTAAAGCCATCACTCCTGAAGCAGGAAGGGAAATGGTGTCAAAGGTTGGTGTTCTAATTCTCCCTGAATGGGATATAGCAAATGCTTTGGTACTTGAAGAAGTCAGAAAAGAAACCAAGCCTATGGAAGGAGTGACATTCAACAAGGACAATGTTCCTTTGGTCATGTGGTCCTTAAAGAGGGATGAGAGTAGAAGAAGGAAGGACACTTCAGAATCCAGTTTTTTAGGAGGTATGATAGTGAAGAGAGTCCAGGATACAGGGGTGGTGGAAGCTGCTAGCACAGTTCTAGAAACTACAAATTTTAGTGTGGTGTTGGGACTCATTAAATTTGAGTCAAGTTTAGAGGCCCATTTCATAATTTTTCTCTGCATTCCCGAATAAGTCAGTTTGAATGGCCTAGTCAGAGAGAGGGTAAAATGGAGCCAGTTGATTTTTAGAGGGAAGGCTTAGGAAATGTGTCCTACACCTTTCATTTGGGCTATGCAGTGATGTGCAACTTTCAGAATTTAGTTTGGATAAGTGTATCAAGTACCCATTTCAAGGGGTGAGCTGAAAGTGCATTTTAGGCACATATGTAGATTTAATTGAGTAGCCTACTTTGGGTGTTTATATATTTTTCCTTGTTAATAATCATGAATAATTTCAAATTGGATTCAATTATATGCACAAATGTGAGTTAGCTTGCAAAATTTCAAGTCTCTAGCAATCCATTTGCTCAGTTTTCAAAGCTCAATTTGTTGGCAGTTTGTGTTGCTTGACAAGTCCCGGTTTCAGCACCTAGTCGAGGCCCTGTTTCGCATAAATGTAAAAGTTCCCTCAGTGAGTGTTATGCTAGAATATTTGTTCTGGGATATTTTTGGTATAAATGATGAGTCATGTTTCAAATTTCAATCCTCTGCCAATCCGTTTGATCAATTTTCAAAAGGGTTTCTTGAGCCATCTTTTTCAGTTATTCGTACTTTTGTTGTGAGTGTTATGCCAGAATGTTTGTTCTGGGCTATTGTTGGTATAAATGATGAGTCATGTTTCAAATTTAAAGCCTCTACCAATCCATTTGATCAGTTTTCAAAAGGGTTTCTTGAGCCATCTTTTTCAATTATCCGTACTTTTGTTGCCACATCAGTTAAAGTAGCCATTTTCATGAGCGTGCTATTTGCACCCAATCAGACTTTTGGTCGAACTGAGAATTCTAAGTTTTAATATGTACTTCAAGGTACCTCCTATTTCTTAGATTTTAGGGTCTATGGAGGTCGTTTGATTTTTTTAAGAAAGGCATCATGTGTTGCCTGAACATTGACTTCATCAGGTCCGAAGTGTCGACAAAGCTAGTTGGGCATTTTCGAAAATTAATATCTCTTCACTCGGGACTCGTCTTGAAAAATCGTTTGGTAGAGTTCATGCTTGTATATCAGAGTACAAGCATGTCAGATGGCGAGGTTCAGAAAGGTGTTTTGATTGGTTTGAAAATTACGTCTTCGCGATTAAATGCGAAAATGTGGCGTAAATACCTGAAAGTTGTAAAACTCAGTTTGGTGATCCGAAAATGATGTCGATCGATTCCAGAGGTATTTTAAAGGTTTCTGAGGTATTTCAGAGGTCACTTGAATGAAAACAAAATTTTTTTTAGTCGGACCCAATTTGGGGCCCAACCTGGCTCATGCCCGTGCATTAATTTTTATGGCAAAATTGTTTTAATTCAGAATAATGCATATCAATATCAACTCGACTGTAATTAACATTTTGATTTGGTGAGAGAAGATTTCATTTTATTCTTGTGATTGGATAAAGAACAAAAGATTTCAAGCAATGCAATTGTCAGGCGTAAAAGCCAAGTTCCACACCCTCTGATAGCATTTTCTGAATATAACGTGGCAGCTGGGAAAACATCTTTTGTTGTTCAAAATTAACAAAGGTTAACAGCTGGGAAATCATCTTTTGTTTAGTAAAAACCTTTTGTGCAAATGCAAGAAATGGGAGCCCTACGTGGATGATAAAGAGGGCAGCATTGAAATCAAAATTAAATGCAAACAATAGTCCAATTTCCCCTCACATGCATGTAAAGAAATAGAAGCGTCAAGGCAATTCAATGAATAATAGTTTAAATCCTTTGCATGGAGTTCTGGAGGGTAACATTTAAATAAATGAAATTAACTTTTGCCAGGCATTCTTCCCCATGTGGAAAAGGCAGAGAGAGTTTCCTACAAATGAAATAAGTGGCAAATCTGAAACTGAGTTTCCTCCATGTGGCATGGTTGGAAGGTTAGAAACTCTAAGCAAATGAAGAGTAGGAGTGACCCCTCTATCCTGCGTGGAAGTGGCTGGGTAAAGAGGCCATTAAAAACTCAAAATTGCAATTAGCAGTAAACAATCCTCCTTGCCGTGGCTTGGTATGGGTGAGGGTTTTAAAAGTTTTCAATTACAAATCCAATTCATAGGAATGAAACGTCGTTGGTGAGGAAAGCATTTAAAGTTTAAAAAAAAAAAACAAATACAATCTGCAGCATGGAAAACCAATGACAAAAGCAAAAAATCTTTCAAGCAAGTACACATGACAAATTTTAAATTCAATTGCAAAATGGAAATTGTAGAGCCTCCCTTGCATTGGAAGCAAAGGGCAATGTGAAGGTAGTTAAATTTATCAAATTTAATGCAGATTTGGCAAGTGCTAATTTCAGTATCCAAAAACTTCTGGCAGCTCCTCCTTGCCTGTGCGTAGATGTGGTTGTAGCTGAGAAAAGCAATAGAAACCACAAGCATAATGCAGTTAACAGGTGTAATACCAGCAAATAACCCCCATTTTGGCATGGTAGACTAAGGCAAGTATGATGTTTTTAAATAAATGCAATGGAAAGCCATTAAAAGTCTCATAAAACCTTCAGAAAAGTAGTCCCAGGCATAGAGCAATTATCCTACATTGGTTGGGGAATGAACTTTTTTAGTATTTATAAGTAAGGCTTCACACATTCATAGTGTGAAAGCCTCAAAGGCTTTTGACACAAGGTGCTGATGGGCACCCAAGTGGATCCCATGTGCATGGGTGCGCTTCCTGAGGCAACCAAGGAGGCCGACAAGTGGTGATCAAGCAGACCCCACGTAGGCATAGATCCCGAGGCAGGCTAATTTTGCAGAGGAAGAGAAGATTAACCAGCGAGCATGTTGAGGAGATCAGACGATGCACATGGATTTGTGAAAGAAAAATGATTGCCAGTTAAGGTCTGCGAAATAGCAAAAAAACATGTGTGAAAAACCAAAGTTAAAGACCCTGCAAGTTCCAGATGATCTGACGGTGCGTGTGGATTCATGAAGGAAAGGTGCAAGCTCGTTAGCCATCACGAAATGGTGAAAGATAGGTGGCAGATCTAGGTGGAGGTCCAACTTGCGGGTCCCAATGACATGGTAGTGACGTGGCGCACAGGTGGCAGACATGTGGAGATGACATGGCGATGAGCAAGTAGTCTGGTGGCAGACACGTGGTAGAGTGATGAAGTGTCATCTGAGGTGGCGCCTAGTGGATCCTATCGGCAAATCAGAGGCTTCCACATGGTAGGGCATCAGGCAAAAATATCAGAGGCAAAAATGGATGAAAAATCAAATTTAAATGTATAGTGCAAACTATATAAGAATTTCAAAAAATTTAAATGACAGCCATATTCAAAATTAATTCATCCAGAGGTCCATTTTTGCCCTAAATGGCAAGTATAATATATCACTGGAAAGCTCTCGGAATGAGGATCCATTTATGGAGTTAGTTTCAACATATATGGGATATTTCGAGAGCAGTTTCCATGGGAATGAAGAAGATATTTTTGCAGTTAGGGACAAAGGAGACACTTGGCAATTTCGGTTGTAGACCTAATCTTTTCCCTCTTCCTTCTTATCAAAATTTCTTCTCATTTTGAAGGGGATTACAAGATTTTTGTAAAAAAGCTCTAGAAAAATATATTTGGGGTTTTTTTTTTGTTGGTTGTGAAAGATCATTCTGAGTTATGTAGAATTCGTTGATGGGTATTAATATACAGATCATATCACTTTGAGCTCATATGTCTGTTGTCTTCTTGCATGCATTTATTGATTTACTGTGTTCTTCTAAATAATCAAGGGTTATTTGATTGGATGGGGATTGCAAGGCAATCTTACAAATGTGTTTTAGGTTTTTCTCTCTAGGGGAGGAATTAAATATACATAAAACCCCTTTGTTAGTGAACTCAATAGTATTTTCTGCTTGAATTTGATGAACAAGTTTAGCATAAAGGAAAAAATTACATATATGTTAGGCATATATTAAGTAAATGAAGGTGAAGTGATAGGATGTATGTGAATGTCCAAATTCAGAATTCTTATTTAGCTTAGATGACTCTGAAGCCCGGTATAAGGCACTGGTATAGTTTGCTAGGTTCTATAAGTTTCTTGGGGATCAATGAAAATGATTACTAGCCTTTCTTTTATGTTCAAAGTGATAGGGTTTGTAGCGGTTGGCATTTGTCTTCTCTGTAGATTTTTCATCACAGTTGTGAAAAGTAATCACAAAGGGTAAACCCGCCTAAGCTAGGTGAAAGCTTGAACTGTAGAAGGTTTTTGTATAAACCTTGTTATATGTTGTCTTTTGTTTCTGTTTCCTATTTTTTCTCTCCATAAGCGAAAGAGATCTAAGATTTGAGTAGGGAAAACAAAGCAATTGGAATTTGAGACCAACATGTGGCAGTGGCTGAGAAAGAAGCAAAGGAAAGAGCTGATCTCCAAGTGAAACTAGAAGCAATTCTAAAGGCTTCTAATAAAGCCAAAAAGGAGGTAGCCAATAGGGATAGTATTATTGCTAGACTACAGATTCAATTGGCAGGACAACACCAAGAAGGTGAATCCTCTACTCCAATGATTGCATCTTCTCTAGAAAGACCTCCACCCACTAGTCCTATTGTTGAATTTCCCCCTTCTCCCATGACCTCTAGTTTTCAACCAGCTAAGACTATTCAACATGAATTGGAAAAGTTAAAATAGGCTCAAGCCCTATTTGCAAATAAATATGAAGAAAAGGTAAAGGCCACAATTTTGAGTTTTTCTGATACAGTAGAAGCCCCCATTGTGCACACTAACATGAAGAGAATTTTGGATATTTTGAGTGAGTTGAATGAAGACAAGGCTACTTTGGAGACAATTTTAGATAAGTGGATGCCTAGGGAAGTGGATTTAGAACTGATGTGTGCATCTTATGATGAGGCAAGATCTGATGCCACTATTAAATCCACAAGTGAGCTAGCAAAAAGCATGACTAGGCTATCAGAAGGAAGAGATGGTGTAGAGAGAAAAGCCAATTTTTATAGGAAGGAATATACTGAGCATAAATTTGAATTATTTATTGGGGTTTTTGTTAGTCCAGATTAGTTGAAGGATAAACAAGTATGGCCTAATGAGTTAGGAGCTAAATTATCTCTACGGGTGAATAAAATCATCAATACAAATGACACATCTCTATTTGTCAAGACAGTTGAGGAAATAGAAAAGATAAAATCACATTACAATTTCTTGCAATCAGAGGTAAAGAAAGTGAGAAATTCTTGGAAAAGGTTAGTTAAGTTGAAAGAAAAGATTGTTAGCTTCTCATAGCCTTTTGATGATGTGTTCCAAGAGTGGACCAAAAAGTATGTGGTGCAAGAAGAGGAAGTCCCAGAATAGTTAGAAGATGTTGCAGTGGAGCAACAAACTGAAAAGGCCGTTGAGATTGAAAGTGACATGTAGCTTCTTGTTGAAAGAAATTACAGTTGTAATAAACTATTTTTAGGAACGTCTAAAGCTTGTATGCATCCATATTGTTATAAATTGATACCTAGACTTAAGAAAAGGGGATCACAAGAATTTGTAAAGAAACTCTATTGAAATATATCTAGGTTTTTTCTAGTTCTCTCAGAGGTTACTGTGAATTACATATCATTTTCAAGAGTGAACAAGAATATACAGATCGAAGTTTGAGGCCTAAATCTTCTTTGTCTTCTAGTGTGCATTCATTATTTTGCTAGTTTCATTTGGATAATTTAGGGTTGTTCAAATGAGCATGGATTGTAAGGCAATCTTATAGACATATTTTGGGCTTTTCTCTTCAGGAGAGGGATTAAATGTGCATGAAATATTTTTGTTAGTAGATTAACTATTTGCTGCTTTGAATCTGATGAACTATTTTAGTGAAATGGGACAGGACCTATGTATATGTTAGGCATGTATAGGGTTCATGAAAGCCGATATTATGAAATGTATGAGAATGTTCAATTTTGAAATTTTTTCCTTGATTTAGGTGACTCTGTGGCCTGGATAAGGCACTGATACTTGTTATGGAATTCTTTCTATATTTTCTTGAGGATCAATACTGAAAATGAACACAAGTTTTTCTTTTAATGTTTCAGTTCTATTGAGGTGATGAAATCCATAGGTTTTTAGCATTGGTTTATTGTGGATCTCAATTTAAAAGTGTGAAAGTTTTCACAAGGGGTATACCCACTTGAGCTTTGGATAAGTTCGAAGTGTAGAAGGTTCTGTTGAGAACCTTGTTATATGTTATTTTTGAATTCTATTTTCTTGGTGCCCTCTTCATATGCAAACAAAGTTATCAAATCTTCTTATAGGGAGGAAAGGAGAGAATCATAATTTGAGACTAACAAAAGTGGTGACTCTAGGGAGAGTCATAGTGTGTATCTATGTTACAGATTGGTGCTTGTATTAACTCAAAAGCTTGTGTGAATCTCTGTGTTTGTGGTAGATTGCATTATCTTTCATTTGTGCCATCTCTCTCTCTCAGCGAATCTTCCTATTATCTAAATCTGTGCAAGTGATTTGTCAAAACTTGTTTTCTTATTTTCCCATATTTCTTTTGGGTGCCAACTCTGACAAGTATAACTAGTGTTGTTGAATAAGTATAATTATTTTAAGAGAAACGAGTATAATGCAGAGAGGAAGAAACACCAGGTCATTTATGAGGAAGCATCCTCAAGAGACATTGCAAGAGGGATTACCTAAATAGATGCGGAGAGGCCAGAAAAGATCAGTTACACATGAGCCATCTAGTGCAGCATGGGTACAAAAGAGCATTCATACGACTAAGTTATCTGATAGACCCATATATGCAAATTCAAATTCTTCTTCCTGTGAATCTAAGGAGGACATTTTGGGTTTCCATTCTAGTTTGTTTGGTAATGTTGAGGATGTCCCAATTTTGAACCAAAAGATTTCTCACACTAGTATCTCAAAGAAGGATAGGAATAGCTCTAATATGAAGATGGATTATGTACCTAGAACAGTAGATGGAAATATTAGTTTAATTGATATCGACCAAGTCAACGTGTCAGATTCTGAAGAAATGTTCCTTGATGAAGATAAGGTGTCCCAAGAAATTGAAGCCCTCAATAGAAGAGTCCATCACTTAATTTCCCTAATGGGCACAAAAGGAAGCAAATAAAGAAAAGGAAGTGAAAGCTAAGTTGATTGAGAGGGATAGGCTTTTAAGACAAATTGCTGATCTTGAATTATTCACCTGAGAAGAAGCTAAGAATGAGGATGAAGGACCAGTCATTAGAGAAAATCTAGTTGCCAAAATTAACCCTGCATATAAATATGTTGTACAACCAAGTAGGGAGGTCCTTAGTGACCCACAACCTGTTAAGAATGTTGTTGACAAAGGAAAAAAGAAATGTATGGAAGATGGGTCTAGGTCTAAAACTACAGTAGAAGTTTCTCACATGTTGTCTGCACATGAGAAAGAAATAGAAAGAATGAGAAAGGAAAAAGAAGACCTGCAAAGAGAATTAGAGAAAGCTGAATTAGTAGCAGCCAATCAAGAGGTTAAATGGAAAATTAATTATCTAAAGGCTCCTCCTATAATGTTTCCTTCAACAGAATTAAGTAAACCTCTACCTCAGCCTGTTTCACTCCCTCCAGTAAAGATTCAATCAACTTTACCTGTAAGCATTCCTCGAGCTAATCAAGTCCATGTTACTAATCAAGGTAGCCAAATCCCTCTGACTCATTGTTCCAATGTGAGAATGAATATGGGTAAAAACTCTAATGCTAATCAGTTCTAGAGAAGACCCATTAACTTGGAATTATATAGACATCTCTTTTTTGATGGAATCCCAAGGTATCCTAACCATGTTCCTACTGAATTAAGAGATAGGCTTCATATATTTTCTAGTAATAATGCAATCAGTGTAGAAGAGCATTTAAAATCATTCAGTGACCTGATAAATGATTATTAAATTATA
Organism: Cryptomeria japonica; assembly: GCF_030272615.1. Lineage (NCBI taxonomy): Eukaryota > Viridiplantae > Streptophyta > Pinopsida > Cupressales > Cupressaceae > Cryptomeria > Cryptomeria japonica. The sequence continues at coordinate 640,852,188 of NC_081407.1, read as the reverse complement.
GATGAAGATGTCATCATGAAACTATTTGTATAATCTTTGGTAGATGATGCAAGGGATTGGTATAGAGGTCTGCCTGTGAATAGCATTGGTTCTTGGGAGGATTTTAAGAATTGATTCCAGGAACAATATAGTGATAAAACAAATGTGAGATTCATGCTCAATGAGTTAAATAATATTAGAAAGTCTAAACCCTAAACCCTAAAATGAGATTGTCATAGATTTCAATGCTAGATTTCAGAAAGCAATGCATAGGCTTTACCAAGTAATGAGGATAGATGATAATATGTGTCTGAACACTTATTAAATGCTTTTGATTCAAAAATGGCTTACATTTTGAGGGATAAAAACCCACACAGTCTGAGAGATGATTTTAGGATTGCCATTAATGTGGAGAGTAATAGGAAAGCATCTGGAAAACTAGGGAGGAGAACTGATGGAAGGTTGTGGCAAGAATCAAAACAGTAGCCAAATAAAGTTGCCAAGGAGGATGACAAAATAGAGAAGTTAATGACTACCATGAAAGATCTTACTGCTAAGGTAAGTAAAAATGAAAAACTTCATTATAATTGGCAAGATAGACCTCCTAGATTGCATGACATGCCTTACAACACTACTTGGAAGGATGGCAAACCTCAAAATGATAAGCCAAAAAACACTCAAACCCAAGATACCCCAGATCCTTTGAAAGGAGGAAATGTTCATAACATGGAAAATACTCCCTGGTGCATGGCTTGTGATGGACCATATTCTCCTCATCATTATGTTGCAGCTCAAGACCTTGAAGAATCTATGAGAAAAGAGGGTGAGCTTGATATTAACATGTTTGAAATGGTTATTGAAAGTGATGATGTCCTCACAAAGTGAATCTAGTGAGTGTGATGTGTTAAATAATAATAAGTGTTACCAAAGACAGTTTACACTTGATTGGAATCCTACATTGAATGTGGTGTAGATAGGAATTTGGAATTCATCAAAGCAAATAGCAAATTAGACTAGCTCAATCACAAAAACCAAATTGCAATGATAAGAAAATCCTAAAAACAATCAATAGAGATATGAAAAAAAGACATTCAAATCAAATGCAGACCATTACAAATGAATATCTCCTCCATAATTCTCCATTGTCCTTCTTTCTCCTTCAAATTGCTTTGTTTGTGGATCTCACCTACAAATGCCAAGGCATATTATGAAAGAAAGATTGTTAAGATGGAATGGTAGCGTAAGGATACTAGAAGCATGATTGATTGATCGGATCCCTTGATTGAAGAAATTCATCCAATTTATAGACAAATTGGAGAGATGACAAGATTAGCATGAAGAGATTTGAAAGGAAATTTCAAATCAAGAATGACAAAGATGACAAATTATGACAAAATTGACACTTTCTATGCAAGATTGATTGATTGACAAATTATGACAAAATTGACAAGGTTGCTATGCAAAATTGATTGATTGACAAATTATGACAAATTATGACAAGATTGAAATGTCATTCCTAAGAAATTAGGGGAAATATTAGAAAAATAGGAGAAAATAGAAAATTAGATGAATTGGAAATTAGGAAAATAGAAATTGATGAAAATTGGGTAAATTAATTAATAATTTTTCATTCATTAATTAATTTACAAAAAGAGAGAGGAATTAATTAGCCAATTAAATAAATATTTAATTATGACAAGAAGACTTAGGATAAATAAATAAATTATTTAACCTAGAGGGAAAATGACAAACAAGATTAAATGAATAAGTCATAAAACCTTAGAAGATGAATTAGAAATGCAAGGATGAAAATTAGGTCTTGACAAAAGATAATTAATGTAGGGTCGATTTGATCATGGTTTTGATTAACAAAGGACCAATGCTGACAAATGATCGAGATTGATAAAGGGATCAAATTGATAGGTGCCAATTGACGAGGAACAATGACTAATTGATCCAAATTGACACGATTGAAAAAGAACAACGATCAATGACAAATCGATCGCAAAATTGACGAGATTGACAAGAGGACAAGGATCGATGAAAAATCGAACGCAAAATGACAAGATTGAAAAGGACAACAATCGATGACAAATTGATCACAAAATGACAAGATTGAAAAGGACAACGATCTATGACAAATCGATCACAAAATGACAAGATTGAAAAGGACAAAACCCTAATTCTATCATCGATTAGGATTGACGATGTCAAAATATGCTAAATGAGCATGCACATTGATGTGACAGGATAAGATCGACCAAAATCATGACTAAAGATTATTATCGACAAGACCAAATTCAAAAGAAAGATAAATGAAGAATGCAGAAGAAGGACTCAATGTTCGCAAATAATAAAGACCAAGTGCGCAACATGGAAGAAATGTTAATGCGATGCAAAAACCCTAAAATAAGGCAATGCGCCAATGTTAAAGTATGACTCCACAAGCGTTGACCATTTTTAGATGTCTACATTTTGCCCCTCTTTGAGACAATGCGATTTTAAGCGTTGTTTCAAAGAACAATAATGAAAATGCCCTAGACAATGACAATGACATATGCATGCCCCCTTGAGGAATTGGCCGGAAACATCCAGAAAAGAGGCCAATTGATCGATAAGAATAATAGAAAATGATAGGATCAAATGGATCAAGAATTGAAGGTTGAATGCACGGATGACAAGCAATGGAAGGTGTAAAAGATCGTGACCAGCATAAGATGGGGAGGGTGCACGTCCATCTATGCATTGACAAAGATCTATAAATGAGAGAAGGAGAAGGAAAATAGCTCATTTGCACTAGCCAAAGTGGAGGATTTGTTGCTCTAGAAAAGGACCCTTGTATAGAGATGGTGAACATTCCAATGGAAGATCACCTCAGGGAATGTATACGCACCTACAGACAACCGGATGATGCAGGAGCAACAGTATGTATCTCAAAAACCCATATTGTCAATTTCATGAATTTTGCTTGATTGCGGGACATTGCAGGGCCCACAAGGAATGGAAAAAGGGACTTCTGCACCTGTGTGGGCACATTTTGTGCTTGTGTGAGGATGTTCTATGCCTGTGTAGGGTACATAGGTGCAAATTGATGCTGCACAGGTGCAGGACAAGGTACACAGGTGTAGTTGTGCACTTAGGACCCTAATTTGACCGAAAACAGCACGTAGATGATCCCAAAAAGGGGGATAAGGGTAGGATAGGTCAAAATAGATAAGAAACACCCTAATTTGTGCATGAAACAAGGAAATGTAGCCCTTAGGAGAAAAACCTAAAACTGACAAATTTGTGCCCCAATTGTAATGCAGAGTCGACAGTATCCATTGATTACGCGGGAGAACAGACCCGACTGCTTCATGTTGCGACATAGACTCAGGAGCATGGACAAAGATACATTAGCAGGACTTGGATTATACTATATTACATTCATGCCCAAGATTAGGGAAAAAACAGGACTACTTACTGCATTGGCAGAGCGATGGCATTCAGTGACTTCCTCATTCCATCTGCCAATAGGAGAGGCGACAGTGACACTAGAGGATGTGTGGCGTATCCTCCGCATTCCAATTCATGGGGAGATGATAGAATATGAACCAGTGACAGGGAGAGATGCTTTGTGTAGATTATTTGAGTGCGACATGGATGATCTAGATATTGTAGAGAGGGAGATCCATTGGGAGACCATGGCAGCAAAGTATGATCAACAATATGTGGTGATAGCTGTGGTGATATCATGCCTATTAGCAGGAGACAGACGAGGACATAGATTCCCTATTGGATGGGGAAGAGTGCTACAGTAGATGGAAATAGAGGGGACTGTATATGCATGGGGACCATGTGTGCTTTCCATGCTATATTTTCAATTGCATCAAATAGTATATCAGAGGGTTCAGACTTTGAGCTATGGGGTCACATTGTTACAGGTATGGGCATTTATGCACATAGCCATATGTCGACTGATTGCAGAGAGACACATAGTACCACATCAACCATATGTGTACTACTATGGGGGTACATTGAGACAGGGTCCTTTTGGATACATATTGTATTGGCAACATGATCTAGACAGACTGAGAGAGTTCACATGGAGGCCATATCTTGATTGCCCTAGATGGTCAGATGATGGTGATGAGCTACCATATTGCAAATAGGAGAGATACCTAATTGGATGACCAGTGAATCACCAGAGAGTGATTGAGATGTACTTGCCAGAGAGAATCAGACGATAGTTTGGAGAGAGGCGGGATGTACCGAGAGGGACTACACACTTTGCCCGATCTCACAGAGAGATGAGTTAGTGGGGGAGGATGATTCAACCACACATAGCATATGCTGACTTCATAGAACTACAATAGAGATAGTGGGATTGGAGATCAGATGTGGTGGATGCTGGGATGACAGAGGAGCATGAGCGATGGTTTGCACGACGACGACCAGTGCCATTGACAGATCCTGATATTCTAGTACCTAGGAGACAGGAGGACTTCCCACTCGCTGGAGAGGAGGAGGGAGATGATGAGGACAAAGATGAGGATGAGGGAGATGATGACAAGGATGACAAGGATGGAGGGGATGATGAGGATGGAGATGAGGATGAAGAGGATGAGTCAGATCTGGCTGATCAGGAGTCATTGTAGGATGTACCCATAGAGCCGGAGACAACTAGCATAGAGGAGATGGAGATATGTAGGGCCACCATAGCGAGTCAGCATGATCACATTGCAACATTAGAGAGACAGAATGCTACCTTGAGGATAGAGCAAGATCAGTTCAAAACAGAGATAGCCAGATTGACAGCAGCTCGAGATACAACGATAGCCTAGGCATAGCAAGCAGAGCAAAGGGTGATTGAGTATATTGGGTCGATTAGGGATGCCAGTGCACGTGAGATGGCACAGATGTTGGTAGAGATCGGAGAGGAGATATGCCATTGGAGGACACTATATGAGAGTGCAGTTCCACCAGAGTAGAGAGCATCATCATCTCGGGCATGATCAAGGATAGAGAGCAGGCCACGTTCTCGGAGGTCAGTGAGCAGCATGGGGGTGAGTGGACCTATGAGACCACCATAGCTAGGACCAGGGACAAGAGGGACATCATCCTTGAGACATGGTAGGGATGAGGAGGATAGAGGGAGCACCCAGTGATAGAGGCACGTGCTCCTTATGACAGAGACATATGTAGTGTGACATTATGTAGTCAGCCTGCGGGCCATACTTAGGACAGACAGTCCAATTTTGTACTTCGATACTTTTTTGATATATGATATGATATGCAGCTATATGATGGGATGCAATGTGTTCTAGCTTATGTTTACGTTCCATGTATGGATGGCTTATGCACTATTTATGTACTAATGATGTTTATGTTTTTGGATGCATTTATAAGATGAAATGGATAAAATGTTGTTGTATGGACTTGATATAATGCAAATGTACTTAATCAATGAATGTAGGATGCCGCTTATGTTTTTTGGAGATCGGAGCACTAGACCGAACTGACTACCCAAACTGATGGAAGAAACGTTAGTAAGAAGAAAGTAGATAGAGGACAGTTAGAGATGAAAAAAAGCTTGCTTTCACCAATGCACAGAAGTAGGTGAGAACCTTTATTTAATGTAGCAAAGCGGATGCAGAGGATCATGGCATTGAAGGCCAGAGCTGAAATGCAACCCTTTTTGCAAAAGATAGACACATCGCACACAAGGAATGAGTGAAGCATCCTAGGGTGCATACATCAAGGGTCGAGGTATGTGTGGCATTCACAAAGCAAACGTACTTATCATAGACACCCAATGATATAGTTGCCCTAGTTTGTGACAAACATTCCACAAACAACAAACACAACAAAAAAAAGGAAAGGGACCATGAACCATCCCGGTCACTCTAAATCACTCAGTGAAATCATTGAGCAACATAGGAACATGATTGAAGCCAAAGATAAATTAGTAAAAAGATAAGACGCACAAATTCAACCAAGTCAAACAAACATTCTGATCGTCATTGTCAAAAGTGGAGAACAAGAAGGATCATGCTGTCTGGTTTCAGGGAATGCGGTACCCCATCTAAGATAGGACACAGTTTGGTTTCGAGTATACCACACCCTATATAAGACCCATGATAGTAGTGACAAGAACAAATGATATTGATGTTGATTGATTGATATGACAATTTTGATCAGTTTGCATGTCTGGTTTGATTGAAAAGTTCATCCGTGAATGCATGATTTGCAGTAAAGTGCAGTGTGTGATTGAGAGTCGTTGGATGTATGCTCAATGATCTGTCTATGCACAAAGGGGATATTTTTGTTTTGTTTTTCTAGGACTTTATTTGACTTTTTAGGGATTATTTCAGGACATTTTTTGATTTTTAGGGATTTTTTCAGGACATTTTTCAAATTTTTATTATTTTTTTAAGGACATTTTTCAATTTGAAAGCTCCAGTAATTGATCATGACAAGGGGCGCGCACCCAATGACTAGTTGAAAGACATAATAGCGACCAGGACTGAAACATATGCACAAAGACCAGAAACCTGAGTATGCAAGATAATGATGTTGACCAATCACAGGCCTGGAATAGAACATTGGGTCAGGACAAGGATAAGCGTGATAAACCTACGGAGAGAAAGTATAGCTAGGGGTCATGATAGATGATGGAGCAATAATCTTTTACACATGGCACCTATTTGCTAGGTTTTCACCATGGTACTTGCCCAAAGTGCTTGTTTGCCAGGTTTTCACTAAAGGGCGAATTATTTTTCTTTACTTTTTTGTTCTTTTTTTTTCACTTTTTATTTGATTTTTTTGATTTTTTGAGATTTTTGATTTTTTTTGCATTTTTTCAGGATCATATTTGAAGAACTACTGACAAAAAACTATGCCCAGTACTTGTGAAGGTGCATGCTATTTACAGGATCTGACAAAGGTTCACCTTCTGGGGTTGCAAGCTGATATGCCCCCGAGCCATAGGCTGCAGTAACTATGAAAGGTCCAACCCAATTAGGTTCAAACTTACCTTTGATGATGTCAGTAGATTGTGCATTCTTCGGGTTCGCCTTTAAAACCAAATCTCCCACTTCAAAGTGTCACCCTTTGACCTTCTTATTATAAGAGCAACGGAGACAGTTTGGATATGCTTGCAAATGTGTCAGGGTTGTCTGACGTTTCTCATCTAACATCTCATGTTGATGCAACCGAGAGAATCTGTGCATCTCATCATCAATCAAATGTTGCAAGGAAACACACAAAGAGGGAATCTCCACTTCCAAGGGTAAAATGGCTTCCGCACCATACACCAAGGAATAAGGTGTTGCGCCGGTAGGTGTGTGGATAGAAGTGCGATAAGCCCATAGTGTTGGATTCAACTGTACATGCCAATCACGACCAACATCATTGACAACCTTTTTCAGGATCTTAATAAGGGTTTTATTTGATGCTTCAGCTTGACCATTACCCTGTGGATAGTAGGGACTAGAGAAACGGTGTTGGATGTGAAACTTTTCACAGAGTTCCTTGACGTCTTTGTTCTTGAATGGACGGCCATTATCTGTGACTATTGCAAGGGGAACCCCATTTCTACATATGATATAATTCAGTAGGAATTTTGAAATTTGCACACCGGTGATATAGGTCATAGGAATAGCCTCGACCCATTTTGTAAAGTACTCGGTGGCCATGATGATGAGCTTGTGTCCATTGGCAGATGTCAGGTGAATCTTGCCAATAAGATCAAATCCCTATTGAGAAAAGGGCCACGGAGATATGATAGAATGAAGCTCTTGGGCTGGCACATGAATGTAATATCCATGGATTTGGCATTTGTAGCACTTCTTGACAAAATCGTGAACATCTTTTTCCATAGTGGGCCAATAATACCCAGCACGAACCAACTTTTTGGCTCTGCTCAGACCATTGAAATGGCCCCCACATATACCATCGTGAACCTCGCATAAAGCCATTTGTGCTTCGTCAAAATCCAAACACCTGAGGAGGGTGTGGTCAAAGGAATGACGGTAGAGGGTGTCAGCGATGATGACATATTTAGCGGTCTGGCAGATGAAGGGTCGGCGTTGGTTAGAGGAAAGGTTAGGTGGTAAGGTTTGGGATTTCAAATATTGATAGATGTCATTGTACCATGGGGAATTAGGACCAACAAGAACACACATCACATCTACTATCAAAATTTCAAAAGAAGGGACAAGCAACTGTTCGACCAAAAATTCACATCTGTCCATATTGTGGGGCATATTTAACATGGAAGCAATCGTTGCCATAGCATCTACCGATTTGTTTTGAATTCTTGGAACTTGACTGAAATGGATAGCCGTAAATTTTGTCTTGAAGAAATCCACCATATGCTTGTAGGGAATAAGATTTTCATCTTTTGTTTCATAGTCATCATTCACTTGATGGATGACTAACTGGGAATCTCCATAGACTTGCAAATGTGTGATGCTCTAGTGGATCGGTACTTGGAGTCATGTGACCAGAGCTTCATATTTTGCATTATTATTGGTACAATGGAAAGTTATTCTATAGGATTTGGGAATAGCATCACCTTGAGGGGTGACAAACAATATACCTGCACCGGACCTGAATTTGGTATGGGATCCATCAAAATATAACTTCCATTCATTAGAAGACGTGACAACAAAGACTGATTCATTTGGAAAATTAGTCAATATGGGATGATCATCATAAATAGGAGCCTCTGCAAGTTGATCCGCTATGATTTGTCCTTTTATTGCGTTTCGCTCAATGTACTCAATATCAAACTCACTGAGGATCATAACCCACTTTGCTAGGCAACCTGTCAAAGCTGCCCTACTAAGCAAGTATTTCAAGGGATCAATTTTTGCAACTAGCAATGTCTAATGATTTAACATATAGTGTCAAAGCTTCTATGTTGCAAAGACCACTGCTAAACATGCCCGTTCAATAGTTGAATAATTTAGCTCATAGCCCACTAGTGTTTGGCTGATATAATAAATAGCCTGTTCTTTGCCTTTCTCATCCTGTTGGGCTAAGAGAACTCCCAGTGCCATATCAGTTGCAGAAATATACAATATGAATGGCTTCCCTTCTATAGGAGGCATTAGAATAGGTGGTGACAGCAAATAATCCTTGAGAGTTTGAAATGTTGATTGCCATTGCTCAGTCCATTTAAAAGTGACACCTTTATGCAATAAATGCTGGAAGGGATGACATTTGTCTGCCAATTGAGCTATAAACTGGCAGATTGACTATAGCTTTCCTTGCAGACTTCATAGTTGATGGATATTTGACGAAGGAGGCATATCCATTATTGCTTTAACCTTGGTAGGGTCGACTTCGATGCCTCTGTGAGAAACAATGTACCCTAATAATTTGCTGGCTGTGACACCAAAGACACATTTCTTTGGGTTGAGTCTGAGCTTGTAGGTTTCCATTCGGTCAAAGATTGGGCCAAGGATGGCTAGATGACTATCTCTTGTGACAAATTTGCATAATGAGTCATCAACATAGTCTTCGATCAAAGTATGCATAAAATCATGGAAAATTGTCATCATAGCTCTTTGATATGTTGCGCTAGCATTTTTAAGACCAAAGGGCATCACATTCCAGATGTAAGTACCCCAAGAACATGTAAATGCAGTCTTATGTTGATCTTCAGGAGCAATGCGAATTTGATTATATCCAGAAAAACCATCCATCAATGATAGCATCTCATATCCGGCAGTCATGTCAACTATAATGTCGATATTTGGCAGTGGGAAATCATCTTTAGGGCATGCTTTATTAAGATCCCTAAAATACGTATAGATTCTGCTACCCCCAGTTACTTTGCTAACTGGTACCAAATTTGAAATCCAATCTACATAATCAATGGGTCTGATAAAGCCCACATCTAATAATTTTTTTAGTTCTACCTTCACCAAGAGAGCCACTTGGGGATGCATCTTTCTGAGTTTCTGTTTGATGGGCTTGGCATCTGATTTTAATGGTAAGTGATGAAGGACTAATTATGGATCAAGGCTGGGCATATCTGCATAGGACCATGCAAAACTGATCTTCTTCTCAAGAAAGAAATTGACAAAATCTATCTTTTCTTGTTTTGATAGAGAAGCAGCGAAATGAATGACCTTAGGGTTGTCAGGTGTACCCAAATTTATCTCTTCGGTCATTTCTACAAGCAATGTTGATTTATCCTAACTTGATGAGGGTATGTCCAATCTTCCACCTTTGGGCGCCTCAGAGAGGTTTTCACCCGCAGGTATGTCTTTTATTTTTACTTTTTCATGGTCAGAGAGCGCCTTATGGTTTTCACTCAAAGACCTATTCTTTTGATGTTTTACTTTTTCTTTTTCATTTTTATGACTAGAAGATGGAGTTGACTCCCCAAAATATGCTATGGAATCTAGATCAATTGTAAATCCTGCCTTATGATCACCTTGTGGTATGCCTTCTCGGAGTCCCAGAAATTTGGAATTGCTTCGTCATTTTGAAAACAATCTAATGTGAGTGGTTCTTGTTGGTCATGTTGGATAAGCTGAGGATAGACAAGGGGCATGTCATCATCAGTTTTAAGGAGAGAGAGGGGTGAGATGGTAAAGATGTAAACATCCATGGTATCACTATCTAAACTGCTAGTATCTTACTCGGAGCTTGGGTCCCAGAATGACTCTATCCAAGCATTAGGACATGTTTTAGGAGGGGGAGTTATTTCATGTTTGTCTTTCATGGGCAAATCATCAGGGTCAAGGAAAACATTGTCAAGGGCATAGGAGCTAGAAGAAAAGGAACTCCATTCCCATTCATTGGAATCAGTTTCGGGTTGGATATCCTTAGGTGTTGTTTCATCATCAAAGTCACACCCCTTTCTACATGTGATCACTCTGGTAGATGAGGTTCCAATTTGTAATGGTACAAAACCTAACCCTAAAGTTGGAGGTTGCACCTTGGGTATAATAGGTTCTAGTCTTCCTTTCTTGTCAGGGCCCAAGCCACTGCAGCCATCATATCCCTTTTTCTGTAGCATAGTAAACCCTTTGTCATACTGCTCCACTGGCAATCTGACAGGTGGTGTCTCAGTGGGATCCTTATAAAGCCAATCTATGACATCATCATCCAAAGTTTCTTTATCAAGTTCACCCCATCTGGTAAATGTAGTGGGGGGCTGATATTGAATGACTATCCTAGGTTCCTTTTCCAACAAATGTGGTTTGCCATGTGATTTGGAGATATTGGTAAATTCCCAATGAGGAATGTTTGAGCCATTGAATACTCTCTGCATCCTTGGTCTTGTATCTTCAATTTTCCTTTGACAGCCTCTAACAATTCATTAGGATCCACATAACTATGAGAGTGGGCCTCCCTATTGACTGGGACTTGTTGCTTTGGGGAATCCTTTAGATTGGCACAAAATTGAAATGGATTACAATCTCCTAGAATTGTTATCTCAGTCCCATTGTAAGGGTATTTTAAGCACTGATGATAAGTAGATGGAACTGCTTTCATTGCGTGAATCCACGGACGGCCAAGAATCATATTGTAAGGGAGATCAAGGTCTAGGACCTGCAGGAAAGTGTTTTCTGTCACTGGACCGACTCTGATAGGAAATGAAATTAACCCTTTAGATGGATGCTTAGCATCATCATATGCTTTGATTGTTAAACTTTTGGAAGAATCAATGTCATTTTTTGTATAGCCAAGACCGATGACCACCCTCAAGGTATAGATGTTAAGACCCGCTCTGCCATCTATCAGGACTCGTCGGATTTTGCAATTATGGACAAAGACTTCAAGATGTAATGGATCATTATGAGGGAGCTTATCAGGTGAAATATCATTATCAGAAAAGGCAATGTGTTGGGAAATAGCTAGATGTCCAATTCGGGCTTGAAACTGGTCAACATCAATGTCTGTCGAGACAGTGGACTCAATTAAAACTTTATCTAGGACTGCACGATGTATAGGGGACATTTTCAACAACTCAAGAATTGATATTTGTGTAGGTGTCTTCCCCAGATGATCTAGGAGACTATATTGACTTGTAGGAGCTGATTTGGGAGGGATTGCAGGAGCTCCTTTTAGGACTATTTTGGATCGACAAGTGGTGGCAGTGCAAGAAGGATCTTGTCCCTTTATTCTTATGGTGGAAACATACTCATTTGATGCTCGAAAATAATTGATGAAATTGTTATAACCAGTATTTGCATAATTTGTTGTTTGGGTAGAGTTTGAAGAAGATGCTTTACCCTTGTCATGATCAAGCAAAGGAGTTTTAAAAATTGTATGATCAGTGTTAGAGGTCACGTTGGGCGGGTCTACCTCAATTACTCCTTGATCTAACAAGTCTTGAATCATATGTTTTAATTGAAAACATGATGTAGTTTTATGTCCTTTTGATCGATGGTATTCACAATATGCATTATCATTCCACCAATGTGGCTTTACCAAGGGTTCTGCCTTGATATCTGGTAACTTGATAAACTTTGCTTGTATTAATTGTTTCATTATTGACTCAATAGGCTCTCCCAATGGCATAAACTATCAAGGAGGCCCATCCCTTGATCGGAAAGGTTTTCGTTGCTGGTTTTGTTACTGACCTTGTTGTTGATTATATTGTTGGGTATATTGTTGGTATTGTGGTTGTTGAGTAACATTGCTTGCTGGTGTTTGATTTTGTTCCATAGCCGACATATTAGGAGCACTCAACTTCTTTATTGTGAACATGGGTTGATTTGCATTTACTGCTCTTGCGTCGACAACTCCATCATTAGTGACATTCTTGTTTTTGTACCAAAATCTATTTCTGTCCCCTGAATTTTTTGTGTTGTCACTGTCTTTGTTGAGCTTAATGATTCCCTTAGCTACAAGAGCAGTTTCAATGTTCATCCCTTTCTTAATGAGTTTCTCAATGGTACTGGGACTTTTCAATTTGAGTTCATACATCATTTTTGGGACCAAATTTTGAATAAATAAGTTCACTTGTTCTTCAGGTATATCTAGGGAAGAACGACTATACAAGCTTCGCCATTGTTGCAAGAAAGACACTAATGGTTCACCTTGCTTTTGCTTGGTGTTGCATAAATTTGACATAGTCACTTCACTGTCAATGTTGAATGCGAAGTGAGATATAAACTTTTGAGCCAATTCCAACCAAGTCTTTATATTCCCTGGCACATGTGAATACCAATCCATGGCTTGTCCTGTGAGACTTCTTGCAAACAAGTGCATTAAATATGTTTCCTCGTAACTCACTTCAGTACATGCTGCAAAAAATGCTCGAATGTGGTCTTTTGGATTGTCGTTCCCTTTATATTTCTCAAAATTAGGTGCCTCAGAATGCTTAGGGAAGGGAGGCATGTACAAGCTCTTGTCAAATGGATTAGGACATAAATCTTGATCTGTGTACAATTTCTTTGTTCCTTTGGTTTCCAATGCGTCGACTTGTCATTGCAACTTCTCAAGTTGTTGCGCAATTGTGTCAGATTTTGGAGGTTCATCATTTACTCTTGGGTGTACGCTTTGTCGATACATCCTGTTCTCCATTGGCTGTTGATGCTCAGAAATTGTTGTCTTTGGTGTCTCTGGCATATAATGTTCTTGGTACAACTCTTGTTGTGGTGGTTGTGCCATGCCTTGATATTGACCTTGTTGCGGTGCTTCTTGTGGTGGAATCATCATTTGTAGCCTAGGTTGATATTGCAGTTGAGGGTTTTGTTGATATTACACGGACATCACTTGTGGTTGTTGTTGGCATATGGACACTCCAATGAGACATTGTCTGTGATTGAAGGTTTTGTCATTGATGGCAGCCTTGCAATCTTATGGCATCGGCAAGACATCATACCGGCAAAGCATTACTCAAATATAACAGTGCTCCGGCATCAACAAAACCAATCTACACTGGCACCGGCACAAAAGATGTACACCGGCACAGAAGGAAATATGTATACCGGCACAGAGGCCGATAGGATTTTTGATATGTAATATTTTGTTTATCATTGTAAGCTGACTTGGAAAATTGTAAAATGACTCTTGTATATAAAAGAGATCATTGTAGGCATTTGTAGGACATGGATAGAATGTAATAAAAAATTATAAGGCAGAACTAATGTGCAAATTGTAGGTCAAGGGTATATGTAAAAAACAGAGCAAGAACCGGTACTAAATCAAGCATTGAAGATGCTATTGTAAAGCAGTACAAAATATTGGATTTGTGTAAATCCTCTTTGTAAGTCAGTGTGACTTCTTGTTGAGCAATGAGCTCTAGGCAATTGGCCTTCCTGCATGTGCAGGCCCCTATTGTAATTAATATTCTCTTATTGGCCAGTAAGTGAATATTGTGGGTCACAAATCCCACTGAGGTTTTTCCCACACTGGGTTTCCTCATTAAACATCTTGTGTTATGGTGTTCTTTTCATGTGGATGCTTTTGATTCTGTTATTTGCATTTATTCTTGCATATCGGTATACTGTTACTTTATATTCTGCATATTTAGTTTTAAGAAAATTTCCTAACCCGTCAGATACTGATTCACCCCCCCCTCTCAGTATCTGTGGGAACCCTAATAGTTGTGAAGTATGATAATTTGTTTGTCTTGGCACATATGGAGGCACATGTTGTTGTTGATGTTGATGAATCAGAATTTGCTGACTTTGTGCCAATTTTTGTTGTCTTGATGTAAATCTCATCATTTGCAAAAAACTTTGTTTGGGAGGTTTTTGTTGTTTCTCCTTGAGATGGGGTATGGCACTCACATTTGCTTGCTGTGTTGTTTGGCCAATCCACTGTGGTGGTTGCAAGTTTGAATTAACTTGTAATGGTGCAAAAGACGCTACAACATGTTGTTGAATGCGATATTGTTGTTGTTGTGCATTGCTTGTTTGCACATTCCATTGTGCCTTTTGTGTATTACTCAATTGTTGCAACATTTGTTGTTGGTGCAAACCACTATTTGTGGCTCTTTGTGTTGCCACTATCGAAGGATCTGTCACAATATTTTGCATAACAGGTACTTGAGTATCTGGCAAATATATTGAGCTTAATGGGACATAGGAACTTTGTTGCATTGTGGAATTGTTTTGGACATTGGTAAGATCAGGCATTCCAGTCGTAAAGCTTTCTTGCATCTTAGATTTTGATCCAATCTTATGCATGCGAGGAACCACTTCTTGTTGAGGGACAACTATCAATATTTGTGTGGCCCTCATTTGATCTTGTGTTACAGGTGTTGTATTAAATAACGGATTGTTTATTGTGTCGAATGGTGACTTTTGAGGAATAGTCACTGTCAGCGTTTTTGGAACACGTTTACTCATCAAGGTGTGTTGAGTTTCTTGTTGCACATTTTCTTCATTTGGATGTGGAGAGAAACTTAACAACTCACTACCTTGTTGTTTTTGCACATTGATTTGCTCACTTGAGGAGGTCACATTACTCATCATGTCAAGATATTTTTGTGGGAACATCTTAAAGACCTTGTTCAAGAATTTATCCATCTTTTTTGTCAACTTCGGATCTTTAAGGAACATATCAACATCATCGGAAGCATCAGAATCTGGTAAAATATTTGGATTTGTTTCTTGTTGAATGCCTTGATCTGAACCAAATCCTTGTGAAAGAGTTTGTTCCTCATGTAATGTTTGAATTTCATGTTGCAGGTTTGGTTGATTCCAATCAAAAGGTGCATTTCCTCTTGGTGTTGGTGGAACACTCCCATATCCTAGTTTCATGGGTACAAACACTAGCTCATATAATGGAGGTGCTCCAAGTTGAACCATTCCATGTGGTGGTAATGATGTGTTTGATGAACCTTCAATTTGTAATGATTGACTAGGTTACAACTGTGAGTTTGATATGTCGTCAATGGGTTGATATGTTGGTTCGCCCATCGTCTTAGATTTTGACCTTGTTTCAACAGGCATGTCACTATGCAAATGAATTTTTTAAAGGATGATGTATGATATGCAACTAAATGCAAACTAAATAGACAAAAAATGCAATCTATGGCAAGAATGCAACCTATGTTTTTGTTGTTTTTCAAGATTTTGACAAACTTTTTCGAATGCAAATCTAAAAAGGAGATCCTTAGGAAATTGAAATGATGTCTAGACCTCAAAGGACAAAATGACATTGTCTCCACTATATGCTTGGATCCTAAGCTAGGTTTGACAAAATGACATTGATGACAAAAAGACAAAAGTTTGATAAGGTCTAGACTTCCTAACAATGACTTAGGGTTTATTCAAAGATTTGGATTACTCAAGTATGACAAAACCTAGTTTTTGAGACTACACACAAGAAAACAATGATTATGACAATGACTTAGGATATGATATGAAAATGATCTAAGGATATGATATGACAATGCAATGATAAGGAAATGCGAAGACCAATGACTTGGAAAATGTGAAATGCAACCTATGCAACCTAAATGGAAATCTGTCTTGGATATGACAATAAAATGCAAACTTAGGGAAATGATCTTGGACCTAAGTGCAAAATGAGGACGCTTGCAATGAAAAGGACTAAAATGAAAGGAGATGACAATATGCCTTAGGACCTAAGTGGGACTATGAAAAACCTAACCTAAAGTGACATGAATTTTGAAACAAAGATATTTAATGTGTTGACGACCATGTTCAAATGTTGGATGAATAATTAGACAAACTTGGACCTTTGTTTGGATTGTGTTTTGAGTTGAATGTTGTTGATTTCAAAAATCCAAGTTGATTATGAGCACTTTTGAAAGTTTGTTTTTAATTTAACCTTTGACAATCACGGAAGACAAAATGTTTGTTTGACTTTGACTCAAAACAATCAAGCACATTTACAACAAATCCTATGGCTGGCAAGGGCAATATCTGTTGAATCCTCTACTCGAAATACAACACTTAGCCAAATAGCTAGACGCTTGGTAGCACTGGCTCCCCCTTACAGTGCACTCACTTCTCAGGCATACCAAGCTTCGAGTTCAAGGGGAATCACTTCCCAAGAACTTGCTATCTCTAACTAAGGAGTACATGAGAGGTGTCTTCGGCATGCACATATCACAATGCTTGAGCCAACAGATAGAAGGTTTTTGGCATTTAAACAAGAGCTTCTAGTAAGGGCATCCGTTCGGGTGGGTATTGATCCGGTGAATAAATCATCGCAATACCATTCGAGCACCCGTTGTCTACAACTTTCGTTGCATCCACAGTTATTTAGAGTGGTTCGGAAGAGCTTGGTTTTAGCCCGTCACCACTTAGGATTGTTCCCTCTCACCAATGCCTGTGTGAAGTGCCAGGAAAATCAGGAGGCAGGCCCAATTCTAAGGGTTAAAACATGCAATAAAACTCAAAGAAATCAAAGCATTCATGGTGTTCATTAACCTTTAGGAAACTAAATGTGCAACTACTTTAAAAATCACATGCAAGGTGTTTTAATAGAAGTCTTTGACCACGTCCTGCATAAGATTTGTTAGTAGTTTCATTCTTAGTCTTCGTCACATGTAATGCCAAGGTGCTGCACAAAGAATCAGTACCAAAGAAAACCAAAATATAAGAACAGAATGCAAAACAAAGTAATTTGCAAGTAAAAACACTGGTTTCACCTCTGTTTCTGGCCTTACACAGGCATAAAATGTCTCAACACAGGTGCAGAATGCCTTGACATAGGCACAGAATGCCTTGACATAGGTGCAGATCCCTTTGATATAGGCATAGAATGACTTGACACAAGCGCAGATCCCTCCTACACAGACACAAAAGTGCCCAGAAAGCCCTGAGTGGCCCTGTTTCTTGGGCTTTCACCTGCAAATCAGCTCAAAAGCACTCAAAAACATAGTTAAGGGGTTAGGTTCATGTTGGGTTCACCAATTAATGTAGATATGAATTTGGAATTCATCAAAGCAAATAGCAAATTAGACTAGCTCAATCACAAAAACCAGATTGCAATGATAAGAAAATCCTAAAAACATTCAATAGAGATATGAAAACAAGACATTTAAATCAAATGCAAACCATTACAAATGAATATCTCCTCCATAATTCTCCATTGTCCTTCTTTCTCCTTCAAATTGCTTTGTTTGTGGATCTCACCTACAAATGCCAAGGCATGGTATGAAAGCAAGATTGTTAAGATGGAATGGTCGCATAAGGATACTAGAAGCGTGATTGATTGATCAGATCCCTTGATTGAAGAAATTCATCCAATTTATAGACAAATTGGAGAGATGACAAGATTAACATGAAGAGATTTGAAAGGAAATTTCAAATCAAGAATGACAAATATGACAAATTATGACAAAATTGACACTTTCTATGCAAGATTGATTGATTGACAAATTATGACAAAATTGACAAGGTTGCTATGCAAAATTGATTGATTGACAAATTATGACAAGATTGAAATGTCATTCCCATGAAATTAGGGGAAATATTAGAAAAATAGGAGAAAATAGAAAATTAGATGAATTGGAAATTAGGAAATTAGAAATTGATGAAAATTAGGTAAATTAATTAATAATTTTTCATTCATTAATTAATTTACAAAAAGAGAGAGGAATTAATTAGCCAATTAAATAAATATTTAATTGTGACAAGAAGACTTAGGATAAATAAATAAATTATTTAACCTAGAGGGAAAATGACAAACAAGATTAAATGAATAAATCATAAAACCTTAGAAGATGAATTAGAAATGCAAGGACGACAATTAGGTCTTGACAAAAGATAATTAATGTAGGGTCAATTTGATCATGGTTTTGATTGACAAAGGACCAATGCTAACAAATGATCAAGATTGATAAAGGGATCAAATTGATAGATGCCAATTGACGAGGAACAATGAATAATTGATCCAAATTGACACAATTGAAAAAGGACAATGATCGATGACAAATCGATCACAAAATTGATGAGATTGACAAGAGGACAAGGATCGATGAAAAATCGATCGCAAAATGACAAGATTGAAAAGGACAATGATCGATGACAAATCGATTGCAAAATGACAAGATTGAAAAGGACAATGATCAATGACAAATCGATCGCAAAATGACAAGATTGAAAAGGACAAAACCCTAATTCTATCATCGATTAGGATTGATGATGTCCAAAATGAAATCGAATTGATGATGTCAAAATATGCTAAATGAGCATGCACATTGATGTGATAGGATAAGATCGACCAAAATCATGACTGAAGATTATTATCGACAAGACCAAATTCAAAAGCGAGATAAATGAAGAATGCAAAAGAAGGACTTGATGTTCGCAAATAATAAAGTCCAAGTGCGCAACATCGAAGAAATGTTAATGCGATGCAAAAACCCTAAAATAAGGCAATGAGCCAATGTTAAAGTATGACTCCGCAAGTGTTGACCATTTTTAGATGTCTACATGTGGTAACCATTCAAGATGAAGAAGTTCATCTCTGAAGACCTAGTGATGAAGAGGTAAGAAATCTTACTAAGGCTGCCATAGCCAAAGCCAAGCATAATTACAACTTGAGAAGTAGTAAAAGGGATGGAGATCAGGGTGAACCTAGTTCAATGTTCATAAAAGAAATATCTCAGAAGAAGACAACAAGTAATGGCACCTTGCCTCAAGACAGTCAAGCCAAGAATGACCAATCTAAAGATGTAGCCAAGAGTGTGGATAATAATGCTATTGGTGATATACAAGGGACTGCTACAGTGAAGAAGGCAAGTCAGCCTAAGGCAGAGAAAGATAAAATTAATACTAAGTTAATTAATAATTCCACTTTTGATATGACTCAGGCTTTGACCCAGATGAAGGTTAGAGTTCCATTAGTAGAATTACTAAAAATAAAAGAACATAGAGAAGCTGCTCTATCTTTATTTTCTAAAATATCTGACAATAGTACAACTTTGCCTTCAGGTGCAATGAAAGGTGAAAAGGATCATGAGTTACAAACTCTAGAAGTATATGTGGGAACAACTATTACACAAGAGCCTTCATAGGTTGATCCTTTCTATGTAACTTTGTTGGTGAATAATAGTCTGACTAAGAATTGCATGATAGATTCTGGTGTTGTTGCAAATGTGATGCCATATGGTGTCATGAAGGAATTAGGATTGTCAGTAAGTACTATGTATGGAAAGTGTTATGCTATGGATAATAGAGAAGTGCCTGTAATAGGTACAATGAAAGATGTGGAGGTAAAAATAGCAGCGTTTCCTAAAGCAACATATAAGATGGATGTAATAGTAACTGATACAAAACCTCATTATGGCATGCTACTATCCAGATAATGGGCTGCAGTAGTAGGTGGAAATGTTTAGTTGGATCTATCATATGCTACAATCACAGTCAATGGAAGCCAAGTTAAATTGTATAGAGAACCACGTGCCCCTAGGGTAATTGAGAAAATAGACCCTAGTATGTTAAACTACATGATTGATGTAGTTATTGATAATTTTAGAATGCAACCAATTTTACCTTAGTTAAAAAATACTGATTCTTTTGTGACTGAATTAGAATCTCAACAACAAGGTTTATTGCACATTTACTTTGATGGAGCTTGTTCTAAAGAAGGATCTAGAGCAGGAGTTCTTTTTGTGTCTCCATCAGGTATAACTTTCAAATACTCTTTTTTGCTAGCCTTCCAGTGTACAAATAACACTGTTGAATATGAAGCCTTGCTAATGGGGCTTGAAATTGCTAAAAGGCATGGAATTCAGTTGTTAAGAGTGTTTGGGGATTCATAGTTGGTTGTCTCTCAGGTAAGGTCTAAGTATGCATCTGAGAATGATCGTCTGAAAAGGTATAAACATGCTATTTGGGATGTGATTGAACATTTTTGTGCTTTCTCTATTAACTGGATAGAAAGATCAAAGAACATCATGGTTGATTTCTTAGCAAATGTTGCATTAAAGAATGATGATGTAACACTAACCGGTGTATCCACAGTTGAGATAAAATCTAGGCCTACTATTCCTGATAATGTATGCAATTGGCAAGTGTTTGTGGATGATGAAGACATTCTCAAATTCATACAATGCATTGATGACTATGATGGACAAAAAATTGATTGCAATGCATTGGTAGAAGTGGTGGAAGATAGAGAAATAGTGTTTGGAAATTACATGGTTCAGTTGGAAACTAATGAAATACCCAAAGGACTAGTAGAATTAGCAGTCCACCACCAAATTAGATGAATTGGAGGAAGTGAACCTGGGGACAGAACCATCCCCTAAGTTGGTCTACATTGGAAAGAAATTGCCTCCTCACATCAAAATTAACCTTATTAACTTATTGAAGAAGTATAAGCATGTTTTTGCTTGGTCTTATGAGGACCTGAAGGCATATAGGCAAGATATTTTTCAACATGAAGTCCCTTTGCTTTCAGATGCTAAGCCTTTTCGATAGAAACAAAGACCTATTAACCCCCTTTTGGAAATAAAAATGCAACAACAATTAACCAAGTTGAGGGAAGGGGGGATCATTAAGCCTATAAGGCATTCATCATGGGTGTCTAATTTGGTCCTAGTTAGAAAGAAGAATGGGGACATAAGGCTCTATGTTGATTTTAGGAACTTAAATGTTGCTTCTTTAAAAGATAATTATTCTTCTCCTAATATGGAAGCAATGTTGTAGAGAATAACTGGTTGTGACCTGTTGTCTATGATGGATGGGCTCTCAGGATATAACCAAGTGTTAGTGAAGGAATTTGAACAATTCAAGACTGCTTTTACCACCCCTTGGGGAACATATGTATAAGAAAGAATGTCTTTTGGTTTAAAAAATGTTGGAGCCACTTTCCAAAGAGCAATGGATGTAGCTTTCAAGGAATTCATTATCATTATCATGGTTGTGTACCAAGACAACTTAACATGTTTCTCCAAAAGGGCGGATGACCACTATGGGCACTTGGAAAAAGTTTTCAATAAAGCTCTAGAATTTGGTGTCTCCTTAAATCCAAAAAAGTGTCATTTTGCTGTCACTGAAGGAAAGCTACTTGGGCATATTGTCTCCAAGGAAGGGGTTAGAATAGACCCTAAAAGAATTGAAGCTATAACAATGTACCTGAGCCAAAAAGTGTCAAAGGTATCCAGTCTTTCTTGGGTAGGGTAAATTTTGTTAGAAGGTTCATTGCCAATTTTGCAGAAATAGTTAAGCCTATTGTTAGATTGCTTAAGAAAGATACAAAGTTCCGCTGGGATGAAGAAGCTTCAAAGGCTTTTGGTGAAATTAAAAGGGCTATCCAGAAGGCACCAGTGTTGAAGTCCCCTGATTACAGTAAGCGCTTTTCTCAATTTTCTTTTGCTTCTTATCATACAGTGGCTATAGTTCTTCTACAAAAGGATAATGAAGGACATGATCACCCTATAGTCTTTATAGTAAATCTCTACAAGCTGCAGAGCTAAAATATGAAATCATGGAGAAACAAGCATATGCTTTGGTTAAGGTTGTAAAAGCTTTTAGGCCATATCTTGTGAATGCACAAGTAACTGCTTATGTCCCACATGCGGCTATCAAGGACATTCTATCTCAGTCCCAGGTCACTAGTAAAAGGTGTAGATAGATAAGCAGAATTCAAGAGTTTGATCTAGAGTTAAAATTACTAAATTGGTAAGAGGTTTAGGTCTTGCTAAGCTGATGGCTGAATCAAACCTTCTTGATGTTGAGGTAAATAATGTTGAAATTAAGAATATCCTTGTCACAAGTATTGAGACACAGCCCTGGTACTCAAAGATAGTACATTTTTAAGAGATGTGACATATTCAGAAGGAATGACTCACAACAAGAGAAGGACATTGAGACTAAAATCTCAAAAGTATGTCCTTATTTAGGGTTACCTATACTGGAAAAATAGAGATGGGGCATTGTTGATGTGTTTAGACAAATCCCAGGCTAAAAGGATGTTAATTGAAATGCATGGTGGAGTGTGTGGAGGTCACTACTCTACCAAGACTACTACTGGTAAGATAGTCTAGGCTGGATACTATTGGCCTACTTTGTTCAAAGATTCTCATGAACATGTTCAAAGATGTGACCCATGCCAAAAAAATTCTTCCAAATTGAAATATGAGGGAGCCTTGCCCCTTAACTCGGTTACAGTGGAAGCTCCTTTTGTCCAATGGGGCATTGACTTTATTGGGGAAATAGTTGAGAAATCAGGAAGAGGTCATAGGTGGATCATGGTGGCCACCGATTACTTCACTAAGTGGATTGAGGTTATACCTACTAGAAGAGCCACTAGTAAAGTTGTTATTGATTTCCTAATGGATAATGTTATAACTAGATTTTGTGTTCCTATGAAACTAGTAGTGGATAATGCCATGAGCTTTAGATCAGAAGAGTTCACATAATTTTGCACCAGTCATGGAATAATTATGTCTTATTCTTCAACATATCATCCTCAAGGTAATGGGAAAGCTGAATCCAGCAATAAGAGCCTTCTAAATATTATTAAGAAAATCCTTAAGGAGAACAAAAGGTCTTGGGACCAGAAATTGAAATTGGCCCTATGGGTAGATAGGGTTACTATCAAGAAAGCAATTGGTATGTCACCTTTTGAATTGGTTTACGACATGCAATCTAGAGTGTCAGTCAACAATCTTCTTCCTGTATATAAGTTCCTACAAGCTGAGGATATGGAGTTATCTGAACCTATGGAAGATAGAATGATTCAAATGGTGGAAATGGAGGAAATTAGTACTTTGGCCCATAAAAGGAATTTGAAGATGTAGTTACAATCCAAGAATTTGTTTGATAAAAGAACCACACTGTGGAAGTTTCAAATTGGTGACATGGTTCTTCAATGGAATGCAAGAGGGCAAGATAAAGGAAAACATAAGAAATTTGAGTCATTATGGATAGACCCTTCTGTTGTTTGTGATCTGAATGGAAAAGATTCATATTTTTTTCAGACAATGAATGGTGAGGTACAAGAATTTCCAGTGCATGGACAATTCCTAAAGCACTACTTCACTTAAGTCCATGCACAGTAGGTTTTAGTCTGTATATAATTAGGTTTGTTTCTATTGGTTGTTTTTAGGCTTGTTTTTTGGTTTGTTCTCCAGAGTTTTTTGTATTCTTATGTTGATCTCGCAATCAACCATCCCTAATTAGAGCCATTGTTATCACTATTTTGAGCTTGGGTGATTTTGTTCCATAGTTGGCTAAGGTCTGCAAAGTTGTGCTTAGGCATTTCATGTTGCTTCTAAGTTTTTGGGTCAAAAAGGGTTTAGGGTTTTTGAAATTTAACCTTTCCTATGTTCTAAAAGCTCTCACATTCTATTTTTGTGTTACCTTTTTCCACTTAACCGGAAGGGTAGGTCCATCGTGAAGGCCCCCCCCCCCTTTACAACCTCCCTTAGGTGGGTCTTTGTTAATTTTTAATTATTTGCGCCCTTTTCCTAAGTTTTGAGTTCTTTGTCGGGACCCATAAAAATCATGCAGGTTCGAAGTTGATCCGATGGTGCACATGGATTTGTAGCCGAAAGTAACCCAAACTTTAAGCTTCGAGAAGCAGCGAAAAGGTGGCGGACTTGATGAAAATGGTCACAAATGAGATAACAAACGATCACCTTTCAGAGGATCTAATGGTTCATGTTGATTCATGAGGAAAATCTATTGGGGTTTTATGCTTCGCAAAATGGTGAAAAGCTGGCAGGCCTCAGAGGGTAAGCAGACCCTGTGACTAAAGACCGCTCAACTCAAGGTTGATTGGGTGGTTTGTGTGAATTCACAAAGAAATGATGCCAAAGGTTTAAAGTCCACGAAATAGCAAAAGAGATGGTGGACCTGGGCAACTAGGTTAAACAATGAAGTTAAAAATTCAGCATCTAGCTCAAGATATAATGACCTGCATTGGTTTGCAGCCAAAAGCAATGTGGGGTTTACCTTTCGTGAAGTAGCGAAATGAAGTGGCAGTTGCATGGCAGATGATGTGACAGAATAGCTAGATGTCCAGCTAGGGCAAATGATGATCTATTGGTATGACATGTGGCTCCAAGTAGATCGTGGATGGCCCACTTTGATTGAATGGTGATGGTGATGAAATCCATGGCCAAAATAAAACACGTGGTCATTAAAATGTGGAGTTCGATAGAGTTCTTGGTTGAATGGGTGGCTAACATGTCAGAGTTATCTATCGGAAATAAAAGGGCACGTGGACTCCGTGTAGAGGGCCCACTTTGAAGGTTAAAGGGTGTTAAAGGCCACGTGTCTCAAAGGTGATCCAATGATGAGCGTTGTTTCATAGCCCAAAGATGCAAGGTGATTAACCTTTGCGAAACAATGAAAACCACTAGGGGTGACGGTTGTGTGTCGTTAGTCATAAGGGAGTAGCAGTCACCATGGGGAATAAAGGTTGAGAAGATGGTGGAAGATCTAACGGTAGGCGTTGTTTTCTGTGCAAGAAATATGTAAGGTTTATGCTCCGCAAAACAATGAAAGGAAGGTAGGGCCCATTTCTAAGCAAAATAATTGGGTAAAGTAAAAGAAATGCAGGTCTTTTAGGATCTGATGAATGTCATTTCTTCGCAATGAAAAGATGCGAGTATTTTAAGCTTCACAAAGCAGTGAAAGGCGAAACACTTAGAGAATGTTATGATCCGTTCGAGCCAATTTTTGAATTTGGGTGCGAATTCAATTATGAGTTGATTGCCGAAGCATGCGGTTTTAAATGCTTCAATTCATTGCTTTGTTGTTGTATTATGCTTCACATCAATTGGATGTTGGCATCATTTTGAAGAGTTCTAGAGAGGAGTCAGTGCACAGAGCAAATTTCTTCAAACAACCAGTGAATTTCTGCATGTTGCTTGACTGTTAGTACTTGAATTGGGATCATTGCATGTTCGTTTTCTCAGAGGTTAGTCAAAATTTTAATTAATATAATTGTGATTCTAGGATGGCACCAAGAAGGGATTTCACAGGGATTGTGAATTATCAGGATAGAAACATATGTGATGATTTCTTGGAACAACCGACCATGTCCACAAATGTCATGGCCAAAATTAAAGAATTGGTACCTAAAGCCCCCCGTCTAAGAATTGGAGACAGTTTGTATGACAAAGGCAACTTGTTGAGGGATCCATAGATAGGGATATCAGGTCTAGGACATTTTAAGGTGGGTTTTAGTCAAAGATATGCCTCTGCTCTGATGAACAGTGTATAGGAATTAGACGTGGGAAAGCTCATAGTCCGTGAGGTTTTCGTGCATGTAGACTTGTTAATCCAGATTGCACACAATTATGACCTTGTGGCTAAGTGTATCATGAATTTGAATGGAAGAGCCTTAATTGAAATCAATGATGATGAATTTAGGAAGGTGTTTAAGCTCAGTGAGGTATCAAATTACTTAGAGCCTATCAATTTTGAAACATTGGCCCAACTCTACAATATGCAGAGAGATCACCTTAGGAGTGGTCCTTTGAAGGAGTTTTTTTTTCAAAATAGGAGGGCTAACTGTTGTAGGCCCTAGTACCATGGAACCCTTCTCTCTGAATTTTTTTACCCTGAGGGCTAAAGGGATGTATTGGTCACTATGTCAGATCTTTGGGGAAGATGCTGAAATAACTAACAACTATGCCAACCCATTATATACTAATGATAGCACAAATTTTGAAGCCCTCTTTGGTAGTAACATTTGATTATGTACCTTATCTCATTGATGCAATCCATGTAGGACTAATAGGGATAAAAAGTGGTAAGGTAGACAGACCATTTGGATGGTACTCCCTTCTCATGCATATGTTTTTATTTATAAGTGTTGATTACTTTGCTAGTGAAATGGATCTAGTTAAGGAAAAGGATGGTGAAGAGATGCCTATACAATTATGGAGCACCATTTTGTCCTTTGATGCAGAGGATGCCAGCTACCTAAAGTTTGATAGATGCTTTGCATGTAAGATTAGGATTCTCTTATGCTCAGAGAACCCTAGGATTCCCAAAGCTCTTTTAGAATTCCTTAGGCCTAAGGAATTTGTTGAAGGTATCAAGATTTTGCACAATTGGGGTGACATATACTTATACCCTGTCTCTATAGTTTTCAGAGTTTATGGTTTTAGAGGCACTCCATATTTATTGCCCTATCAAGTCCCATTGAAGATAGGAATTGCAGAGGTCTTAAGGCAAATTGGGGGTGTACAAGAGGCAGAGCTAACAAATAGAGGAAAAGGGACCATTTTCCCAACTATCACCGTGGCTCATCAATTTATAATCACCAAGGGTGGTTGGAAATACTTTGATGACTTCCTTCAACCATATAGGTTTTCTACTGCAGTATCCAGGTTTGCTAACCCTGAGGATTTTTTCAATGGCATGTTCAGGAAGAGAGTAGTATGTAAAGGTAGGCCACACCAATTCCATTTCCCTGAGGATCTGATTAGAAATGAATTCAATTTGGATGAGCAGGAATTGAGGAAAGAAAAGTGGGTGGCAACAAAAAGGCTCTTGATTTTATTCATCAATTTGATAGTAGTTATGACCTCTTTCTAGCTTTAATCCCTTTGAGGAAAAGATTAAATACTTAATTCTTTATTTTGAAGACCTAATGCAAACTTTGAAGGAAAAGAGGGAAGCTATAATAAGAGATAATCCTAACAAGGCTAGGTTGGTGCTAAGTAAGCCTGCCTTTGCTAGGGCCATCCCTCCAAGTAATTATGTAATGTATAAAAAGCCAAAATATAGTGTGTTGATGCCAGTAATAGGTGAGTCCTCTATTTCAAGAGGGAAGAGAGCAATAGAAGATGTCATTGACATGCAAGACTCCCCTAAGAGGCAAAGGGTGGGGAAAGAAATGCAAATAGGTGAACCTTTGTATTCTCCATCCAAATCCCCTATCCATATAGGAGATGATCAGGTAGTGGCTGAACAATTGTTGCAGTTAGGGAGTCTCGAGGAGATTGCCTACACATATGAGGAAACACAAGAAGGGATGCCAGAAGAGCCATCGAGTGCTGAGATGAACTTAACTATAGATGAGTTCAAAGGCAAAGAGTTAGTGCTTGCCATCAAGCAAGCCAGTGAGGAGTTCCTGGCTGATAGTAATTTTGTCACAATAGGGGCCTTCATGAAATTTGTTTGGAAGCAAAACATAGAGCATTTCAAGGCAAGGTATCAAAAGAGGAAGAGTGAGCAGCCTCACAAAGATGTAACTTCAGTAGAGTGTTGGCATTTTTGATGGTTATGATGTGATTGTCATTGATGGACACACACTTGCATTGAGATCATTTTTGTATGTATGAATTATGCTCAACTGGCAATTGTTCCAACTCGTATGATGCATTATAGTCCTTAGACTATTGGTGTTTTGTAGAAGCTGTTTACCGATCTAAAGCGGTATGTAGACCCCAAGCGGTTTGAGGATCTCAAGCGGTACAAAGGACCAAAGCGATAGAACACATATTTCCCAGTCTTCAATTTTGTCAAACCAGCAACCCACATTTTGCTTGAACTGGTATTTTGTATGAACCGGTAATACTCTGTGACGAGTTACCAACTGGCATTTGTGATGAGTTACCATCCACCGATTGTTTGACAGGTGCCGACACTTTAATGGTGCTTTTTGTGTCATGTTACCAAGTATGTCCAAGTTCATTGAACCTAGGGAATTGGATTGTAATCCTATTGGACCGACATGAAATCAAATTCCTTTATAAGGACATCATGTCTAGGGTTTTAGGTTGTCATTGCGAAAAGTTAATGTTGTTGCTAGGGTTTAAGGTTGTAGAGGAGTTAAAGAGAATATGAATGTGTAGAATACTGAAGTAATGCTGGAATGCATTAGGAATGAGTTATCAAGGATCTAATCAAGCAATCTGTGCTATTAGTTAGATCAATCACTTGTTGATTACTCACATCTTCGACAAGTCTGTAGCCCTTAACCGGGTAGGCCCAAAAGCCTTTTGTAAATCCTCTAAAAAGGTGGTTCAAATCTGTGGATCTAAAATCCTCTATCAAGGTAGTCTTTAATCAGACTTATCTCCTAATAGAGACTGAGATTCCTAACAGGATCTATTCTGGTAAAGAACATTGTAAGACCTTAACCAGTCTGACCTTAATCGGTCTGGTTCCTATTCTGCAGATAGTTACTTGTGAGTTCCATCTCACCGTGGTTTTTCCCTTTTGGGTTTCCATGTCAAAATCTCTTGTGTTATGGTGTTTGTACTTTTGTGGGTGAATGCATTATTATCTGTTTGGTTTGCATGTGTGTTAACCAGTTTGTCTACTAAACTGTTTTACCGGTTTACTGTTAGTCTTGCAAAGTTTTTAAGTGTAAAGATTTTTTGGCATACTAATTCACCACTCCCCCTCTTAGTATTCATCAATTGGTATCAAAGCTTACCTTTCTATAAGTTTAACCACTTGGAAAGAGATATGGGGGAATACATGTTGAGGGAACTTACTCATCAGCTCACTCAATCTGAGCAAGCCTATGATGATCTTATGGTCAAATACAAGGTATCTCAAGCAAAAAGGAGAGAACATGTAGAAAAGTTGATGGAGCTATCTGAAAATAGTTCCTCTAATGAAGTGAACATGGAAGCCCTAATTCAAGAAGTAGAAAAACTAAATGAATCCAATTCCAACCTAAGAAAAGAATTGGAAGGACTGACTATTCGAATGTGCCAAGAGCTTGAGAACAGGAGGAAAGCTAAAGATCTAGTCAAAGACATGGATCATGAAATCTCCAAGTTGAAGCAAGAGATCAGTGCCCTAACTGCTCAACTCCATGCGAGCAAAGTGGAAAAGGAAGAAATGCAAGTAGAACTGAACATTGCCATCTTTGAGAATGAAAACCCGAAGGAAACAAATGCTGCTATTTCCAAAGAACTCTCTGAGTCAAAGGAGATACTTTCTAAGTTCAACAAGAGTACTGTCAAGCTAGAGAAAAAGCTTGAATCTGCCAAACTAGCAAAGAATACTAATGGACTTGGTTATTTCAGTCATGAGGAAGGTGAGACCTCTGATACAAATGTTGGAACATAAAAGAAACAATCGACATCAAAGGATAAAGGTAAGAAAAAGTTTAAACCTGTTTGCTTTAACTATCTTAAAGAAGGACATACTGCAAATGTGTGTAGGAGTAAGGCTTACAACAATTTTCCTTATTTCCTAAATGATAAGCCTAGATCCTATAGATTCAATGGTAACTATTATGCATGCAACAAGTATGGGCATAGAGAATCTAAATGTAGGTCAGTTATGAACAACATTGGTAGATATCCTCAAAGGACCCAAGGAGTTGGTCCTGAACCTTTTGTAAACCAGAATCACAACTGGTTTAATGCTTTCAATCATTAGTCAAGAAGCGGTGGCTATCAAGTGGCAACCAGATGGAGAGAAAACTATATGGTCTATCAAGGTCATGGTCACACTGCTGCAACATGCAGAAGGAAGAATGAAAACATGAATAATGGACCTTGGAGAGCACATGGATTGGTCTGCTATCACTACAACAAACTGGGTCACATTGCCAGATTTTGTAGATCAAGAAAGAACATATTTGATGATATACCAGTCACTCCAAAAGGAAACATTGATGTTGACACTATTCAAGTGGACATGAACAAAACCTAGAAGAAGAAACCAACAGTGTTACAAGAGGAACTGGTTTCTGCACCTAGTATGGAAATCATGGAACTGACAAACTAAGCTTCATAAAAGCTTAGGGGGAGAAAATGGCGAAATGTTTCGAACCCCTGGTTTACACTGATAAAACACCTTAACGGGTATGTGATACCTGTCAATAGGTGGAAGATCGGAAATGGTAAAAGGCAAATTAGGGTTTACGCCCTAATGGTGGAGCATTAATTGCGGTAGGTGAGGAATATGTTTAAAAAGATTTTTCAAATCATTTCTCACTATCAATTTTCAAAGGGAAGGAGGTTTTTGAGTGCAAAGCAATGACAAAGCGATTTGTGTTGTGATTATGAGAATTTAAGAAACCTTGAACGAGATTCAAATTCAAATTGCAAATGGTTAAGTGAACAACACAAAGTGGTGATTCGGCAACCGACGGAGTGCAAGGTGGAGAAGAATGTGAAAGCCCTAAATTCATGTTTTTCAAAAGGTATTTTTTGAGTTTTCAGTTTCTATCATGGCTTCTGCATCCCATACTAGCTCTATTACATCCATAGATTCAACAAGCTTTATTCCACGCAAGTCTAGATATAATGCCCTATCACAAGTTCCAGCTGGTGTGATAGTAGAAGAGGGAATCTTACATTACATAGATTGTAAAATAGAAGACCTAGGGTTTCTAGCAATTCACTCGTAGCTAGGTTTGTTCTGTGGACAAGATAAAAAGGTCAAACCAAAGTATAGTATCTTGGAGAAGAAGAAACTACACAATGTTGTTTATTTCCTGGAGGATTTCACAGATGATCACATTAGGATCATTCTGAGCAGAGTTCATGGTGACAAGATGTACCTGGAAAGAACGCATGATATAACACCACAAGAAATTCATGCCATCACCGGTTTTTGCAATATAGGGGAAGTGCCAGCCCTAAGGACGGTAAGAAAAACTGAAATGTCCAAGCTCACCGGTTTAGTGAGCGACTCACACAGTATGACCGTCAATTCTATCAAGGACGACCTGGTAAAATATGCATGTATGGTGATTGGATACCGAACATTCTCAACCAGTAGAATTAACTCTGTATCTGTTGCAGTGGTAAATGCCACTTACCGGATGATCAAGGAGGATGCATCATTTGACCTATGCACCGGTATGCAAAGGCAACTCCTATTGAATCTGAAATCAATCAAATAGGATAATGCATTGAGGTTCAAGTTTGGACAACTACTGGTTGGGTTATTCTTTTACTTCCAAGGCTATTTTCCAGGAGTAGGTGATGTCCAGTGGTCTGCTGACCAACCGGTAACCAAGCAAATCAAGGAAAGCTTTCAAGTAGTTGGAACCAGTTACCTTGAAGTTCTGAACAAGTACTTTGATGAGTTCAGATGCAAAATGAGTCAGAGGGTGAGAATATCAGGTGATATTGTCAAGAAATATGAAGATGATATCTATTTCACCATCAAAGTGGATCAATGCATTATGGAGGCTGTTGAGCCTAGACAAGAGGAAGTGGAGCCTATAGGATATGAGGTAATGAATGATATGCTAGAAGGATATGCCTCTACCCTTATTGCCTCACTGCTTGATCCAAAGGCTAAAAGAACTGACACCTACCTTGAAAGGATAACACCGATTCAGGAACCCTCAACAAAGAAAGGAAAAGAACCTTCAGTGAAGAAGGCAAAAATAGTGCCTTCAACATCGACACCGGCTACTACAGCTAGTCTTGCAGTGACCAAGCAGTCACCGACTAAAAAGAAACCTAAAGCGACACTTGCTAAAGTGTTCGAGAGAAAGATGAAGATAAGGAATACCTCTCCAGACTCAAAAGAAACTGTATCTGGGGAAAAACTAAAGAAGACATGTCAAACAAAGAAAAAGACAAAGAATGAACCGACATCATCAGCACCAGTAAATATTGATATCTCCTCCTACAAACCTTTGACACATTGTCAAAGAACTATCAAAAATATTAGGAGAAAAGTGTTGAATGATTTGATTGTTTTGATGACTTTAATGATGATGAAAAGGAAGTGGTTGAAAAAGAAATAATTCAGTATTTATGTGTTAATGAATGGTCACCTTCAGAAATTAGATCTGAGACACCGGATTCTTTGTATAAATCCTTAGACAATAAATGTCGCATTGCCATAGAGCAGGAACAGGAAATGAGAGAAAAAGTTTTTGCTGAACATTTTCCTGATGTATCAAATTCAGAATTGTTCATAGTAATGAACAAATACAAAGGCCTCTTCTTCATGAGAAGAAGAAGACTCCTATTACTGGAAGGTAAGGGTAAAGAAGTGCTCAAGAATACACACCTTTCTCTAGAAGCTCTGAAGATGCATAAAGTGGCGAAAGCCAACATGAAGGCTGATAAAAAACTAGCAATAATTAAACCGGATGAAGTGTTTGATGATGAAGGAAATCCGGTTGTTGAACCGATCGACACTATTGATGTCGATGCTCTAGATGGAGAAGAATTTGTTCAGGTTACACCATCGGAAGTTACAGGACATGAGAAGTAGGCAGAAAAGGAAGTAAAGCTAAAGGAAACAGAGGACAAAAAGGAGGAAGCGAAGAAGCAAGAGGAGAAGAAGAAGAAAGATGAAGAGGAGAAGAAGAAGAAAGATGAAGCGGAGAAGAAGAAGAAGGATGAAGAAGAGAAGAAGAAAAAGGAAGAAGATGAGGAGAAACGGAAACAGGAAGAAAAGAGAAAAGAAGAAGAAAAGAAAAGAAAAGAAGAGGAAGGAGAGAAAAAGAAACAAGAAGATGCAAGGAAGAAGAAAGAGGAAGAGGATGAGAAAAAGAGAAAGGAAGAGGAGAAGTGGAAGGAAATAGAGAAAAGGAAGATGGAAGAGGAAGAGAAGGAAGAGGAAAAGAGAAGAGAAGCGGCAAAGAAGAAAATAGAGGAAGACAAGGTAGGAGAAGTGGCAAAAAGCACACAGATGGAGACACCTAAGGCAACCGGTAGTCAAGCCAAACTGGCTGACCTTACCAGTCCTATTGACCTCCAGTCTACAAGTGAAATGGAGCTACTGCAGAGCATCAAGGTTGCTCAAGAATGCCTTAAGGTGTAAAGGAGAAAGAAGGAGGAAGATGTGATCCAAGCTGCGGTGGACACTCTTATCGATTTGTTACCCGATACAAACCTCCCTAGTACCGACTCATCATTGGCACAACTAAAGCTCATGTGCACAGTAGTAGATGATCAAGTGAAGAGCTTAGAAGAGGTAGTAGAGGAAAATGCTAAGAAAGAGCATCAAAAGGCTCTAAATATTGCTCTGGTGAAGAGGTTAAATGGGCTCCAGACTGAACTCCAAAAAGCATAAAAGGATATAAGGGATGCTTTGGATGAGGGGAACCTTCTACTTAGCAAGATTTGCCAACCCCATCTGCTCTGTGATGATGTTCTTGCACAAAAACTATGAGATTTTGCCAAGATCAAGAGCTCAATGAAATGTACAAAATAGAGACACAATATAGGACAAGAATAAACTATATTCTCATCAATAGAAAATGATCAATAATATCAATTACATACAATGTAGATGAGCCTGCTTATATAGGCAAGGCTATATGGATATGTGAGCACACAAAAATGACATGTGGCTCAATAAGAAACAAGGGTAGGTAGGAGATAGGTGTGGGTAGGTAGGAGAAATAATATAATAGTCCACATGAGGTGGATCACCCACTGAATGTGGAGTGTAACAACAAGATCAACACCATAAAAGGTGGAAATTCTCCTACACACACTATCCCAATGTGGCACAAACACCCAAGTGTCTCATACCCAAACTACTATGAAATGCATTTCCTAAGTAAACTTAAGTAAGTGTAATAATATCCAAGATGAATAATTATTTACACCAACACCCCCTCTTAAGTGCAACTTAGGGGAATGCACTTAAGTCAACAATACAACTAAGCAATGCAAGATGGGTCCTGGCTACGAGACCATGTTAGGTACCCATGTACAAATGCAAATGCATGCAAACCAATGCAATGAAAACTCTCACAAAGTGGGGAAAGAGAGAAAAACCCAATGGGAAAATACCCTCCCCCAAAAGAGAGATGAAAAACATACAAGAGAACTCTCATAGAAGAATGTGAAGGACAAAACCCCATGTGAGGAAAAAGTACCCCCCATATGAGAGAAGAAGAGAAGCTAGGAAGCCCCCCCTCAATGTGGAATCTGCACCAATGATAGAAGCTCGATGTATGAAGAAACTGCTCCATGAACGTCGAACAACATTCCTCCCCTTATGAAGAAACAAAACCAAAGGTGTATCCATGAAGTCTCCCCAATCATGAAGGGAAGATGTATGAAGAAAACTCATGATGAAAGGAATCTCTGAAAATTGCTCAAATGTCCCCATGTCAATGTTGAAAGACACCCCCTCCAAAGGTGGTAAACTATGCCACACTACTGAAAAAGGTACTCCAAGATCTAGTGGAGATGGATGTAGAACATGTCCCAAAGACTCACATGTCTCCTCAAAAGATAAAGAGACCTCCTCCAACTGTTGTACATAAGTATCCACAATCATGTAAACCTCAAAAGAATGATCATGTAGGGAATGAACAAGAGGGTCAGAGTGTGCCCTCGCAACAATCGAAGAAGGATCATCTTCATCAAAGAGAAGATGAATGTCATCAATGATGTCTCCCAAATCTGCAATGTAGGATTCCACAAACAAACTTGCAATGTCTGTCAAGTAATCATCCCATGAATCTGAAGCTGGAAGACAATGAATATCCTGCTGCACTGAATCACATGAAGGCAAAACTATCACACTATTGGCATCATCAGGTGCAATAGGTGATGTGATATAAATATGAGGAGATGAAATAAAAGACTCAAGAATGGGGTCACATGTGAGAATCCCCATGTTCAAGTGTCCAAAGTTCTCCTCAAAAATTGAACCATCACAAGAAGTGTGATCATCATGTGTAGAATCATCAAATGTGAAATAATCATCATCAACAAAATCTGAAAAAGAGTATAACCGAGATGCATGATCAACCACCCCAGTCGCAATAATAGCTCTAGTCTCCAAGTCTCTAATGAAAACTGACTCGGGTGTGAACTCCACAGCTCTCTTAGTTGCACCATGTGTGATTTGATAGATAGAAAGGAGATTGTTTGTCAAGTGGGGTACACACAATACATCATTGAAGGAGTTATCCCCAATGTCAATAGATCCTTTCCCAATCACCTTCATGTATGTATGATTGCCCATCAAAATTTGTGGCATGGTGCAAGGCTCAAATGTAGAGAACATAGACTGCGAAGATGCCATATGATGAGAAGCCCCTGAATCTAGAAGCCATCTCTCTGAATTATGACTAATAGTAGCACATAGAGCTTTTCCTTTTCTTGTTCCAAAAGAGTGAGTCTTCCCACTTGTAGAAGCCATGAATGATTGCCCTTTTCCTTTTGAATGTGAGGAAGTGGAAGTTGATGAATCATCCTTCTTGTAGACTTTAGGTAAATCAATGTTATGCTTTTTGATGATATGTGTGAGCTCATCAATCTTCTTAGAGTGGCAATGATGCTCCTCATGACCAATCTTTTTACAATAAGCACAAGTAGGTCTCTCCCTCTTTGGTGAATTATCTCTCTTGGAAGAGGATGAATCTCCTTGTTGTGGAGAAGATGGTGCTTTTTCCTTAGGCTTTGATTGCCATTTCTTCTTGTTTGAGTTGTCCTTTCCTTGATTTCCTTTGTTCCCTTGATTTGCCACTAATGCTTGAGACTTAGAAGCCTTAAGAATGCCCATGCTTATCAACTTAGTTTGTTCCATCATCAACATTTCATTGAAAGCATCAAATGTAGGCATTTTGTATCTTGAACCCATTGTCATCCTATGGGTTTGAAAACTAGAAACAAATGCTGCATATTCTTGTGGAAGCTTTCCTATCAAGTTGAATATCAATTGAGTATCCTTCTTATCAATGCCACAATCTTTGAGTTGTGCCCTCAACTCATTTGCCTTAGTGACATAATCTTGTATAGTATCAAAGTTCTTGGGATCTAACATGGTGAGATCACTATCAATTTGATATCCCCTAATCTCATCAACATGACCATACAAGTCTTGAAACTTTTTCCAAGCATCCTTGATTAGAGTACATTTCTTAATATGAAAAATGAGATCCTTTGATACATACTTTCTTAAGGTACCAATTGCCATGATATTTTTAGTGAGCCAATCCAAGTGACCAACTGGATCAACCTTAGGATTAGCCGGAGCAACAATAGTTCCATCAATGTAATGAGTGAGTCCTTTTTCCATAAGTTTACTCCATGCATCAATTTTCCAAGTAGCATAATTATGTGGAGTTAAGAGAGGAAACTTAGAAGAACCCATAGCAGCAAAAAGGAAGGAACACAAGAGCACAAAAGCACAAGAGACACCCTCCCAAATTTACTCAATCAAAGTACCCCCCCAAAGTGATGATTTTGGCACTTTATACTTAGTGTGATTACAATGAGCCACTTGCAAAACAAGGCAAAGTGGACTTATGATGCAAATTTTACAACTTCTTAAATGAGATACAAGAGACTTCAATCAATAGTGCAATGAATCTAACTGAGATTCAAGCATATATACAAGTACCAAGAGAGCCAAAAATGGCCAAAATCTGAAAGTACAATTTCTACTTACAATGGTATCAATCTGATAGCATCATGTGAAAGTAGACAAAAAAATATGCACTTTCAAAACAAACAACACCTAAAAAGGAGGTCGTATGACCCTAAACAAAGCCTCTGAAGTTGCAAAAACTGGGATTACTTAGGTACAGTCACCAAAAACTACATTTTATGAAAAAATAGTGCATCAAAATCAAAAAAATTCTTCACCACTATGGAGAGCACGAAATTCTAGCCCATTTCAAAAAAAATTGCACCCAAAAAGGAGCAAAAATGAGCAAGTTATGGCCATTTGAAATTGAACTGCAAAATCAAAAAGCTCAATGAGAGGGGCCTACAAAATTTTTGAAAAATGCTGATGTGGTGCTGACATCAGCAAGTCACTATGTTAAATTTGACAGTTGTATGACTATTGCAAAAACTTCGCCTCCTTGCTGACTGGGCGTCTGTATTGTACGGACAGGCTGATGTGGCAGATGACTGTGCAGACCATACGGATGATGTGGCAAGTGATTGTGTGTATGGTTTAGCAAACCGCGGCCTAGTGGCTGCTTGCCATGTGGCGGGCACAGATTCCATCAGTTTTGTAGCACCGAAGGAGAATATACCGGTGGCCGTGGGGCTAGAAGTAGGCGGAGGTGGAGGGCAGAGACCTGGGTGCTCGGGCGGCGACGACAGCAGCGAGCGGCGAGCACGGGATGGCCGGTGGCTGCGGGGGAGCTGAGGAAGATGCCAGCGGTAGTGGTGGTGATGTGGATGGTGGGTACCGGCGTGGGCGACGGTGGGAACAGAACTGCAAACTTGCAGGGTACGGTAGGTCACGGGGGGGGTCTATGGACCCCCCAAAAATTGCTTTTTTGATTTTTTTTGAGAAATTTTCGAAAAAAAAAAAAAATTTCGAAATATATTTAAAAAAAAAAAAAAAAATTTGACAAAATTTTTATTTTTATTTTTATTTTTGAGAAATATAAATTTTTTTCGAAATTCATACAATATTAGCAAAATTGGCGAAAAAAATTTTCTCACCAAAATAGGCTGACTTTATAACCAAAATTCATGGAAACGGCCTTCTAGACGCAATGGCGGCGTCAGAACTGGTCTAGGACACCTCCAAAAGATGTTGCTCCTCAAATCTGCCTCTTGATGTCGCAATAATGCGTCTTCAAGATGAATCAATGAAGCCACAATGGCTCTAATACCATGTGAGATTTTGCCAAGATCAAGAGCTCAATGAAATCTACAAAATAGAGACACAAAATAGGACAAGAATAAACTGTATTCTCATCAATAGAAAATGATCAATAATATCAATTACATACAATGTAGATGAGCCTACTTATATAGGCAAGGCTATATGGATATGTGAGCACACAAACATGACATGTGGCTCAATAAGAAACAAGGGTAGGTAGGAAATAGGTTTGGGTAGATAGGAGAAATAATATAATAGTCCACATGAGGTGGATCACCCACTGAATGTGGAGTGTAACAACAAGATCAACACCATAAAAGGTGGAAATTCTCCTACACACACTATCCCAATGTGGCACAAACACCCAAGTGTCTCATACCCAAACTACTATGAAATGTATTTCCTAAGTAAACTTAAGTAAGTGTAATAATATCCAAGACGAATAATTATTTACACCAACAGAAACAAAAGCTTCAATCTAACTTGCAGTCCTACATGAGCACATTCAAGCTGCCTTATGACTCCTTTACAGCCTATGGGAAAACCGTTCACCAGTTTCACATCCAGACAACAAAAATGGAGCATGAGATTAGCACCCGGTCTCAAGATTTGTAGGAGCTACAACTGGTTCTCCTCCCACGTTTGCAAATTCTTCAGAAGTGCTATCTAAATCTGGATGCCTTAACAGTGACACAGGAGATGAGCACAATTGATGCCATGGAAGAATAGGTCTCCTAGATGCAGACAGAGAAAGAAGTATCCACCTCCCTACTTGAGTCCTGGTCTTTAAATATGAAACAATTCTTGTAGGACTTTAAATCTATTTTTGACAAGTTTTACTCCTTATTGTCATAAACTTTTATTATTTTAATACCAAATGGAAACATGAGTTGTTCAGCTATACTTTGTCATTGTTGGCAAAGAGGGAGAAGTATTCTAAGAGGGAGAAGTATAAGTATTCTAAGAGGGAGAAGTATCTAGTATTTAAAATTTTGATCATGCTCTGATATCTCTATGTGCAAAATAGTTATACATTGTATTATTAAAGGGATAGTGTATATCCTTAGGGGGAGCAATTTTGCTAATCTCATGATTTTGTTCTAAAACACTTAGATGTCAAAATTTTATTTTCCTAAGTGCTGCCATCAATGCCAAAGGGGGAGATTGTTGGCATTTTTGATGTTTATGATGTGATTGTCATTGATGGACATGCACTTGCATTGAGATTATTTTTGTATGTATGAGTTATGCTCAACCCGCAATTGTTCCAACCAATATGATGCATTATAGTCCTTAGACTATTAGTGTTTTGCAGAAAGTGTTTATCGATCTAAAGCAGTATGTAGACCCCAAGTGGTTTGAGGATTTCAAGTAGTACGAAGGACCAAAGTGGTAGAACACATATTTCCCAGTCTTCAATTTTGTCAAACCGGCAACTGACATTTTGCTTGAACCAGTATTTTGTATGAACCGGTAATACTCTGTGATGAGTTACCAACCGACATTTTGTGATGAGTTACCATCCACTGATTGTTTGATGGTGCTGACACTTTAATGATGCTTTTTGTGTCATGTTACCAAGTATGTCCAGGTTCATTGAACCTAGGGAATTGGATTGTAATCCTATTGGACCGACATGAAATCAGATTCCTGTATAAGGACATCATGTCTAGGGTTTTAGGTTGTCATTGCAAAAAGTTAATGTTGTTGCTAGGGTTTAAGGTGGTAGAGGAGTTAAAGAGAATATGAATGTGTAGAAGACTAAAGTAATGTTGGAATGCATTAGGAATGAGTTATCAAGGATCTAATCAAGAAATCTGTGCTATTAGCTAGATCAATAACTTGTTGATTACTCACATCTTCAACAAGTCTGTAGCCCTTAACCGAGTAGGCCCAAAAGCCTTTTGTAAATCCTCTAACAAGGTGGTTCACATCTGTGGGTCTAAAATCCTCTATCAAGGTAGTCTTTAATTGGACTTATCTCCTAACAGAGACTAAGATTCCTAACAGGATCTGTTTTGGTAAAGAATATTGTAAGAACTTAACTAGTCTGACCTTAACCGGTCTAGTTCCTATTCTGCAGATAGTTACTTGTGAGTTCCATCTCACCATGGTTTTTCCCTTTTGGGTTTCCATGTCAAAATCTCTTGTGTTATGGTGTTTGTGCTTTTGTAGGTGAATGCATTATTAGCTATTTGGTTTGTATGTGTGTTAACCGGTTTGTCTGCTAAACTATTTTCCCATTTTACTATTAGTCTTGCAAAGTGTTTAAGTGCAAAGATTTTTTGGCATACTAATTCACACCCCCACTCTTAGTATTCATCATATAGGAGGAGGTGAAACAAGAAATGATGGTAGAATGTAAAGCCATCACTCTTGAAGAAGGAAGGGAAATTGTGTCAAAGGCTGCTGTTCTAATCCTCCCTGAATGGGATATA
The DNA here is from genome assembly GCF_030272615.1 of Cryptomeria japonica. Lineage (NCBI taxonomy): Eukaryota > Viridiplantae > Streptophyta > Pinopsida > Cupressales > Cupressaceae > Cryptomeria > Cryptomeria japonica. The sequence goes on along the minus strand of NC_081407.1, from coordinate 640,811,390 downwards.
TCAGATGCTTTGGTACTTGAAGTAGTCAGAAAAGAAACCAAGCCTATGGAAGGAGTGACATTCAACAAGGACAATGCTGCTTTGGTCATGTGGTCCTTAAAGAGGGATGAGAGTAGAAGAAGGAAGGACACTTCAGAATCCATTTTTCTAGGAGGTATGATAGTGAAGAGAGTCCAAGATACAGGGGTGGTGGAAGCTGCTAGCACGGTTCTAGAAACTACAAAGTTCAGTGTGGCAGTGGCCGAGAAAGAAGCAAAGGAAAGAGCTGATCTCCAAGTGAAACTAGAAACAATTCTAAAGGCTTATAATGAAGCTAAAAAGGAGGTAGGCAACAAGGATAGTATTATTGCTAGACTACAGAGTCAATTGGTAGGACAACACCAAGGAGGTGAATCCTCTACTCTGATGATTGCATCTTCTCTAGCAAGACCTCCACCCACCAGCCCTATTGTTGAATTTCCCCCTTCTCCCATGACCTCTGGTTTTCAACCAGCTAAAACTATTCAACATGAATTGGAAAAGTTAAAACAGGCTCAAGCCCTGTTTGCAAATAAATATGAAGAAAAGGTAAAGGCCTCAATTTTGAGTTTTTTTGATACAGTAGAAGCCCCCATTGTGCACACTAACATGAAGAGAATTTTGGATATTTTGAGTGAGTTGAATGAAGACAAGGCTACTTTGGAGCCAATTTTAGAGAAGTGGATGCCTAGGGAAGTAGATTTAGATCTTATGTGTGCATCTTATGATGAGGCAAGATCTAATGCCACTATTAAATCCACAAGTGAGCTAGCAAAAAGCATGACCAGGCTATCAGAAGGAAGAGCTAGTGTAGAGAGAAAAGCCAATTTTTATAGGAAGGAATATACTAAGCATAAATTTGAATTGTTTCTCGGGGTTTTGTTAGTCCAGATCAATTGAAGGACAAACAAGTATGGCTTGATGAGTTAGGAGCTAAATTGTCTCTAAGGGTGAATAAAATCATCAATACAGATGACACATCTCTGTTTGTCAAGATAGTTAAGGAAATAGAAAAGATAAAATCACATTACGGTTTCTTGGAATCAGAGGTTAAGAAAGTGAGAAATTCTTGGAAAAGGTTAGTTAAGTTGAAAGAAAAGATTGTTAGCTTCTCATGGTTTGCTGATGGCGTATTCCAAGAGTGGACCAAAAAGTATGCGGTGCAAGAAGAGGAAGTCCTAGAACAGATAGAAGATGCTATAGTGGAGCAACAAACTAAAAAGGTCGCTGAGATTGAAAGATATGTGTAGCTTCATGTTGAAAGAAATTGCGATGGTAACAAACTATTTTTAGGAATTTCTGGAGCTTATATGTATCCATATTGTTATAAATGGATACTAGGACTTAAGAAAAGGGGATCACAAGAATTTGTAAAGAAACTCTGTTGAAATATATCTAGGTTTTTTCTAGTTCTCTCAGAGGTTACTATGAATTATGTAATATTTTCAAGAGTGAATATGAATATTTAGATCAAAGTTTGAGGCCTAAATCTTCTTTGTCTTCTAGTGTACATTCATTAGTTTGCTGGTTTCATTTGGATAAGTTAGGGTTGTTCAAATGAGCATGGATTGTAAGGCAATCTTATAGACATATTTCGGGCTTTTCTCTTCAGGAGAGGGATTAAATGTGCATGAAATATTTCTGTTAGTAGATTAACTATTTGCTGCTTTGAATCTGATGAACTATTTTAGTTAAATGGGACAGGACCTATGTATATGTTAGACATGTATGGGGTTCATGAAAGCTAAGATGATGAAATGTATGAGAATATTTAGTTTTGAAAACTTTTGCTTGATTTAGGTGACTCTGTGGCCTAGATAAGACATTGATACTTGTTATGGAATTCTTTCTATATTTTCTTGAGGATCAATATTGAAAATTAACACAAGTTTTTCTTTTAATTTTTCAGTTCCATTGAGGTGATGAAATCCATAGGTTTTTAGCATTGGTTAACTATGGATCTCAATTTAAAAGTGTGAAAGTTTTCACAAGGGGTATACCCACCTGAGCTTTGGATAAGTTCGAAGTGTAGAAGGTTCTGTTGAGAACCTTGTTATATGTTATTCTAGAATTCTATTTTCTTGGTGCCCTCTTCATATGCAAACAAAGTTATCAAATCTTCTTATAGGGAGGAAAGGAGAGAATCAGAATTTGAGACTAAGACGATGTAGGCCACAAGCTACCGGCCATCCCATTTAAGTGCTCAAAGTGTGAAAAGTTGTCAAACTTTGATGACACATTTCTCAACTCCCGTGAGACATATGAATGAGTCATCTGATCCTATGGGGTTGTTGTATGACACTCGATTAGGCTATGCATTATATTAATAGACCTAAATACTCTTAAGTATTATTAATTGTTGGGAGTCATTTAAAGTAGCTCTATTAGGGTATGCATTAGAAGAATATAAGTGTATGGGCTATGCAATTTTTTTAGAATGGGTATTGGTACAATGGTGTCTTACATTTTCTAATTTTGGTTCTTTCCATGTTTCCCTTATATAGTCTTATTTTGACTATAACTATTGAATTTGTGTTGATCCCTATAAGCTTGTGTCTTGGATTACAAACACATATTTAGGTTCAAAGCTTAAGTAACAATAAAATTTGTGCAATTATTCATTTAATCATTTGTACTCAAATTATGGATAACCATGATAAATAATTTGCATTAACCAAAAAGCTACAAATCCATACAACATTGTATACCATTAAAACTATCAAATATATCCAATACAGACAAATAGGCTTGTCAAAAGCCATATGGACATAGAATGTCACGTATTCATAAAATAAAATATATATTCAAAATTTCTATAAAGGCATACAACATGATATCCAATAAAGTCAAATAGGAGTTTTTTAAAAGCCATATGGACATAGAATGTCACATATTCGTAATACAAAACATATGTTCAAAATTGCCATATAGGCATACAACATGGTATCCAATAAAATCAAATAGGAGCTTGCCAAAAGCCATATGGACATAGAATGTCACATATTCATAATACAAAACATATGTTCAATATTGCCATATAGGCATACAACATAGAACCCTATTCTATTCATTTCCCTCTAGGGGAAGGAAACAGATCATGAGATATATTTGCCTGTCGAGGGGATTGAGATGTATATAATGCAGGTGTCTTCCAAGTATGCTCACTCGACCTCCTCTCTAGAATTTTTTGTAACTCCACCTGATACAATGAAAATAATGATGTTAGCATATACAAAAATTGAATTTTAGAATGACATATTGTAGATAGGAAATGTGGAAATCATCACAAGCAATAGCAAATTGGTCTAGCTCAATCACGAAAACTGAAATGCAGTGATAACAATCCTAATTACACTCAATGAAAACATGAAAACAAGACATTCAAGATTGAAAACTAAGCAAACCAAATGCAGATGTCTCATTCATGTGGCTCCATTGTCCTTCTTTCTCCTTCAAATAGCTTTGTTTGTGGATCTCACCTACTAGTGCATAAGCATGATGTGAAAGCAAGTAGACAAGACGGTAGCGCAAGAATACTAGAAACGTGATTGATTCGACCAGGGGATTTGATTGAAGAAATTAATCCAATTTATAGACAAATTGGAGAAAAGATCAGATTAGCATGAAAGTGATTCGAATGGAAATTCAAATCAAGAATAGCAAAATTATGGCAATTGTATGACAATTTGCTATGCAAGGATTATGACAATTTATGACAAATTGCTATGCAAGGATTATGACAAGAATTTGAAATAGAAATAGATATTTAGGAATTAGAAAATTAGGTTAGAAATGATGACTTGGAATTTAGGAAATTGATGAAAATTAGGTAAATTAATTAATAATTTTTCATTCATTAATTAATTTACAAAAATAGGAGGAATTAATTAGCCATTTAAATAAACATTTAATTGTGACAAGAAGACTTAGGATAAATAAATAAATTATTTAACCTAAAGGGAAAATGGAGAGAAAATGACAAACAAGGTTAAATGAATAAATCATGAAACCCTAGAAGATAAATTAGAAATGCAAGGATGACAATTAGGTCTTGATGTAAGATTGATTTGATGTCGATTCGATCATGATTTTGAATTGATAAATGATTTGATTGATAAATGCACCGAGGAAAAATGAAAAATTGATCCAAAATGACATGATTGAGAAAGACAATGATTGATGACAAATTGATCGCGAGATGACAAGATTGAAAATAACAACGATCGATGACAAATCGATCGCAAGTCGACAAGATTGAAAATGACAATGATCAATGAAAAATCGATCGCCAGATGACAAGATTGAAAAGAGGACAAAACCCTAATTAGGATTGACAATGTCCAAAATGATAACAAATGAGCATGCACATTGATGCGACAGGATAAGATTGACCAAAATCATGACTGAAGATTGTTGTCGACAAGACCAAATTCGAGAGCAAGATAAATGAAGAATGCAGAAGAAGGACTCGATGCTCACAAATGATAGAGACTAAGTGCGCAACATAGAAGAAATGTTAATGTGATGCAAAAACCTAAAATAAGGCAATGCGCCAATGTTAAAGTATGACTCCGCAAGCATTGACCATTTTTAGGTGTCTACATTTTGCCCCTCTTTGAGACAATGCGATTTTAAGCGTTGTTTCAAAGAACAATAATGAAAATGCCCTAGACAATAATAATGACATATGCATGCCCCCTCGAGGAATTGGCTGGAAACATCCAGAAAAGAGGCCAATTGATCGATAAGAATGATAGAAAATGATAGGTTCGAACAGATCAAACAGATTGCCAAGACTGATGGAAGAAATGTTAGTAAGAAGAAATTAGACAGAGGACAGTTAGAGATGAAGGAAAACTTGCTTTCACAAATGCACATAAGTAGGTGAGAACCTTTATTTGATGTAGCAAAGCGGATGTACAGCATCGTGGCATTGAAGGCCAAAGCTAGAATGCAACCCCTTTTGCAAAAGACAGACACATCGCACACAAGGAATGAGTGAAGCATCCTAGGGTGCATACATTAAGGGTCGAGGTATGTGCGGCGTTCATAAAGAGAACGTACTTATCACAGACACCCAATGATATAGTTGCCCTAGTTTGTAAAAAACATTCCACAAATAGCAATCACAACAAAAAAGAAAGGGACCATGAACCATCTCGGTCACTCTAAATCACTCAGTGACATCATCGAGCAACATAGGAACATGATCGAAAATAAATCAATAAATGATAAGACTCGCTAATTCCAACAAGTCAAACAAACATCTTGATCTTCATTGTCAAAAGTTGAAAGTGTTGATAGGACGATCATGCTATCTGGTTTCAGGACATGCGGTACCCCGTCTAAGACAGGACACAGTCTGGTTTCGAGCATACCACACCCTATATAAGACTCATGATAATGTGCCAAGGATGAATGATATTGATGTTGATTGATTGATATGACAATTTTGATCAGTTTGAATGTCTGGTGTGATTGAAAAAGTTCATCTGTTTATGCATGATTTCATTAAAGCACAGTGTTTGATTGTGTGTCGTTGGATGCATGCTCAGCGATCTATCTATGCACACAGGATATATATATATATATATTTTGTTTTACTTTTCAAGTGTGTACAATTTTTTTTGTGTTCATTTTTTTTCAGGACTTTATTTGACTTTTTAGGGATTTTGTTCAGGACATTTTTTCAATTTTTTTTTTTTGGATTTATTTCAGGGCATTTTTAAAATTTTTTTGGATTATTCCAGGACATTTTTTTTATTTTTTTGGATTATTTCAGGACATTTTTCAATTTTTTTGGATTTATTTCAAGACATTTTCAATTTTTTTGGATTATTTCAGGACATTTTTCAATTTTTAAGTTCCAGTGATTGATCATGACAAGGGGAACGCACCCAATGCACATCGGAGAGACATATATAGAGACTAGAACTGAAACATATGCACAAGAAACCGGAGTATGCAAGACAATGATGTTGACCAATCACAGGCCTGGAACAGAACATTGGGTCAAGACAAAGATAGACCTAATAAACTTGCAGAGAGACAACATAACTAGAGGTCATGACAGATGATGGTGCAATGATCATTTTTACACATGGTGCTGTTTGCCAGGTTTTCACCATGGTACTTGCCCAAAGGGCCTGTTTGCCAAGTTTTCACTAGAGGGCGAATCAGTTTTCTTGACTTTTGTTTGTTCTTTTTCCTTGTTTTTCACTTTTGTCACTTTTTTTGTATTTTAATTTTTTGATTTTTTTTTTTTTGTATTTTTAATTTTTTGATTTTTTTTGTATTTTTTCAGGATCATACTTGAAGAAGTGTTGATAGAAAATTATGCCTAGTACTTGCGAAGGTGCATGCTATTTACAGGATCTGACAAAGGTTCACCTTTTGGGGTGGCAAGCTGATATGCCCCCGAGCCATAGGCTGCAGTTACTATGAAAGGCCCAACCCAATTAGGTTCAAACTTGCCTTTGATGACATCAGTAGATTGTGCATTCTTGGGGTTTGTCTTTAAAACCAGATCTCCCACTTTAAAGTGTTACCCTTTGACCTTCTTATTATAAGAGCGATAGAGATGGTTTTGATATGCTTGCAAATGTGTCAGGGTTGTCTGACGTTTCTCATCTTAAGCTGATGCAACCGAGAGACTCTATGTGTCTCATCATCAATCAGATGTTGCAAGAAAACACACAAAGAAGGAATCTCCACTTCCAAAGGTAAAATGGCTTCCGCACCATACACCAAGGAATAAGGTGTTGCGCCAGTAGGTGTGCGGATAGAAGTGCGATAAGCCCATAGTGTTGGATTCAACTATACATGCCAATCTCGACCAGCATCATTGACAACCTTTTTCAGGATCTTGATAATGGTTTTATTTGATGCTTCAGCTTGACCATTACCCTGCGGATAGTATGGACTGGAGAAATGGTGTTGGATATGAAACTTTTCATAGAGTTCCTTGACATCTTTATTCTTGAGGGGACGGCCATTATCTGTGACTATGGCAAGGGGAACCCCATATCAGCATATGATATAATTCAGTAAGAATTTTGAAATTTGCACACCAGTGATATAGGTCATGGGGATAGCCTCGATCCATTTTGTAAAATACTCTGTGGCTGTAATGATGAACTTATGTCCATTTGCAGATGTCAAGTGAATCTTGCCAATAAGATCCAATCCCCATTGAGAAAAGGGCCACAGAGATATGACAGAATGAAGCTCTTGGGTTGGTGCATGAATGTAGTTCCCATGGATCTGACATTTGTAGCACTTCTTAACAAAATCATGAACATCCTTCTCTAGAGTGGGCCAATAATACCCAGCATGAATTAACTTTTGGCTAAGCTCAGACCATTGAAATGGCCCCCACATATACCTTTGTGAACCTTGTGTAAAGCCGTTTGTGCTTCGTCAAAATCCAAACACCTGAGGAGGGTATGGTCAAAGGAATGACGGTAAAGAGTATCGACAATGATGACATATTTGGCTATCTGTTAGATGAAGGCTCGACGTTGGTTAGCGGAAAGGTTAGGTGGTAAGGTTTGGGATTTCAAGTATTCATATACATCATTGTACCACGGGGAGTTAGGACCAACAAGAATGCACATCACATCTGCTGTCGGAATGTCAAAAGAAGGGACAAGCAACTGTTCGACCAAAAATTCACATTTGTCCATATTGTGGGGCATATTCAACATGGAAGCAATCATAGCCATCACATCTGCCGACTTATTTTGAATTCTTGGAACTTGATTGAAATGGATAGCCGTGAATTTTGTCTTGAAGAAATCTACCATATGCTTGTAGGGAATAAGCTTTTTATGTTTTGTTTCGTAGTCATCATTGACTTGACGGATGACTAACTGAGAATCTCCATAGACTTGTAGATGTGTGATGTTCCAGTGGACCGCTACTTGGAGTCCTATGACCAAAGCTTCGTACTCTGCAATGTTATTGGTACAATGAAAAGTTATTCTGTAGGACTTGGGAATAGCATCACCTTGAGGGGTGACAAAAAATATGCCTACTCCGGATCCAAACTTGGTATGGGATCCATCAAAGTATAACTTCCATTCATTAGAAGATGTAAGAGCAAAGACTGATTCATTCAGAAAATCTGTCAACATGGGATGATCATCATAAATAGGAGCCTCTGCAAGTTGATCCGCTATGACTTGTCCTTTTATTGCCTTTCGCTCCATGTATTCAATATCAAATTCACTGAGGATCATAACCCACTTTGCTAGGCGACCCATCAAAGCTGCTCTGCTAAGTAAGTATTTCAAGGGATCAATTTTTGCAACTAGCAATGTTTGGTGATTTAACATATAGTGTCGAAGCTTCTATGTTGCAAAGACTACTGCTAAACATGCCCGTTCAATAGTTGAATAATTCAACTCATAGCCTACTAGTGTCTGGCTGATATAATAAATAGCTCGCTCTTTTTCATTCTCATCCTGTTGGGCCAAGAGAACTCCTAGTGTCATTTCAGTTGCAGAAATATACAATATAAATGGCTTTCCTTCTATAGGAGGCATTAGAATAGGCAGCGACAACAAATAGTCCTTAAGAGTTTGAAAGGCTGATTGAGATTGCTATGTCCATTTAAAAGTGACTCCTTTATGCAATAGATGCTGGAATGGATGACATTTGTCTACCAATTGAGCTATAAACCGACGGATTGACTATAGCTTTCCTTGCAAACTTCTTAATTGCCAGAGATTGGAAGGAGGAGGCATATCCATTATTGCTTTAACCTTGGCAGGGTCGACTTCAATGCCTCTGTGAGAAACAATGTACCCTAGTAATTTGCCGACTGTGACACCAAAGACACACTTCTTTGGATTGAGTCTGAGCTTGTAGGTCTCCATTCGGTCAAAGATTGGGCCCAGGATGGCCTGATGACTATCTCTTGTGATAGATTTGCATAATAATTCATCAACATAGTCTTCCATCAAAGTATGCATGAAATCATGGAAAATTGTCGTCATCACTCTTTGATATGTTGCGCCAGCATTTTTAAGACCAAAGGGCATCACATTCCAGCAATAGGTACCCCAAGCATAGGTGAATGCAGTCTTATGTTGATCTTTAGGAGCAATGCAAATTTGGTTATAGCCAGAGAAACCCTCCATCAATGAGAGCATCTCATATCCAGCAGTCATGTCAACTATGATGTCTATATTTGGTAGTGGAAAGTCATCTTTAGGGCATGCTTTATTGAGATCCCTAAAATCTGTATAGATTCTGATGCCCCCAGTTACTTTGCTAACTGGTACCAAATTTGAAATCCAATCTGCATAATCAATGGGTTTGATAAAGCCCACATCTAGTAATTTTTTCAGTTCTACCTTGACCAAAAGAGCCACCTGGGGATGCATCTTTCTGAGTTTCTATTTGACAGGCTTGGCATCTTCTTTTAATGGCAAGTGATGAAGGACTAATTCTAGATCAAGGCTAGGCATATCTACATAGGACCACGCAAAACTGATCTTTTCTCAAGAAAGAAATTGACAAAATCTATCTTTTCCTATTTTGATAAAGAAGCAGCGAAATGAATGACCTTAGGGTTGTCAGTTGCACCCAAATTGATTTCCTTGGTCATTTCCACAAGCAATGTTGATTTATCTTGACTTGATAGGGGTATGTCCACTCTTCCACCTTTGGGCACCTCAGAGAGGTTTTCACCCGCAGGTACGTCTTTTATTTTTACTTTTGTATGATCAAAGAGTGCCTTACGGTTTTCACTCAAAGACCTATCTTTTTTATTTTGTACTTTTTCTTTTCTTTTTTCATTTTTATGACTGGAAGATGGAGTTGACTCCCCAAAAAATGTTGTGGAATCTATATCAATAGCAAATCCTGCCTTATGATCACCTTGTGGTATGTCGTCCCATAGTCCCAGGAATTCTGCAATTGCTTCGTCATTTTGAAAATAGTCCAATGTGAGTGGTTCTTGTTGGTCATGTTGGATAAGCTGAGGATAAACGAGGGGCATGTCATCATTGGTTTTAAGGAGAGGGAGGACTGAGACGGTAAAGATGTAAACATCCGTGGTATCACTGTCTGAACTGCTTGTACTTGATTCGGAGCTTGGGTCCCAGAATGACTCTATCCAAGCATTAGGACATGTTTTCGGAAGGGGAGTTATTTCATGTTTGTCTTCCATAGGAAAATCATCAGGGTCAAGGAAAACATTGTCAAGGGTGTAGGAACTAGAGGAAAAGGAACTCCACTCCCATTCATTGGAATCAATTTTGGGTCGGGTATCCTTAGGTGTTGTTTCATCATCAGAGTCATGCCCCTTTCCACACGTGGTCACTTTGGTAGAAGAGGATCCAATTTGAAATGGTACAAAACCTAACCCTAAAGTTGGAGGTCACCTCTTGGGTATAATGGGTTCTAGCCTTCCATTCTTGTTTGGGCCTGAGCCACTACAGCCATCATATCCTTTCTTCTGCAGCATAGTAAATCCTTTGCCGTACCGCTCTAACAGCAACCTGATAGGTGGTGTCTTAGTTGGATCCTTATAAAGCCAATCTATGACATCATCATCCAAGGTTTCTTTGTCAAGTTCACCCCATCTTGTAAATGTAGTGGGGGGCTGATATTGAATGACTATCTTAGGTTTCTTTTGCAACAAATGTGGTTTGCCATGTGATTTTGGAGATATTGGTAAATTCCCAATGAGGAATGTTTGAGCCATTGAATACTCTCCACATCCTTGGTCCTATATGTTCAATTTACCTTTGACAGCTTCTAACAACTCATTAGGATCCACATAACTATGTGAGTGAGCCTCTCTATTAACTGGGACTTGCTGCTGCGGGGAATCCTTTAGAGTAGCACAAAATTGAAATGGATTAGGATCTCCTGGAATTGTTATCTTAGTTCCATTATAAGGATATTTTAAACATTGATGATAAGTGGATGGAACTGCTTTCATTGCGTGGATCCATGGATGACCAAGAATCATATTGTAAGGGAGATCGAGGTCTAGGACCTACAGGAAAGTGTTTTCTATTACTGGACCGACTCTGATAGGCAATGTAATTATCCCTTTGGATGGGCGCTCAGCATCATCATATGCTTTCATTGTTATTCTTCTGGAAGAATCAATATACTTTTCTATATAACCAAGACCAATGACCACTCTCAAGGTACAAATATTAAGACCCGCTCCACCATCTATCAAGACTCATCAGATTTTGAAATTACAGACAAAGACTTCAAGATGTAAAGGATCATTATGAGGGAGCTTATCAGGTGAAATATCATTATCAAAAAATGCAACGTGTTGGGAAACAACTAGATGTCCTATTCAGGCTTGAAACTGGTCAACATCAATGTCTGTCGGGACAGTGGACTCAATTAAAGCTTTATCTAGGACTACACGATGCATAGGGGACATTTTCGACAACTCAAGGATTGATATTTGTGCAGGTGTCTTTCCTAGATGATCTAGGAGACTATACTGACTCACAGGAGTTGATTTGGGAGAAACAGCAAGAGCTCCTTTCAGGACTATTTTGGATCGACGAGTGGTGACTGCGCAAGAAGGATCTTGTCCCTTTATTCTTACGGTGGAAACATACTCATTTGATGCTCGAAAATAATTGATGACATTGTTATACCCAGTATTTGCATAATTTGTTGTTTGGGTAGAGTTTGAAGAAGATACTTTACCCTTGTCATGATCAAGCAAAGGAGTTTGGAAAATTGTATGATCAGTGTTAGAGGTCATGTTGGTCAGATCTACTTGAATTCCTCCTTGCTCTAATAGGTCTTGAATCATATGTTTCAATTGAAAACATGATGCAGTTTTATGCCCTTTTGACCGATGGTATTCACAATAGGCATTATCATTCCACCAATGTGGCTTTACCAATGGTTCTGCCTGATATCTGGTAACTTGATAAATTTTGCTTGTATTAATTGTTTCATTACTGACTCAATAGGCTCTCCCAATGGCGTAAATTGTCGAGGAGGCCCATCCCTTGATCGGAAAGGTCTACGTTGCTGGTTTTGTTGCTGACCTTGTTGTTGATTATATTGTTGAGGATGATGTTGGTATTGCGGCTATTGAGTAACATTGCTTGTTGGTGTTTGATTTTGTTCCATAGTTGACATATTAGGAGCACTCAATTTCTTGATTGTGAATGGGTGTTGATTTGCATTCACCGCTCTTGGGTCAACAACTCCATCATTAGTGACATTCTTGTTTTTGTACCAAAATCTATTTCGGTCCCTAGAATTGTTTGTGTTGTCACTGTCTTTGTTGAGCTTAATGATTCCTTTAGCTACAAGGGCAGATTCAATGTTCATCCCTTTCTTAATGAGTTTCTTAATAGTACTGGGACTTTTCAATTTGAGTTCATACATCATTTCTAGGACCAAATTTTGGATAAACAAGTTCACTTGTTGTTCTTTAGGTATATCTAGGGAAGAATGACTATACAAGCTTCACCATCATTGCAAGAAAGTCACTAATGGTTCACCTTGCTTTTGCTTGGTGTTGCATAAATCTGACATGGTCATGTCACTGTCAATGTTGAATGTGAAGTGAGATATAAACTTTTGAGCCAATTCTGACCCAAGTCTTTATATTTCCTGGCAGATGCGAATACCAATCCATGGCTTTTCCCGTGAAACTTCATGCAAATAAGCACATTAAATATGTTTCCTCATAAGTCACTTCAGTACATGCTACGAAAAATGCTCGAATGTGATCTTTTGGATTGCCATTCCCTTTATATTTCTCAAAATTAGGTGCCTCAAAATGCTTAGGGAAGGGAGGCATGTATAGGCTCTTGTCAAATGGATTAGGACATAAATCTTGATCTATGTACAACTTCTTTGTTCCTTTGGTTTCTAATGAGTCGACTTGTCATTGCAACTTCTCAAGCTGTTGCGCAATTGTGTCAGATTTTGGAGGTCCATCATTAATCCTGGTGGGTACTCTTTGTCGATACATCGCATTTTCGATCGGTTGTTGATAATCTGAAATTGTCATCTTTGGTGTCTCTGGCATATAATGTTCTTGGTACACCTCTTGTTGTTGTGGTTGTGCCATGCCTTGATATTGACCTTGTTGTTGTGCTTCTTGTGATGGAATCATTGTTTGTAGCCTAGGTTGATATTGCAATTGAGGGTGTTGTTGATATTGCACAGACATCAATTATGGTTGTGAAGTATGATAGATTGTTTGTCTTGGCACATATTGAGGCACATGTTGTTGTTGATGCTGACGAATCAAAATTTGTTGACTTTATGCCAATTTTTGTTGTCGTAGTGTAAACCCCATCATTTGCAAAAAACTTTGTTTAGGTGGTTTTTGTTGTTTGTCCTTAAGATGGGGTATGGCACTTGCATTAACTTGTTGTGTTGTTTGTCCAATCCATTGTGGTGGTTGCAAGTTTGCATTAACTTGTAATGGTGCAGAGGGCGCTGCAACTTGTTGTCAAATGCAATATTGTTGTTGTTGAGCATTGTTTGTTTGCACATTTGATTATACCTTTTGTGTATTACTCAATTGTTGCAACATTTTTTGTTGGTGCAAACCACTATCTGTAGCTCTTTGTGTCGCCATGATCGAAGGATCTGTCACAATAGTCTACATAACAGGTACGTGAGTGTTTGGTAAATATATTGAACTTAGTGGGATATAGGAACTTTGTTGCATTGTAGAACTATTTTGGACATTTGTGAGATCAGGCATTCCAGTCATGAAGCTTTCTTGCATTTTAGATTTTGATCCAATTTTATGCACGTGAGAAACCACTTCTTGTTGAGGGACAGCTGTCAATATTTGTGTGGTCCTCGTTTGATCTTGTGTTATAGGTGTTGTGTTAAATAATGGATTATTTATTGTCTCAAATGGTGACTTTTGAGGAATAGTCACTATCAATGCCTTTGAAGCACGTTTACTCATCAAGGTAGGTTGAGTTTCTTGTTGCACATGTTCTTCATTTGGATGTGGAGAGAAACTTAACAGCTCACCGCCTTGTTGTTTTTGCACATTGATTTGCTCACTTGAGGAGGTCACATTACTCATCATGTCAAGATATTTTTGTGGGAACATCTTGAAGACCTTGTTCAAGAATTTATCCATCTTTTTCGTCAACTTTGGATCTTGAAGGAACATATCAACATCATCAGAGGCATCAGAATCTGATGAAGAATCTGGTAAAATATTTGGATTTATTTCTTGTTGAATGCCTTGATCTGAACCAGATCCTTGTGAAAGAGTTTGTTCCTCATATAATGTTTGAATTTCATGTTGCAGATTCGATTGATACCAATCAAAAGGTGCATTTCCTCTTGGTGTTGGTGGAACACTCCCATGTCCTGGTTTCATGGGTACAAACACTGGCTCATATAATGGAGGTGGTCCAAGTTGAACCATTCCATATGGTGGTAATGATGTGTTTGATGAACCTTCAATTTGTACTGTTTGACTAGTTTGAAAGTGTGAATTTGATATGTTGTCAATGGGTTGATACGTTGGTTTGCCCATCTTTTTAGATTTTGACCTTGTCTCAACAGGCATGTCACTATGCAAATGCTATATTCTTGGAATTTTTCAAGGATAATGTATGATATGCAAATAAATGCAAACTAAATAGATGAAAATGCAATCTATGGCAAAAATGCAACCTATGTTTTTGTTGCTTTTTCAAGATTTTGACAAACTTTTTGGAATGCAAATATAAAAGAGACCCTTAGGCAATTAAAATGATGTCTAAACCTCAAAGGACAAAAGGACCAAGTGACAAAAGGACAAAATGACAATGTCTCCCCTATATGCTTGGATACTAAGCTAGGTTTGACGAAATGACATTGATGACAAAAGACAAAAGTTTGATAAGGTCTAGACTTCTTAACAATGACTTAGGGTTTATCAAAGATTTGGATTACTCAAGTATGACAAAAGCTAGTTTTGACACTATATGCTAAGGGACAATTACTGTGCAAGTGACCCTAATATGATATGATAATGACCTAAGCCTAATGAAGAAACCTAGGGTATGCAAATGCAAATGTATGACAATGTCAGCCTAAGTTTGAATTATGAAATGGTATTACTCTAATGCAAGAGGACACATGCAAAATGGATGACCCTTATTGATATGCAAAGGAGTATGACCTAGGTGAAACTTAACCTTGGTAATTGACAATGAATTTGCAAAATGCAAACCTAGGATGAACCTAAATCTAAGTGACATGAATGTTTAGACAAGATTTTGAAAAATGTTTGACAACCATGTTTGATGGTGTTTTGAACTTTGTTGAATGAAATACTCTTGTGTTTAACCTTGTTTTGAATCAATTTGTCTTGTTTTTTTGAAAGGAGACACAACTCAACTTTTGACAAGCAAAGAAGACAAGATATTTTAACTTAGACTCAAAACAATCATGCTCATTCACACATTTCTTATGGATGGCAAGGACAGTTGGTACTTGAGAGGTAGACTCATTATGAGATTCAAGGAGAATACATAGATGCTTGACCCCACAGGCTCCCCTCCATGGCACTCACTTCTCAGGGCAGCCAAGCATCAGTCCCCATGGAAATCTCCCCATGGCGAACTTAGTATCTCTTCCAAGTATCTGAACTTGTCCTTCTCAAGCAACTAGAAGGATTTTTTGCCTCTAAATACAAGGTGTTTAGTAAGGATTTCTGTTAAGCATTACTCCTTGGTGTCATGCAAGCGTGATTGAGACATTAAACCCACCAAGATACCAAACAAATGTAGTCACACAAGCACGATTTAGATCGTGAGGTCCTACTTAGATGTTGATATGAGAAAGAGTTCAAGGGTCATCATTTCCCAAGTAACTACAATTCCCACATAACCCTTCCTTCAAAGCTTTCGCCCATCAGGTATTTATTTATAGTGAGTTAGAAAGCCAAGGTATTCTAGCTGTACTCACTTTGGGTCATTCCCTTCTCACGATTATCACTTGCTTGCAAAAGAAAGAAAATGGTCGGGAAGGTAGGCCCTCTAAAGGTAACAAACAATCCTAGCCCTAAGAATGGTATCGAAGATCTGGATTTCTGATCACCCTAAGAAGGATGAGAGCATACTCTCCTACTCTAATGTCAAACTCAACAATCAAAGCAAACACACGTTCATTCCATCCTATTTAGCAATCATACTAGGTGCCTAATTATGAATTACAAACACCAAGTTTAGTTGGAGTACAAGGCAACCTGCAAAACCACCAAGTCAGAAGTTTAATTTTCTTAGTCTTTGACTAGCGAACCTGCATAAAATGTGTTAGTAGTTTCATTTGTTGTCTTTGTCATGTGTAATGCCAAGGTGCTGCATAGAGAATCAGTACCAATGAAAAACCAAAAAGCAGAAGCAGAATGCAAATCAAAGCAATTTGCAAGTAAAAACAGTGCCTTTTACCTCTGTTTCTGGCCTTACATAGGTGCAAAATGTCTCACACAAGCGCAGAACTCAGTAACACAGGCGCAAAATGCAGTAAAACAGGTGCAAATCCATTTGACATAGGCGCAAAAGTCCTTGACACAGGCGCAGATTGCTTGACACAGGCGCAAAACTCTCCTACACAGGCGTAGAAGTGCCCAGAAAGCCCTCCATTACCTTGTTTCTTGGGTTTTTCACCTGCAAATCAACTCAAAAGCACTCAAAAGCATGGTTAGGGGCTTAGTTCACATCGAGTTCACTAATTAATGTAGATAGGAAATGTGGAAATCATCAAAGCAATAAGAATTAGCCTAGTTCAATCACGAAAACTAAAATGCAGTGATAACAATCCTAATTACACTCAATGAAAACATGAAAACAAGACATTCAAGATTGAAAACTAAGCAAACCAAATGCAGATGTCTCCTTCATGTGGCTCCAGTTTCCTTCTTTCTCCTTCAAATAGCTTTGTTTGTGGATCTCACCTACTAGTGCATAAGCATGATGTGAAAGCAAGTAGACAAGACGATAGCACAAGAATACTAGAAGCGTGATTGATTCAACCAGGGGCTTTGATTGAAGAAACTCATCCAATTTATAGACAAATTGGAGAAAAGATCAGATTAGCATGAAAGTGATTCAAATGGAAATTCAAATCAAGAATAGAAAAATTACGGCATGTGTATGACAAATTGCTATGCAAGGATTATGACAATTTATGACAATTTATGACAAATTGCTATGGAAGGATTATGACAAGAATTTGAAATAGAAATAGATATTTAGGAATTAGAAAATTAGGTTAGAAATGATGACTTGGAATTTAGGAAATTGATGAAAATTAGGTTAATTAATTAATAATTTTTCATTCATTAATTAATTGACAAAAATAGGAGGAATTAATTAGCCAATTAAATAAACATTTAATTGTGACAAGAAGACTTAGGATAAATAAATAAATTATTTAACCTAGAGGGAAAATGGAGAGAAAATGACAAACAAGGTTAAATGAATAAATCA
This sequence comes from Cryptomeria japonica, assembly GCF_030272615.1. Lineage (NCBI taxonomy): Eukaryota > Viridiplantae > Streptophyta > Pinopsida > Cupressales > Cupressaceae > Cryptomeria > Cryptomeria japonica. Next base: position 640,793,907 of record NC_081407.1, on the reverse strand, counting down.
TGAAACCCTAGAAGATAAATTAGAAATGCAAGGACGACAATTAGGTCTTGATGTAAGATTGATTTGATGTCGATTCGATCATGATTTTGAATTGATAAATGATTTGATTGATAAATGCGCCGAGGAACAATGACAAATTGATCCAAATTGACATGATTGAGAAAGATGATGATTGATGACAAATTGATCGCGAGACAACAAGATTGAAAATAACAACGATCGATGACAAATCGATCGCAAGTCGACAAGATTGAAAATGACAACGATCAATGACAATTTGATCACCAGATGACAAGATTGAAAAGGGGACAAAACCCTAATTAGGATTTACGATGTCCAAAATGATAACAAATGAGCACGCACATTGATGCGACAGGATAAGATTGACCAAAATCATGACTGAAGATTGTTGTCAACAAGACCAAATTCGAGAGCGAGATAAATGAAGAATGCAGAAGAAGGATTCAATGCTCGCAAATGATAAAGACCAAGTGCGCAACATAGAAGAAATGTTAATGCGACGCAAAAACCTAAAATAAGGCAATGCGCCAATGTTAAAGTATGAATCCACAAGCGTTGACCATTTTTAGGTGTCTACACATATAATATAATAGTCACTTACCATATACAAATAATCATGATGTTCATCCACAACAGGTGCACGTTCATGATCTAGAGTGACAAGCCCCTCCTGTAAGCATCACAATATAAATTAAACTAAATACAAGTGTCATTAAAATTTTCAATAACATATTATTAAGATAACAAATGTAATGATAAATTTATGAAATTTACAAATATGTCTCATACTTTTGTCAAAGCAGTTGAACTTACTACTGCTGCAACAAAACCATGCTCCATGGACGTGTGAACAACAGGAGGAGTCTCTGATGTCAACATCTGAAAATTAAACAAAGTATATTGATTAATCGCCAAAACTATCTATATTATTTAATAACAACATTAAAGATAAATTGCTTACCTGGGTGAAAGATTGTCGATGAAATACACTACGAGGTGTTGATGTTGAAGCTCTAGCATCAAACATTTGACATCCAAAATGAGTAATTAGAAAATCATTCACATAAGGTTCAACTATCTACATATAATAACTATATTTCTTCACTCGTTGTATACCTGTGGAGTCGACGAAGTTGTGAAAAAGGGTGCTGCAAGAATGTTGCTAGTATTGTGAACACTTTGACCCTGATTTTTTATCATAATAATTTACTAATTTAGATATATTCTTAAATTTCTATATAATATTTAATAAAAAGAATGAAATAAAGTTGTAATGAAATTCACCTAGGTATCAATACCAAATGTTTCATTCAGTAAGGATTCTGTCATGACAATATTCTCTATAGCAAACTCCACTTGTGCATATGCATTATCAGAACTATTAGGATCATAAGTGCAAAGAGAACCACAAGATAGACAAAAATGAGTTGGAACTAGATGCCTAGAAGAATCATCATCATCACTCGCATCACCCTCTACTAGAGGCCTAGCATATTGTATAAGGGTCTAAGTGAGTGAGCTAATGGAGTCTAGAGTTTCGACCTCAATACTCTCCTTCACAATGGAAGTAATAATAACATGCTCCACCATAGGTCTGGCCAAGGGTCTTGGTGGGAGAATTGGGTCACATTGTGCACCCTCTCTATCATGTGAGGAACCCCCACCTCTACCTTGGAAATCTAGAAAATCAAAATAGTTTGGCATCTCATTAAGGACAAACTCATAGTACAATTTTCTCAAAACATATTGGGGTACCTCATGATTATTGTATGGTGGTTGATCAAATACCATCCACCACCTATCCCAAAAAAAATTCTTAATCCCTTCATGATGACACCAATGAATAGGGAATCTCCTACATCCATGGTGTAAAGGTTGATTCATTTGGGGGTCCGTAAAAAGAGCACACAAGTAAAATTTATTAATTTTATTTTTCTTCACTGCCACATGATAATTTGTTAGCATAAAATTGCTTTTGTTCTTCCTTCTTACAGGACCAAAAATTTATTTGCCCACTCACAGATTGTATGTGAGATACAATAGATTGCAAATAACTGGCAAGATTTCTCCTATAGGAGTTTGTTCCAATGGGATCTTTTATCCTTGTGATTAAACCTTCAAGCTCTTTTTGGTTATTTTCTATTTGACCTAATAGGTTTTCTTGTGTACCTATGGGATGTCTAGGGATTGTAGGAGGTTCTTGATGTGCTTCTTCTTCAATATGGTCTTCATGAGGAGGTGATTGAGTGTTTTCATCAATTTCTTGTCTAATCTCATTTCCTGATAATGAAAATAAATTTAAATCAAGAAACCTAGTTTAATCTTCAAATTAATAAAAAAATGACAATAAGAAAACTAAAATGCATGCCTCTTCGATCTCTTTGATGGTGTGGCAGAATTTTTATGAGAGATGGACAACTTAGTGCCCAATATCAAGCTTCTACAAATAGCGAGTGCAAGAAAATGACACCCCAAATCATCAAAACGTGGGTTTGGGAGTGCAAAATGCATCCAAAATGTGGACTTGTGTTTTTTAAGGTTTGAAAAGGTAATATGGTGTGCGCCTAATGACAATTTTTTTTTTTTGAAGTGTGGCACCTTTTTGGTACCACAACTTTGTGCATACACCCAGTACATTTGGAGTTCTACATGCATGTTAATGAGTGTATCAAAACACCCCTCAACACAACCTACTTAAGAACCCCTAACAAATTTCAATTTGTACTAAAACCTTACCTAAGTTTAATGACTTGGTTGTTTCAATAAAGTTCCTTTGGATTGGATGATTCCATCACACCCAACAAATATTTAATATGTCATCTTTTATTAAGGGATAAGAATTTCAAGGTGTTCTAGGAACAATTCAAAACCTCAATAAAATGAAATGAATAAAAAGAAATAATTTTGTCTTTTGGAATAGTTCTTGTTAGAGTGGGAATCCCCAACAAAGTAGAACAATTCCTATTTGGGTGGGAACCCCTCTAACAAAATGAAACAAAGATGAACAATTTGGAAATAAAAATAGTTCCTAATGGAGTAGGAACTATTGATAAAGAAAAAATATCCCTAGTGGGATAGGAACCTCTAACAAAAGGAAAAATTTCCTAGTGACCACTAAATATCTAGTAGATTGGTGTAGTGTCATAAAATTGTAACCCTAGAAATTTTAACCATATTTGAGGTCCTCACCTTGGAAAAAACATCTTCCTTCCCAACTGAGACTTCTCTCTGCATTTTCACCTCGAACCCCTCCTTGTTTAAGCCATGTTTCTTCCTTTAGACCATGTTTAGACCCCAAGATAGGGAAAGATAGGGTCGTGGCACCCCTATCCCCCCATCTTAGGGTGGCCCCAAGATAGGTCCCCTGGGTCCTATTTGCATTTTAGGATTCCAAACTTCCCTGATATCAGTCTTTGGTGAGATGAATTAATTCTCTAACGCATGTATAAAAGTGAGTTAGTCTTCTCATTTTCATAGACAAGAGATACACAAAATACATGATAGGCGAAATTCAAGCGAAAGGTCTTCATCAAGCATTCAAGTCTTCAAGCATCCATCAAGTCTTCTTCTTCATGTGTCTTCTTCATTCATTCATTGGAGAAACATTACAACATTCATTTGCAAGCATGTGTGTGTGTGTGGGTTAGGGTTTTGTCATGTTACATGCCATTACATGCAACACTTGTGATTACATTCAAGACGCAAATCAATCATCATCAACAAATTGCAGATCTACAAGGTATACATTTCCATTATTTACATTTAAGCATTTTCAATTACTTTCTTTCAAGGTTGATTCCTCAACCAGGGTTTGACTAAGGCAAACCCCTATCCACAAAACTTCTTCTCTTCTTTTATGTGTGTAGGTTGCAGGTGTGCAACTGCAATTGGAGGTTTTGGATTCATTTGTAGAGATGGAGAAACCCTTTTTGTTTCACGGATTTTTCAGAGGACCGTGTGCACTTTCAACACGGCCTCGTTCTCCAAATTTGTAGGGAAAATCCGTATTAGTCTAGATATCTCAGATATGAAGTTACAGTGTGATACCAAACTGGTAGCTCCTCATTTCACCCATTTTATCTCTCTTTTCTGCATAGTCAACATGTCAACTCTTCTACTTACAAAAGAGGGCAAATTACATTCCAACACTTGCAATCCACTTAGAATTCACATCCTTGTTTCCCTTGGATTTGGATCTAGTGGATTCAACCCCTTTTTCGAATGTAAAGTATCTCCCAAGTGAAAATCATTCTAGTGATTTCCTTTCTCTGTTGATATTTGGAGATTATTGGTCTTTTGCATAGCGATTGCATTAATGATATGTTGTCATTGATGTCAATTGAACTGGTAAATGGTATTCATGTTATTACTGATATTGTTGTTTTTGATATTGGCTAGTAACCGGTCAAGAGTTTTGTGGAACATGTTGTAAACTGGTGAACTGGTGTAAAGGGTTAAACATTTCCATGTAATGTAACCAGTAAAACCCTATCAGTTGTTAAACCCTAACCGACCAATTTTGTTGGTTTATTATCTGATAAGTGGTAATGATGGAGACACGTGTGATCATTTGATTGAGGATATATTCAAAAAAATTCGGTGTGTTTGTTCTTATCCAGGGAAGGAGAAAAGTGGATTGCATTTAATGCACAACGTGTGATGAGTTACAAAGTCCAATGAAGCGATGATCATGGAGCGGTTGAAATTGTCTTGAAAAATGCGAAGAAGATTGTCAGGATTTCTAACGATCAAGATTGTACTGGCTTGTTTGTAATCTCAATAATGAGAATTAGGCTTTTGTTGTGTTACTGGTCTAATTGATTTATATTTAAGGTTGATGAAGTTGTTTGTAAAGGTTGTTGGCAAGGTTGGCAGAAAACCTGTTGAGTGTGTAGTTGTTAACCTAGTGAATGGATCTGCACTTTGAGTGAAGGCAGATTGAAGGTTATAGAAGGATCTGATCAAGCAAAAGTAGTGTTATTCAGACAGATCAAGAAAACCTATTGTTTTCTAACAATTACAAAAAAAGTTAAATCCCTTAACCGGGTGAGCTCTAACAAGCTTGGTTACTCATTAAATCCTCTAACAAGGTGACCCATTAGCTTGGATTCTTAAATCCACTAATGAGGTTACTCCTAATAGGGTATTGTGAATCTAACAAGGCATATTTATACATCCCTTAACCAGGTGATTCCTAACCAGAATTAGTTCTTAACATGACTTATTGTAAAGCTCTAATAGGCTTTGGCTCCTAACAAGCCAAACTTCAGAAGAGTTCAGATAGCTATCCTTGTGAGTCCCATCTCACTATGGTTTTTACCTATTTGGATTTTCCACATATAAACATTTGTGTCAAGTGGTGAATGCTTTTATGGTTGTGACTTCATTTGTTGATATGGTTAATTTTTGATAAGGTATGTTAAGTAAAAGCATTGAGAGATGAATATGTTGAGCTATGATTAAGCATTGTTGATGTTTACAAGATTAAAGATGTTTTACTGTTAAAGTTGTTATAACAGCTAAATCGGTTGATGTTAAGTATTTCCATGAATATTGATCTTGATTGAGATATGTTTACTTTGTTTGACTGAGTTTGAGTTTGGGAACTTTGTTTCAGTTTTTCAATATACTGATTCACCCCCCCATCTTAGTATTCTACCAAATACTTATTCTTTCATCATACCATCAATTGGTATCAGAGCTTCTTAGGTCCTCTTAATCTAAAATCCTAACAGCTTGAGGAAAAGATCTTGTAGTTTATGATGGAGAAAGAAGGTATGAAGTTTAACAAAGATAACTATAGAATATGGAGTGACAAGATGAAGATTTACATTAAGAGTCTTGGTAGTCAGTATTGGGATCATATAGAACATAAGTATACTACACCTACTGGACCCCTCACTGATTATTAGAAGAAAGAACAACAAGAAAATTGCTAGGCATTAGAAGCTATTATCAGTTCCCTACCTAATGTTGAATATGTAGATGTTCATGGTCTTGAAACTGTATATGAAGTATGGAAGAAATTAGAAGATATCTATAGCGGTGATGAGCATGTCAATATTACTAAAGAAGAGAGTTTAAGAGGCAAGTTTGATGGCATGAGAATGTCTCAAGGTGAGAACATCTAGCAGTATGGTCAAAGGATTAAAGAGATAGTTGGAGAGATAAAGAGTGCAGGAGGGAAAGTGGAAGATGCCACAATAATTAGTAAAGTACTAAGAACCCTACCATTGGTCTATGCTATCCGAGTTGCAATTATTCAAGAGCTGAAATCCATTGACAAGACAAAGGTAACTCTTGACTCTATTATTGGAAAACTTACTACTTTTGAACTAAATGGCTATGATGGTAGTGTATAGAGATCAAAATCTGCATTCAGAGCTTTTGTCTCTAACTCATTTGTGAGAAGTAGTAGAGATACCGACCATAACTATGAATCTAGATCCAATAGATATGTTGAAGATGATGATGGCTTAGTGGATCTTGAAGCATTGTTGGCAAAATGACTTCCTAGAGGCACTGGTAAATATAAAGGTAAGCTACCTTTAAATTGTTTTGCATGCAACAAGATTGGTCATATAGCAGCAAATTGCCCTAATGGTAAAAATGAATACAAGAGAGACAAATTTAATAAGTACAAAGGTAAAGGCAAGAGAGATTGTCTTGTAGCTATTGACATGGTATTACTAATGAAGAATGTGAGGATGATGATGACAAAGATATTGTGTTTGTAGCAATTAGGAAGAAATATCAAATCAGAAGGCACTAGTATCCAGAATGGATAACTCTGATGATTGGATCATTGATAGTGGTTGTTCACATCACATGACTAGCAATCAAAGTAAATTTCTTTCCCTGAAATAATTTGATGGCGGTGTTGTCAGATTTGGGAATGACTCACCCTATATGGTGAAAGGCAAAGGAGATATTTTTCTTAATGGGAAAAATAGTTCTGATGATGTCTAGTGGGTTGAAGGCCTAAAGCACAATCTTCTTAGTGTGGCACAACTTAATGACAAAGGATACCCACTGGAATTCAGAAATGGCATATGCAAAATCTTTGACAACAAAGGTGAATTGATTGCAACTAGTAAACAGACCAAAGGTAATTTGTTTCATCTCAATCCTAAAGTCAGCAACTGTTTGATTGCAAAGATGGATGATAGCTCGATTTGGCATAGGAGATTTTGTCACATTAATTTTGACAATATTGTTAAAGTAAGAAAGTCTAAGACTGTATGAGGTCTACCTCAGCTAGACAAACCGGTTAATGCTCTTTGTAAAGAAAGTCAACTAGGAAAGATGACTTCTTCAACTTTCAAGAGCAAGTCCTTCTTAGCAGAGCACTTGCTATATTTGGATCATATAGACCTATGTGGACCATTAGAACAAGAAGCATTCAAGGTGACATATACTTTATGATATTTACTAATGACTATTTAAGGATGATGTGGGTCACATTCTTGAAGGATAAGAATGAAGCTTTTGGAAAATTCAAGGCATTCAAAGCCTTAGTTGAGAAAGAGAGTGGCAAGAAAATTAAATGTCTAAGAATAGATCAAGGCAGTGAATTCACTTCTGTAGAGTTTACTAAATATTGTGATGATAATGGTATCAAGCAACAACTTTCTGCACCAAGGACACCACAATAGAATGGTATAATTGAGAGAAAGAACTGGTCAGTGGTTGAAGCGGCTAGGACTATGTTGATACAAGGAGGTGTATCAAAATCATTTTGGAAAGAATCTGTGAGTACAACTATGTATACAATGAATCGAGTTCTGGTAAAAAGAGGTAAGGACAAAACTCCATATGAGTACTGGTATGGGGGATCACCTGATGTTAGCTATTTTAAAATATTTGGAAGCAAATTTTTTATTAAAAGAGGTGATTACATAAGCAAGTTTGAAGCTAAGAGTGATGAAGGCATATTCCTTGGCTATTCCACCAAGAGTAAGGCCTATAAATGCTTCAACAACTGGACATAAAAAATTGTTGAAAGTGTTGATATTCATGTAGATGAATGTCCTGAAATTTCAGAAGGAACCAGTTTTGAGAAAAAGGATGAAGATCCTTGTATTTTTCTTTTAAAACCTGAAACTGTTAAATCAAAAACCAGTAAAGAAAATCCCGATGAAGTTGTTCAACCAGAACAAACAAATTCAGAAGAAGATGACAATGATGAAGCTGAACCTGAAGAGAATGATCATGTTTTACATAGGTATGTGAGATTGAATCACAACCCTGAACAAATAATTGGGGATAAGGATGTTGGAGTACAAACTAGAATTAGAATGAGAGAGAACTCTTGCATGATCTCCACCTTTGAACCTAGAAATGATAAAGAGACATTTGGTGATGATCATTGGGTGAAAGCTATGGAGGAGGAGTTGGATCAAATTGAGAAGAACAACATGTGGACCCCAGTACCTCAATCGGAAAACAAGAATGTTATAGGTAATAAATGGGTGTTCAGAAACAAGTTAAATGAAGATGGTGTTGTATTTCGGAATAAGGAAAGATTAGTATGCTAAGGATATGCACAAGAAGAAGGAGAAGACTATGGAGACTTTTGCACCAATAGCAAGACTGGAAGGTATCACAACATTTCTTGCATTCGCAGCTCATAAGAAGTTCAAAGTATACTAGATGGATGTCAAGTATGCATTCTTGAATGGGATACTGGAAGAAGAGGTTTATATAGAAAATCTTGATGGTTATGCATTGATAGACAAGGAAGACATGGTATGCAAATTGCATAAAGCCTTGTATGGATTAAAGTAGGAACCTAGAGAATGGTATGAATGGCTTCATACTCATCTGATGAAGATAGGCTTTGTTAGAACTAGTGATGACAACAACATTTATCTCAAGTTTGAAGGAGATGATATACTAGTCAGTGAAGTATTTGTAGATGACATTATATTTGGAGGTAATGATGACATGAGTAATTGTTTTGCAGATGAAATGAAGAATGAATTTGAGATGTCATTAGTAGGTGAAATAAAAAAAATTCATAGGCTTACAGATACAAAAGATGAAGAATGGTATTTTCATTACTCAATCCAAGTATGTGAAAGAGATTTTGAAGATTTTCAGTATGAGTGACTATAAACCAGTTGGAACCCCAATGGTTACAGGTCGTAAATTGTCCAAGGAAGATGCATCTAAGTCTGTAGATGAAAAGGAATACAGGTTAATGATTGGCAAATTACACTATGTTGTTCACAGTCGATCGGATATTGCCCATGCAGTTGGTATTATTGCTAGATTTTAGAAGAATCCTAAGGAGGCAAATCTGATGGTAACCAAGAGAATTTTGAGATATCTGAAAGGTACTATTGACTATGGATTATGGTATCCATATGGTGGAAATTTTGATCTGAAAGCATACACAAATGCTAATTGGGAAGGAAACATTGACGACCGGAAGAGTACTACCAGTGGAGCATTCTTTTTAGGAGGAAGGCTAGTCTCTTGGAGTAATAAAAAGTAGAGTTGCACTTCACAATCTACTGTTGAAGTTGAGTATGTAGCAGCTTATATGAATTTCACACAAGCTATGTGGATGAGGCACATTTTGGAAGGTTTGAAGATGGAAATCTCAAAACCTATAAATATTATGTGTGATAATACAATCACAATAAACATTTCCAAAAATCTTGTTTTGCACGCAAGGACTAAGCACATTGAATTGAAATATCACTTCTTGAGGGAAAAAGTTCAAAGTAAAGATGTTATCTTGGGGCATGTTTCTACCAAGGAGTAGCTTGCAGATATATTTACCAAACCTCTACCTAAGACCACTTTTGAGTATCTTAGAATTCAATTGGGGATTGTCCCTCTTCATGAATTCAGTTGAGCATGATGTTGATTGCATCAGTCCCTGAATTACTTGCAGAATCTTACATGGATTGATGAGGGAGTGGATATATGCCACAGGGGGAGCATCAATATCACAGTGAGAGAAGAATTACATGTTTTACTTTCACTTTGGCATTGCTATCAAAGGGGGAGAAGAATTATGTGATTGGGGAGAAGAATTATCTATCTAATTAAGTGAACCAGCGACAAGTTGAAGACAAATAGAGCAAGGTCAATACTTGGTAATGTAAACCAAGATTCCTATTCACCAATCTCACCAACAATTGGAGGCATTGATATTTGTATTGCCATCAATGCCAAAAGGGGAGATTGTTGGTATTTGGAGATTATTGGTATTCTGCATAGAGATTGCATTAATGATATGTTGTCATTGATGTCAATACCGGTAACTGGTATTCATGTTATTGCTGATATTGTTGTTTTTGATATTGGCTAGTAACCGGTAAAAGAGTTTTGTGGAACATGTTGTAAACTGGTGAACTGGTGTAAAGGGTTAAAACTTTCTATGTAATGTAATAGGTAAAACCCTATCAGCTGTTAAACACTAACCGAACAAGTTTGTTGGTTTATTATCTGATAAGTTGTAATGATGGAGATGCGTGTGTTCATTTGATTGAGGATATATTCAAATTCTTTTGGCATGTTTGTTCTTGTCTAGGGAAAAGGAAAAGTGGATTGCATTTAGTGTACATTGTGTGATGAGTTACAAAGTCCAATGAAGCGGTGATCATGGAGCAGTTGAAATTGTCTTGAAAAATGTGAAGAAGATTGTCATGATTTGTAATGGTCAAGATTGTACCGACTTGTTTGTAATCTCAATAATGAGAATTAGGTTTTTGCTATGTTACTGACCTAATTGATTTCTATTTAAGGTCGATGAAGTTGTTTGTAAAGGTTGTTGGTGTTAGGGGTCCCACAGATACTGAGAGGGGGGGGGGGTGAATCAGTATCTGACTGGTGATTAGAATTTCTTAACTTAAAACATGCAGAACATAATATAACAGTGTACCAGTATGTAAGAAATAATGCAATAAATAGAATCAAGTACATCCACATGAAAAGTACACCATAACACAAGATGTTAACGAGGAAACCTGGTGTGGGAAAAACCTAGGTGGGATTTGTGACCCACAATATTCACTCATTGGCCAATAAGAGAATATTACTTACAATAGGGGCCTGCACATGCAGGAAGGCCAACTGCCTAGAGCTCACTGCTCAATGGGAAGTCTCACTGACTTACAATAAGGATTATACAAATCCAATATCTTGTACTACTTTACAATAGCATCTTCAATGCCTGATTCAGTACCAGTTCCTGCTCTATTCTATATACCCTTTGACCTATATTTCGCACATTAGGTCTACCTAATATTTTCCTTAATGCTTCTACTTCACATACTTCACACATTTCAGAATGTCTACAATGATCTCTTTTATATATAAGAGTCATTTTACAATTTGCCAAGTCGGCTTTACAATAATAAACAAAATATTATATAACAAAAATCCTGTCGGCCTCTATGCTGGTATACTTCCTTTCTTCTGTGTCGGTGTCGGTGTCCTGAGTGCTGGTGTAGAGTGTGATCTACTGATGCTGGTATAATGTCTTTGTCGGTGCCATAGGATTGCAAGGTTGCCATCAATGACAAAACCTTCAATCACATACAATGTCTCATTGGAGTGTGCATATGCCAACAATCTACCCCTTTGGCATTGATGGCAACACTCATGAGAAATTTCAAAAAGTATCCAAAAATGTTACAAAAAATGTGTGTGCTCCCCCTGAGCATATGATTCCTGTGATTTGAATTTTCTCATCCCACTACTCCCCCTTTGGCATCAATGACAAAGGTTGTCAAGATGTCAGTAGAGTTTGTGGTTTCAACCTTGTAGCTAGGTAGTTATAATTTGAAAAAGATCTCCCAAAATAAAGTTTATACTATCCATAAACTTCTTGCTATCTTTTATTGTTGTCTCTGTTCTCTTTACTATACCGGTGAGATGCTGCAAATGCTCTGCCGGTGTTTTGCTTCCCTGTATTAATGCCTTAGAAATTTCCTTCTGTAGAGATGCTAGATAGTCCAATCTTGGACTTAGTTTAGATCTCAAATGTTTTGCCTTATTTATTATTCCTTCTTTCTCTCTTTCCAATTTGAGTAGTTCTTCCTCAAAATTTGTTATCTTCTCCTCAAAAACTAATAGTGTACCAGGTGAGTTGACAAAGCTGTCTGCAAGTTTATTTATCTCATCCTGTACCTTGCTCATTTTCTTGTCAATATCTATAGTCAAAAAATTTGTTTTACAGGTATCTTTATACAGATTTTTGTATTCTTTCAATAAATTACATAGTTTTGGTAGAAGTGTGTCAAAATCTCTATTACACTTCTTTATTTCCTCATCAAAGAATTTCTGTTTTTCAATTTCTACCTTATCCTTTACTGAATCTTCCTTTATTTTCTCAATGTTTTCTGAGATATATTTACACAATGTATCCAATTGTCCTAAAGAATCTTTGTTATCTATATTACAGTTGGGAGCAATTACCTTCAAAATTGGTATGGAATCATCAATTGCTTTGTAAGCTTGTGAGCTGAAATCGGTTATTTTCTTGATAGAATCTAATAACACCTCAGTCACATTTGTTGATTTATATCCCGATGATGATCCAACAATCTAAGTACTGGTGGAAGTAACCAAGCTTGTATTGACCTTTGGTAGGTCTGTTTGTGTCTACACTTCTTTAAGCACTGGTTTTCCTACTTCACTAGTTGCCAGTGGCACTGTTTCCTTATGTACCTATTCTGGTTGTTGTTGTTCTGGAGCCTTTAGCTCTGTTTGTTTCTCAGTATGTTTCATTGACTCAATCTGTGTCTCAGTCTCTACCTTTTTCCCTTTATCTTCTGCCGGTTTATCTGTTTCCCCTGCTATCGGAGGCTCACTAGCCATATCTAACTTAATAGTTGTATCTTTGTCAACTACTATGTTGATCTTCTGAGTATCAACATTCATAGTATATAGGACTTCAGGATTAGGATTATTATCCTCTACATCCATACTCTCAGCTGTCGATTGATCTTCAGTAGTTGTTGATTTTACCGGTGGAGTATTTAAAGAAGGTGGGGGTAAGTTGTCTCTAACCTCGATACTTGGTGGTCCACCAACTTTACCTTTCCCCTTGTCTCTATCTTTCTGATATACCTTTATAGGTTCAGGGTTCCTGTACTCTTCTTGTTTTTCTTTCTCAACCAGGAATATATCCCATCCATCTTTTGTTTCCTTTGTCACTTCATTAAGTCTTCCTGCCATTAGTGAAATATGCCGATGTGCAGTAGAGAATACTGACCGGTTGGCCTTGGCAATCAAATCATCAATTTCTTGTGGAGAGTTTATTGGATATACAACAAGTAACTTCTCAATTTTTATTTTCTTATCCAATTCTATGACTGTCTGTCTTCTTGCCTCTAGTCTTTTGAATAATTCATCAGGAATTTCATTGACTACTTCCATCAAAAATTTCTTGTACATATCCATGTGCAATATAACATTGTTCTCAACTTGTTCTTTCTCATCAACTATTAGAGTGTCATAAATTTTCTCTATATTTTTCAGTTTACCTTCCTCTATGATTTTATTCAGTAGTATATCAAGAGGGGCCAAGTCTTTGTTTGTCCTTTTCTTCTTCTTGGGTGTTAGTTTCTTCTTTGGGTGGTCTTTCTAACCAAAAATCTCACTGCTTGTTGCTTTTGCCTTGTCCTCCTAGGTGAAGGTGTGGTTGCCGGTGACGGATCTCTTTTCCTTACAACTCTTTTAAAATTTGCAGGCATGTCACTTCCTGAAGAAGTACTTACCGGTGATAGGTGATTTTCAGGCTGTGGAGTTGCTAACTCATCCTCTGTTATGCCAGTTTTCTTCAATACATCTTCCTTAATGGCTTTTGCTTGTCTGGACCCTTTCCTTACAACTGCCTCAACCTTTTTCACTCTTTTCTTTGATTGAATTTGGCCTTCTATGGTTTCAAAACTACCAAATATTTCTTCTTTTGGTTCTCTGGGGGCTTCTAGAAGTGCTTTAGCATATGTTTCAACTATGTGATCATCTGTTTCATAGCCCATCTTGGTTACCCAAACTGTCCTTGGGATGACCGCTTCCATCCAGATTTCATCTTTCTTGATGACAAAGCATATATCATCTTTGTATTTGTCTACAATTTTCTATAATAACCTTACTCTTTTCTTCATTTTAGCTTTTAATGCTTGAAAGAAGTCATTAATATTGTTTTCCTTGTTCTCACCCATGTTATTGAATAGTTCAGTCAATTGTTTGCCTATCAGTATGTCATATCCAAGTTCTTTGTAACCTATACCGGGAACCTGTTTTGTTACGTGTAGCATTAGGCATACCAACAAATTTCCAAATCTGAAAGTTCCTTTATTTTCCTTCTTGATCTTTCCAAGATTGTCAATTAATTCACCTTTAACCATTCACATATGTCAATTTTTTCATTATCTGTTACCATATCATATGCACTCTTAATGCATAAACTTGAAACTAAATTTAGTCTATTAGCATGAGTTGCTTTATACCCTAATATCATACTGATGAATCTCACATTGATATCTTTTACATCATTAACCCTTAGAGACCTCTTGTCAAATGTTGCACCAGTTAGGTCTATAACTAGGTCATTGGAAACCTTCTTGGTTTTATCTGGTCTTTTACTGGTGGTCGGTAACCCTGTGACAGCTTTCATAGCTTCCTTGGTTATCTTATGGATTGCATCTAACTAGAAAAATTCTCCATGTACCCTACTTAAAACTATCCTAATCACATCCTTTGGAAATTCAGGAATGCTAAGGATCTCTGTAAATCCTAGGGTCTCAATGATTTTGTGTTCATCTTTAACATTGCCGGTATTATCACATATCATAGTTTTATACATGGTTTTAATTTCCTCATTTCCTAACTCTTCAATTTTGCAGTGGATGTACATTCTAGGGTCTTCGGCATATACAACTCCCTTAGGAATTTGAGAAAAAGCACCTAAGGTATCATCCTTCTTTGCTATCTCAGGAACTAACTGAAATACGGGCCTAGGTCTTTTTATTACCTCAACAATAGTAGGGTTTGCTATGTATTCAATTGCAGAGGTGGATGCCATGATTAAATACCTTTTATTGCCTTGGATGGATGATTGCTTGGAGTATGCTTGCTTCTTGCTCGAAATGCCTTAGCTCGGAGTCTTCGCGCTCTTCAAAAATTTGAAATCACAGTGAAATGAAATGGAGCCAAAACCTTAATTTTATAGTGTCTATTCACCATCTACCACATTAATTACATGTCGGTTAAGTATTCACTTAACATTGTTTGCCGGTAATGAGTAATTTCCAACTTCTTATCTTAACCGAGGGAATAATAACACATGTGTTATTAGATTGCCAAACCCTCAAAGAATTTTTCTTCAATTAGATGAAGAACTTCCTACTGGTGGAGCACTACTATGTCCTTTCGGTGAAGCATCACTCTGTCCAGCCGGTGAAGCATTGGTTTGTTATACTTGTGGAGGAGTATTCCCAATATTTAGATCAGCTTTCCTAATCCATTGTTTTGAGAATTCTTTCTTAACCTCTTCAACTTTTTCTTTACCTTTCAAGCTAGAAATTTTGTTGTCTACCGGTCTTCCTTTACTTCTACAAAATTTAGCAATATGCCCAATCTTGTTACATGCATAACAAGTTACATTATTTTTCTAAATAGCTTTCCCATAACCTATGTCGGTTTGTGTTCTGCATTGATTAGATAAATGTCCAAATCTTCCACAAACATAACATCTCACATTCATTCTACAGTTTTCAGAGTTGTGACCTACTTTGTTGCATTTAGAACATTGACCAGTGGGTGTGTTGATATTCTGATAATTTCTAGATCTACATTCATTTGCTCTATGACCATACTTATTACAATTAAAGCATTTTCCATTGAATTTATAAGCATTAGGTTGTCTTACCGGTTTGTTGTGATCCTGAGTATTTGCAATACCGGAGCTTTCACCAACTTCAAAGCCAATTCTAGAAGTTTCACCTTTAGGTTTTTGATTCTTCAGCAAGGTGCCAAGTTCCTCTGAGCTTTTCTTGAATTTTTCTTTGTGTTGATTTGCAGTTTCCAGTTCTCTTTCCAAGATTTCTTTTTGTCTCATCAATTCATTTGAGTCATTCTGAGTATGCATCAGATCTGTCTTCAACATGTCATTTTCATAGCTAAGTCTTGTATTCTCATTTGCTGCATCACTTAGTCTTCTGGTCAATTCTTCTTCATTCTTCTTCCTATCCTCAATCTCTTTGCAAAATCTCATAGTTATATCCTACATTTCATTTTTTGTTGTCATGATCTCTTGTTTCAACTTGCTTATCATATCATTAAGTGATTCCTTTTTATCATTCTCATTTTCCAAATTTTCACAAAGTTCTCTTCTCTTATTTCTTGCAACAGTAAAATTTTCTTGAAATGCCTGAATGATATCCTTAGCTGCCTTTAAATCATCTTCTAGTTTGATATTTTTCAATTTCTCTGCATCATAGTCTGTAAGAGCTCCTTTAAGTTGCTTCATTAGATTTTCCATCTTTACTGGTGTCAAGATCTTCCTCAAGCTATTAAGCTTCTGAAAATAGAGGACCAGGCTCTGATACCAATTGTTAGGGGTCCCACAGATACTAAGAGGGGGGGGTGAATCAATATCTGACTGGTGATTAGAATTTCTTAACTTAAAACATGCAGAACATAATATAACAGTGTACTGGTATGTAAGAAATAATGCAATAAATAGAATCAAGTACATCCACATGAAAACTACACCATAACACAAGATGTTAACGAGGAAACCTGGTGTGGGAAAAACCTTGATGGGATTTGTTACCCACAATATTCACTCACTGGCCAATAAGAGAATATTACTTACAATAGGGGTCTGCACATGCAGGAAGGCCAACTGCCTAGAGCTCACTACTCAATGGGAAGTCTCACTGACTTACAATAAGGATTATACAAATCCAATATCTTGTACTGCTTTACAATAGCATCTTCAATGCCTAATTCAGTACCGGTTCCTGCTCTGTTCTATATACCCTTTGACCTATATTTCGCACATTAGGTCTACCTAATATTTTCCTTAATGCTTCTACTTCACATACTTCACACATTTCAAAATGTCTACAATGGTCTCTTTTATATATATGAGTCATTTTACAATTTGCCAAGTCGGCTTTACAATAATAAACAAAATATTATATAACAAAAATCCTGTCAGCCTCTGTACTGGTATACTTTCTTTCTTCTATGTCGGTACTAATGTCCTGAGTGCTGGTGTAGAGTGTGATTTGCTGATGCCAATATAATGTCTTTTCCGGTGCCATAGGATTGCAAGGTTGCCATCAATGACAAAACCTTCAATCACATACAATGTCTCATTGGAGTGTGCATATGCCAACAGTTGGCAAGGTTGGTAGAAAACCTATTGAGTGTGTAGTTGCCAAACCGGTGAATGGATTTTCACTTTGAGTGAAGGCATATTGAAGGTTATAGAAAGATTTGATCAAGAAAAAGTAGTGTTATTTAGACAGATCAAGAAAACCTGTTGTTTTCTAACAATTACAACAGAAGTTAAATCCCTTAACCGGATGAGCTCTAACAAGATTGGTTACTCATTAAATCCTCTAACAAGGTGATCCATTAGCTTGGATTCTTAAATCCTCCAACGAGGTTACTCCTAATACGGTATTGTACTTCTAAAAAGACATATTTGCAAATCCTTTAACTAAGTGATTCCTAACCAGAAATAGTTCTTAACAGGACTTACTGTAAAGCTCTAACAGACTTTGGCTCCTAACAGGGTGAACTTTAGAAGAGTTCAGATAGCTATCCTTGTGAGTCCCATGTCACCATGGTTTTTACCTATTTGGGTTTTCCACATATAACATGTCAAGTGGTGAATGCTTTTATGGTTGTGACTTTATTTGTTGATATGGTTAATTTCTGATAAGGCATGTTAAGTAAAAGCATTGCGAGATGAATATGTTGAGATATTATTAATCATTGCTGATGTTTACAAGATCAAAGGTGTTCTACTATTAAAGTTGTTATAACAGTTAAACTAGTTGATGTTAAGTACTTCCATGAATATTGATCTTGACTGAGATATGTTTACTTTGTTTGGCTAAATTTGAGTTTGGGAACTTTGTTTCAATTTTTCAATAAACTGATTCACCCCCCCGTCTTAGTATTCTACTAGATACTTATTCTTTCATCACATCATCATTCTCTCTCCTAGGTGGGGAATCACTAGGGTTCAATTTTCCACTTTACATTTTGGTGAACACGATGTCTTACACTTTGATTTTGATTTCTTATTGTTAGATATGAAAAATTGCAATTTCAACTTTAAAATTTCATTTCGAAGTTTGATCTTTTTGCAAAATTTAGAGGTTAATTGCATAAAAACCCTAATTTTTCATTTTAAGGAAATAAGCTTGTGAATTATAGCATTTTGGTTGCTATTTTTAGATTTGATTTCTATTTCAAAATTGCAATTCAAATCTATCTTTTCATTCTGAAAAATAAGTGTTTTAACTTTAAAATCCTAATTTTTAAGAATCTCTTATTTCGACCTTTGACTGCTAATTTGACCTATCTAGATATCTCCAAATCAGCTATTTTTTTGGATTTTGCAATAAAATCATAATTCTATCATCCCTGAAAATTTTGAAAAAAGTTGGTCGGACCATGTTGAACTTGCACATGGTCCCTAGCTTTTTTCCAAAATTTCGGGAGTCAGAATTGAGTGTATTTTTTTGCTTAAATCTAGGAAATTGGCTAATTTTATCAATTTTTAAACCTCCTAAGGTCGAAAACAAATTCAAAATTGAATGTTTGATTTTCTTGGAATTTACAAAAAAATCTAGATTTGAAATTGAATTTGTACAAAACTTGGATCTTACTTCAATTTTCAGATTTATCATTGTTTTCAGACTTGTCTTCTTGCCTAAAATTCAAAGTTTCAATTTCCCTCCTTTTCCCAAAATTCAAAATTTCAAAATTCAGTGGTTACGTCCTAAAACCCTAATTTTTAAATTTAATTGAATTTGTGGATATTTTAATCAATTTCAACCAATTTCAGTCTTCTAAATATTATTTAAGGTGGCCCTATCCATTAGGTTTGACCTTTTTCAAATTTTTAATTCAATTTCTTATCTTTTTCAAAACCCTAATAGGGTCCTATTTCGACATTCAAACCTTAATTTCACCTATCTAGAGATCGTAAAATCAATCAATTTTTTGGGGTTAGCTCTCAAATCATCGTAGCTTTCATCCCTGAAATTTTCCAAAAAAGTTGGGAGGACCATGTGCACTTTCAACACGGTCCCTGGCTTTTTTCCCGAAATTTCAGGTGATTGTTATGACTGTATTTAATTGCTTAAATCCAAAAAATTGGTTGATTTTGTCAAATTTTGATCCCTCTAAAATAAAAAATGATCTCCACTTTCAACATTTCAATTTTTCAAGATATAGTTTAAAATTAAGTGGTTAATTAAAAACAACCCTAATTTTAAACTTCAAAATTTCAATTCAACAACTTCCAATTTTTAAATTAAGAGGTTTTTCAATAGGCCCTAATTTTAATCTCGTTTGGATAATTTTAAAATTAAGAGGTTTTTTTTTTACATAATCCTAATTTTAAATTTCAATTTCCTAAGAGGTTGCATTATTATTCTTTCAATCAATTTGTTTATTTAATTGAATAATATTTTTTCCTAGAATTTTGAATTATTCAATTATTTTGCAAGTTTCAAACTTCAAATTCAAATTTCACAATTTCAAATTCAAACTTCAAAATTCAAATTTTAAATTTGCAATTTGAATTCCATTTTCCCTCCTTTATTCAATTTTCTATGCATGTATGGGGTGAACATTATCATGATTAAATGACATATGAGTTTATTTTTTTGATCATAAGTGTGCATATGGAGTTCTTATCTTCTTTTGCTAATTCAATTTCAAGTTACATTAAAGATGTTCATGATGTTCTCTTTCATGCATATGATGATAATTTAGTTCTCCCTTTTATTCATACCTATGATTTACCCTCTCCCAAAATTGATCTCATTAATGAGGGCACATTGGTGCAAAAAGGGAACATGGACACTTCTTTCAAAGATCTCCCTCCTAAAGATGAATCTTTGGAGAATTGTGTTCCTTCTTCTCCTAAATGTACCTACCTCATAAGGATTATTTGGTGCAAGAGGATGATATTATAGCTACTTATCCTAGTGATATCATACCTTCTTTTCATGATCTTCCCTCTAAATATGAAGCATTATTTACATATGATAGTCCTTTTCTTAATGAGTTCCTTGAACATAAAGATACCTTAGAACAAGAGGATGATATTCTTTCTCATCATAATGCTCTCTCTCTGAAAAATCAAGAGCCTAACAAAAATTAAATCAATTCCATTCATGTTCCTAGCAAACCAATCATTCTTCCTGGTTATCATGTTGTGCCTTACACATATACTAATGAGGTAGTTGATGAGAATGTAAGTGAAGCATCATATTCTTTATTAGTTCCTACAATCCTCTCTTCAATTTACTAAAATACACCATCTCCTACCAAATAATTTCCTAAAGAAGAACTCTTAGAGGATGATTGGGGGTCCTTATATTTCACTCCTACCTTTTCTAGAAAGTCTAAGATGCTTGAATTTCATATTCCAAATTTTCCTCTAAACAAAAATCTTGAAATTGATTGGGCCTCTTTAAAATTCAATCCCATTCCCCCTAAGAGTGAACTCTCTTTTGAATATACACATGGATGCAATGGACAAATGTTTGAATGTGAGCGACAAAGTCATGAGAAATCACACTTTCCTTTGTCTTGTAAGTCCACACCTTTTCATCCTAATTTTGAGTTACACCAAGAAAATGTGTTGACCAATATTCTAAAGTCCAACTTAATATCTCCTCTTTGTCCTAAACGTAGAAGAAAACATAAACAACATTCTCAAACTTCTTCTTTTTGTAAATATCATCAAACCCATGGCCATTCTACTAATGAGTGTAAAGCTTTGAAAACACAAATATAACATTACATTGATTCAGGCATTTTAAAAATAACATATGACAATGAATGACATATTCATCATGATCACTTAAAATAACATTCAAGTTCCTATTATGTTTCTCCTCACTATGTGGCATAGTTAGCCTACCTATTGGGGGCTCCTCATCATTTATGGTGGTACAATCTTAGGTGTAATCATACTTAGTGAGCAACATAATAGTCTATTTATTCTTGCCTCTATGCTTGGGGGGCAATAATATTCCTTTTCCTCTTTCTAAGGTTTCACTATTTTCTTTTTGTAGTGCAATATTCATAAATTGATGTCATTCCTTGCATGGAGTTTTCCTTCATGCAAGCACATGTCTATTCCGTGAGTGCGGTCTTCTTCTTGCTTGAAATGATACATCTATTATGAATAATCTCTCCTAAGATAAATTTTTTTAACCTCCTTCTTTCTCTCTCTTTGCAAATTACCTCTTCTATTGTGCTATTCATAATTTGATGTCCTTTCTTGAATGGAGATATCCTTCATGCGACCGCATTTCTATTCCTTGGTTAGGATGTATTCCTTGCTTGAAACAGTACGTCTCTTATTAGTAGTATCTCTCTTGACGTTGTGTAATTCTTCTCATTGTCCTACACTTAGGGGGAATGATTTCTCTCTCTCTCTGTAAGGAACCACTATTTCCTATGTTGTGGATGGTGTGATTTTTATTACTTGATGTCATTCCTTATGTGGAATTTTTGTTGTTCACTCATTTAGAAGCATTTGCAATTACTTTATTTCAAGGTTGATTCCTCAACCTGGGTTTCACTGAGGCAAACCCTTATCCACAACCCTTCTTCCCTTCTAAACTCCAACTTAATATCTCCTCTTTGTCCTAAACGCTGAAGAAAACATAAACAACATTCTCAAACTTCTTCTTTTTGTAAATATCATCAAACCCATGGCCATTCTACTAATGAGTGTAAAGCTTTCAAAACACAAATACAACATTACATTGATTCACGCATGTTAAAAATAACATCTGAAAATGAATGACATATTCATCATGATCACTTAAAATAACATTCAAGTTCCTATTATGTTGCCCCTCACTATGTGGCATAGTTAGCCTACCTATCGGGGGATCCTCGTCATTCATGGTGGGACAATCTCAAGTGTAATCATACTTAGTGAGCAACATAATAGTCTATTTATTCTTGCCTCTATGGTTGGGGGGCAAGAATATTCCTTTTCCTCTTTCTAAGGTTTCACTATTTTCTTTGTGGAGTGCATTATTCATAAAATTGATGTCCTTTCTTTCATGGAGTTTTCCTTCATGCGGGCACATGTCTATTCCGTGAGTGGGATATTCTCCTTTCTTGAAATGGTATGTCTATTATGAACAATCTCTCCTCATATAACTTTTGTGAGCCTCCTTCTTTGTCTTCTTTACAAATTACCTCTTCTATTGTGTTATTCATAACTTGATGTCCTTTCTTGAATGGAGTTATTCTTCATGCGAGCACATGTATGTTCCTTGTTTAGGATGTATTCCTTGCTTGAAATGGTATCTCTTATGAGTAGTCTCTCTCTAGAATTTGTGTAATTCTTCTCATTGTCCTACGCTTGGGAGACAATGATCTCTCTCTCTCTCTCTCTCTCTCTCTCTCTCTCTCTCTCTTTGTAAGGATCCAATCTTTTCCAATATTGTGGATGGTGTGAGTTTTATTACTTGATATCATTCCTTGTGTGGAATTATTGTTGTTCAGTCATCTGTAAGCATTTGCAATTACTTTCTTTCAAGATTGATTCCTCAATCGAGGTTTGATTGAGGAAAACCCTATCCACAACCCTTCTTCCCTTCTTTTATGTGTGTAGGTTGCAAGTGCGCACCTATAATTGCAGGTTTGGGCTTTATTTGCAGAGACAGAGAAACCCTTTTCATTTTGCAGATTTTTTGGAGGACTGTGTGCACTTTCAACATGCTCCTGATGACTTTTCTCCAAATTTGTAGGGCAGATCCGTATTAGTCTAAATATCTCAGATCTGACGTTATAGTGCGATCCCAAACTGATAGCTCCTCATTTCACCCATTTTATCTCTCTTTTCTGCATAGTCAACAAGTCAACTCTTCTACTTAAAAAAGAGTGCAAATTACATTCCAACACTTGCAATCCACTTAGAATTCACATCCTTGTTTCCCTTGGATTTGGATCTAGTGGATTCAACCCCTCTTTTGAATGTAAAGTATCTCCCAAGTAAAAATCATCCTAGTGATTTGCTTTCTCTCTCCTAGGTGGGGAATCACTAGGGTTCAATTTTCCACTTTACATTTTGGTGAACCTGACGTCTTACACTTTAATTTTGATTTCTTATTGTTAAATATTAAAAATTGCAATTTGAACTTTAAAATTTCATTTTCAAGTTTGATCTTTTTGCAACATTTAGAGGTTAATTGCATAAAAACCCTAATTTTTCATTTTGAGGAAATTAAGCTTGTGAAGTATAGCATTTTGGTTGCTTGTTTTAGATTTAATTTATATTTCTAAATTGCAATTCAAATCTATCTTTTCATTATGAAAATTAAGTGTTTAAATAGTAAAATCCTAATTTTTAAGAATATCTTATTTCGACCTTTGACTGCTAATTTGACCTATCTAGATATCTCCAAATCAACTATTTTTTTAGATTTTGAAATAAAATCATAATTTCTATCATCCCTGGAAATTTCAAAAAAGGTTGGTCGAACCATGTTGAACTTGCACATGGTCCCTAGCTTTTTCCCCAAGATTTTGGGAGTCGAAATTGACTGTATTTTTCTACTTAAATCCGGGAAATTGGTTGATTTATCAATTTTTAAACCTCCTAAGGTTGAAAACAAATTCAAAATTGAATGTTTGATTTTCTTGGAATTTACAAAAAATCTAGATTTGAAATTGAATTTGTGCAAAACTTGGATCTTACTTCAATTTTCAGATTTATCATTATTTTTGGACTTGTCTTCTTGCCTAAAATTAAAACTTTCAATTTCCATCCTTTCCCCAAAATTCAAAATTTCAAAATTCAGTGGTTACATCCTAAAACCCTTATTTTCAAAATTAATTGGATTTTGTGCAAATTTCAATCAATTTCAACCAATTTTAGTCTTCTAAATATTATTTAAGGTAGCCCTATCCATTAGGTTTGACCTTTTTCAAAATTTCAGTTCAATTTCTTATCTTTTCCAAAACCCTAATAGGGTCCTATTTCGACATTCAAACCTTAATTTCACCTATCTAAAGATCATAAAATCAATCAATTTTGGGGGGTTAGCTCTCAAATCATTGTAGCTTTCATCCTTGAAAATTTACGAAAAATTTGGGAGGACCGTGTGCACTTTCAACATGGTCCCTCACTTTTTTCCTGAAATTTCGGGAGATTGTTATGATTGTATTTAATTGCTTGAATCCAGAAAATTGGCTGATTTTGTCAAATTTTGATCCCTCTAAAATAAAAAACAATCTCCACTTTCAACATTTCAATTTTCAAGATATAGTTTAAAATTAACTGGTTAATTAAGAACAACCCTAATTTTAAACTTCAAAATTTTAATTCAACAACTTCCAATTTTTAAATTAAGAGGTTTTTCAATAGGCCCTAATTTTAATCTCATTTGGATAATTTTAAAATTAAGAGGTTATTTTGTTTTACATGATCCTAATTTTAAATTTAAATTTCCTTAGAGGTTGCATTATTATTCTTTCAATCAATTTGTTCATTTAATTGAATAATATTTTTTCCTAGAATTTTGAATTATTCAATTATTTTGCAAGTTTCAAATTTTAAATTCAAACTTCAAAATTCAAATTTCAAATTTGCATTTCAAATTTCATTTTCCCTCCTTTATTCAATTTTATATGCATGTATGGGGTGAACATTATCATGATTAAATGACATATGAGTTTCTTGTTTTGATCATAAGTGCATATGGAGTTCTTATCTTCTTTTGCTAATTCAATTTCAAGTTACATTAAAGATGTTCATGATGTTCTCTTTCATGCATATGATGATAATTTAGTTCTCCCTTTTATTCATACCTATGATTTACCCTCTCCCAAAATTGATCTCATTAATGAGGGCACATTGGTACAAAAAGGGAACATGGACACTTCTTTCAAAGATCTCCCTCCTAAAGATGAATCTTTGGAGAATTGTGTTCCTTCTTCTCCTAAAATATACCTACTTCATAAGGATTATTCAGTGCAAGAGGATGATGGCTACTTATCCTAGTGATACCATACCTTCTTTTCATGGTCTTCCCTCTAAATATGAAGCATTAATTACATATGATAATCCTTTTCTTATTGAGTGCCTTGAACATAAAGATACCTTAGAACAAGAGGATGATATTATTTCTCATCATAATTCTCTCTCTCCCAAAAATCAAGAGCCAAACAAAAATCGATTTCATTCCATTCATGTTCGTAGGAAACCAAACACTATTCCTGATTATCTTGTTGTGCCTTACACATATACTAATGAGGTAGTTGATGAGAACATAAGTGAAGCATCATATGCTTTCTTAGTTCCTACAATCCTCTCTTCAATTCACTAAAATACACCATCTCCTACCAAAGAAGTTCCTAAAGAAGAACTCTTAGAGGATTATTGGGGGTCCTTAGATTTCACTCCTATCTTTTCTAGAAAGTCGAAGATGCCTGAATTTCATATTCCAGATTTTCCTCTTAACACAAATCTTGGAATTGATTGGGCCTCTTTAAAATTCAATCTCTTTCCCCCTTATAGTGAACTCTCTTTTGAACATACACATGGATGCAATGGAAAAATTCTTGAATGTGAGCGACAAAGTCATGAGAAATCACACTTTCCTTTGTCTTGTAAGTCCACACCTTTTTATCCTAGTTTTGAGTTGCAACAAGAAAATGTGTTGACCAATCTTCTAAACTCCAACTTAATATCTCCTCTTTGTCTTAAATGAAAAAGAAAATATAAGCAACATTCTCCAACTTCTTCTTTTTGTAAATATCATCAAACCCATCGTGATTCTACAAATGACTGCAAAGCTTTGAAAACACAAATACAACATTACATTGATTCAAGCATGTTAAAAATAACATCTGACAATGAATGGCATATTCATCATGATAACTGAAAATAACATTCAAGTTCCTATTATGTTTCTCCTCACTATATGTACCATAGTTAGCCTACCTATTGGGGGCTCCTCGTCATTCATCGTGGTATAATCTCTGGTGCAATCATACTTAGTGAGAAACATAATAGTCTATTTATTCTTGCCTCTTTGCTTGGAGGGAAAGAATATTCCTTTTCCTCTTTCTAAGGTTTCACTATTTTCTTTGTGGAGTGCATTATTCATAAACTTGATGTCCTTTCTTGCATGGAGTTTTCCTTCATGCGAGCGCATGTCTGTTTCGTGAGTGGGATCTTCTACTTGCTTGGAATGGTACATCTATTATGAACAATCACTCCCTAGATAACTTTTGTGTACCTCCTTGTTTCTTTTTCTTTGCAAATTACCTCTTCTATTGTGTTATTCATAACTTGATGTCCTTTCTTGAATGGAGTTATCCTTCATGTGAGCACATATCTATTCCTTGGTTAGGATGTATTCCTTGCTTGAAACAATATGTCTCTTATGACTAGTCTCTCTCTAGAAGTTGTGTATGTTGGCATTTGCATGAAGATTGCATTAATGATATCTTATGTTGTCATTGATATCAATTAACCGGTAATGATATTGTTGTTATTGTTTTTATTGTTGACATTGCCTTGTAACTGATAGGATGAACTTTGTGGAGGAAATTGTAAACCGGTATGTAAGTTTGTGAGTTGAACCAGTAACCAGTAAGAGGTCAAAAGCTTAAAAGGGTAAAAGGTTAAACCCTATCTATTTGTTGTAACCGGTAAACCCTACCAATTTTTTTGTTAAACCCTAACTAATTAAGGTTGTTGAATTTGTTGTGTTGGTTTATGATTTGATGTTGAACGGTAATGATGGTGACATGTATGGTCATTGTATGAAAACAATTTCAAATATTTTTGGTGCGTTGTTGTAACTTCTTTCAATGAGAAAATTGTATTGCATCTAATGTAAAGCATGTGATGAGTTACAAAGACCGAAGAGGTGATCAAAGAGCAGTCAAGGCCTTCTTGATTAATGTGTAGATATTGCTATGTAATCCAACGATCATACTTGAACCGACTTGTTTGTAATCTCTATGAGATCTTTTTGTTGTGTTACCGACCTAATTGATTTGTTTATAAGGTCGATGAAGTTGTCTTGTAAAGGTGTTGGCAGAGATCAGTTGAGTGTGGTTGTCAAACCGGATAATGTGTCTGCAATTTGAGTAAAGTTAGATAGGAGCTTAAAAAGGATTTGATCAAGCAAGTGTAGTGCTATTCAGACAGATCAAGCAAACCCTTGTTGTTTTCTAACAATTACAATAGAATTGAAATCCCCTAACTGGGTAAGCTCTAACAAGATTGGTTACTTTTTAAATCCTCTAACAAGGTGATTCTATAGACACATCTTTCAACAGTTAAAAAAAAAAAATGAAAAAAAAAGAGAAAAAGAAAAAAAAAAAAGTCAAAAAAACAAAACAAAAAAAACAACACATTGCTTGCACTTAGAATTCTTAGGTTTTGACATCAACTTTTGATCATCAATCCTCCTTATCACTTGAGGTGCATCTTCCTTGAGTTAGGAAATCTATCAATGTCCTTGAGTTGGTATTCTGCTTGGAGTTCATCATCTCTTATTATAACATGCCCTCTCTTTGATAACTTATCCTTGTGTCTATCCATCATAGCACAAGTCAAACCCCACATTGGAAATATTTTCAAACCTAGAGTATCCTTAGTCCTTGCATCAAATATCATTCATTCTCATATCCCATTTAAGGTTTATCTACACAACACTTTCCTATCATATAGATTGCATTTTGCATCAATCCTTTAGCACATTCCCATCTCAATCATATCACATAGATTACATTTTTACACTGATCCTTATCACATCCTAATCTCACTCATATCATATAGTCCCCCCTTTTCACTTTAGGGTTTGCATCATATCTAGAGTCTCATACATTGTCCTAGGTCAAAGATCAGAACTATCATAAATATCCATGGCTACCTTGGCTCAACAAATTCAAGATCTCAAGAGAGATATATATGACATTCAAGTTCAACAAAATGAATCAATGACCCCTTTTGAGAAACAAATTCATGATATCAACAGTGACAAACTTCAAGGAATGCTAAAATGACTATATAAGGTGGAACAACAAATAATTGAAAATCAAAAGCCAAATCTCAAGAAAGATCACATGAGTCCTTCATCAAGAAAACAAGACATTTCTTCCAAATATCCCTTAGATAGACAGTTTACACCTTTGGGGCAATCTATTGAGTCAGCTTTGAAAGAGCTTCTTGAGCATATTCTTATCATATTTCCTAACAAGACTACATGGGGATGTGAATTTTTGAGCAATTATTGTGAATATCATAGACATAACAAACATAAGACTTCAAATTGCATGGAATTAAAACATAAGATTCAAGACCTCCTTGATAATGGTATCATTGAAATTGAAGATCCTAATGATTCACCTAAGGATAAACTAGATGTCATTACCAAACATGATCAAAATAATACACCTATGTCTAGCAAGGCTCCATATGTGGCCTCCATCTCTTCCACATTGCCTTCATCTCCTAAAACTTCTCAACAACAATCAATACCATCTCCTTCTAACAATGAACCTAATGGTGAAACTTCCCATGTTGACCCTCAAGGGCTATCAATAGTACAAATCCAAGCTAATCCATTTTTTTATATAAATCCTTTATATGATTCGGATATCTTAGATCCTATGCCATCATGCACTCCAATTCCAATCATACCCACTCTATAAGGCCCCATCCAAAATGCTTCCCCATCATGCAAATACATGAGCACCTTCCAATAATCCCCCATGCATATCAAAAACACTACCCCTTCCTTAGAAGTGGCTCCATGTCAAGAGGATAATCTGAAAAATGAAGAAACAAGTCCTATCATAAATCAAGATCAAGACACCAAAACTCTCCAGTCCCATCCAATGGTTGAAAAATATCCTACCTCCTTAGAATCCCATGATGATCCCCTTATACCTTTCCATTTCTTCCAAGATGACCCCCTCCCATCTCAAGAGAAAAGCATCTTTCCAAATCCTATTCCTAATCCACTTCCTAAGCACGATCATGATGCCTCTTCCACCTTTTCAAATGGTCCTATTCAAAATGAAGTGTCAAACACCCTTCCTACTCCATCCAATGGTCCTCTTCCATGTCAAGGTCAAAGTATCCCTTTATTCCCTTCTCATAATTTTCCATGTTTGCCTCAAGATTACATCATGCCCCTAAAGTCCTCTCATGATCCTATCATTCCTTGCAAGCCACCTCCACCTCAAAATGGACTTGCCTCTATCATCAAAAGTAAGAAGAAACCCTTTGTTAAAAAGATCTTCCAAAGCATGCATCATCAAAGAAAAGGGTTAGACATCCATGAATAAGGTATATTAGAACCCCCTGATATAAAACAAACTATTGATTATAATGGCTACATTGCTCACTCTCAAGATGTCGGTATCCTTCATAAATCCTACATTTCTCCAGTTAAATCCAAATACACACCTTCCCCTTCATCCCTTCCATCTATTTTAGGTCCCCATATCCCTTTATCCCTTATGCGAGATCAACAAAGGCACACATCTTCGAGCACCATCCATCCATCCAAAATACCTTCATATCATTCCTATCCATCTACACATTCTTTGCCTTCTCCAAGCAATTTGGATGCCAAGCATAAAAGTCATGAGTCAAACAATCCACATGTATTTAAGGATCAACATGTCCCATCTAATCGACATGTAAAAACAAAGAAAAATGTGATCCAAAAAGAAAAAGAGATATACAAAAGGCCACAAAGACCCATTGAGCAAAAGAAAGAAATTTCAAAAATCATATGGGTTCCTAAGGTGCTTGTAGAAGCAATGCATTCCAAGGGACTACAAAAGAAGAAATTTCCAAAATGCCACAAAGGGTCAGAAAGAAAGAAGAAAAGTCAATATGTGTATGGCTTCCCAAGTCTTACATCGAGACAATGCATTCTAAAGTATCACAAAAAAATGAAAAATCAAGAACCATGTGGATTCCCAAGTCGCTCGTACAGGACTTGCACACTAAAGAAAAATCAAAATTGGCATTCAAGTTTGCTACCCCAGCTTCTCCCACATCCACTATCCTAAAACCTATTTCACCTCCTTCATCCATTTTGGCTCCTTGTGTCCTAAAATCTACATCAACCTTTCCATCAAAATCACAAACTTTGAAATCCACTATTCTTCCACTAGTCCACCACCCATCAAGGTGTGTGCCCATGTTGATCTTGCAAGCATTTCCATCCAGCCATGCATAATTCTTCCAACATCCCATCCATTATCCAACACCTATGTTCTATCCTTTCATCCCTCTTATCCAATCCTTTGCATAAATCCTTATAACCTTTTTGTCTTATCATCCATTTCATCTCCCTTTACCATCACTCTATCGACATCTTTGAGCATACCTTCAATAGCCATGGATCGTTATAGAACATATTTTAGGGATGTTATCTAGAGAACAACTTGATTCCTGAGTATATCTCCTATGAAGTATCCATCATCTTCCAATAGTTCGAAAAAGTCAAAAAAAATAATTAAAAAAAAATGAAAAAAAAAAAGTGAAAAATCAGAAAAAGTAAAGAGAATTTTTTTTTCATCCACTGGTGAAAACTTGGCAAATAGGTGCCTTGGGCAAGTACCTGATGAAAACCTAACAAATAGGCGTCATGTGTAATCCATTATTTTCTTGTACTATTCACTAGGGGCAAGTTCCATCCGTGTGCATCCATCTATTATCCCTCATTCACTCTATATCCATCCATATCCCTTTTTCCACCTTTGATCTTGACAAGGTTAAGGACATTTGCAGGCCTTATATGTCCTATCTATTGCACTTGATCCACACCCTTAAGCTCCTATCCATTATTTTGTCTGTTGCTTGCTTCCATTCTTCATTACCACCTTTGAACTTTCTTATCCTATCTGCCTCCTATCCAAATATATCCCTTGATCTTGACAATAACTAAGGACAACATGCAAAAGTAATTAAAAAAAAAAAAACCTCTTGACATGTCCATTCCTTTGGATCACATGACATTCGTTACACCTATCCTAGCTTTACATTGCTATATATGGTCCATGTGCTTGGATTAAACATGTTATCCTATTGTGGTATAGTCCTTGAAAATTGCATAAGCTTCCTCCATCACTCACTTATCCATTTCTATCCCATTTGTTCATTCACTCGCTCAAAATCCCTTTTACCTTGCTAGACACTAGGGGCAAACATTTGAAAAAAATCATAATATCTCCTAAAAAAATCATAAAAATCATAAAATCTGCTGAAAAAATCATTAAAAATCATAAAATGTCCTAAAAAAATCATTAAAAATCATAAAATGTCCTAAAAAAATCATTAAAAATCATAAAATGTCCTCAAAAAATCATTAAAAATCATAAAATGTCTTGAAAAAATCATTAAAAATCATAAAATGTCCTGAAAAAATCTTAAAAATCATAAAATGTCCTGAAAAAATCTTAAAAATCATAAAATGTCCTGAAAAAATCTTTAAAATCATAAAATGTCCTGAAAAAATCTTTAAAATCATAAAATGTCCTGAAAAAATCTTTAAAATCATAAAATGACCTGAAAAAACCTTAAAAATCATAAAATCTCCTAAAAAAACCCTAAAAATTAAAACATTCATAAAACCCTACAAAAATAAAACATTCATAAAACCCTAAAAACCATAAAACTCCAAAAACATGCAATAAACATTGCGATGACACAAACACTTCGGACAAGCATTCAACTTTGGAACTTCAACAGACTCATGATAGGACGAGACTTAAATTGAGCAAACAGGACAACATCTAATCAACTTATACACCCGAACCCATCAACTATGAACAAAAAAAAAATCATTCGACATGAAACATATTGTTTGCTTATTTTCTCTTGGTTGTTTCTGATTTTCCTTTTTGGTGGCATGTCTTTTAGCTTTTCCAAGATGTCTTTGACTAGAAAGGCGAGGATGGGGCATGTTCACTTGTTTGCTGCTTGCAGGATGTTCCTTAGGAATATGACGACATGTCTTAGGACATGATCACTTAAGATCATTGAGGACATATTGGTCTGAGACACACTAAGGCATTCCTTTACTGTCTGATATGTTTTCTTTCTCGCAATTGGTGTGACTGATTCATTTGGATCTAATTGATATCCAAATGATTTTTTACCTTTTTCCATAATAAGCTCGATGATGATACAAGCACTTGAAAAGCACAAGAATTCTCATCACCTTTCATATCCTCTTTCTCATCATTCTTCATAATCATCACTTTTCTCTTCCCATCCTCCTTTTCATCTATCTTTTTCATCATTTCTTTCATCACCTTCTTCATTCTTCTTATTGTAGTGAGATTGATCAAACACTTTATCCAATCGATGCATGTCTTTGAATCTTTAATCTCTTTTTCAACCAACTTGCTTCATGCAATCTCAATGCCCCTGGAGTCAATCAATCAATCAATCATTGGATTACCTTATCTTGCGCTAGCATTAATCCCTATCAGCTTAATCAACTTATCAACCTGGCTATACTGTTCATTTCCATCAATTGTTCAGTTACGCCTCATCAATTGTGCATTTCCATCAAATGTACATCTCAATCTAATTACTTGCATGTGTGTTGTAGCTTAGATATTTGCATTTGCATGTGTGTGTTTTGCAGGTACTTCATTGTTGGATGTTGGAAGATTGAGTCTTGTATTCAATCCATTTCCTCCATCTACAGATTCGTTAGCTTGGATTTTCAAATCCTCTATCGAGGTTACTCCTAACAAGGTAATTGATTCTAACAAGGCATTTGTAGTCTATCCCTTAACTGGGTGATTCCTAACAAGATTAGTTCTTAACATGACTTTTGTAAAGCCTTAACAGGCTTGGCTCCTAATAGGGCGAACTTCAGAAGAGTTCAGATATTATCTTGTGAGTCTCATCTCACCTTGGTTTTTACCTATTTGTGTTTCCATGTCAAAAAATATTTGTGTCAAGTGGTGAATTTTTTTGTGGTTATGATCGTATGGTTGATTTAATTAACTACTTAACTATTTTGATAAGTCATGATAATTGAAAGCATTGGGAAATGAAGAAGTTGTTATTGTTAAATTATTGTAACAGTCAATAAGTTTATCTTATGAGTTTTTATCTTGATAGTGGTATTTCATTGATAAGTTTACTTTGTGATTGAAATTGAGATTGGGAAGTTTGTATTCATTTTTCTATTTACTGATTCACCCCCCTCCTCTCAGTAATCTACCAAATACTTATTCTTACATCATACCATCAATTGGTATCAAAGAATCTCAGGTCCTCTAAGATCTAAGCCTAACATCTTGAGGTAAAGATCTTAGAGATCATGATGAAGAAGGAAGGTCTGAAGTTTAACAGAAAACTAAAGGATATGGAGCGACAAAATGAAAATTTTACATCAAGAGTTTGGGAAGTCAGTATTGGGAACATGTCAATACTAAGTATATTGCACTCACTGGGATTCTGACTGATGATCAGAAGAAAGAACAACAAGAAAATCATCAAGCATTAGAGGCCATTATCAGTTCGCTATCTGATGCTGAATATGTAGATGTTCATGGTTTAGAGACTGCATATGAGGTATGGCAAAAACTTGAAGACATTTATAGCAGTGATGAACATGTTAAGATTTCTAAAGAGGAGAGTCTAAGAGGAAAGTTTGATGACATGTAGATGGCTGAAAATGAAAATATCCAGCAGTATGGTCAAAGGATAAAACAAAGTTGGTGAAATTAAGAGTGCAGAAGGGAAAATGAAAGATTCCACAGTGATTAGAGTTGGCATTTTTGATGTTTATGTTGTGATTGTCATTGATGGACACACACTTGTATTAAGATCCCCTTTATATGTATGAGCTAGAGCTCAACCGGTATTCGTTCCAACCGATATGTTGTATTCTAGTCTTTAGACTAATGATTTTGTAGAATGTGTTTCCCCGTCTGAAGCGGTATGACGACTCGAAGCAGTTCGTGGATCTCAACTGGTACAAGGGAGCAAAGTGGCATAACACATTCTTACCAGTCTTCTTTTTTTCCAAACCGACAACCGGTAATACTCTGTGATGAGTTACCAACTGGCATTTTGTGATGAGTTACCAACCCACCAATTGATTGACGATGCTGACACACTGACGGTGCTTTTTGTGTCGTGTTACTGAGTATGTCTCGATTCATTGAACCTAGGAAATTGTAATGTAATCCTATTGGACCGACATGAAATCAAATTCCTTTAAAAGGACATCATGTCTAGGGTTTTGAGTTGTTGTAACTGTTGTTGAAAGGGTTTATGTTGTGGCTAGGGTTTAAGGTGGTAGTTGAGTTGTTGTAAGAGCGATCTTATCTAAGAAGATCGAGTTGTAAAACAGAAAGAGATAGAGAAGACTGAAGTAATGCTGAAATGCATTAGCAGTGAGCTATACTAGATCTAATCAAGCAATTTTTGCTATAAGATAGATCAAACACTTGTTGATTACTCACATCTTTGACAAGTCTGTAGCCCTTAACCAGGTAGGCCTCAAAGCCTTTGTAAAATCCTCTAACAAGGTGGTTCACTTCTGTGAATCTGAAATCCTCTAACAAGGTAGTCTTTAATTAGACTTATCTCCTAACAGAGATTGAGATTCCTAACAGGATCTATTCTAGTGAAGAACATTGTAAGACCTTAACCGGTCTGACCTTAATCAGTCTAGTTTCTATTCTGCAGATAGTGACTTGTGAGTTCCATCTCACCGTGGTTTTTCCTAGTTGGGTTTCCACGTCAAATATCTTGTGTTATGGTTGTATTTCTTTTGTGGGTGAATTCTTTATTCACATTTTGGTTTGCATGTGTGATAACCAGTCTGTCTGTTAGACTGTTTTACTAGTTTATCTTCAGACTGTGTAAGTGTTTAAGTACAGAGATTTTTGGCATACTAATTCACCCCCCCCTCTTAGTATTCATCAATTGGTATCAGAGCCTACCTTTCTATAAGTTTAACCACTTGGAAAGAGATATGGGGCAATACACTTTGAGGGAACTTACTCAATAGCTCACTAAGTCTGAGCAGGCCTATGATGATCTAATGGTCAAATACAAGGCATCTCAAGCAAAAAGGAGAGAACATGCAGAAAAGCTGATGGAGCTATTTGAAAGTAGTTATGAAGATGAAGCTAATATGGAAGCCATGATTGTAGAAG
This sequence comes from Cryptomeria japonica, assembly GCF_030272615.1. Classification (NCBI taxonomy): domain Eukaryota; kingdom Viridiplantae; phylum Streptophyta; class Pinopsida; order Cupressales; family Cupressaceae; genus Cryptomeria; species Cryptomeria japonica. The sequence continues at coordinate 640,758,465 of NC_081407.1, read as the reverse complement.
TGAATAAGCTGAATGATTCAAACTCCAATCTGAGAAAAGATTTGGAAGGACTGACTATCCAATTTAGTCAAGAGCTTGAAAACCGTAGGAAAGCTGAAGATCGGGTAAAGGACGGAGATCATGAGATCTCCAAGTTGAAACAAGAGATTAGTGCACTAACTGCTCGCCTTCATGAGAGAAGGATGGAAAAGGAAGACATGCAAGGTGAATTGAACATAGCCATCTCTGAAAATGCAAGTCTAATGGAGACAAATATTGCTATTTCCAAAGAACTCTCTAAGTCAAAGGAAATACTTGCTAAGTTTGGCAAAAGTACTATCAAGCTAGAGCAAAAGCTTGAGTCATCTAGACGAGTAAAGAATACCAATGGTCTTGGTTTCCCTAGACATAAGGAAGGAGAATCCTCAAGAACAAATGTTGAAGCATCAAAGAAGTAACCGGTACTCAAAGGAAAAGGTAAGCAAAAATTCAAACCTGTTTGCTTTAAGTGTCTTAAAGAAGGACACACTGCTAATGTATGTAGGAGCAAAGCCTACAATAATTTTCCATATTTTATCAACAATGTACCTAGATCCAATAAGTTCAATGGTCATTGTTATGCATGCAACAAGTTTGGGCATAGAGCATTTGAATGCAGGTCTGTCATGAACAATACTGGAAGATATCCTCAGAGGACCCAAGGAGCTAGTCCGAAATCTTTTGTAAACTAGAACCCTAACCAGTTCAATGCCTACAATTATTAGTCAAGAAACAATGGTTATCAACCGGCAACCGGATGGAGAGAAAATTGTTGGATTTGTCATGGACATGGACACACTATGGCTACATGCAGAAGGAAGAATGGAAATATGATCAATGGACCTTGGAGAGTACCTAGATTGGTTTGCTATCACTGCAACAAACTGGGTCACATTGCAAGATTCTATAGAAGCAGAAAGAGTATATCTGATGATATACCGGTCACTCAGAAAGGAGAAGTTGATGTTGAAAAAGTTCAAGTAGATATGAACAAAACCTGGAGGAAGAAACCAACAATGTTGGAAGAGGAACCGGTTTCTGCACCTAGTGTGGAAATATCAGAACCGATAAACTAAGCTCCAAAGAGGCTTAGGGGGAGCAAACGGCGAAATGGTTGTGAACCCCTGGTTACACCAGTAAAAGAACTTAACCGATATGTGATACCTATCGCTTGGCAGAAGACTGGAAATGGTAAAGGAGGCAAATTAGGGTTTTCACCCTAATAGAGGAGCATTAATGGTGGTAGGTGAGAGACATGTATAAAAGCATATTTCAAATCATTTCTCACTATCTATTTTTGAGCAAAGAAAAGGCGATTTGAGCTAAGATTTCAAGAAATTGATAAATCTTGAAGGAGATTCAAATCCAATTTGCAAGCGGTCATGGAGAACACAAAGCGATGATTCGGCAACCGACAGAGAGTGGAGTGAATTAGAATTAGGAAGCCCTAAATTCACGTTGTAGAGGTATTTTTCATGTTCTTGAAAATACTCAACAATGGCTTCCGTATCTCATACTAGTTCCAGTACATCCATTGAGTTGGAAAGTTTTATTCAGAGGAAGTCCAAATATAATGCCTTATCACAAGTTTCGGCTGGAGTCATAGTTGAAGAAGGAATTTCTGATTATATTGATTGCAAAATAGAAGACCTAGGGTCTTTAGCTATTCACACCCAGTTAGGTTTATTTTGCGGCAAGGACAAAAAGATAAAACTAGAGTTTAGTATCTTAGAGAAGAAGAAACTCCATAATGTAGTATACTTTCTAGAAGATTTTACGGAGGATCACATCAGGATCATTTTGAGCAGAGTCTACGGTGACAAGATGTACCTGGAGAGGATGCATGATATCATGCCTCAGGCAATTCATGTAGTCGCCAATTTTTGCAACATAGGGGAAGTGCCAACCCTAAGAACGGTAAGCAAAACCGAAATGGCCAAGCTCACCGGTTCAACAAGTGACTCACGGGGTATGATAGTTAATCCTATCAAGGATGATCTAGTGAAATACACCTACATGGTGATAGGCTACAAAACATTCTTAGCCAGCAGGATTAATTTGGTATCTACTATAGCAGTAAATGCTGCTTACTGGATGATTAAAGAGGATGCATCTTTTGACTTATGCACTGGTATGCAGAGGCAACTCCTATTGAATCTAAAGGTGATCAAACAGGACAATGCACTAAGGTTTAAGTTTGGACAACTATTGATAAGGTTGTTCTTCTATTTCTAAGGCTACTTTCCTGGAGTAGGAGATGTCCAGTGGTCTCCTGACCAATCGATAACCAAGCAAATCAAGGAAAGTATACAAGCCATTGGAACCGGTTACCCTGAAGTACTGAACAAATATTTTGATGAGTTCAAAAGAAAGATGAGTCAAAGGGTAAGGATATCAAGTGATATAGTTAAGAAATATGAAGATGACATCTATTTCACCATTCAGGTGGACAAATGCTTAATGGAAGCTGTTGAGCCTAGAATGGAGGAAGTGGAGCCAATGGGATATGAAGTTATGTATGATATGCTGGAAGGGTATGCCTCAACCCTTATTGCCTCACCTCTTGATCCAAAGGCTAAAAGGACCAGAACCTACTTGGAGAGGATTGCACCAGCTGAAGAACCATCGGTTAAGAAAGGAAAAGAACTGGCAGCAAAGAAAGCCAAAGCAGTGCCTGCAGCATCGGCACCAGCTACCATTGCAACTCCAAGAGTGACCGAGCAGTCACCGGCAAAGAAGAAACCGGAGGAGACACTGGCAAAAGTCTTTGAAAGAAAAAGGAAGATGAAGACAAATGAACCGAACTCTGAAGAGACCGAGTTTGATGAAAAGCCAAAGAAGGCCAGACAGACAAAGAAAATGAAGAAGAATGAACCGGCAGCATCCGCACCAGTAAATATTGACATGTCCTCATACAAACCTTTGACATATTTTCAAAGGACAGTTAAGAATATTAGGAGAAAATTACTTCATGACTTAGTAGATTATTATGATGATTTTAGTGATGAGGAAAAGGAAGAAGTATTATAGGAAATCATCATTTATTTGTGTAAAAATGACCGGTCACCATCAGAGATTAAATCTCAAACACCAGATTCTTTATTTAAAGCATTAGATAATAAATGGCGCATTGCCATTGAAAAGGAACAGGAGAGTAGGGAGAAAGTCTTTGCATAGTACTTTCCCGACCTCTCAAATTTAGAATTGTTTGATGTGTTGGACCAAAATAAAGGTCTCTTCTTCACAAGGAGAAGAAGACTCTAGTTGTTGGAGGGGAGAATTAATGATGTTGAAAAAGATAATCATTAGCATATGGATTATGCTATCAACTCTCACAAAGCAAAAATGGCCAACCTCCAAGTAGAAAAAGAACCGGCTATATCCAAACCGGATGAAGTTTTTGAAGAGGAAGGAAACTTGGTTGAAGAACCAATTGACACTATTGATGTTGATGCCCTAGATGTAGAAGATGTCACTCAGGACATACCTTCTAAGGGAATAGAATAGGGGCAACAAACCGAATAGGGTGGTGAGCAAGCTAAGGACACACAAGAGGCAACTACAGAAGAGGAAGAGAAGAAGAGGAGGGATGAAGATGAGAAAAAGAGAAAAGAGGAAGAGGAGAAATGAAAAGATGAAGAGGAGAAGAAGCAAGAAGAGGAAAGGAAGAAGAAAGAAGAAGAGGATAAGGAAGAGAAGAAGAAGAAAGAAGAGGAAGAAAAGAAGAAGAAGGAAGAGGAAGAAAAGAAGAAGGAAGAGGAAGAGAAGAAGGAAGAGGAAGAAAAGAAGAAGAAGGAAGAGGAAAAGAAGAAAAAGATGGAAGAAGAAGAAAAGAAGAAGAAGGAAGAGGAAGAAAAGAAGAAGAAGGAAGAGGAAAGAAGAAGACAGGAAAAAGAAAGAAGAGCAAGACAAGGAACAAAAGAAAGAAGTAGAGAAAAGGAAGAAGGCAGAAGCAAACAAGGCAACAAAAGCAATGGAGAGCACTCAGATGGAGACTCTGAAGGCAACTGGGAGTCAAGCCAAACTAGCTAATATCTCCAGTCCTATCAATCTCCAATCTACAAGTGAGTCGGAGCTTATGCAAAGCATCAAGGTTGCTCAAGAGCACCTTGAGATCATTTGCAGGAAAAAGGAACAGGACATAATTCAGGAGGCTGTAGACACCCTTACCGGTTTAATCCTCGGTACCAATCTTCCTGACACTAAATCATCACTAGCATAGCTCAAACTACTATGTATTGTAGTGGATGATCAAGTGCAGAGCCTGGAAGAAGCAGCTGAGGCAAATGTCAAGAAAGAGCACCAAAAGGCTCTTAACATTGCTCTAATGAAAAAGATGAATGAGCTTTGATCTGAACTAATGAAAGACCAAAAGGACATAAGGAATGCCTTAGATGAGGGAAACTTGCTACTAAGCAAAATCTGTCAACCTCATCTGTTCTACGATGATGTGCTAGCCAAGAAGCAAAAGCTTCAAATAGACTTGAAGTCCTACTTCGACACATTTGAGACACCTTACAATTTGTTTGCAACATATGGGCAAACCGTTCATCGGTTCCAAATCTAGTCAGCTAAAATAAAGCAAGAGATCAGTACACGATCTAAAGATTTGCAGGAGCTACAACTGGTTTTACTTCCATGTCTGCAAATTATTCAGAAGTGTTATCTGAACCTAGATGCCTTGATAGTCACGCAAGAGCTGAGCACAGTTGATGCCATGGAGGAACAGGTATACTAGATGCAAACAGAAAAAGAAGTGGCTACCTCCTTACTTGAGTCCTAGTCTCTATCCATGAAACAATTTTTGCAGGACTATAAATCAGTTTTTGACAAGTATTATTCATTGTTGTCATAAACTTTTTTTTTTTTTGGAAACAGGGTTGTTCAGCAATACTTTGTCATTGTTGGCAAAGGGGGAGAAGTATCTATTTTTGGTTTTAAAATTTTGATCTTCTGATATAGGGGGAGAAGTACTTTATCTATTTTGAAGACAAATAGGGAGATGCATCTGTTTTTAAAATTTTGATATATGCTATATGCTCTGATGTCTCAATGATTATGCTCTGTATGCAAAATTGCTATACATTATGTTGATTAAGGGATAGTGTATATGCTTAAGGGGAGCAATTTTGTTAATGGCAAGTTTTTGTTGTAAAACACTTAGATGTCAAAATTTTATTTTCCTAAGTGTTTCCATCAATGCCAAAGGGGGAGATTGTTGGCATTTTTGATGTTTATGTTGTGATTGTCATTGATGGACACACACTTGTATTGAGATCCCCTTTATATGTATGAGCTAGAGCTCAACTGGTATTTGTTCCAACCAATATGTTGTATTCTAGTCTTTAGATGAATGATTTTGCAGAATGTGTTTCCCAGTCTGAAGTGACATGACGACCCCAAGCGGTTTGTGGATCTCAACTGGTACAAGGGAGCAAAGTGGCATAACACATTCTTACTAGTCTTCATTTTTGCCAAACCGGGAACCGGTATTTTGTATGAACTAGTAATACCCTGTGATGAGTTACCAACCGACATTTTGTGATGAGTTACCAACCCACTGATTGATTGACGGTGCCGACACACTGACGGTTCTTTTTGTGTTGTGTTACTGAGTATGTCTAGATTCATTGTACCTAGGAAATTATAATGTAATCCTATTGGACCGACATGAAATTAGATTCCTTTAAAAGGATATCATGTCTAGGGTTTTGAGTTGTTGTAACTGTTGCTAAAAGGGTTTATGTTGTGGTTAGGGTTTAAGGTGGTAGTTGAGTTGTTGTAAGAGTGATCTTATCTGAGAAGATCAAGTTGTAAAATAGAAAGAGATAGAGAAGACTGAAGTAATGCTAAAATGCATTAGCAGTGAGCTATACTGGATCTAATCAAGCAGTTTCTGCTATAAGATAGATCAAACACTTATTGATTACTCACATCTTTGACAAGTCTGTAGCCCTTAACTAGGTAGGCCTCAAAGCCTTTGTAAAATCCTCTAACAAGGTGGTTCACTTCTATGAATCTGAAATCCTCTAACAAGGTAGTCTTTAATCGGACTTATCTCCTAACAGAGATTGAGATTCCTAACAGGATCTGTTCTGGTGAAGAACATTGTAACACCTTAACCAGTTTGGTTTCTATTTTGCAGATAGTGACTTGTGAGTTCCATCTCACCGTGGTTTTTCCCAATTGGGTTTCCACATCAAATATCTTGTGTTATGGTTGTATTGCTTTTGTGGGTGAATGCTTTATTCACATTTTGGTTTGCATGTGTGATAACCGGTTTGTCTGTTAGACTGTTTTACCGGTTTATCTTCAGACTATGTAAGTGTTTAAGTATAGAGATTTTTGGCATACTAATTCACCCTCCCTCTTAGTATTCATCAATTAGTAAGGTACTGAGAACCCTTCTACCGGTCTACGCTATCCGAGTTGTAGCTATTCAGGAGCTGAAGTCCATAGACAAAACAAAGGTAACTCTTGACTCAATCATTGGCAAACATAATTTTTTTGAATTGAATAGTTATGATGGTAGTATACAAAAATCCAAGTAGAGATACTAGTCACGGTTATTAATCCAGATCCAGTAGAGATGTTGATGATGAAGATAGTTTAGTGGTGCTTGAAGCATTGTTGGCAAAGCGGTTGCCTAGAGCTTCTGTTTCTAACCCATCTATGAGAAAAAGTAGAGATACTAGTCACGGTTATGAATCCAGATCCAGCAGAGATGTTGATGATGAAGATAGTTTAGTGGTGCTTGAAGCATTGTTGGCAAAGCAGTTGCCTAGAGGTACAGGTAAATATAGAGGCAAATTACCTTTGAAATGTTTTGCATGAAGCAAGATTAGCCACATAGCTTCTATTTGTCCTTATGGTGACAATGAACACAAGAGAGAAATTCAAGAGGTATAAGGGTAAAGGCAAGAGACATTGTCTTATTGTTGTTGATGGTGGTATCACTGATGAAGAATCTAATGGTGATGCTAATGAAGATATTGTATTTGTAGTTATTAAGGGAGAGATATCAGACCAAAAGGCATTAGTGTCCAAGATGGATAACTCTAATGATTGGATCATTGATAGTGATTGTTCACATCATATGACCAGTGTTCAGAGAAAATTTCTTTCCTTGAAGGAATTTGATGGCGAAGTTGTAAGATTTGCTAATGACTCACCCTACATGGTTAAAGGTAAGGAAATTATTTATCTTAATGGCAAGAGTTGTGCAGATGATGTCTACTAGGTTGAACGTCTAAAGCACAATCTTTTGAGTGTGGCACAATTCAATGACAAAGGATACCCACTGGAATTTAAAGATGGTATGTGCAAAATCTATGACTACAAAGGTGAATTGATTGCAACCAAGAAGAAAACTAAAGGTAACCTGTTTCACCTTAATCCTAAAGTTAGAAACTATTTAATTGCAAAAATAGATGATAGTTGGCTTTGGCATACGAGATTTTGTCATATAAACTTTTATAAGATTGTTAAAGTGAGTAAGTGCAAGACAATGAGAGGTTTGCCTTAGTTAGACAAACCAGTTAATGCTCTTTGCAAAGAATGTCAGCTAGGAAAGGTGACATCTTCAACTTTCAAGAGAAAATCCTTTTCAGTGGAGCTATTGTTAGATTTGGTTCATATAGATCTTTGTGGACCAATAAGAACAAAAATCATTCAAGGTGACATATATTTCATGATCCTCACTGATGATTTCTCAAGGATGATGTGGGTCACATTCTTCAAGGATAAGATTGAAGATTTTGGTAAGTTCAAGGCATTCGGTGCCTTGACTGAGAAGGAGAGTGGCAAGAAGATAAAATGTCTGAGGACAGATCAAGGTGGTGAATTTACTTCTGAGGAATTCACTAGGTATTGTGAAGAGAATGGTATCAAGTAGCAACTTTCTGCACCACGGACACCACAACAGAATGGTATCGCAGAGAGGAACAACTGGTCAATTGTTGAAGCTGCTAGGACAATGTTGATACTAGGAGGTGTAGCAAAAAACTTTTGGAGAGAAGCTATCAGCACAACTATCTACATTATGACTCGAGTTCTAGTGAAAATAGGCAAGGACAAGACTCCTTATGTATACTGGTATGGAAGATCACTTGATGTTAGCTATTTTAGAATATTTGGAAGCAAATGTTTTATTAAGAGAAGCGATCATATTAGCAAATTTGAGGCTAAGAGTGATGAAGGTATATTTTTTGGCTATTCCACCAAAAGTAAAGCCTACAAGTGTTTTAACAACCAGACACAGAGAATTATTGAGAGTGTTGATGTTCAAGTGGATGAATTTCCTGAAGCCTCAGAAAGAACCAGTTCGGAGAAAAAGATGAAGATCCTTGGATTTTGATTTTGGAACAAGAAACTGTTAAATCTAAAACTGGCAAAGCTAATTCTGATGCACTTGTTCAACCGAAATAGATAAATTAAGAAGATGGTGATAATGATGAAGTTGAACCTGAAGATAATGATCATGTTATTCCAAGATATGTGAGACTGAATCACAATCCTGAACATATTATTGGGGATAAGGATGCTGGAGTACTTACTAGAAGGAGAATAATAGAGAACCCTTGCATGATCTCCACCATTGAACTAAGAACTGTTAAGGAAACATTTGGTGATGAACATTGGGTTAAAGCTATGGAGGAGGAATTAGATCAAATTGAGAAGAACAACACTTGGACCCTAGTACCCCGACCAATAAATAAAAATGTAATAGGTACTAAATGGGTATTCAAAAACAAGTTGAATGAAGATGGTGTTATGGTTTGCAATAAAGCTAGGTTAGTATGCAAAGGTTATACACAAGAAGAAGGAGAAGATTATGGAAAAACTTTTGCACCAGTAGCAAGACTGGAAGGTGTTAGAACTTTACTTGCATTTGTAGCCTATAATAAATTCAAGGTATACCAAATGGATGTTAAGTCTGCATTTTTTTATGGGATATTGGAAGAAGAAGTATACATAGAACAACTAGATGGTTATGCTTTGACTGATGAGAAAGACATGGTATGCAGATTGCATAAGGCTTTATATGGATTAAACTAGCCACCCAGAGCATGGTATGACAGGCTTCATACACATCTGATGAATATAGGCTTTTTTGAGAACTAGTGGTGATAGTAACATATATCTCAAATCTAAAGGAGATCAAATACTAGTTAGCAAAGTTTTTATTGATGATATAATGTTTGGAGGTAATGATGACATGAGCAATAGTTTTACAGATGGAATGAAAAATGAGTTTGAAATGTCTTTAGTAGGGGAAATAAAAAATTCCATAGGCTTGCAGATACAACAAATGTAGAATGGTATTTTCATTACATAGTCTAAGTATGTGAAAGAGGTCTTAAAGATATTTGGCATGAGTGACTGTAAACTAGTTGGGACACCAATGGTTACAGGTTGTAATTTGTCTAAGGAAGATGAATCTAAGTCTGTTGATGAGAAGGAATACAGGTCAATGATTGGTAAATTGCACTATGTTGTTCACAGCAGACTAGGTATAGCCCATGCAGTTTGCATAGTTGCTAGATTTCAGAAGAATCCTAAGGAAACACATCTGATAGAAACCAAGAGAGTTTTTAGATATATGAAAGGTACTGTTGATTATGGGTTATGGTATCCATATGGAGGAAATTTTGATTTAAAGGTGTACATAGATGTTTATTAGGTGGGAAATGTTGATGACTAGAAAAGAACTACTGGTGGAGCATTATTTCTTGGAGGAAGACTTGTTTCATGGAGTAGTAAGAAGCAGAGTTGTACTTCACAATCTACTATTGAAGGTGAATATGTTGTAGCTTATATGAATTGCACACAAGCTATTTGGATGAGGCACATTTTGGAGGGTTTTAAGATGAAGATTTCAAAACCTATAAAGATTTTATGTGATAATACAAGTGCCATAAATATTTCTAAGAAATCTGTTATGCACACACGAAATAAGCATATTGAATTGAAGTATCATTTCTTGAGGGAAAAAGTGTAGAGCAAAGGTGTTATCTTAGAGCATGTTTCTACCAAGGAGTAGCTTGCAGATATTTTTACTAAACCTCTACCTAAGACTACATTTGAGTATCTTAGAGGTCAACTAGGGGTTGTACCCCTTCATGAGGTTAGTTGAGCATGATGTTGATTGCATTAGTCCCTAAACCACTTGCAGAAGGATTGGTGTAGTAGTGGATTTATTCCATAGGGGGAGCATTAAGTTGCAGATTTTTGTTGCATAGTGAAATTTGACATTACATGTTTTACTTTCAATTTGGCATTTTTGTCAAAGGGGGAAGAAGAATATGTGATTATGAGAACTAGTGACAAGTTGAAGACATGGAGTGCATGGTGAATACTTGGTAATGTAAACAAAGATTCCTATTCGCAATCACAACAACAATCAATGGTGTTGATATTTGTATTGCCATCAATGCCAAAGGGGGAGATTGTTGGCATTTGCATGAAGATTTCATTAATGATATGTTATGTTGTCATTGATGTCAATTAAATGGTAATGATATTGTTGATATTGTCTTGTAACTGGTAGGATGAACTTTGTGAAGGAAATTGTAAACCGGTATGTAAGTTTGTGAGTTGAACCGGTAACTGGTAAGAGGTTAAAAGGTTAAAAGGGTAAAAGGTTAAACCCTATCTATTTGATGTAACCGATAAACCCTACCAATTTTTTTTGTTAAACCCTAACCAGTTAAGGTTGTTGAATTGGTTATGTTGGTTTATGATCTGAAGTTGAGCGATAATGATGGTGACAGGTATGGTCATTGTATGAAAACAATTTCAATTTTTTTTGGTACATTGTTGTAACTTCTTTTTGTTTAGGGAATGAGCAAAGTGTATTGTATCTAATGTAAATCGTGTGATGAGTTACAAAGATCGAAGAGGTGATCAAAGAGCGGTTAAGGATTTCTTGATTAATGTGCAAAGATTGCTATGTATTCCAATGGTCATACTTGAACCGACTTGTTTGTAATCTCTATGAGATTCTTTTTTTGTGTTACCGACCTAATTAATGTGTTTATAAGGTCAATGAAGTTGTCTTGTAAAGGTGTTGGCAGAGATCAGTTGAGTGTGGTTGTCAAATCAGATAATGTGTCTGCAATTTGAGTAAAGGCAGATAGCAGCTTAAAAAGGATTTGATCAAGCAAGTGTAGTGCTATTCAGACAGATCAAGAAAACCCCTTTTGTTTTCTAACAATTACATCAAAACTGAAATCCCCTAATCGGGTAAGCTCTAACAAGCTTGGTTACTTTTTAAATCCTCTAACAAGGTGATCCATTAGCTTGGATTTTAAAATCCTCTACCAAGGTTACTCCTAATAGGGCATTTGATTCAAACAAGTCATTTGTAGTCAATCCCTTAACCGGGTGACTCCTAACAGGATCCGTTCTTAACATGACTTTTGTAAAGCTTTAATAGGCTTGGCTCTGAATAGTGCAAACTTAAAAAGAGTTTAGTTATTATCTTGTGAGTCTCATCTCACCGTGGTTTTTACCTATTTGGGTTTCCGCATCAAAAAATATGTGTGTCAAGTGGTGAATGTTTTTGTGGTTTTGATCTTATGGTTGATTTGATTAACTACTTAACTAATTTGATAAGTCATGATAATCGGAAGCATTGGGAAATGAAGAAGTTGTTTACTGTTAAATTCTTGTAACAGTCAATCGGTTTATCTTATGAGTTTTTATCTTGATAAGTTTACTTTGTGTGATTGAAATTGAGATTGGGAAGTTTGTATCATTGTCCTACACTTGGGGGGAAATAATCTCTCTCTCTCTCTCTCTCTCTCTCTCTCTCTCTCTCTCTCTCTCTCTAAGGATCCACTCTTTTCTATGTTGTGGATGATGTGAGTTTTATTACTTGATGTCATTCCTTGTGTGGAATTGAGTTTTATAAATTGAATTTCTTTTTTGTTGGTTAAAAGACTCTATACTAGAAGTCAATTAGTGGACCTAGAGTCATCCAACAAAATGACATATTAGGTGTTCATGTGTAATTTATTTGTTATTTTACTTTAACACTAGATTTATCATAATTTATGAAATTGCATAATATAAAACTAAAAAACAGCTCTTATTATGTAAGAAATGATACATAAATGGGAAGTAGCATATTCAAGGAGCTATTATTATAAAAATAAGTAAATGTAAGCCAAAGGAAGTGAAAGACAAAGAAATATTGAACTTATTGATAATGTTGTGATGGATGATATATTAGAAAAATTATATGAGGTTGTGGAAAATAAAAGAAAAAAAAAACATGATGTATTTATAGACAAGTCATCCTTTAAACTCGATGTTGATTTGTGCACTTAAATTCCATTCTAGACGATAATGAATATGGTACATCATTTCATTGGCTTCTTTAATAAAATATATGATTAAGCATTTGAAATTTATGAATCAACAAATGATTTCAAATATATCTAGAATTTGTTGACAATAAATGCATTTATTTTGTCTTTTGTCTTTTTAATCTTTTTTACATTATTTGACTATTGCCTTTTTAATCATTTTTACATTATTTGACTACTAAATTGGTGAATTTTACATAGTTTTTTAATGGTTGTAGTCATAAATATGACTCCACACAAGATGTTGTGTTCATGTTTGTTAGTGAAAAAAGTAGATCTAAATATATTTTATTAAGTATTGAAAAACTTTACAAAAATATTTTTAAAGCCCAAAGGATAAAAATCTAGGGAGGCTTATCACAAATCCACTCTCTCTAAAACAAAGGAATTCATAAAATCAATAAAACATGAAATGCTAGTGAAGAAAGGATATCAAATCAAATGTTCATAGTTTTTATTTTTTTAAATAAATATACATCAGATCAAATATTTGACTTGTTTAGGCTCATCTAAAATTACACTATCTTCTCCAATAAGATCATTTTCCTAAATATGAAGCATTAATTACATATGATAGTCCTTTTCCTAATGAGTGTGTTGAACATAAAGATACCTTAGAACAAGACGATGATATTATTTCTCATCATAATGCTCTCTCTCCCAAAAATCAAGAGCCTAACAAAAATCAAATCAATTCCATTCATGTTCTTAGGAAACCAAACATTCTTCCTGATTATCATGTTGTGCCTTGCACATATACTAATGAGGTAGTTGATGAGAACATAAGTGAAGAATCATAGGATTTCTTAGTTCCTACAATCCTCTCTTCAATTCACTAAAATAAACTATCTCCTACCAAAGAAGTTCCTAAAGAAGAACTCTTAGAGGATGATTGGGGGTCCTTAGATTTCACTCCTACCTTTTCTAAAAAGTCTAAGATGCCTGAATTTCATATTCCAAATTTTCCTCTTAACACAAATATTGAAATTGATTAGGCCTCTTTAAAATTCAATCCAATTCCCCCTAAGAGTGAACTATCTTATGAACATACACATGGATGCAATGGACAAATTCTTGAATGTGAGTGACAAAGTCATGAGAAATCACACTTTCCTTTGTCTTGTAAGTCCACACCTTTTCATCCTAATTTTGAGTTACAACAAGAAAATGTGTTGACCAATCTTCTAAACTCCAACTTAAATCTCCTCTTTGTCCTCAACGTTGAAGAAAATATAAACAACATTCTCAAACTTCTTCTTTTTGTAAATATCATCAAACCCATGGCCATTCTACTAATGAGTGTAAAGCTTTGAAAACACAAATATAACATTACATTGATTCAGGCATGTTAAAAATAACATCTGACAATGAATGGCATATTCATCATGATCACTTAAAATAACATTCAAGTTCCTATTATGTTTCTCCTCACTATGTGGCATAGTTAGCCTACCTATTGGGGGCTCCTCATCATTCATGGTGGTACAATCTCATATGCAATCATACTTAGTGAGCAACATAATAGTCTATTTATTCTTGCCTCTATGCTTGGAGGAAAATAATATTCCTTTTCCTCTTTCTAAGGTTTCACTATTTTATTTTTGGATTACATTATTCATAAACTTGATGTCCTTTCTTGCATGGAGTTTTCCTTCATGCGAGCTCATGTATGTTCCGTGAGTGGGATCTTCTCCTTTCTTGAAATAGTATGTCTATTATGAATAATCTCTCCTTAGAGAAATTTGTGAACCTCCTTTCTCTCTCTTTGCAAATTACCTCTTCTATTGTGTTATTCATGAGTTGATGTCCTTTCTTGAATGGAGTTATCCTTCATGCGAGTGCATGTTTTCTCCTTGTTTAGGATGTATTCCTTACTTGAAATGGTACGTCTCTTATTAGTAGTCTGTCTCTAGAAGTTGTGTAATTATTCTCATTGTCCTACACTTGGGGGGAAATGATCTCTCTCTCTCTCTCTCTCTCTCTCTCTCTCTCTCTCTCTCTCTCTCTCTCTCTCTCTCTCTCTCTCTTTGTGTGTGTGTAAGGATCCACTCTCTCCTATGTTGTGGATGGTGTGAGTTGTATTACTTGATGTCATTCCTTGTGTGGAATTTTTGTTGTTCATTCAAGGGTTGTCTCTGATACAAGAGGTGTAAGTCCTTGACTACAACCTCTTTCACACATGGTAATGTACATATATAATAAATTCACCCATCCCCATTGGGTTAAAAGTGAGTCACCCTTCATCAAGAATCCCTTTCACCTAGCAATAGGAGGATGGATTGAATTCTTGTTCTCTTCTATGCATCATTCTAGAAGATGTTATATTTGTCTAAGAGAACTCCTCTTGGAGGTAGATGTCTATTTTAGCAAAGATTTCTTCTCCTCCAAGGGTCTCCTTTACACTTACAAAAAGATATCTCTTTTCAACTATCTTATCCTTGCTTGAAGAATATTCCCGCTCTTGCATAGATCTATGGCATTGTTTCATAATGGGTATCTTCTTTGTGTTGAAGGTAGGTATCCTTTTCCTATTTTCCTTAAGATATCAACATCAACCTATATTGACATCTTAAGGGGAGGGCACCCACAATGCTCCTTTTTATTACAATTCTCTCATGCATTGTACAGTGGGACATTCTTGGAAGTAGAGGGCAGCATCCTAGAGAAATATGTCTTCACTTTTCTCTTGTACAATAGGTCATTGTCAGAACTAGAGTATAGACTCTTAGAGAAAGATGGCAGTGCTTTTTCCTGGTATAGTGGATCATTCTCGAAACCAAAGCACAAACTCTTAGAGCGAGATGTCATTGTAACCTCATATTGTGGTACCTGCATGAGAGAGGCAAACAACACAAACACACCAATGGTAAATTATGTTAGAGGTCAAAATCATTAGAACAAACAAGTGAAATAATAAAGATCTTAAGCACGTATCATTGTTATCCATCTCCAAGGATCCTTCAAATCAAGGTGGCTCTTAGCATGGAAGAGCACTTGACCTATAGGATGACAACCAAAAGAATGAGGGATATGTGATGATTCTAGGATCAAAATGGATAAATGATGATCTTAGTGAATGATCTAGATATGAAACTTAGATAATGCTATGATGCAAGATATTGATATGAAGCTAAAACTAGCATGAGAATGGTTTAAAATACCATTAAACTAGCATATCGATGAATCTAACATGATATGTAAAACTAAATGATCTAATTACTATTATTAAAGAGAAGTTAACAATGCTTGATGAAATGAGACTATAAGTTTTATGCACAAAGACTTGGATTTTTTTAGAATAAAGAATGAGACCTCTATTTATAGAGAAAATAGGGCAATGGAGGGTTGAGATTGAATAATCACAAGAAGGGCTAGGATTGAAAGTTACTCATCCATATTTACAATTTTCACCAATGAAATGTTGACAATTGTCAACAAGAGGTTGCATGAGAGGAGACGTAAGAGGCATTAAATGCCTAAGAATACATGAAGGTTACCTTAGGTGGTAAGGGTTAACGTTAGGTTAGAGTTATCCGTTGGATAAATCTTTTACCCAAGGGGTAAACTCTTATGCAAGGGTTAATAGGATAACTAGGGTCAAAGCCATAAGTGCTTGAGGAGACCCTTGGGTTAGATGAGGGTTAAGTTAGAGAGAAAGTCTCTAACCATGTGGGAAGGGTTGAGTTAACCATTAATGATTTGGAAGACTTTAAAGGTTAACTTGTTGAGGACATAACGCCTTTAATGTATTTCAAAGACTTTGAGGCATTTTGGAGAAGTGACTTCTCTTAAGGAATGTGTAAATGTTTAAGAGATGGATTAGGCTAATTAAGATAGGATTCAGAGAATCTAGAAGGCTCTAGAAGAGGTTTAGGAGGCAAGTGGGAGATGTAGGATTTTGCAAATGGGTGGGGGAAAAAAAATTAATTAAAACAAAATTAATTTATTTTAATTATGATTGCAACTTGTATTTGTAGGATTTAAATAAATATTGATTTATTTAAATGTGATTTTTAATTTTGCAAGCTGTTGGTTTTAATTAAATGTAAATTTAATTAAAAATGGCTAGAAGGGGGACTTTAATTAAATGTGGATTTAATTAAAAATGGCTTGAAGGGGGATTTTAATTAAATGTGAATTTAATTAAAAATGGCTAGAAGGGGGATTTTAATTAAATGTGAATTTAATTAAAAATGGCTAGAAGGGGATTTATGGATATTTTTTATTAAATGTGGATTTAATTAAAAATGGCTTAGATAGAAAAAGGGAAATATTAATCAAATCTTTAATTTGATTAATGGTTAAAATAGAAGTATATGGATATTAATTAAATCTTAATTTAATTAATTAGAAGAATTAAGGATAATTAAATGAATAAATTTCACTTTATTTGTTGTAGGTGTGTACATTTTGCCCCTCTTTGAGTTAACGTGTGACCACATGTTGATTCAAAGAAAAAAACTTGATTTATCATCAAATTTTTTTTTGCTATGATGTTGTCGCCAAAATTGTCGATATGATTCCTTGGATATGAAAAATTGATTTTGATGTGAGATGTCGATATGAAACTAGTATCGATATGAGACTGATGATGATATGCCCCCTCGTGTGATAAATTGAGGAAAAAATCATTTTCCAAGGAGATGGCATAAAGTACAGCGAGATTTTGAAAAAATGGTGATCTTTTTGGATTTTTTTTTTAAAATTGATTTTTTTTTGGATTTTTTAAATTTTTTGGATTTTTTGTGGATTTTTAAAATTTATCATCCAATAGAATTATTAAAAGGATATGAAACAATGGAGTGAAGATGGGTTATAGCCACCGAGGCATCATAGCCACCTACGTCAACATGGGTTATATAAGCCTCTAAGGGCCCATTTCTACCTCATTTGTATACTTGTCTTTGGAGCATTGGAGCTTGGAGGAGAGAGAGGAGATGGCACCCCCCTATCACAATCACCATTTCGAGTGATTTCATTGATTTGAGAGACCAACGAAGTATTTCCCATCGGTGAGTTCAATTTTCTAACCCTACTTGTAAATTTTTTAGCTTATATTTTAGGCGTTTTTGCAGGATTTTTTATTTTTTCGAGCTAGCTAGGGTCTTCGTGCGTTTTTCTTTTTTTGCCTCTGTTTTTGCACATATAATTTTTCTTTTACCGCATGTGATAAAATTTTTTATGCATTTGATAATTATCGTAGGGCATTTGATTTTTCTTGTGACACATGATATTTTTATTAGCACATAGGAGTTGTAGATTAGTGCATGTGTGAAACAATTGGCGCATATAAGAAACAATGTTGCGCATATAACATGTATTTTAGTGCATTTGATGAGTTTAGTCATGCATATGATGGATCAAAGAGCACATATGAAATTGCACATTTGATGACTATTTTGGCGCATATGAGACAATGAGCATTTTGTGTGATTTTTGAAAAATTTGAACATGTGCAATTTTGATTATTAGATTTGTTATGAAGTTTTGCACCTTGTCAAAGTGTCATTTGGAATCAAATGTGTTGATTTTGATCATTAATTGATGTGTATCATTATGATTCTATTGTGTTAATTCGATGGTTGGTCTAGATAAATTCGGGTCAAACTCGATATGAGTTTGTTTGTGATATGGGTGTGATTCGATATGGGTTTTGTTGTTGTTATGAGTCATTTTTTAGTATGGGTTAATTCTTTGTTATGGGTCATCTTATCGTTATGGGTCTAATTTCGATATGGATCATGATTTGTCGATATGAGTCTGATTTCAATATGAGTTTGATTTTGTTATGAGTCTGATTTTCATATGAGTCCTGATTTCAATATGGGTACTGATTTGTCTATATGAGTCTGATTGTTGTTGAATATGAGTCTGATTTGTTGATATGAGATGAATTTGATTGATCTGCAATATGAGTCTGGATTGATTGAAACTTGATTGATTTGCTTTTTAGATTGATTGTCGATATGGAGCTTGGTCATTTGTAAAATGGTATGATTTTTTATATGAGTCTGGTTTCGATATGGGTCTAATTTTGATATGAGTCATGATTGATTGATTGGATAATTGATTTGTTGATTGTCGGATTGTGTAAGATAGATGTATCTGATAGGATGATATTCATGTATTGATATAGGTCCATCGAGGAGTTCTCATGCATCAGGAGAAATTCCCGAAGACTTTTGTGATGCGAGATCGATTGAGTGTTGATGATTTGGTAGTTATAGAGGCTTGCGAACTTATCCACTTGTTACACATGTCGCCCTATCAGAAGAATAGGGCACTACTCACTGCATTGGTTGAGAGATGGCACAGCAAGCATAACACCTTCCATTTATCGATGGTGAGATCACAGTGATGTTAGATGACATCTATTGGATTCTACGGATTCCAATTACAAGTGAGCTTATGGAGTACGATGTGGAGGAGGTTGGCGGGATCGATGCTCTGCAGGAGATGTTTTTTGATCCCCATATTGTAGGTTACTCAGTGGCATCACAGGACATGGTAGACAGTTATGCGCCACTCCCTTCAGTTTTGGTAGGTTTGATTGGCAACTTCCAGATTCCAGATAGGAGGTCTCATGGGTTGTTAGTTGGATGGGGTCGATTTCTTCAACAAATGGTGCAGTTGCACACACAATATGCTTGGGGTATTTATTTTCTCACCCATTTATATCATGAGCTTCATCACGTGGTTTATGATGACACATCCAGCCTAGCTTTCAGATGCACTCTACTACATATTTGGGCATGGGAGCACATAGTTGTGGCCCACCCACTTGGGCCAAGGTCTAGACTAGTAGGGGCACCTTTTGTGATGATGTACAACTAGGTTGCTTCCCAGTCGATGCTTGGGAAGTTAGAGTATTGGAGGAGAGTCTTGGATGATATGGATGTAGTGGTGTGGAGGCCCTATTGATTATGTGAGCCATGGTCGGAAGATGATTTTGAGGTGCCACATTTATTCATGAGTAGATTCCTTTTGGGTCACACCTCATATGTGATAGAGCAGTTTATCCTTCCTAGGGTTTATTGACAGTTTGGGCGCATGCAGCCGATGTCGCAGGGGATGACTATGTACACTCAGGTACACAAGGAGAGGACATATTGGGGGCCCACATTGGATTTTGTGACAACCTGGGATGAGCTCTATTCTTTGCCTTTTTTTGTATGGAGTATGTATGAGGATATAGCAAATGCAAGGATGACTGTAGAGTATACGCAATAATTTTTGACACAGAGGTTCCCTCAATTGATAGAGTCAGGAGAGATGTTTCTTGCACTAGAGGAGGTTAGTGATGTTGATTAGGGTGGAGGTGGTCGAGGTGGGAGGAGGGGTAGAGGGAGGAGAGCTAGTAGGATTGTTGTGGGTGGTGTGGTTGGACATGGTCGGGGAGGAGGTGGTGGTGGGCTAGGAGGATTTGATGAGGGAGGAGTGGTGAGGGATAGAGGAGGAATGGTGAGAGGTAGAGGAGGAGGATGGAGAATGGGTGGCTTTGGGTGGGGTGGACCATCACAGGTGGAGGATGTTGCTGTCATGGAGGCTAGGGAGGGATCAAAAAGTGACGGATCTAAGGAGGAGAGTCGTGATTCTTTCGATGAGGATATAGAGTCTGAGGTCGTTAGTGGAGGAGTACGTTTGATGGGATTAATGGGCATAGCAGCAAAGGAAGAGTCAGAGGAGGAGGATGTGCAACCAGTGGCCTGATAGAGGAGGATTGATATGCCCCCTCCTGCCCCTTGAGAGGTTGGTATGCAAGATTTGTAGCCTTTGCAGCCACAGGGTGTGCAGATTAGAGTGCCTCCTCATTAGAAGCAGGCACAGATAGTAGTATTACAAACTTTGTTGCAGAGGGTATAGGGTAAGCTCCCATAGGCCCAGGCATAGGTTGCACAACTGTAGAGACAAGTGGTGACAATATCACTAGAGTGGGACATAGAGGTAGAGCAACATGACTAGGAAGAGTAGATAGTGCAATCATTGTAGTACACAACCACAGAGGGTGTTACAGGGGACACCATCTGAAGTCTCATTGAGAAGACAAGGCAGACAAAGTATTACAAGACTCTATACTTTCAGGTCATACCACAAGACTGATGTGCTCCTACCTATGCTATCAATTCTCAGCATGGGGGTTCTCAGAGATAGAGGGGCATCAAGGGGGTTATGGGTCCTAGGAGGGATGCTCGTAGTAGTAGCGCAGGTGTGGGTAGCTCGATCCCTCGTTTGACAGGTCCTGGAGGTGGTTAGGTTGATCCTGCGTTGCGATCATGATCCAATATTTTGTACTTATACCTTAATGTACACATATCTTTGTATTTTGATGACCTCCTGATATGATAATTTGTTGTACTTTGATCTTATTTATATGCTACTCAATTATGTTCTCATGTGATGTTTTGACGATCTTATTGATGTTTATTGATTGCCTTGATAATGATGCCACATGATTTATTGATATATACGATAAATAATGATGAACAACTAATACCCTAACGGGTACTGAGAGGGGAGGTGAATCAGTACACACAAAAACTTGCTTCAATATTTTGACACTCTCTAAACACATACAACTAGTTGTCTATACCACTGTACTTAACCATAGCAATACTGGTTAATAGAAATACTTCAGACAGCTAAACCAGTAAAACAAAAGTACTTCAAATAACATCCAATAATTCTTAAATCTAGATAGCTATTTTACCAATTTGATCATGTCATTGTTGCATTAGTAATATCATAACCACTAGTTCTGCATGCATATTCAACTAAATAAAAACTACTCAATCATCACATGAAAAATACACAGCCCATGACACATAGATTTTTCATGTGGAAACCCAAATGGGAAAAACCATGGTGGCGATGAATACCCACAAGCTTGTTTTTGAACTCTTTTGAAGTTCACTTTGTTAGGAGCCTAGTCTGGTTAAAGACTTTACAATAAGTTTCCATTAGGAACCGATCCTGTTAGGGATCACCCGGTTAAGGGATGGCTATAAACCCTGTTAAAGGTTGAAACCCTATTAAAGGTTACCTCGCTAGAGGATTTAAAGAACTCAATGAGCTTGAGTCACATGGTTAGAGGATTTTCAATAAGCCTATTAAAGCTACCTGGTCAAGTGATTTTATTTTTGTTGAAATGGTTAGAAGACAACAGATAAAATTTTTGATCTGATAACAACACTACTTTGCTAAGGTGGATCCTTTTCAGTTCCTCTCTTCTGCAATCACACTCTGCTAACTCCTTACTCTGGTTTGGCAAGTATCAAGTCTCCAACACATAGACATAAACACAAATTTTGCCAACACAAACAATAAAAAACATCATCGACCTTATGGACAACAATTAGGTTAGTAGCATAAACCCTAAACCCTAAACATTTTAGGTTTTCAGTTACAAGTGGTCCAATCCTGGCTGTTAAAATGAATTGCATAGAATAAACCAATCTGAGAAATATCTCAAGTTATTCTACATCATCCAATCTTCACCACACCTGAAAATCAGTAACCCATCACGCGTTCTTCACACACCTCTAAGAGAAACGCACATTCTCAGGGTAAACATTCAATTCATTCTCTCTTCATGCGCAATATCCTGAAAGAGATTCTTCACATGCACATAGCTGACATGGCATCTCGATCTCATCCTTATCTCTTAAATAACTCATCACAAAAGTTCATCAGTTGCACCACACAAGTCAAATCACCAAATTGGAAACCCTCAAGTTGAACTGAGACTACAAACTGGTAGTCAAAATGTGAACCCTGACACTAGTTCACTCCATCCTAGTTGACTATAGCCCCTTCTAGTCTTCACATTTGTTCATATCGATTCACTTATTGACATCAATGACAACATAAATTATCACCACTTCATCATATGCCAACAATCTCCCCCTTTGACATTGATGGCAATACTATGTGAATCTCCCCAAACAATATATCTTCTCCCCCTTTGACAATAATGCCAAAGTGGAGGTATAAGCTTCCAAAATCCACCATACTACTCCCCCTATGGGGTATCATCCTTCAACACATCAATCCTATAAGATTGGTCACTACAGTACCCAATTGATGTGGAGCACACATCTTAAATGTATTTCATGAAGGGGCAGAACCCCTAATTCACCTCTCAAATAGGTAAATGTAGTCTTTGGTAAGGGTTTAGTGAATATATCTGCTAGCTGCTCCTTACTAGAAACATGTCTTAATATCACCTCTTTATTCTGAACCTTCTCTCTTAAGAAATGATACTTGAGCTCAAAATGCTTGGTCCTAGCATGCAATACCGAATTTTTGGAAATATTGATTGTACTAGTATTATCACAAAAAATACTCATCGGTTCAAATATAGTCACTTTGAAGCCATTTAGTACATGCTTCATCCAAATTGTTTGAGTTTAGTTCATAAATGCTGCCACATACTCTGCTTCAGCTATAGACTGGGAGATACAACTCTGCTTCTTACTCGTCCATGAGACTAGTCTTCCATCGAGGAAGAACTCTCCACCAGTTGTGCTCTTTTGGTCATCCATATTACCTGCCCAATCTACATTGGTAAACACTTTGAGATCAAAGTCACCATTATATGGATACCACAATCCATAATCAACTGTTCCCTTCAGATATCTAAGAATCCTCTTTACCTCTACCAAGTGGGATTCTCTTGGATTCTTCTAAAAACAAGCAACTATGCCTATTGCATGAGCAATATCTGGTCTATTGTGCACCACATAGTGCATCTTACCGATCATTGACCGATACTCCTTCTCATTCACCAATGCCAAATCATCCTCTTTAGTCAGTTTGCAGCCGATCAACATCAGTGTTCCAACTAGTTTGGTCTCCTCCATGCCAAAGGTCTTCAATACCTCTTTGATATACTTGGACTTCGTAATGAAGATACCTTCTTTCATCTACTGAATCTGTAGACCAATGAAAAACTTTATCTCTCCAATCAAAGACATTTCAAACTCCTTTTTCATCACATCAACAAATATGTGACTCATTTCATCATCTCCTCTGAAGATTATGTCATCTACAAATACTTCACAGATCAATATTTGATCACCTTCATATTTCAGGTTGATGTTGTTGTCCTCACTTATTCTCTGAAATCCTATCTTCACAAGATGGGAGTGTAACCATTCATACCATGCCCTTGGTGCTTGTTTCAATCCATACAGGGCCTTGTGTAATCTACATACCATGTCACTATCCTCTGACAAAGAAAACCCATCCAGTTGCTCAATATACACTTCTTCTTCTAGGATTCCATTCAAGAATGCAGACTTCACATCCATCTGGTATACCTTGAATCCCTTAAATTTTGCAAATGCAAGTAGCATTCGGACACCTTCCAGTCTAGACACTAGGGAAAATGTTTCTCCATAGTCTTCTCCTTCTTCCTGAGTATATCCTTTGCATACAAGTCTTTCCTTGTTTCTTACCACTATGCCTTCTTTATTCAGCTTATTCCTGAAGACCCATTTGGTACCTATGACATTCTTGTGTTCTGGTCTAGGTACCAAGGACCATAATGCATTCTTCTCTATCTAGTCTAGCTCCTCTTCCATTTCCTTTATCCAGTCTTCATCGGTAAGTGCCTCTCTAGTGGTCTTAGGCTCAAATTCTGAAATCATGCATGAGTTTTCTTTCACCTTTCTCCTTGTGAGTGTCCCTGCATCTTTGTCTCCAATGATCTGCTTCAGATCATGATGTAGTTTTACATACCTAGGAATGACCCTAGCTGGTTCCACTTGCTTTTCCTCTTCTTCTTCCATTTCATCTTCTTCTTCTCTTACTGCAGCTTCTATTGGTATAGAAACACCAAGGTCTTTCTAGTGTTTGCAACTTATTTCCTTCTCAACCGGTTCCCAGAAGACTACACCCAGTTTATCTTCTGCTTGCTTGTTGCAGGTTTCCTTAGGTTCCTTAGGAGATTCATCAACCCTGACATTGATACTCTCAACAATTTTCTACGTCCTAGTTTTGTAGCACTTGAGAGCTTTGCTTTTAGTGGAATATCCCAAAAATATTCCTTCATCACACTTAGTATCAAACTTGCTCAGATGCTCACCTCTCCTGATATAGCACTTGCTGCCAAATACTTTTAAATAACTTGAATTAGGAGTTCTCACATTCCAATACTCATAGGGGGATATGTCTTTACCTTTCTTGATCTACAGTGCTTGCTGCTTCTCTCCAAAATGTGTGAGCTACCTTTCCTTGGATCAGCATAGTTTTGGCCACTTCAACTATAGTATTGTTATTCCTCTCTGCTATGTCATTGTGTTGTGGTTTCCTTGGGGTAGACAATTGCCTCTTGATGTCATTCTCTTCACAGTACTTGTTGAATTCATCATAAGTGAATTCACCTCCCTAATCGGTTCTAAGGCATTTTATTCTTCTGTCGCTCTCCTTCTCAACCAATTCTCTAAAGGCTTTGAACTTTCAAAATGCCTCAAACTTGTCTTTCAAGAATGTGACCCACATCATGTTGGTAGTGGGCCAGTGTCCCTCATAGGGATTCGTGACATGGCTTAACAGCCTCCTATGGATTCTATAAGTCTAGTGGTTGCATTGGGCATTGACAGGTCGATCTTTTGGTGCAACGACAACCCTAGCTTGTAACAAGTGGTATTAGAGCTTGGTCATGGGTTCAAATCACGTAGGCCATGGTGAGTGAAATTGGGAGGGGAATTATTGGCAATGAGCCAGTGTCCCTCGCGAGGATTTGCGACATGGTTTAACAGCCTCCTGTGGATTCTATAAGTCTAGTGGTTGTATCGGGCATTGACAGGTTGATCTTTTGGTGCAACGACAACCCTATCTTGTAACACATCATTCTTAAGCAGTCATTGGTAAGAATCATGAAATACTGATCTCTGTGAATACTTCTTATTTTCATCGGACCACATAGATCGGTGTGCACTAGATCAAGTAAGTTCTCTCCTGAAAAAGACTTACCTTTGAATGTTGAGGAAGACATCTTCCCAAGTTGACATTCTCTACACAAAGCATTCTCTGGCTTGTTTAGCAAAGGCAACCCTCTTACTTCCTTGATCTTACTAGCCTTTACTATATTATCAAATTTTATATGACAAATTCTCCTATGCCATATCCATCTGTCATCAAACTTCACCATCAGACACTGACTGATCTAGGCATTTAGTTGAAACAGGTTTCCTTTGGTCTATTTACCAGTGGCAATAAGTTCACCAGTCTTTCCGATTATTTTGTAGACCCCACCTTTGAACTCCAGAATAATTCCTTTGTTGTTCAGTTGAGCAACACTCAAAAGGTTGTGCTTAAGGCCTTCCACCCAGTAGACATCATCCGCACTGCTCTTTCCATTTAGTGAGATGGATCCTTTTCCTTTTACCGTGCAAGGTGCATCATTGCCAAACCGGACAAGACCTCCATCATATTCTTTCAAAGTCAGAAACTTTCTCCAGTCATTAGTCATGTGGTGAGAACACCTATTATCAATGATCCACTCATTAGAGTTGTCAATGTGAGAGACAAGGTCTTTCTAGTTAGACACTTCTTCCTTGGCAGCTACAAACACTATGTCCTCACTCTCTTCATCCTCAGATTCTTCATCGATAACACCTTCATCCACTACAACAAGACAATTTCTCCTACCTCCTCCTTTATACTTTCTAAACCTTTCTGATTTATCCTTATTGTCATCGTTAGGACAATTAAGAACTATATGTACTATCTTATTGTAGGTAAAACACTTCAAAGGAAGCCTACCTTTGTATTTTCCGGTGCCTTTTGGAAGTCTCTTGGCTAGAAGAGCTTCAAACTCCATCAGAATCTCCTCATCATCCATATCTCTACATGGCCTCAATTCATAACTGGTGCTAACCTCTTTTCCTCTCCTAGTAGGTGTGGAGGAAGTAGATTCTCTGAATACTAACTCAGTCTTCTGAATGCTACCATCATAGCCATTCAATTCATATGTAGTCAATTTAGCAATAAGTCTAAGGATACCTTTGTTTTGTCAATAGACCTTAGCTCTTGGATAGTGGCAACCCTGATTGCATAGACCGGTAAAAATGATCTCATAAATTTACTAACAACGACGGCATCATCAACTGTTCCACCAATGCTCTTGATATCTCCAACCATAGTCTTGATCCTTATGCCATGTTGTTGAATGGTCTCACCTTCAACCATCCTCATGTCTTCAAATTTTCCTCTGAGGCTTTCTTCCTTAGCCTACTTGACATGCTCATCACTGCCATAAATGGTTTCTAGTGTGTCCCATACATCCTTAGGATTCTCCTTATCTTGTACATCAATGAACTCAATATCGGACAGGCTACTAACAAGGGCTTCCGTGACTTGCCAATTTTCTTGAACCTCTATTTTCTGCTCATCGGTCAGAGTGCCAAAAGGGATTACATAGGCATTCTCAACATAGCTCTAGTGTTGAGCACCCAAACTCTTGATATAAATCATCATTTTGTCCTTCCATATTTTGAAGTTGTCCCTATTGAACTTAGGACCTTCCCTCTTCATCATTAAAGTAGGATCTTTTGCATCAAGCGGTTAAGCTTATATCACCGAGGACCTGGAGGTGCTCTGATACCAATTGATAAATAATGATGAACAACTAATACCCTAACCAGTACTAAGAGGAGGGGGTGAATTAGTACACACAAAAACTTGCTTCAATATTTTGACACTCTCTAAACACATATAACTGGTTGTCTATACCACTATACTTAACCATAGCAATACCGGTTAACAAAAATACTTCAAATAGCTAAACCGGTAAAACAAAAGTACTTCAAATAGCATCCAACAATTCTTAAATCTAGATAGCTATTTTACCAGTTTGATCATGCATGAGTTGCATTAGTAATATCACAACCATTAGCTCTGCATGCATATGCAATTGAACAAAAACTACTCAATCATCACATGAAAAATACACAACCCATGACACAGATTTTTCATGTGGAAACCCAAATGGGAAAAACCATGGTGGGGATGAATACCTACAAGCTTATTTTTGAACTCTTTTGAATTCCGCTCTGTTATGAGCCTAGTCCAGTTAAAGACTTTACAATAAGATTCTGTTAGGAACTGATCCTGTTAGGGATCACCCGGTTAAGAGATGGCTATAAACCCTGTTAAAGGTTGGAACCCTATTAAAGGTTACCTCACTACAAGATTTAAAGAACTCAATGAGCTTGAGTCACCTAGTTATAGGATTTGCATCAAGCCTATTAAAGCTACCTGGTCAAAGGATTTTCTTTCTGTTTAAATGGTTAGAAGATAACAGATAAAACTCTAATCTCATAATAGCACTACTTTGCTAGGCAGATCCTTTTCACCTCCTCTCTTCTGCAATTAACTCTACAGACTCCTTACTCTGGCTTGGAAAGTATCAAATCTCCAACACACAGACATAAACACAACTTTTGCCAACACAAACAATAACAAACATCATCAACCTTATGGACAACAATTAGGTCGGTAGCATAAACCCTAAACCCTAAACATTTTAGATTTTTAGTTACAAGCAGTCACATCCTAACCGTTAAAATGCATTGCATAGAATAAACCAATCTGAGAAAGATCTCAAGTTATTCTGCATCGTCCAATCTTCATCGCACCTAGAAATCAGTAACCCATCACATGTTCTTCTCACACCTCTAAGAGAAATGCACATTCCCGAGGTAAACATTCAATGCATTCTCTCTTCGCATGCAAGATCCCCAAAGAGATTCTTTGCATGCACATAGCTGATGTGGCATGTCTATCTCATCCTTATCTCTTAACTAACTCATCACAAAAGTTCATCGGTTGCACCGCACAAGTCAAATTGCCAAACTGGAAACCCTCAAGCTGAATTGAGACTACAAACTGGTACTCAAACTGTGAACCCTGACACCAGTTCACTCCATCCTGATTGACTATAACTACTTCCAGTCTTGACACTGGTTCATACCGGTTCACTTATTGACATCAATGTCAACATACATTATCACCGCTTCATCATATGCCAACTAAATATCCAAGGACTTTGGTCATTTTATTACCTTACTAATAATAGGTTTCTGACAAATATCCTCGTTTTTTCTTTGGATCAGCATGTGGTCACACATATATATGATGATATGTTATGGATGCAGTTACTTTTATTTTGATGAGCTATATGATATGTTTTTGATCTAGATGATATTTGCAGATACTGATGCAGATTATTGGATATGTGTGTTTTGGATGATTTATATGCTTTATATGATGATTGTAATGTACTATATGTTTGGGAGGTAATATGCAGATGATGATTGGATTAATGATTGCAGATGCTTATGATTTGTACAAATGTTGCTAACCTATTTTTGTGCTTTTGTGTGTAGGGGATAATGCAATCTAGAATGTTGCATATGCTTGATATGATGATGCTCATGTATGGGATGCATTGTGATAATAATGTGATTTTGATTTGCGAATGTATCTTGAAAATGAGATATATGAAATGATAATGATAATGTGAGATGTATCTTGACAATCAGATGTATGAAATGATAATGATAATGTGAGATGTATCTTGAAAATGAGATGTATGAAATGATAATGATAATGTGAGATGTATCTTGAGAATGAGATGTATGAAATGATAATGACAACGTTATATATATCTTGAAAATGAGATGTATGAAATGATAATGATAATGTGAGATGTATCTTGAGAATGAGATGTATGAAATGATAATGTTAACTAATGCAATGAATGTAACTATATGCAATATTTTAACATGGTCTAAATGATAATGATAATACAAACTTAATATGATAATGAGAATGCACCTAATGATTTATATGCAACCCAATGTAATGATATGCAATCTAATGCAATGATTAACATGTTATGATATTAATGATTTTGAAATGATATGCAAGCTAATGCAAGATTAAGATGATAATGTTGTGCAACTAATGCAAGATTTAAAATTATATGCAACCTAATGCAAGATTTAGATGATAATGATGTACAGCTAATACAAGATTTAGATGATAATGATGTGTAGCTAATGCAAGATTCAGATGATAATGATGTGCATCTAATGTCAATGCTTAATATGCATTCTCATTCTTAATGTTGCCATTTGTTTTGATCAAAGTGTTAGTGCTTCCTTTGTTTTCATCATCAGGCCTTGATTTGTTGAAAGTTGATACAAGAATCATGGTATAATTGAACCATAACGACTGAGTATAACTTACATGGATTTTGATATTTCAAGATGACACAAGCATCAAGGTATAATTGAACCAAGACAACCTGATTATTGCTTGCATAAAACAAACAAGAGTTAACCTTTGTCCTATACAAATCCGAAATGTCTTCAGTGATATGTTACATGATCACGTCATAAGACAAATTTGCATAGTAGAAGACTTCACTCCCAAACAACAGACAAAGAAAACATCACATTCCTTCCTTGCTTCTCTAGTCATTGAGACATCCTTGAGTCACTTAGGAGATATGGTAAGCAAAAATTAGCAACCATAAGTAAGCATGCATGCTATTGGAAATGTATTCTTGTCAAGTTGCAAATAGATATTTTGTTCAATCAGTTCAATTCTATGATATCTAGCCTCTTGCATTGTTGTTGTCATTTGTTGGTTGTAATGATCCTTGTTGTCTTGCTACATGTTTGGTCTAATGTTTAAAATCCTCAATGTGAAATTCCCCCAGCGAGGTCACAAACCTGCCCCCACTCTAGATAGTACTTGATATGGATATTTACATTGATCACCAAGTCATGGTGGGATATGATTTAGATTATCAGGGACATTGGCTACGCTAAGTATGTCTAGGATTATGTTGCGTGTATAAGTGTTATGCAATGGGTATGGGCTTAGATCAGATCGATCAAAGATATGATATAAGTATTG
The DNA here is from genome assembly GCF_030272615.1 of Cryptomeria japonica. Classification (NCBI taxonomy): domain Eukaryota; kingdom Viridiplantae; phylum Streptophyta; class Pinopsida; order Cupressales; family Cupressaceae; genus Cryptomeria; species Cryptomeria japonica. Next base: position 640,728,145 of record NC_081407.1, on the reverse strand, counting down.
ATAGATGGAGGAGTCGGTCTCTCACAAGTGGCACTTGTTACCAAGTTTTCACCGCTTGTTTTTATTGCACTTTTTGATTTGTTTTTTTTTTTAAATAAAAGTGGAATATCCACACTTTTCGATTTGTTTTTTATTTTTTTATTTTTTGTATTTTTCTATTGTTTTTATTTTTTTGTGTGCCACAAAGTGCCTGTTTGCCAGGTTTTCATCATAGTGAAGATTTTTGATACTTTTTTTTATTTTTTTGCTTGATCCATGCATTGGATGACTCAAGTGTAGAATTTCTTCAGATGGATGTTGTTGGTTGGTTCATCAAGCATGTCCCCTTCTGAAGTTGACAACTAATATGCTCATGATCCATAGGCTTATATGATGACAAATGGTCCCAACTAGTTGGACTCAAATTTTCCCTTCTTTTCTCAATCTTAATGATTTCTAGGATTTCCTTTTTAGGACTAGATCACCAATTTTGAAATCCCTCGGGATGACTTTGTGATTATAGCTTTTGCACATTCATTGTTGATATGCCTTGAGATGGTCATAGGCACGTTGTCATTTTTCATCAAGAAGCTCTAGTTCTTGCAACCTATTCACTTGATATTCCTCTTCTGGTATGAAGCCCTTCAAAGATACTTGGAGAGATGGGATTTGTACCTCAAGAGGTAGAATTGCTTCTAAACCATACACTAATGAATATGGTGTAGCCCCTATAGGTGTGTGGATACTCATTCTGTAGGCCCAAAGTATCGGATTGAGTTGTACATGCCAATCCTTGCTAGCATCATTCATTGTTTGCTTGAGGATTTTCAAGATTATTTTGTTTGATGCTTCTGCTTGGCCATTTCCTTGTGGATAGTACTATGTGGAAAAGCAATGTTGGATTTTGAATCATTCACATAGCTCTTGCACATCTTGGTTCTTGAAAGAACGTCCGCTATCTGTGATGATGGAACTAGGAATGCTATATCTACAAATGAGATAGTTGAGGATGAATGATGAGATCTTATTTCCAGTCACAGTGGTCATTGGGACTTCTTCGATCCACTTGGTGAAGTACTATGTGGTGGTGATAATGAACTTATGCCCATTTGAAGAGGATGGATGCATATTTCCTGCTAGATCAAGTCCCCATTGACAGAAAGGCCAAAATGTGGTGAATGATTGCAGCTCTTGTGTTGGCACATGTATGAGGTTACCATGAATTTGACATTTAGGACATTTCCTAGCAAATTGATAGGACTCTCTTTCCATTGTCAGCTAGTAATATCCCATTCTCATAATTTTCTTCAAGAGAGTAGGACCACTTGAATGCATACCACAAATACCTTAGTGAAGCTCCTGTAAGGTGGAGTCAAATTCATTACAATTGAGGCATCGAAGAAGAGTACCATCTAGATCTTGATGTTAAAGTGTATCAATAGTTAAGGTATATCAGGCGACTTGTCGGATGAAGCTTCATTTCTGGTTGCAAAATAGGTCAAGTGAGAGAGTATTATTTTTGAGATAGTCATATATCTTCTTGTATAGAGGGGAATCATAACCGGTCAGGACACAGAGGACTTGGGATGTGGAATTGTTATAGGCTAGGAAAAACAACTGCTCCACCAGGAATTCGTAACGATTCTGTTTATCTGGAGTTTTGTAGAAGTGAGGCGATAGTGGCCATTGCATTGGTGGCTCTATTTTCCAATATTGGAATCTACTCAAAGTTGATGTGCACAAAGTACTTTTTGAAGTCATCCACCATTCTCTTGTAAGGCATTATCTTATCATCTTTTGTCTAATAGTCATCATTGATTTGATTGATAACTAGTTAAGAATCCCCATAGACTCTTAATTTTGTGATTCTCCATTCTATAGCTACTTTGATTCCTACTACTAGGGCTTCGTATTCAGCAATGTTGTTGGTGCATGGAAACATTAGTCTGTAAGATCTCATAATTGTGTGCCCTTTTGGAGTGACAAACAAGATGTCAGCACCTGATCCATGTTGTATATAGCATCCATCAAAGTATAGGGTCCATTTCTTGGGTGTGATAGTGAGCACATCCATATCTAGAAATTCCACCTGTAGTGGGTGTTGGTCCGGTAGTAGTGCTTCTGCTAATTGATCTGCAATTACTTGTCCTTTGATAGCCTATCATTCTATGTATTGAATGTCAAACTCACTTAGGATCATGACCCATTTAGCTAATCTTCATGTGAGAGTGGCCTTGTTGAGTATATAATTGAGAGGATTGATCTTTGCTACCAATTTGATTGTGTGGGCTAACATATAGTGGTGGAACTTTTGAGAAGCAAACACCACTGCTAAGCAAGACTTTTTGATGAATGTATAATTGAGTTCATATCCGTTCAAATTCCTGTTGATATAATAAATATCCCTTTCTTTGCCTACTAGATCTTCTTGTGCTATCATTTCCCCCAATGATACTTTTGTTGTTGATATATAGAGGATGAGTGGCTTGCCAGTTATTGGTGGTACCAAAACTGGTGGATTCATCATATATTGTTTGAGTTGGTGGAATGATTCTGCACATTTGTCTTCCCATTTGAAAGGTATATTTTTTATGAAGAAAATGATCGAATGGAAGATATTTATCTGCTAAATGAGAAATAAATTTTCTAATGGATTGTAGCCTGCCTTGCAGAGATCATAGTTGGCTAATATTTTTAGGAGGTGGCATCTCCATGATAGTCTGAACCTTTGTTGGATCTACTTTAATACCTTTTTTTGATACAATGTAGCCTAATAGTTTGTTGAATGTGACCCCGAAGACACACTTCTTAGGGTTTAATCTGACATTGAACTTCTCCAATTATTGAAAGATTTTATCTAGGATGTCTAGGTTTTCAGATCTTGTGAATGATTTAGATAGCAAATCATCCACATAATCCTCCATGAAAGTATGCATCATGTTGTGGAAGATGATTGTTATGGTTCTTTGATAAGTTGTACTAGTATTTTTCAAGCCAAAAGGCATGACATTCCAGTAATATGTTCCCCATGGATATGTGAATGAAGTTTTATCTTGATCCTCTGGAGCTATCTTGATTTGGTTATAGCCTGAAAAACCATCCATGAGAGATAGCATTATGTGTCCTATTGTTAGATCAACATTGGTGTCAATTCTTGGCAAAGGAAAGTCATCCTTTGGACATGCCTTATTGAGGTCTCTGAAGTTTGTACAAATCCTTATGCTTCTATCTAGTTAGAAACTGGTACAATGTTTAAGATCCATTCGACATAGTCTATAGATCAGATGAATCCAAAATCTAATAACTTCTTCAGTTATGCTTTCACTAATAATGCCACATGTGGATTCATCTTCCTTAATTTATAATTGACAAGTTTAGCTCCAGGAGAGATGGAAAAGTGACGCATGATTACATTCAGATCTACTCCTGGCATGTCATCATAAGGCCAAATAAAATTGATTTGCTTCTCCTTGAATAATTTGACAAAATCTGATTGTTCTTTTTCTGTGAGTGATTTTGCCAAATGTATGATTTTAGTTGTTGCTTCATTGCTGATATTTATTGATTGAGTTGGCTCAATCAAGATTGGTGATCTCTCCTGGTAATGTTTAGGAAGAGTGTCAAGTCTCCCATCTTTAGGTGCCTCAAAAATGTTTTCACCTTCAGATATGTCCTTTATTTTTTACTTTTTTCTTTTTGCGATCTAATACTGCCATTAAATGGTTTTCACCATTAGATCCATTTTTTATTTCATTTTTGTGACTGAGAGACTTAGCACTCCCCTAATTGCAGATATCATTATGTGGTTCACTGGTGGAGCATGTTTCCGGGTTGACTAAGCATAGGTATTGGAAAATTGATTCATCATTTGGGAATATTGGTATATCATGATGTTTGGGTTCTTCCCAGTCTATGAGGTCAGGATATATGAGCGGTAAGGAGTCATTTGGTAGGTTAAGATCAGCTGGTGTAAGTGTCATGATGGAGATATTGTCATAGTTGTTTGGGATACCAGTGAGGTCTATGATATTCTTGAGGTCTTCTATGGTATTCTCTTCTATATTGCCTTGTCTGTATTGTCATTGCTCATTCTTACTAGCCTCGTAGATATGTTGTGGTCCAAATTCAAATGATGGAGATCTTGAGCCTTGTCCCTCATGAGAAATGGGTGTGTATGTGTGGATTGTATCCACCTTAATATCTTCAATAATATCAGAACAACTATTCCACTCATACTCATTAGAATCGGTTTCAGAATCATTGTCCCAGGTTACCTCACTGAATTTGACAAGTATGTTGTATAGTGAGAAAAGATCACTGTTAATTGACACAAGTTTAGTAGCTTGTTCTGATTCGGGATTGGTGCTTATTTTTAGTTTTGAATTTTTTCATACACCATTTCCTTTCTTTGAGTAGCAATTTCTTTAGGTTGTGGCCTAGCCTTGGTTTGATAAGGTTCTTGTACATGATGTACTTTCTTATAAGAAGCTTCCTCCCTTGGAATAGTGATTTCTTCTTGTTGTTTCTCATTTTCTTCATGTTTTTGCTCCTTCCTTGTCTTTTCTTCTTCTTGGTTCAATGCTTCTTTCCATTGAGGTTTTTTATGGTGATTTTGCTTTTGCACGAGCATAACATGTTGGCCATACCCAAGTCTTGTTTTTTCTTTTGCAAATTGTGAACAAAAATGTATGGGTTCTATTATGCCTTCTTGGAGCTTGCTAATAGGTACTTTTTCTTTACATCCCCTTCATTACATGATCCAAAACCCATTGCCATATTGTTTTGTTGGTATGTCTACTTCTAGGGTAGCAGCTCTAATTTCTTCCTCATCCTTGTATAGCTAACTAAGGATGTCTTTATCTTCTGATTCTTTAGCCAGTGTGTCCATTTGGATAAATAAACCATTAAAATTTGTGATGGGTTGTGTTGCCTGATGCCTTGGTGTGGAAGGTTGTACATAAAACCTTGGTTAAGCTGGAAACTTAGATAGACGTAAGGGTTCAAAAGAGTACCCCCCCAAGCCTTGGTCCTTTATTTTCCTCTTTTGCTTGAAGTTCATGGATAGGGACTTGAGTTCTTCTTGATGGTTGGATGATGAGGTATCTTGGGCCTCCTTTTTGTGTGGAACCAAGCTATCTTTATTTGCCCCCATAGCATTGTAGTACTAAAAAGGGTTGGTATCTGCAAATATTGAAATTTATTGTCCATTGTAGGGGAACTTGAGACATTGATGGTACGTGGAAGGCACCATTTGCATTTAATGGATCCATGGACGAACCAATAGTATATTGTATGTCAGGTATATGTCCAAGACTTGGCACATTGTGTCTCTTTGTATAGGACCTACTTGAATGGGTAGTATCACAGATCCTTCAGATGGTCTTTCTTCATCATCATAGCCTTTAATAGTGATTTTCTTTTTGGGATCAATGGCTTTCTTAGAGAAGCCTAATGCATGGATAAGCTTGAGGGTACATATATTGAGACCAGCTCCTCCATCTATTAATACACTTTTTACTCGATGTTTATAGACTAAGACCTCAATATGTAGTGGGGTGTTATGCAGTGACTCAAAGAGACATCATCATGTTCAAAAAAAATGTATGTTGTGTGGCACCGTCATATGGGCCACCATGGCTTGGAATCAATCTTGATATCAATATCATTTGGAATGGTTATTTTGACAAGCGATTTCTCCAAGATATCCTTGTGTTTTGGTGAAAGTTTGATCAACTCAAGTATAGATATTAGAGCGGGTGTTCTTTGTAGTTGGTCGACCAAGTTATATTGAGCCTTAGAGAGAGTTGTTGATGTTGATGTGTTCCCCTTCCAGACATATTTCTAAGCTCTTGTTGTCACATTTATCAATGCATATTCTTGTTTGTCTTTGATTTTTATGACATTCACTTAATTGTCATATGCCGATATGTGATTGATGGTGTTGTTGGTATTCTACACTCACATGAGAATGGTTGATGTTGTCATTGATGGCAGCCAACCAGTAACAGGATTCTATAGGTTCACCGGCAATGCAAACATCATATACCGGCACCAGCAGACACAACAAGTTCATTCATCGACATCTAGTTTACATTGGTAATAAAGCATACCGGAACTCAAGCCGACATGAGAAAGTTTTGTTTATATGAATTGTATTATAATGTAATTAATTATCTGTAAGCTGACATGATGTATTGTAAAGGCTCACATATGTATGAGATCTTATAGGTCATTTTGATATGTGATAGTGTGATAGAATGGAGATTAGTAAATAGAATGTATAGGTGATTTTGTAATAAGCTAGTTAGATTATGAGAGTGAATATTTGTGTATGCATTATTGATGTAATCATCTTATGAGTGAATAAGGAGCAGAGCAGAGTAGAGTGAATGTCATTCACCATCAAGTTTTTTGGTTATGGTTTATGATAGAGCTTAAATTGGTACTGAATCAAGCATTACAGATGCTATTTTGAGTAGTACATTGTATTGGATTTAATTATCTATTTTTTAGTGAGACTATTTCATTGAGAAGTGAGCTCTAGGTTGTTGGCCTTCTTGCATGTGTAGGCCCCTATTGTAAGTAATATTTATTCATATTGGCCAGTGACTAAATAATGTGGGTCACAAATCCCACTGAGGTTTTTCCCTTACTGGGTTTCCTCGCCAAAATATCTTGTGTTATGGTGTGAATTTATGTTGTCTCTATTATTTCTCTTTATTGCATTATTACTTGTTTACCGATACATTAATTTGGGTTGCAAAGTTATAAATAAGTTCAAATATTCCATTAACCAGTTAGACACTGATTCACCCCCCCCCCTCTCAGTGTCTTTGGGACTGCCATTACATCTAACAATTGGTATCAAAGCCTAATTCTATTTGCAAAAGCCTAATATCTTGAGGAAGATTCTAAAACTGGTACCGATGGAGAGTTTGGGAAAACAGTTGGAAGGAGCTCTTGAAGATTTTGATGCAGAAAAATTGAAGAATATCAAACTTGAAGATGATCTGAGGACTGTCTAGGAATTTATTAAAGGACTTCAAGAGAATTTGGCTATAACACAGAATAAGAGGAAAGAACATGACAAAATGCAGAAACATGATGATGAAAAGGAAACTCTTAGAGATATTGTAGAGAAGTTGAGGCAAGAGAATAGTAACATGAAGAATGAAATGCAAGATCTAACCATGACGCTATGTAAGGATATTGAAGATAGGAAGAAAAATGAAGAAGAATTGACTAGGAGACTTAATGATGGAGCAAATGAAAATATGAGACTTTGTCATGAAAATGATATGCTAAAGGCAGATTTGATTCACATGCAACATGATAAAGAGGAGCTTATGAGACAAGTTGGCATTCTGGAAAATGAGTTGATCACTACAAATGAATACAAAGACAAATTCAAGAAAAGTTCAGAAAGGCTTGATGACATGCTGAAAAGACAGAAACCTGATGGAGATACAATTGGACTTGGATTTGAACATGGAGAAAGTTTTGGAACTGCAAATAATCAAGATCACAACAAACTGATAAGACAACCTAATGCTTATGAATTTAATGGGAAATCTTTTAATTGCAACAAATTTGGTGATAGAGAAAATCAGTGCATATTTAGAAATAATCAAATTACAAATCTACCCACTGGTCAATGTTCCAAATGCAATAAAGTTGGTCATAACTCAGATAAATGCAGAATGAATATGAAATGCTATGTTTGTGGTAGATTTGGACATCTATCTAATCAATGCAGAACATAAACCGGTCAAGGATATGGAAAGGCTATTCAAAGGAATAATGTAACAAGATTGGACATATTGCAAAATTTTGTAGAAGAAAGACTATACTAATGAACAATAAAGGATCTAATGAGAAGGGAAAGGACAAAGTAGAGGAAATAAAGCAGGTTTTTTCAAAACAATGGATCAAGAAGGGAGATCAGAGAGTTGATGAGTCTATCTCTGCACTGGTAGAACAGAGTAACCCTCCACCAATAGGAGATTCTTCATCTAACTAAGGAATAATCCTTAGGGGGTATGGCAAAAAATTGAAAAATCATGCATTCTACCCTCAGTTGATGGTAAGAAGTTATATTTCTTCTTTACCGATAGATATGTTAAGATTTCACTTAACCGGCAAGCATTTAATGCGGTTGTTGGAGAAAATTTTGGTTATAAAGCATCAGATAACCCTCATTTCAATCTACCAAGATTCCATGCATTCGAAGAGAGCGTGAATTGAGCAAAGGCATTCTAAAGGCGAAACAGCAAGGTGTTTTCAAGCATTCAAGGATTTCAAGTTAAAAGGTATTTATCTTTCGAAATGGCCTCTTCATCCTCTGTACATGAATTCATTGCAAACACTACTATGGTAGAGAATATTAAGTGCCCTAGACCCATGTTTAAAATCATTCCTGAAATTGCTAAGCAAGATAATTCTATCAGAGCCTTTTCTAAGACTCTGAAGGGAGTTGTTTTTGCTGAAGACCCGAGGATTTATATTCACCACAACATAGAGAATTTAGGGTCTAATGACTTGAGGAACATGTACAAAGATGTTATAACTGATGAACAAGGTTTAGTCAAGTCGGAGCATAAGATTGTTGAGGATTTAGGATTTGTTGAAATTTTGAACATTCCTGAATTTTCGGATGAGATAGTTTGTCTTGTACTGAGAAGAGTTCATGGGGAGTTTATGTGGCTAGACTCTGTTTTTAAAATCACTAAGGAAGCAATCAAGGTTGTTACTGGTTTACCCTCAACCGATATTAGGCCCAACAAAATGAAGAAGATACTAAACAAGGGTATTATGGACCTAATCGGAGCTACATTTGACAACAGATCTCTTAGGGTTAGTGATATCAATGATGCAAATATGAAATATGTGAGCACGATACTTGGATACAGAGTCACACATATAAATAGGTTAAATTTTGTTTCTATCTTGTGTATACATAGTGCATATGAAATGGTTAAGAACAATGCTAGAATTGACATTTGTGAGTGGCTTAAGGATGAACTGCTAGATAACTTGAAAAAAATTTAGCGTGATAAGAAGGGAACATTCTGTTTTGGGAATCTACTTGTGTGTTTAATGCTTTAATTCACAAAGGAGATACTCAGTATTGGTCACAAGGACTTTGCATATGACATCCCTATTGGTAGATAGATCATGCAAGCTATTACCGGCATAGGTGCTAACACTGATGACATGGTAACAACCTATTTCAAAAACTTTCAAACCAAGATGAAGGATAGAGAAAGGATACCACAGAGTATTGTGGATAAGTATGACAAGTAAATATGTTTTATAATCAAAAGAAATGAACCATGGATGGATGACAAGTAAATATGTTTTATAATCAAAAGAAATGAACCATGGATGGAAGTTGTTACTCCTAGAGCCATTTGGATAACAGAGATGGGATATGAAGTAGATCTGAATATTCTTGAAGCTTATGCAAAGACACTTCTTGATGCACCAAGGGAACCTTCTAAAGAAATCTTTGGCAATGCTGACACTATTGAGAAGATGTTTGGTATGCAAAAGCAGAGAAAAAGAAGAGAAAAATTCATGAGAGATGCATCCAAATTAGTCGAGAAAGTTAAGGAAAATGTAATGAACTTAAGTGGTATTTCTGCTAGTGAACTAGAAGGACTGGAACTGGTAGTTCATATTTCACCAGTTGTCACTTCTTCTGATATAGACGGTGATAAGGCAGCAGAGTTCAAAAGAGTTGAAAGGAAGAAGAGGAAACCTTCACTGATACCTTCTCCTTCTCCTAAAAGGACAAGAACATTAAGGAAGAAACAACAGGCTGTGAGAGAGACCAAGAAGAAGTTAATCCGAAGAAGAAACAAGAACCTAAGGCACTAGATACCCTTATACCGGAGGAATTGATCAACAAAATAACACAAGTAGGTAATCTTAGTAATGTGAATAAATTTTATCATTCTTTCAAGGACTCTAACAAGGAGACAATAGAGGAAAGCATTATTTTGCATCTTGACATCTACAAGAAAGTTTTGATTGAGGTTGTAGATGATCTGCCTAATGACTTATATTTGAGGTTAGAGGCTAAAAGAATGTCAATTATGGAACTGGATAAAAAGTTAAAGGTTGAAGCATTATTGGTGGTTCACCCTATTAATTCCAGGGAGGAGATTGATGAACTGATTGCTGAAGCTAACCAGTCAGTTTTTGTGAGTGGTCACCGGCAGGTTTGTCTAATGACTGGGAGAGTGAAAGAAAAAGCAGATGAAACTGCTGACAAATGGGACATATGTTTTGTTGAAAAAGAAAATAAAGAAGAGAGGGGTAGACAATAAATGGATGTCTTTTGCAAAGGTATATCAGAAAGATAAAAGTAAAGGTAAAATTGGTAGTGTACCTATTATAAAGGTCAAAGATAACCTTTCTCCATAGGCATAGGACACCCCAGCAATAACTACAGAAACACTAGTACATACAGACAGTCAATCGAATAAGAAGGCTAAAGAAATAACACATGATGATACTAATCCAGATTCTGAAATTCTTTTTACCATGAATGTAGATACACAGGACTTTAATATAGTTATGGATAAAGATACTTTAGAGGTTAAGATAGATCATGCTATGAATGTTGAGATCTCTGAGTCACTGATTAACACTGTTGACTCTCAGAATATTGAAATATCAGTGGAATCTAAGAATCCTGACACTGAGAAACTAGCAGAAGCAGAGGTACATACACAGAGTGAGAAACCAGCAGCAACTGTAAATAAAAAGGTAATAAATGATGGAAACAAGGAAGAAATTGTTAAGCTAATTGGTTTAGTGTCTGATGAAAAGAAAGTTATTGCGGAACTGAGCACATCCACTATAGATTTTAGACCTACAAATGTAACAAATGTTCTTTTGGATTCAATAAGGAGGATCACAGATTGCAATGCCTTATCATTTAAGGCCATTGATGATACATTGCATATTTTGAAAATGATTGCAGCAACATGTAAGATAGATCATATTGATGGTTCTTTGGGTAAATTGGACGCATTGTCCAACTTTATTGCTTCAAATGTTCTAACTATATATAAGGTTAATGAAGAAACTATTAAGGAAAGGGTGAATAAAGAAAAAGGTGAATTCTTTGACAAAACTTTAAAGGACTGTACTAAGCATATTGATTCCTTATTACTAGTACTTAATTCAACAAATTTGGAATACAAAGAATTGTATAAGGAAGCCTGCAAGCCTCACCACCTGACTGAAGACATTGATGAGGAGATTAAGAAAAAACAAAAGGAGATAGATGACATAGCAAACAATATGATAGGTTCTTTAGAACTTACCTCAGTTTCTGAACAAGAAATGGCAGTTTTTTAAGAAAAGATTGAGAATTTGGAAAAAGAAAAAGAAAGGATAAGGATGAAGGTCCGGGAGCTGAAAAAAAAACTTGGTCCTAGATTGGACAACCTTACAACTCAACGGGTTGATCTATCTAAAGAAACAATTCAAGGAGACCGATCACTGGAGCAATAGATGCATTATCTTACCGACATGATCCAGCAGATCAAAACCATTATTTCTAACAGTAATAAATTCATGCAGAGCCTGAATCTAATTTTTGCAAATATCTTTCAAATTGTACACAGCCGGTTACAGGCTATGAGGTAGAATTTTGTACTCTTTGATTCTTTTTGACATCCTTTGTCATTGATGCCAAAGGGGGAGTGGTATGGAGAAAAATGCACAAAAAAAATCACTTACTCAGGGGGAGCACACTCTTTTCTGGGGATCAGTTTTGGACTTCATTTTTGGACAATAGTTTTTTGATTTTTCTCATTAGTGTTGCTATCAATGCCAAAGGGGGAGATTGTTGGCATTCTACACTCACATGAGAATGGTTGATGTTGTCATTCATGGCAACCAACCGGTAATAGGATTCTACAGGTTCACTGACAAGACATACATCCTCTACTGGCACTGGTAGGCACAACAAGTTCATTCATCGACATCTAGTTTACACCAGCAATAAAGCATATCGGCACTCAGGCCGACATGAGACAAATTTTTGTTTATATGAATTGTATTGTAATTTATTTAATTATCTGTAAGCCGATATAATGTATTATAAAGACTCATATATGTATGAGATCTTATAGGTCATTTTGATATGTGATAGTGTGATAGAGTGGAGAATAGTAAATAGAATGTATAAGCGATTTTGTAATAAGGCAGATAGATTATGAGAGCAAATATTTGTGTATGCATTATTGATATCAACATCTTATGAGCGAATAAGGAGCAGAGCAGAGCATAGTGAATTTCATTTATTGGCAAGGTTTTTGGTTATGGTTTCTAACAGAGCTTAAACTGGTACTAAATCAAGCATTGCAAATGCTATTTTGAGTAGTACATTGTCTTGGATTTAATTATCCATTTTGTAGTCAGTGAGACTCTTTCATTGAGCAGTGAGCTCTAGGCTATTGGCCTTCCTGCATGTGTAGGCCCCTATTGTAAGTAATATTTATTCATATTGGCCAGTGAGTAAATATTGTGGGTCACAAATCCCACTGAGGTTTTTCCCTTACTGAGTTTCCTCACCAAAATATCTTGTATTATGGTGTGCATTTATGTTGTCTATGTTATTTCTCTTTGCTGCATTATTACTTGTTTATCGATACATTAATTTGGGTCGCAAAGTTATAAATAAGTTCAAATATTCCATTAACTAGTTAGACACTGAATCACCCCCCCCCTCTCTGTCTTTGGGACTGTCATTGCATCTAATAGGTGTTTTCATATATGTGATTGATACGAGATCCTTTGGTGTTGTTTCACATTGATCCTCCTCCCTTGTCGTAATTGGGAAGAGGATTTTTTAAAGCTTCATGGTCAACATTGGTTTTATGACCATCGATTGTTAAGTCTCCCTTGTCTATCGTGTCTTGAACTATGTTCTTCAACCTCATGCAATCATTTGTGATATTCCCCTTATTTTGATGATAATCACAATAATGTATCATTCCATCATGGTGGTTTGACTTGGGGTTCAAAGTTGCTTGTGGCTAGCAATGTGATGATCTTATTTGCCAATAGTTCTCAAAATATTGATTCTAATATTTTTCCTAATGGTGTGTATATTCGTCGATATGAGAAGGTATTAGTGTTGCCTCTTTGGTTTGTGTTGTTCCCTTGGTTGTTGTTGTTGTTGTTGCCTTGGTGATTTTTGTTGTTTGACGTTGAAGCTCCTTGGTTGTATTTCATTGATAAGCATTAGTCCCTCGATTAGCACTTCCTTGATCATTATTGGATGGTGGTTTGCGTGATAAAGTCAACACTGGTTGTTTAGACTTTACATTGTTGGCATCAATTACCCCATCATTAACAATGTCTTTGTTTCTTGTCCAAAATCTGGACTTGCCTGAGTTATTGTTATTGTTTTGATTGTTAAAGGTGTTATTATTTGATGAACTAACACCTTCTTTAAAGAGCTTCAAGGTTCCTTTCTTGATGGAAGCTTCCTCTACTTGGATACCTTTCTCTACTAATTTTGTAAAATATAATATACATTGTAGTTTGAGATGATAACTCATTTAACTATTCAGATTATCTATGAAGATTTCCATCTTTTCCTTTTTAGACAGATCTCGTGGATATCTTGCGACCATGTGCCTCCATCGTTGTAGAAACATCATGAATGTTTCATTGTTCTTTTGTTTCATATTGCACACATCAAGCATGGTGATCATGTGTTGGATATTATAGGAGTATGTGTTATGAATTTATTCACCAACTCATCAAATGATCTGATGGGAGGTGTGAGTTTTGACAACCACTCCATTGTTTTCCCTCCCAAACTTCTTGGGAATAATCTCATTAAGTATGTGTCATTGAGAGAAAACTCCAAGCTCATAGTATGAAATTCCCGAATGTGATCATGGGGATGACTCTTATCATCATATTTGTCATACTTTGGTATATCTAAATTTGGGGGAAAAGGTACCATGTTCAATCTTCTATCAAAAGGATAAGGACAAATTTCGTCTAATGAGTATCGTATCATGTTTCCTTGTTTCATGTCGTTCATTTGGCTTTGAAGTGTTTGGAGTTGTTGTGTAAAAAATAGCTAGGGGTGCATTTGTCATTCGATGGGGAATTTCCCCTCATTCATTAAGATTATCCTGATTGTGGGTATTGTCTTGTTCGTGAGTGTTATCTTGTTCATGGGTGTGATCTCGGTTGCATGTATTTTCTTGATCATGTGTTTCCTCTTCTCTTAGTTGTTCTTGATTGTAAGCATAGTTTCTCGCCCTTGTTCGTGAAATTCTCTCATCCATATTCCTTAAGTTTTATGTGTCAAAATCCTTAGGAATATTGACTCCTTACTAGTTTGTATGAGTAGATATTTTTTCTTATTCGCTTCTATAAGTCTTTCTACGAGTTTTTGGAAAGCTACATTCTCTTGGCATTCTTGGATAAGCTCGTTGGTGATCTTTGTTTCTCCCATATTTGCATATTCATCAAAAGGATTGGACAATCTATGACTCATGCTTGATTCTGGTTGTGGGGTTAGTGCAGGATCATGGGGGGCCAAAAAGTGGCGATGTGAAAAAATAGCCTTTTCCACTCACCTAAAAATGCGAAAATCCGTGTTGACTTTTTGCTTGGCCTGGGTGTCAGTACACCTTGGCATGGTAAAGACCTAAGAAAATTGGATATTTGATTTTATAGGTAAATTTCAATTAAAAAATAAATTATATAATATATAATGTAATATAATAATATATTATATAATATATAGTATATTATTATATTATATTATATATTATATATTATATAACACATAATATATAATATTATATAGTATATAATAATATATTATATACTATATAATATGTAATATATAATATATTATTATATTACATTATATACTATATAATATATAATATAATATTATATTATATATTATATAATACTTATTATATAATATATTATTATATTATATTATATATTATATAATATATAATATGTATTATATAATATATTATTATATTATATAATATAATCTTATTTTAAACTACTTTAAGTATAAAATCGGATATCTGATTTTCTAAGACAATATAAGTGGACTGTGACAACTTGCGAGTTATTTTTAACCCACGGGTTGTGCGATTTTTTAGAATCTAATATCTGGTTATTTGACCCAAATTTGCTAAAAAATACATTAAAAGGTAGGATTTTTATTGTTTTTCATCATTTTCATTCAAATTTTTGTATTTTTTTTAATGTTTATTTGTTTTTTCATTCAAAATATGTTTTTCTTTTTCATGAAAACTAGGTTTTTTAAATCAAATATAAATTGTTCAAATTTGTTAACTAAATTCAATTGTTTACATTCAATTAGGTTAAAAATGGGGGATAACAATGAAAAAATTGATCAACCACAACCGCAACAACCAAACCCTCCTCCACAAAACCCTCATTTGCCAAACCCCCCCTCAATTCAGGATTTAATTGCACAAAATTTGAACCAATTGAGGGGGATTGCAGATGTCTATCGTAGGATCCCTCGCCTGAACCCAATGTTTGATCCCTTAACGTCAATCGTAAAGAGTATAGAAACCATCATTGAGGAGCACAATGTCACTCTTTTGTGGCGAGATTCTATGAGGGAACAATATGCAAATGGCATGTCCTATAAGGAGATCAAGGATCTCAAGATATCCAAAGCCGCTATCATCACATTGTTTGTGAATCCCCACATTGGTCAACCCATAGAACCCCCCCAAAAAAAAACTTTCTATTAAATGGTGCACAAATGATGGCATTGTGAAAAAAAATTGGGATCGTTGGTGGATAGTTTTCGATAAACCACCCAACAACAATCTTGATGTCCCCTTCTACTTCATCAAAAAATTGTATGTTGAGTTTTCTTTAGGAAAACATGTGAACTACTTTGACATCCAACCTTTCCAAGGTGTGGGTTTAGGTATGCCCCAAAATAGACCTGGGGCAGTCAGAGTAGTCCAGGGCCCATATGTCCCCCCTCCTGTTGATCCCCCACCTCTAGTGCAACATCCAGATATCATCTGTGAGGAGGCATCACGAACCATATCGGCTATTCACTCTTTGAGTAGCCTTTTGGTTTCTCAGGCTGGGTCTATAGCTTAGCCTAATTTTGATGGTAGCAGTGCATCTAGTGTTGTTGACATGTCCTCCTCAGCTCCACACATTTGCGTGCCCCATAGTTGCATCATGTGTGAGCACGTATGCTTGTGTCCAGTTGGACAGCCTATTGATCCTCCTATGCATACTGAAGATTATGAGGTGCATGAGATGCACGATGCGCGATGCACCAGATGTTATGACACAGACTGGAGGATACTCTAGAGAGTCCTCGCATGCTAGAGGTGAGGAGGCACCTTCATCATACATTGATGATGTAGTGGTAAGATTTGTATTTTCACAATTCATTCTTTATTTTAAATGAATATTTATAATCTAGATAATATTAAGTACTAATTTTTATTTACGTGATCTATTTAACAGTTGATGACAGAGGAGGAGTTGACACAAATCTAGGAGGGCACCTTGACAACCATTTCATTTGGCCTTGATATATTTATGGTATTATTGCACCTAGTCATTTGTATTTTATTGTACATACATGCTCATCATTTATATTGGTATTAATTATATTATGTAGTAACTTGCATGTATATCTTATTTTACTCTTGTAGGGCACAAGGAGCACAAGTGCGGGGCTGTGTGATTCAGGATTTGGTAGAGCAGTTGGTGACAAGGGAAAGGTAATTGAATGAAAATATGATTGAATAGATAGTTAAATAACTTATAATGATTATACACACGTCTAGACATAGATTTATAGTTTCATATACTTGTTGTGTATAAGTACATAGAATTCTTGGCTTCACATCCTTGTTGACTACACCCACTATAGTTAAAGATGAAGATGAAGAAGAAGAAGAAGAAGAATGAAAATATGATTGAATGAATAGTTTAAAT